>NC_091432.1:80979760-81669050 GCF_964237555.1 Oryctolagus cuniculus | reverse complement strand
TGCGCCGCAGCTCACTAGGCTAATTCTCTGCCTGCGGCACCGGCACCCTGGGTTCCAGTCCCAGTCGGGGTGCCAGATTCTGTCCCAGTTGCTCCTCTTCCAATCCAGCTCTCTGCTGTGGCCCGGGAGTACAGTGGAGAATGGCCCAGGTCGTTAGGCCCTGCACCCACATGGGAGACCAGGAAAAGCACCTGGCTCCTGGCTTCGGATCAGCACTGTGGGCAGGCCTCAGTGCACTAGCCACAGCGGCCATTGGAGGGTGAACCAATGGAAAAGGAAGACCTTTCTCTCTCTCTCTCTCTCTCTCTCTCACTGTCCACTCTGCCTGTCAAAAAAAAAAAAGTTATTGTCAGTTCTAGCCCTCAAGTTTAGTTTTGTATTGTATCATTCTCTATAGTGGTGGTTGGTTTTAACTGTAATGCAGTGAACCATTTTTCATCTTTAAAAAAATCCTTACCATCTCTTACATTCTACAATTTTAATGCTGAAATTTCAAGTATATGTATATTAAAGAATAAATAATACTAAATGAAAAAATATTGAGCCAAATTATCTAAGTATTTTTAATTTTCAAAGAATTTCTTTGAAATTTAATTGTTTATTTGGAAATCAGAGTTACACAGAGAGAGAAGGAGCGGCAAAGAGAGAGAGAGACAGAGAGAGGTCTTCCAACCACTGGTTCACTCCCCAATTGTCCCCAAGGGCCAGAGCTGGACGATCCAAAGCAAGGAGCCAAAAGCCAGGAGCTTTTTCCAGGTCTTCCACATGGATGCAGGAGCCCAAGGATTTGGGCCATCTTCTACTGCTTTCCCAGGCCATAGAAGAGAGCTGGATCAGAAGAGGGGCAGTCGAGTCTCGAACTGGTGCTCATATGGGATGCTGGTGCTTCAAACCAGGGCGTTAACCCTCTGCGCCACAGCGCTGGCCCCTCAAAGAATTTCTAAGACTTATTAATTTCTCCATTTTCCAATCTAAGACTCTATGGCTCAGCACAAATTAAGAGGCTGACATCAGGTTTGGAGTCTTGACAAGTGGATGCGCCGCATTTCAAACTTCTACCTGCTTAACTCCAAAATGTTGCTATTTTCACCAGGGAAAAACCATCACAATGCAAAGGCCTCAATAAAGGAGGCCACTATTATTAAGTTTGTTGTTTGTTTTTTGTAGTTCTTGTACTGGTGCCACCCATAAGATCCTAAATAATCAGAGACATGCACTTGCTTTTTTAGGTTCTTGACTAAAAAACTCAGATCAAGTAGATTTTTCAATAAGACAGAAGGCAGGGAAAAGTAGAAGCAGAAAAAGAATGGAATGGAAGGAATGAGGACAGAAAAGAAGCAAATAATTTATTTTCCATTATGAAGTTCAGGTTCTTTGCTAGGTTGGTATAGTTATCTCTGTGTGTGTGTGTGTGTATTATATATGTGTACACACACACACACACACACACATATATACACACACGATTTACTGATTTATTGATTTGAAAGGCAGACTGAGAGTAAGAGAAAGAAATGTTGGTTTACCCCCAAAATGTTTCTTATAGCCAGGTCTAGGCTAAGCTAGAGCCAGGAGCCAAGAATTCTATCCTTGTCACCCACATGAGTGGCAGGGAAAATCTTTTGCTGCTTTCCCAGGATCATTAGCCAGAAGTTTGGTTGGAGTGGAGCAGACTGGACTTGACCCATATGAATGCAGGTGTTACAAACTACAGCTTAACCTTCTGCTGTACAATGATGGCACGTTCATAAACTTTTATAGCTAATAATTTTCTACAATAAATAATTAAGATACTATAAAAGAAAGCTCTATTTGGGAATCTTTTAAAAATTTCCTGAAATTTAATATCACTCTTCATTCAACTTGGAGGCATCACACAAAAGAAAGTATTATATGCTACATAGGAAGAAAATGTTTTTTCAACTCTCTTTTTCTACTCTGAAAATTAAACTTACAAAAGACATGGGTCAGCATTTTAACATGACTACTGTGACACCAACATTGAAGATATAGGTGCTGATTTGAGTCCTCGCTACTCCACATTTCATGAAGCTTCCTGTTCATGCACCTGGGAAGGGTACATAAATGACCCAGTTCTTGACCCTTCCACCCATATTAGAGACCTAAATGAAATTTCTGGCTCTGGGCTTTGTCCTTGTCCAGACATGGCTGTTTAACTATTTGGGGTGTGAATTAGAGGATGGAAGACATCTCTTGCTCTCTGACTCTTCCTTTTTCCCTGTAGCTCTGCCTTTCCAATAGATAGGTAGATAAATAAATAAACTTCAAAATCTTACAAAAGTCAAATTGATGGAGTAATAGATATGATAATTTTATTTCTAATTTTAAGTACTTAAGAGTTCCAGAGAAACAAATGAAAACTCAAAAAAAATTAGACTTAGATTTTATATACCATCTTAACAAAGAGTAATTAATTATGGGAAGGTGACTAAGAAATATGTGGCAAATAATTCTTGCTTATGAAGGTTTGCTATGTAGACTCAACTGATTGCTTTCTACACTCCTCCTGATAAAGGAGAGGGTACAACTTTATAAACAAAAATTTCTGTCACCTTTACAAAAGGAAATTCATTCCTTTCTTTTTGGCAGAAAAAGAAAAGGCACAGAGCTTTCCCTGGGTCCACTCTCTCAGGTGTCTTCCCTTCAAAATAACCCTTACGTCAAAATGTCATATTTTGGGTTGGTATATTCTAATCTCTCTCAATGCTAATGAGATTTTCTATATTTAAAGATCAGCAAAGTCCATAGAAAATTTAGTAAATATAGATATGAGAAAGAGCTTTCAAGTATGATTGGTAGCCATGCCAGATCAACACTTTCTGTATCAAAACTTATTTGATCAGCTTATATTAACATTTATTTAAAACTGCATATCCTTTGACCCAACAATATGCCTTCCTGGAATATATGCATAGGCAATAAGATCCATGCACAAAAGGTTGTGCTTATGTTTGTTTATCAATGTTAACTGCATAATAATAATAAAAGATGTGGAAAATCTAAATATTTCTCTAAAGGTGAAGGAAAAAATAAATTACTACAACAAAACTATGAACCAAGTGTCTATCATCTAGATTTGCATTTATTGGCATAACCAAATGTCTTTCACATAGATTACTAACAATGACTAAAGTGTAAAAGATTGGTAGTTAAAATCAACTTCCTTAAAACTATGTTCTGGTAAATAATCCTCAGAGGTAGAAGGTGCACATGTGAATTCATGCCTGAATTCACTACCATCAGCTAATTTTAGACTGTAATTATAACTATTGATGGTATCTCATTGTTCTCATTTTTTATTCTATATTACCTGTGATGCCTGCTGTGACAGCTAAATTGCTCTCAAATTTACCATAGTCAAATTTTAAAATTCCATATGTGTATAATTATATTTCTAGAACTTTTGAAAATTGATGATGGTGATAATAGAAAGTTTACTTCTGACTTTTGACACGTTTGGATTGGGTCATAGCCAAAAAAGATTTTACATGGATAATGTCAGTATTTTTTATATATTCGGGGAAGCAACTTCTATCAGAATATGTGATGTCCTTAATAGACTGGAAATAACTTATATATAATTGTTACTACACATTATTGTTATTATTTTCATTACTACTTGAAACTGTATTTTAATTAATATAGTAATGAATAGTAGCCTTAAGAACTCTAATTTCCCATTTAAACATGTGTTATAGGAGAGCTCAGAGATCAAGCGATAGTAGGACTGGCTTTACTCATCTTTGCAAAGGTTTGTTCAGTTATGTGTTTTGCCCACCAGGTTGCATACTACTTTAAAGCAGTGAGGGTGTTAGGTCTTGGAACCTCAGCATCTCAGCTCAGTGCCTCTTATCTGCTAGGTACCTAAAAAACATTTACTGAGAGAGTGAATGCTTCTGTATCTTTTTCCATAAATAGCATCCTTTTTTAATTTCACCTTTATAAACTTTAGAAGATGGCAAAGATATGTCTATAGTATAATTTTACATGAATAAAATATGCTTTTAAGATAACTTTTATTATGTGGGTGGACTGCACTTAAAATGTGATATGGTCATCTACATCAGAGCTCAAAATACATGAGAACATGGATTTTTACATATTTTATTCAATTCTCTTTTCTGCAGCTTAGGGTGCTTAGCATATAGTAGGAGTTTAACAACTGCTTGTTAATTAAATTAATAAATGATGAATATCAAGTGGTTCATTTGCTGGTGTGGCATTATAAGGAGATTTTACATTAAAAACAGTGTCAATATTTTTAAGGACATGAACTTCAGTAAGTGATACTGTTTCAAAGTTGTCTTGCTGCTTCTCTCCCATAGGAACTGGAATGCTTGTTGGTATGTTGGCTCATGAAAGCAATTTCAGGGATGGAATTCAGCCTGGGGCACAACACTCCAGTTGGGATTCCCTCATCCCATATAGGAATCCCTGGATTCAACTCTCAGCTTCATTCCCAATTCTACCTTCTACTAATGCATACCCTGGGAAGCAGTGGGTGATGGCTAAAGTAAGTAGATTTCTTTCACCCACACTGGGGAGATCTGGATTGAGTTTCTGGCTTTCAGCTTCAAACTGGCCCAGCGTTGGCCATCCCAGTCATTTGGATAGTGACACAGAGGATAAGAGATCTCTCTCTCTCTGTTTCTCTCTCTCTCTCTCTCTGTGTGTGTGTGTCTGTTTCTCAAATGCTCACCCAAAGGGATCACAAAAACAAGACTAGTGACTGCGAATACTAACTGATAGAATCAAAAAGGGAGAGAATGATCCTACATGGGAAGTGGGATACACAGCAGACTCATAGAATGGCAGATGTCCTAAACAGCACTCTGGCCTCAGAATCAGCACTTAAGGCATGTGGATCCGGCTGACGAGTCCATGAGAGTATTTTAGGCATGGAAAACCAAGACACTCTCAAAAAAAAAAAAAAAAAAAAAAAAAAAAAAAAAAAAAAAACACCAACCTAAATGAAAGATCTCTGCAAGTGAGATCCCAGTAGAAAGAAAGGGCCATCAAAGAAGGAGGTACCTTTCTCTGAAGGGAGGAGAGAAATTCCACTTTGACTATGACCTTGTCTAAATAATATCAAAGTCAGCGAACTCAAGAGGATTCCATAGCCTTGGCAACTCATGACTAGAGCCAAGGGATATTTCTGACACCATAAACAAGAGTGTCAAATTGTTAAGTCAACAACAGGAGTCACTGTGTACTTACTCCTCATGTGGGATCTCTGTCCTTAATGTGTTGTCCAATGTGAATTAATGCTAGAACTAGTACTCAAACAGTATTTTACATTTTATGTTCTATGTGGGTGCAAACTGATGAAATCTCTACTTAATATATACTAAATCAATCTTCTGTATATAAAGATAATTGAAAATGAATCTTGATATGAATGGAATGGGAGAGGGAAATGGGAGGGGTGCAGGTGGGAGGGAAGTTATGGGGGAAAAAGCCATTGTAATCCATAAACTGTACTTTGGAAAATTATATTTACTAAATAAAAGTTTAATAAATAAATGGATTTTTAAGAAAGCAACTTTATTTCTAAACACTATTTGAGACACACTTTGGTTTGCTTACTCTCTAGTCAGTTGTGTTAAAACTGACTTCCAGTTATACTTGACTATTTTATAGCAGAAAATTTAGATGATTTTTAAGGAAGCATATGAACAAAAATTATATTTGGGAAAGGTCTATATGATCTAGTCTACTTGTCACTGCATTAAGTAGTCATGTTTAGTTTTTCATTTCAAAAACTTTATTAGAATTTATAACAGGTCCCAACACTGTGGCATAGTGGGTAAAGCTGCCACCCACAGAGCCAGCATCCCATATGTGTGCTGTTTGAGTCACAGCTGCTCCACTTCTGATTCAGCTCTCTGCTATGGCCTGGGAAAGCAGTGGAAGATGGCCCTTGTCCTTGGGCCTCTGCATTCTCATGGGAGATATATAAGAAGTTCCTGGCTCCCGGCTCGTGGCTTCAGATCAGCTCAGCTCCAGCTATTGTGGCAAATTGGAGTATGAACCAGCAAATGGAAGATCTCTCTCTCTCTCTCTCTCTCTCTCTCTCTCCCTCTCTCTCTGTAACTCTGCTTTTCAAATAAATATATAAATCTAAAAAAGTATTTAGAATAATACCTGAAAGACATATCCACAAACCATTTGTTTAGTACATGCTAAATGCCAGGGATACTGTTCGGGGCTTTCATAGTAATTTCCTTACTCATTAAATCCTTAAAATACTCACATTTTACAGAAGAATAAATTCAAAAATAAGTCTAAAAAAATCTGAAAACAAGTAGATAATAAAGATGAGATGATAGATGAGTTAAAACACAGTATGTTCTGTCCTCTGCCTCAGGCTACATCTCAGTAAATATCTACCAACACTATTTAAGTTGATTTAATTGATGATAATCAGATATAATTAATAATTACTGTAGAGTAGATTTATTGTGTTTAAAGATATATATTTGTTTGATTCTATCAATAGAGATTAGCAGATTAATAAAGAAATTTTTTCACACAAAGAAAATTCAAAGAAACTAGGCCACCTTACAAAGAGACAGAGGGCTAGCCTTCAATATTTTTTTCAGTTTGACTTGATATCCATTCTCTTTTCACAACTTTATTCTAGTTTTGAAATCAAGAGGTCATCCAGGATGCTGTTCTAACGATATAGATCTGAAAGGGAAACTGGACAGTAGAAGTGGAGTTACAAATAAAAGGAGTGGGGAAAAATTATAGTTTATCATGTGGATGGTCTAAGGATATTTCAGCATGACTCAAAGCAGGGTAAGCATCAATATAAATATACTATGATGCCTTCTCAAAAGTCTGTTTTTTAAAAATCTATGTGCTAAATATCATTCTAATCCTTGATTCCTTTTCAAATTAGAGCATAATATAAATTCCAAAATTTGTTGAATTCAATCTGCCTGAATTTAAATTCCTTATCAGATATTAATTTTCTTTGTATTATTAAGGTATAATGTTTTAGGAGACATAAAAATTGTACACACGTTATATAATAAGTTTTTAAGACAAAAGAAAAAATTGTTTTACCATTTATCTCATATTTGTTTTGTGCATATTTTTGAAGTAGAAATTCTTGCCCTTTATCTCTGTAAACTTCTCAAATTCACCTAAAATATGTCTAATGGCATATTCAGTCAATAACAGTGTATCTTGTACCAATATGAATAATTTACTGAGAACTGTTTTAGCCTCTGGAAAAATAAGTGAGTAAGACATGATCAATGCCCATGGGAAACACAGTCTCTGAAAGTGCTGGTTAAACAGATTCAATAGAAGAGATACAGGAGACTTGAGGTAGTACTCAGAGAGCAGACAGCAGAGGAAGTGAGAGAGTCTCTTATTTTTGGAATATTTGTTCTTAAAGCTAGAACTGGCTTTTGACTTATTGTATATGACATATTCTAAGCTAAATCAATTTCCCACATAAATCTGATCATATCATCCCTAGTTTAAATTATACGAATGGTTTCCCATCACACAATTTAAAAATCTTATCAGGACAAAATGTCCTTTGTAAATTCTAGCCCCAACTAATTATCATTTGTCATTACGCCATGATATATACCCTCACATTAGCCATATTACAAAAATATACAGTTCAACAATGCCACATTTCCTGCCTCTGAGACCTTACATCAAATTTTCCTTTAAACTAAAATGTTACTTCTCTTCCTTCTAGTCAACTCCAAGTTAGGCCATGTGTGTGACTGCATGTAATCTCAGTCTTTCCTGACCTTAGAGTTTGACTTCATTGGGCATAATCTGACCCCTACAACAGTATGTTTATAAGCCTACTTGATAGTGAATTGTTAAATTTGGAGTCAATACTGAAAAACAAATTACCACAGACTCAGCAGCTTCAAAGAACACATCTTTATGTAATAGTTTTCTGACTGTCAAGATTCTGGGCCAGCATATCTATGCAAGAATATGAATGAGTGTTGAGAAAAGGTTTTTTTTTTTTTTTAATTTATTTGACAAGTAGAGTTATAGACAGTGAGAGAGAGAGACAGAGGGAAAGGTCTTCCTTCCATTGGTTCACTCCCCAAATGACAACTACGGCCAGTGCTGTGCCAATCCAAAGCTAGGAGCCAGGTGCTTCTTCCTGGTCTCCCATGTGGGTGCAGGGGCCCAAGGACTTGGGCCATCCTCCACTGCCTTCCCGGGCCACAGCAAAGAGCTGGACTGGAAGAGGAGCAACCAGGACTAGAACCCAGGGCCCATATGGAATGCCAGCACCGCAGGTGGAAGATTAGCCAAGAGAGCCACAGTGCTGGCCCCGAGAAGAGCTGGGTTCTAATATCTAGTTTCAATAAGAAAGAATATGTTTCCAAGATCACTAAGTTGGGAAGAATGACTTATTTCCTTGTGATTTTACAACTAATGGCAAATTCCTTCTTGAAGGCTTTAGAATAAGCCTTAGTAAGATATCCTATATAACATAATGGAATCACAGACGCCACATTCTATCACTTTTGCCATATTGTGTTGATTAAATACAAGTCACAGGTTCTGCCCACCCTTAACAAGAGAGGATAATACAGGGCATGAATGCCAAGACGTGGGTATTATGGGGTTTACCCGAACGTTCATTTGCCAGTTGTCATCACTGATTTACAAACCTATTTCTTCAAGCAGGCCATGAGCAACTGACAAGAAAACTGTCCTGCCTAACTTTGTGTCCCCAGTAATTCGCACTCTATGTTTGGCTTATGACATGCTTAATATTTCATATAGTAACTAAAGAGTATGTACATATTTCAAAAAATATTGGGTCAAAATAAACTTTAATTCCATTTTCTATGGGTTCTTTGAACTATCCTGCCTTTGTAAGGTGAGTGTAGAGAGAGACTCGTGTCCATGCCGGTCCCTTTTATTTATTTATTTTTTCTCTCCTCTAGTTAGCCTGGTGAACTTTCCCCAGCGGGGCTTCAAGCCTCATTCCCTGTAGGCTCTTCCTGCCATTTCCCCGCCAATGTCTCAGGCTACTGAGATTTCGCCTCACCTCCCTTTCCAGCGCTGCTGTGTAGACTCTGCCTCTGGGATCCTGAGCTGTGGGTGCCCTTGCCCTAAACATAGGTCCACCGTGCCCCCTAGTTCCGGAAGAGTTTCCTCTGCAGCTTTTTTTCCCGAACCTTTCCCTGAAACTACATTATGTCCACTTTTATTAAACTATCTTTTCCCGGACTATCAGTGCGCGCCCTTAATATTCCACCATCTTGGCTTCCTCCCTTGAAGCTCCTGAACTGTCCTTTTATATATGATTGCATGACATCTTGCTAATTAAAACATAATAAATAATCATTTTCTAAAATTATAAAATTTTTGTTTTTACTCCCACAGCCATGTTCAAAACTGGTATGCAGCAAAACTTTCATATTTAATATGAAACTAAAAAAGCTCAATAATTTGAATCAAAGAATTAACCTCATATTGTGCCAGATAAAGATGCAATTTGGGAAAATAGGGTCATCTTAATTTTAAATATTTCTGTTGTCAAAACCAAAAAAGTTGGGGCCATCATTATGGCATAGCAGGTTAACCCTCTGCCTACAATCAGGCATCCCATATAGGTGTCAGTTTGAGACCTGGCTGCTCCACTTCTGATCCATCTCTCTTCTAATGTGCCTGGAATAGCAACAAAAGATGGTTCAAGTCTTTGTGCCCCTGAACCCATGTTGGAGACCCTTAAGAAGCTCTTGGCTCCTAACTTTGGCCTGTTCCAGCCCTGGTGGTTGCAGCCATTAGGGAGTGAACCACCAGATGTAAGATGTCTCTCTCTGTCTCTCCCTCTCTCTCTGTATCTTTGCCATTCAAGGAAATAAAAAATACATCTTTTTAAAAATGTTGAAGACACACAAAGTAAAAAACAATAAATTTTTCATGAAAATACTCAAAACCTTTAGCAAACGAGCATGAAATTCTATAATAGATAGCAAAGTATCATAGATAATACTAACCCATTACCCTCTTTTCTTGATTATCACTATGATGATGTATTGAATTTGGGATTTTTTTGAAATGGAGTCAATAATGTGATACATAATCTAAGACATAAGAAGAATATGTATTCTTATTGCTTAGATAAAAATAAAAGACAAATCATGAATTTATTAGCAGAGATTAGCTACATATAGAATATCAGTTGCCATAGAAATTACAGTCTCCATTTGTATTACACAACTGTTAAAATAGATTCTGATGCCTGGGAACTGCCCAATATGCTCCAGAGGGAAAAGACATTGTTTTTCAGAATCCCTCTCTGTTAAACTGTATAAGTAGAAATTGTCTTCCTAGATTTTAAGTGCCTACATCTACATGTCATGCAAAAATTATACCTTTTAAGAGAGCAGACTTTACAATAGTGATTTGCATGAAAGTATAATAAAAATGTTTAGGATTGAAATGTAGTTGTACATGTCAGTAGTGTCAATAGTGTAGACTCAAGTAAAACAGGTAATTAATTGTGTTGACTTGTCATTAAAATATGCACAAAAGTAGCTACAAGGTCAGCTAACTTACAGCCAGAGAAAACTGATTGCTCCAGGGATCTCATTTATAGCTGATTAGACCACCTGAAATTTTTTTTTTCACTGAGCTGCAAGCAGCAAATAATTAACTACAATTCATACCAGTTTTATTATGTAAAAGGATCCATTTGAAAAATCAACAGAAACAATTGTATTATTGGTATAATACAAACTATGCTACCAGGGATCATGTCTTTACTGCAGTATGAACAGCTAATAGCTAATATAGCATTCATTTTCATTAATTAATATTTATTAAATAATGTCCTGAGTTAAACAGTATATACTATTTACTGCATTTCATATACACACTATTTTAACGTTATATTAATTTTCAAAATGAGCAGATAAAGTTGGCTGTTATCATCACACGTATTTGGTGGATAGACAATCAAAACACTGAAGC
Organism: Oryctolagus cuniculus; assembly: GCF_964237555.1. Classification (NCBI taxonomy): domain Eukaryota; kingdom Metazoa; phylum Chordata; class Mammalia; order Lagomorpha; family Leporidae; genus Oryctolagus; species Oryctolagus cuniculus. Next base: position 81,658,049 of record NC_091432.1, on the reverse strand, counting down.
ATTAAATGATTTGTTTAGAGTAATACACTTACATAGCAGCCAGTACTTGCCTCCAAGTAATGGAGACAGAATTTGAACCCTGGCCATCAAGCTACAGAGCACACTTTTTTAAAATATTTACTTAGCTATTCAAAAATCAGAGTTAGAGATTTTCCATCCACTGGTTCACTCCCCAGATGGCCTGAATGGCCAGTGCTGGGCCAGGACAAAGCCAGGAGCCAGGAACTTCTTCCAGATTTCCTACATGGCTGGCAGGGGCCCAGGCACTTGGACAATAATCTGATGCTTTCCCAGACCATTAGCACAAGCTGGATCAGAAGTGGAGCAGCCAGGACTCCAACAAGCTCCCATATGGGAAGCTGGCATTGCAGGTGGCAGCTTTTCCTGCTATACCACAACACTAGTCCAAGAGCACACATTTCTAAATATTATGCAGGGATGTCTTGATACCAACTATATATCATGAAACTAATGATTTTGTGCTCATTGCTCCAGGCCCTTTCATGACAATTTCCCTGACTTTCAGCTTTGGCTTCCAGTCTTTTGTTTCTCCACCCTTCCAATAACACTGTAAGGCCCTAATTCAAATATCAAATCATCCATACATAGAATAAATACAAGCCGGCATCGCGGCTCACTAGGCTAATCCTCCACCTTGGGGCGCTGGCACACTGGGTTCTAGTCCCGGTCGAGGCGCCAGATTCTGTCCCGATTGCCCCTCTTCCAGGCCAGCTCTCTGCTGTGGCCAGGGAGTGCAGTGGAGGATGGCCCAGGTGCTTGGGCCCTGCACCCCATGAGAGACCAGGAAAAGCACCTGGCTCCTGCCATCGGATCAGCGCGGTGTGCCAGCAGCAGCACGCCGGCCAAGGCAGCCATTGGAGGGTGAACCAACGGCAAAGGAAGACCTTTCTCTCTGTCTCTCTCTTTCACTGTCCACTTTGCCTATCAAAAAAACAAAAAAGAATAAATACAATAGCATCTATTTTTTGACTACATAGTGAATTGATTATAGTTTAATCCATAAGCACACCAGAACTTTTAGAAAGAAAACCATATGTGATCCTATCTAGATTTTCAACTCATCCTTGAGGACATAGGAATTTCTGACTGAATTAACATTTAATAGTCAAATAGTCAACTACATGGCCAGTGAAAATATGGACCAGAATTAGCAAAACAAGTGATAAAAATGTAAGTGATAACTTCATCTGGTTTACATTTACTTTGTGGTAGAAGTTTAGTTCCTTAATCCCCCAGAGCATTTTAAAAGACTTCTCAATAAAACTGATATAAGAGATATTGGGGAAAAGCGATTATCGTTTGAATTCAAAATGCAACATGTAGGTAACTGATGCATTAATGTGCAAATATGCCCATGCTTCGATGGTTTAATAATGAGGAATATGAGGATGATATAAACAGAAACAATAATCTATCCTTGGTTTGTCACACCAAGAAACTTCAAAAATTTCATGGAAGAATAGAATTGGAAAACTGGTGCAAAAAAATTTTTAAATTCTGGGTTTTTTTTTCTGAAAATTTTCATGAATTTTTGAAGATCCCCTACATATATGGATTTCACATTTTTTGTACCAAAGTAAATTCACATTTTAATTCCATTTTGCTAAAACTTTGAAGTAACCTTGTGTTAGCAGTTGGTAACTACAGATTTAGTGTTAATGACTAAAAATAATAAACTGTGTTTCAAGTTGCTCAGAAACTATTTTTCTGCTCCATGTCTATACCATAGTATCAAAGGAGAATAAAAGTCATATATTTCCAATATTAGTAAAAATAATTGCAACTACTTATGGAATATATACATAGAGCATGTAAGGAACTTATTGTACACTATATTCTTCATCATCACATTATAGGCTATTTTTCTTTTTTAAATAAATAATTAATTTATTATTAATTTCATAATTACAACTTTAAGAATATAGTTATTGTTCCCACCATACCCGCCCTCCCATCCACACTCCCCTACCTTCTCCTCCTCCCTCTCCCCTTCCCAATCCCATTTTCCATTAAGATTCATTTTCAATTAACTTTGTACACAGAAGACCAATTCTATACTAAGTAAAGATTTCAACAATTTGCACACAAACACACACAAACTGAGAACTAGTTTTACAGTTAACTCTCATAATATAACTCATTGAGGACAGAAGTCCTACATGGGGAGTTATTGTACTGTGACTCCTGTTGTTAATTTAACAATTAAAACTCTTATGTATGATGTCAGTAACCACCCGATGCTCTTGACATGGGCTGCCTAGGCTATAGAAGCCCTTTAAATCCAAAAACTCTGTCAATATTAAGACAAAGTGCATCCTTCTTTGATGACCCCTTCTTTCCACTGGGGTCCCACTCACAGAGATCTTTGATGTAGAACATTTTTTGCCACAGTGTCTTGGTTTTCCATGTATAGGTTATTTTTCACTGTAAATTTATAAATAAAACTTAGTGAGTTTTGTGGCATTTTTGCTTACTAGCCTATCATCCCTTCCTCTCCAGATAGGAAGCAGCCATTCTTAATATTAATTTATATTGTTGGGGTAACTTGTTGGGGGCAATACAGACTTTGTGTTCAAAGATGTGTGATTAATTGTAGGTGTACATTTTCACCTGCATGGTGATTTATGTAGTGATTGGCTATAAATTTTCCTTTTTTTTCTCCTCTTGAAACTTTTCTTTGGAAAAATGAGAAGACTCATTTCTTAAAAATATTTCAAAATCAAACTATCCACAGCCATCTGAGGGAGAAAATGGCCCCACTGCCATGCATGGCATGTAAAACTGCCACCTGAGACGCCAGCATCCCATATGGGTAGCAGTTTGAATGCTGGCTGCCCCAATTCCCATCCAGCTTCTTGCTAATGCTTCTGGGAAAGCAGCAGAACATGGTGCAAGTCCTTGGGCCCTAGAACCCACATGGAGACACGGATGAAACTGCTAGTTCCTAGCTTCAGACCAGCCCAGCTCCAGCCTTTTTGGTCATTTGGGAGTATATTATTAGATAGAAGATTCTCTCTCTCTCTTTCTCTCTCTCTTTCTCTCCCTAATGCTTCCATTCAAATAAATAAATAAATCTTTAATAATGAGGGAATTTAAAAAGTTCTGCATCTACCCGGGACCCAAATGGCCATATGTACACTCAGCTACAGAAATAGTTCCACAAGATCCTAGAGAACCCCAGACTTCCATCTCTAGGGATTTTTGGGTTCAGAAGGAAAAGACTAAGACAGAGATATAGGTGTCCAGCTAAGCCTAGAACTTTACTTTCCACTGAGGAATAAAAATTACAGTAAAAAATTATGACAAACTTAATTTAGCTATAGGCTCTAACAAGCACACAATAAATAATTCATATTATTGCTGTTATTAATGATAATTCTTTTTATTTTCAGATTTCATTCCTGTAAACTCTGTGGAGAAAACAGACAATTTAGCTTAATGAAACTATTTGTTTCCTTTTGGTGTCATTCAAAATGGAAACTTGTATTTCTCAGGCCACATAGCAGACACATAGATTGACAAATGACCCAAACAGCACTCTGACCTCAGAATCAGCCCTTGAGGCATTTGTATCTGGCTGAAAAGCCCATGAGAGCATTTCCAGCATGGAAAGCCAAAATACTGTGGCAAAAAAATGATCTACATGAAGGATCTGTGTGAGTGAGACCCCAATGGAAAGAAGGGGCCATCAAAGAAGGATGTACTTTTCTCTGAAGGGAGAACTTCCACTTTGCTTATGGCTCTGTCTAAATATTGATGGTGTCTGTGGACTCAAAAGGCTTCCATAGCCTTGGTCGCTTATGATAAGAGCCTTGGGTGATCACTGACGTCATAAATAAGTGTGTCAATTGTTCAATCAACAACAGGAGTCACTGTGCACTTACTCCCTGTAGGACTTCTGTCCTTAATGAGTTGTACTATAAGAATTAACTGTAAAACTTGTCATCAAACAGTACTTTACACTTTGTGTGTGTGTGTTGGTGCAAAATGTTGAAATCTTAGTATACAGCTGGTCTTCTGTATATAAAGATAAGTAAAAACAAATCTTAATAATGGGGCTGGCACTGTGGCACAGTGGGTTAACACCCTGGCCTGAAGTGCCGGCATCCCATATGAGCGCCAGTTCAAGATCCAGCTGCTCCACTTCTGATATGGCTCTCTTCTATGGACTAGGAAAGTGGTAGAAGATGGCAGAAGTCCTTGGGCCCCTACACTCACGTGGGAGACCCTGAAAAAGCTCCTGGCTTCTGGCTTCAGATTGGCACGGCTCTGGCCATTGTGGCCAACTGGGAAGTAAATCAGCAGATGGAAGACTTCTCTCTATCTTCCTCTCCTCTCTCTGTGTAACTCTGACTTTCAAATAAATAAATAAATATTTATAAAAATGAATCTTAATAAAAAATGGGATAGGAAAAGGGAGTAGGAGATGGGATGAGAGTGGGGGTGGGAAGGTAGGTATGTGGGGAAGAACCTCTATATTCCTAAAGCTGTACCTATGAAATTTGTATTCTTTAAATAAAAGCTTTCTAAAAAAAGGAAAAAGAAAATTGTATTCCCTGTTTCCCACAATTTCTGTTTTTCTACGTGACCTAGATCTTCCCTAATTTTTCTCTTTGTTTAGATTTACAATCTGGTGGCATAGCATGTTCAGATTTTTATTTACTGCTACTTTGAACAATATCCATACTCACATGTTTGTACCAGATCCGGTGTATAAACTCCATCTTGCCTGGCATACATTCATAAATTGCTGCTTATTTAGCAGACATGGCATTTTGCAAAATTTTACAGCCCTGAAGTTAATACTATGGTTTTATTAAATTTTGAATAAAATATCTTTTAGTAAATTCAACATTTCCTCATTGGAAATAAAAGACAATGTCTCAGATACCCAGAATAGACTGGACTGCATCCTCTCTACCATCTTAGTGTCAAGAAGAATAAGTCAATGAATCAGAACAATTTGTTACAAGAAAGGAACAACCACAAATCATCAGATGGCTGAAAAGTAATTTCTCAATAGACCAACCAGAAACATAATTCAATAATGCTCAGGAACTTGTTGAAATCTGTTCCATCACTAGACTCCTTACTGAGAAAAATGTTCAGAAAGTTCAAATAAAGCAAAACTGGTCAGTACATATCAGAGGAAGGTTATTAACAGAGATGCAAACTTTAATCACATCCCAGGTACCCAGGATGTATATCAAGTGACTGTCAAACATATTCTTGAATTTTACTGGATGTCATGATAGAAAAACTAAACTTTACAATAGATTTTAAAAATAAAGACATGCAAATAATATACAAAATTATGAGAAAATATGTGGCATATATGCTCCATATTTATAAAAAAAACTCAATAAAAGTGGTTGATAATTGGGGCTAGCACTGTGGCATAAAGGGTAAAGCCTCTGTCTTTGGCAGCGGCATCCCAAATGGGTGCCAGTTTGAATCCCACCTGCTCCACTCCCTATCCAGCTCTCTTCTCTGGCCTGGAAGGGCAGTGGAAGATGGCCCAAGCCCTTGGGCCATGGCACCCACTTCGGAGACCCAGAGGATGCTCCTGGCTCCTGGCTTCAGATTGGCACAGCTTCAGCTGTTTCGTACAACTGGGGAGTGAACCATCAATGGAAGATTCCTCTCTCTCTCTCTTTCTCTCTCTCTCTCTCTGCCTCTCCTTTTCTCTCTGTGTAACTCTTTCAAGTAAAATAAATAAATCTTTTTAAAAAAAGTGGATGATAATTTAAGAAAAAAAGTCACCCTCAGTGATATTCAAAGAAAAAATTCATATAATTTTCAATTATAATTAACCACTACAAGTTTTTATATAATGGAGAAATTCCAAATGTACCCATATAGACAAACATCATGAAACTCCATGTCACTGTCAACCATCTTCAGCAATTATCAACTCATACAAGTTATTTTTAAGGTCTACTGCATACTGTTCTAATCCCCATATTTAATTGAAGACAATTTGGGTCTTCAAAAATTTCATTTTAAAGCATTTTACTGTGCATGTCTAAAGAAAAGGTATCATACCATAAATGCAGCAACACTATCAAACTAAAATTATTGGTAAAAATATAACATCAAATAAGCTGGTATGTGTTCAAATTTCCATTTATCCTAGGAATGCCTATTTAAAATTTTTAAAATTTATTTTAAATTTAATTAGATTTAAAAAATGTATTTATTCACTTGAAAGGCAGAGCAAAAGAGAGAGAAATAGATCTTTCATCTGGTGGTTCACTCTCCAAAATTTTGAAATGGCAAAACCAGGAGTCGGGAATTCTAATCCAGGACCCTGCCAAAGCACCAGAGAAGACAGCAGAATACAAAACAAGTAATTGGGTTCCTGTCACTCACATGGGAAACCTGGATAGAGTTCCTAGTCCTGGCTCATGCAAGTCCAGCTCAGGCCTTTGGGGACATTTTGGGGGGTGAACCAGTAGATGAAAGATATGTGAGTGTGTGTATTTGTGTGTGTGTGTGTGTGTGTGTAACTCTACTGTCCAAATAAATAAAATAAATCTTAAACAGAATTAAAAATCCATGTATATCTCCTCCATTTCTTTTATTTTTTGAATTTATTTGTTGATAGGAGGAGGAAAACTCCTTAAGATGTCAGAGTGCAGAGGATGTTGAATGTTTTGCCCACTCCTATATCTTTTATTTTTAGAAAAGTCCTAGGACTGATTAGACAATAAATGAATAATTGTTAATTAAATGAAGCTAGGCAGTTGTGGGGACTTAAATTCCTCACTTGTTAACATTGAGTGAAAACAGCAAAAAAAACAACACGAGCATGATTTCAAATCTGTACTTCCAGTCATATTATTTAGGATGACTATACAACCAAAGATTATTTAAAAATCCCCACATTTACCTGTTATTCAGAGGCTCCTCACAAGTTTATTATGTGTCACTATAGAAGTGTTCCAGCTTGGAGGATAATTATAAAGCCACCTTCATATTAGTGCTTACAGCTATTATTTATTGAATAGGAATTCTGTATAAATAACTCATATACATGCCTTATATGCACCATTTTATTCAATTTCCATATCCACCCAAGGGTGCACTATTTTTACTACCTTGACAGAAAAGATAAGGAAAATACACCGTTGGCCCAATGGGAAAAAATGAGAAGAGACAAATTAATAAAATCAGAGGTGAAAAAGAGGATGTAACAACAGATACCAAAGAAATAAAAAGAATCAACAGGAATTACTACAAGCAACTATATGCCAACAAGTTAGAAAATCTAGAAGAAATATATAAATTTCTGGACACATACAATCTTCCAAAATTGAGTCATGAAGACTCAGAAAGCCTAAACAGACAAATAACTAAGGTGGAGATTGAATCAGTAATAAAATCTGTCCAACAAAGAAAAGTCTTGGATGAATGGCTTCACTATTGAATTCTACCTGTCTTTTAAAGAACTAATTCTAATTCTTCTGAAATTATTCAAAACAATTGAAAGGGAAGGAATGCTTCCAAACTTCTATAAGGCCAGCTTCACTTTAATTCCAAAACCAGAAAAAGAGAACAACAAAGAAAGAGAACTATACACCAATATCAATGGTGAACATAGATGCAAAAATACTCAACAAAACACTAACTAATCAAATGCAACAACACATTAGAAAGATCACTTATCCAGACCAAGTGGGATTTATCCCTGGTATACAGGGATGGTTCAACATTGACAAATCAATAAATCACATTAACAAACTGAAGAATGGAAACCATATGATTATCTCAATAGATAAAGACAGGCAGAGTTAGACAGTGAGAGAGAGAAAGAGAGAAAGGTCTTCCATCTGTTGGTTCACCCCCCAAATGGCTGCTACGGCCAGCGCACTGCACTGATTTGAAGCCAGAAGCCAAGTGCTTCCTCCTGGTCTTTCATGTTGGTACAGGGCCCAAACACTTGGGTCATCCTCCACTGCCTTCCCAGGCCACAGCAAGAGAGCTGGCCTGAAAGGGGAGCAACCAGGACAGAATCTGGCACCCCAACCAGGACTAGAACCTGGGGTGCCAGCACCACAGGCGAAGGATTAGCCTAATGAGCCATGGTGCCGACCAAGTCACTAACAATTTCAAAATCTATAGATGCTCAAGATCCTTACATAAAATAAATAGTAACTGAATATAATCTATACATATCTTCCATATATTTAATTGGTCTCTAGATTACTTATAAAACCTGATACATTATAAATATAAGCAACATGTAAGATAAAAATGAAAATAATTTGTTTATGTTCAATACAAACAAAAAAATTTTATAAGCGTTTTTAATCTGTAGTTGGTTGAATCTACAGATATGGAATCCTTAAATGGCAGAATGTGAGGATATGAACAGTGGACTCCAATTGCAATTTCCTGTTCTCTAAATCCTTCTCAATTGATGTTATCAACACAGTGAGCAGATGATCAAGTTTCCTTCAGATTATGTTGCCATACAGAACTAGCTGGCATAGTCCCTGGATAAGATGATAATTATTGTCACACAATTCTTGTCAGCTGGATGTGAACTCTTTCTTATCTTTTTTCTTGATAAGAATTATAAATAAGGCAAATGGCAGATAAGTAGACACATACTGTGTACTAGAGTCTATTCTTATTTGTTCTAATACAGACACAATATCAAAACTCTGATTAAAACCACTGCTTAGTTCACAATAATACACTATCATCTACTACCAACTGCCTTCTTTCTATAGGAGGTATTCTAGGAAACTAAAAAGAATTATGTGGAAAAAACACTCCTGAATCTTAAGTTTTTGCTGCCATTCTACCAGGGGTACACTAGTACTAGTACATCTAATGTATTGCCTTAACTTGGGGTGAGGGAAAGTGCAATCCTAGAGAGCTCCACTGAGTTTTTCTACCATGTGGATTTTACATAACAGGTTAGAGAACTAACATTATTGTTTCATCAGCTGAGAAATGTTACAATCCAAATTTGTACTGATGATGAGAAATTTGACAAAGATGAGAAAGTAGACACACAGAGCCATTAACCCCATTCTAACAGAAGGACCACATCATTGTGTTTATAGTTATCCATGTCACCTTAACTTGCTTACCTAACATCTTTCAGAGAAACTGAGTATTCTTCCTCAGGATACAGAGACTCTGCTAAATGGCTACAGGTCATTTTTGGTATAACTAGGGTAACTGCTGCTATAATATTTACTGTGCTGTTGATTTATCTTACTTTAGAGGGCCTCCTTCCCTTTAAATCAATGGGTCCTGACTCTAAGAAGTAGCTTAAGTTTGGAAACAAGACAAAGAATCATAATTTTCTATTGAAGTGAAGGGCACCAGTCTTATATTCACCTATAAACTTTTTCTGTTATATATTTCAAACAATATCTTGAGTGACTTCCCAACCCCCTTGCCCTCAGGAATACCACAATCCAATGGTTACATTGCCACAGAATACTGTGAAATTTGTGATTACCATTCTGTTACTGCTACAAACTAATTTTATGCTTACCTTGCCTTTCACAACTCAATGCTGTCAATTCAAGATCCTATCACAATTGACTCTTGCTATAGTCTGAATATTGGTGTCCCCACAAAATTCATATGTTGAGATTCTGACTTATGAATCATGATCCAATGCCACACAAAAAGGAGACACATGCAGAGACCAATGTATACAGCTTGGAAGAACCTCTACATGAGATCAGGACCTCAAACCAAGGAAAAAGTGATCAAAGAACTCAGAAGCATGTGGGTTTTTTGTATGTTTGTTTGTTTGTTTTATTTTAAAATTTATTTATTTTGAGGGCGCTTATGCTATAGTCTAGGGAAAGATAGTTTAAAAAAAAGTAGAGAGAGTGCAATCTCAGGGAAGAATTAGGGAGAAAACTACATAGAAATTTCCATGCAAAACAGAGAGACACGGTAGATCAACAAGCATGGTGTGGACACACACAACTTAGAACTCCAGCAACTGATAGCCTCAGCACCAGCTTTGGAGGATGAGATGAGACCAGATTCAAGCAGTGCAAGTCACTGGCAATAACACTGTGGGAAGAGCCTGCTGTGAGTCCAAACTGGAGCTCTATGGGGGATATTGTACCTGGCAATCTATAGAAAAAAATGGGGAGGTATGTTTCTCTCTTCCTGATCACTTGGCACTGGAGTACTGTAAATAGCAGAGAAGGGGCTGGTGCCATTTTGGACATAGTTGTGCCAGCTTTTGTCTACATGCCCAGCATGTCAAGTGGAGAGCCTGAGTCTAGCTAGGAGAATTCACAGGGGGCTGGGTGCTCATGACTGTAGGAGCCTTGTGTGCTGGGACTGTGAAAACACTGTGGCTGTGTGGGAGGGTTCAGGGTGCAGCTGGATCTTTGGGAAGTCACTGTGGGTGGCTGCACATGCACAGAGATTCTTGCTTCCCTGCTGAGGGTCATGGCTGCAGGATTAATGCTCACATAGAGGACTACACTGATCCTTTGTGTGGTTCCTGTGGCAGTGCAGATGAATTCTGTACTCACTGGAGCTAGCACCCAGGCATTGGTCTCCTTGGAGCAGAGGACATGAGTATGAGAAAAATGCTAACAGATTAAACCTCCCCTCTGATAAAAAATAAAGGGAGGAGATTTACCACACCCAAATTGGGTGTCACACTGGACACTCCCCTCACCCTGGAGCAATGAATAGAACTCCCTGGCCACGCCCAGTACACACTTCTGGGTAGTCAATGAAACACAGACACTCCACCAAGCCACAGAGGCAACTTATAACAAACAAACAGCCAGCATATTATTGAATGAGGTATACAAACTGGAAACAAAGAAGTCAAACTATCCTAATTTGCAGATGATATTATTCTAGTATAGGGGAACCAAAAGTCTCCATTAAGAAATCATTGGAAATCATAAAAGAGTTCTGGTAAAGTTTCAGGATACAAAATCCACACACAAAGTCAATAGATTTTGTACACACAGACAATGCTGTGGCTGAGAAAGAACATCTAAGATCATCGCATTTATAATAGCTAAAAAAGAATTAAATATTCTGAAAATTACAAAACATTAAGGAAAAAGAACTAGAAGACACCAAAAATGTTCACGGATTGGAAGAATCAATATCATCAAAATGTCGATACTACCCCAAATAATTTACAGAATCAATGTGATCCCAATCAGAATACCAATGGCAGTTTTATTACATCTAGGAAAAAAATTGCTAAAATCCATATGGAAACACAAGAGACCCAAAATAACTTAAGAAATTTTGTGCAACAACAACAACAACAAAAGTCAGAGGCATCACAATACCAAATTCAAGACATATTAAAGGAAAGTTATAATCAAAACAGCCTCATACAGGCACAAATATTGATATATATAAACCAACAGAACAGAATTGAAACTCCACAAATCAATTCATACAACTATAACCAACTAATCTTTGACAAAGTAGCTAACAGCAATTCCTAGAGAAAGAACAGTCTTTTAAACTAATGGTGCTGGGAATATTGTATCTGCATGTGCAGAATTATGAAACAAGAACAGTAATTACACCTTGTACAAAAATCAACTGAAAATCAATCAAGGATCTGAATATGACCTGATATTGTCAACTTACTAGAGGAGAACACTGGGGAAACTCTGCAAGATATCAGCATAGGAAAAATATCTTGGAAAAATCCCAGAGGAAAAGGTAGCCAAAGCCAAAATTGGGCCGGTGCTGCGGCTCAATTGGCTAATCCTCCGCATAGCAGCGCCGGCACACCAGGTTCTAGTTCCGGTCGGGGCGCTGGATTCTGTCCCAGTTGCCCCTCTTCCAGACCAGCTCTCTGCTATGGCCCAGGAGTGCAGTGGAGGATGGCCCAAGTGCTTAGGCCCTGCACCCATATGGGAGACCAGGAGAAGCACTTGGCTCCTGCCATCGGATCAGTGCAGTGCGCAGGCCACAGCGGCCATTGGTGGCTGAACCAACGGAAAAAGGAAGACCTTTCTCTCTGTCTCTCTCTCACTGTCCACTCTGCCTGTCAAAAAAAAAAAAAAAAAAAAAAAAAAAAAAAAAAACAAAGCCAAAATTGACAAATGGGATTACATCAAGCTGAGAAGAAAATTGATTGTACCATTACATAGAAACAAACTTAGAAATTAAAGAAATCCAAATCCAAACATAACATGAATGAAATGTTCCTGATAAAACTTAGATTTTAAAGAGAAATCCAAATGAAAGGTTGGAAATTAATAAATCAAAAGATCAAATAAAAATGCAGTGGACAGCCTTAACAATAGACTTGGCGACAAAGGGATCACATAAACAAGACTAGTGTCTGAAAATATTAACCAATAGAATAAAAAAGGGAGAGAACGATCCAATATGGGAAGCGGGATACACAGCAGACTCATAGAATGGCAGATGTCCTAAACAGCACTCTGGCCTCAGAATCAGCCCTTACAGCATTCATATCCGGCTGAAGAGCCCATGAGAGTATTTCAGGCATGGAAAGCCAAGACACTCTGGCAAAAAAAAAAAAAATGACCTAAATGAAAGATCTCCACAAGTGAGATCAGAGTGGAAAGAATGGGTCATCAAAGAAGGAGGTACCTTTCTCTGAAGGGAGGAGAGAACTTCCACTCTGACTATGACCTTGTCTAAATATGATCAGAGTTGGTGAACTCAAAAGGCTTCCATAGCTTTGGCAGCTCATGACAAGAGCCTAGGGTGATTACTGATGCCATAAACAAGAGTGTCAATTTGTTAAGTCAACAACAGGAGTCACTGTGCACTTACTCCTCATGTAGGATCTCTGTCCTTAATGTGCTGTACTTTGTGATTTAATGCTATAACTAGTATTCAAACAGTATTTTTCACTTTGTGTTTCTATGTGGGTACAAACTGTTGAAATCTTTACTTAATATATACTAAACTGATCTGTATATAAAAGATAATTGAAAATGAATCTTGATGTGAATGGAAGGGGAGAGGGAGTGGGAAAGGGGAGGGTTGCAGGTGGAAGGGAAGTTAGGAGGGGGGAAGCCATTATAATCCATAAGCAGTACTTTGGAAATTTATATTAATTAAATAAAAGTTAAAAAAATAGACTCAGCGAGGCAGATGAAAAAATATTTGGGATAGAAGATAAATTTCCAGAAATGTTACATTGCTGTAAGACTAAAAAAAGAGGAAATTAGAAAACTAAATAAATGTGTTGGAGTTTTATGGGATACTATCAAATGACCCAACATATGGTTTGCAGGAGTTCCTGAAGGGGTAGAAAGAGAGAATTGATTAGAAGGCCCTTTTAGTGAAATAATTGCAGAAAAATTCCTTAATTTGGAGGAAGAAAGAGCCATCCAAGTATAGGAAGCACATAGAATTCCTATAGATGTGACTAGAAAAGATCCTCACCATTACACATTGCAGTGAAATTCCACACAGCAAAACAAAAATATTCTGAAATGTGCATTAGAGAAACACCAGATTACTTTCAGAGGATCTCCAATTAGACTCAGAGCAGACTTCTCACCAGAAACCCTATAGGCTAGGAGAGAATGGCAAGATATATTCCAACTCTAAAGACAAAAAGACTGTCAACCCAGAATATTGTACCCTGCAAAGCTCTCATTTATGAATCAGGGTGAAATAATGATCTCCTATAAGAAACAAAAATTGAAAGAATTTGTCATCATTCATCCAGTCTTACAAAAGATGCTTAAGGATGTGCTACAGACAGAAACAAACATGGTCATCACAATGGAAGAAGGTGAAGGCAAAAAATCTCCCAGTAATAATACAAAGGTAAAATGGGAAAATAATACAAAAGTAAAAATGGGAAAATTTATGAAAAAATGACAGGACCAAGCCATTACTTATCAATAGTCACCTTGAATGTAAATGGCTTCAACACTCCAGTTAAAAAGATACAGAAGACAACATGGATTAAAAAACAAAACCCATTGATTTTCTGCCTACAAGAAACACATCTCACCAACAAGGACATACACAGACTGAAACTGAAAGGATAGAAAAAGATATTCCACACTAACAGAAACCAAGAAAGAGCTAATGTAGCCATCCTAATATCAGACAAAATAGACTTTAACACAAAAACTGTTAAGAGACAAACAAGGGCACTACATAATGATTAGGATTTAATTCAACAGGAATATGTGACTTTAATAAATGTATATGCACCTAATTAGGGGGCATGTGGCTATTTAAAAGAAATGTTAATGGATATAAAGGGAGACATAGACTCAAATACAATAGTAATGAGGGACTCCAACACCCTACTTAGAGCAATGGAAAAATCAACCAGACAGAAAATCTGAAGAAAACAACAGAGTTAATCAACACTAGAAACCAAATGGACCTAATGGATATCTAAATAACTTTTCATCCTAAAGTTACAGAATAAACATTCTTCTCACCAGCACATGGAACTTTCTCTAGGATAGACCACATGCTAGGCAGTAAAGCAAGTCTCAACAAATTTAAAAAAATTGAAATCACACCTTGAATCTTCTCTGACCACATTTGAGCTGGAAATCAACAACTCAAGAATGTCTAAAACATATGAAAACAGTGAACAGCATGCTCCTGGATAAACAGTAGTTCATTGAAGAAATCAAAAGAGAAATCAAAAATTTCTGGAAATGAATGAAGAGAACAATAAAACAAATCAAAACTTATGGGATGTGGACCAGTGCTGTGATGTAGTGGGCTAAGCATCAACCTTCAGCACCCCTATCCCATATGGACACCAGTCTGAGTTCCAGCTGCTCCTCCTCTGATCCAACTCTCTGCTATGGCATGGGAGTGTGGTAGAAGATGTCCCAAGTGCTTTGGAGACCTGAAGAAGCTCCTGGTTCTTGCCTTTGGACAGACTCAGCTCCAGCCATTGTGGTCATTTGTGGAGTAAACCAGCTTTTCTCTCTATTTTTCCATCTCTCTGTCAGTCTATCTGTCAAATAAATTAATTAATAAGTTAAAAAGGGCATATATAAACAACTTATGTGATACATAAAAAGCAGTGATAAAAGAAAGTCTATAGCAATTGGTGCCTAAATCAAGAAATTGGAAATACACCAAATACAATGCATCTCAAGGATCCAGAAAATGACAGAAAATGAATCTCAAAACTAATTAGAGAAAAAACTAATTAAAATTACAGAAGAATTGAAAAAATTTGAAACTAAAAAAG
Source organism: Oryctolagus cuniculus (assembly GCF_964237555.1). Lineage (NCBI taxonomy): Eukaryota > Metazoa > Chordata > Mammalia > Lagomorpha > Leporidae > Oryctolagus > Oryctolagus cuniculus. The sequence continues at coordinate 81,642,829 of NC_091432.1, read as the reverse complement.
AATAAAAATCACCAAAAAAATAGCATTTTTTGAGAAAATAAACAAAATTGACACACCATTGGCCCAACTCATAAAAAAAAACAGAGGAAGAAGACCCAAATTAATAAAATTGGAAATGAAGAAGAAAAATGTAAGAACAAACACCACAGAAATAGAAAGATTACTACAAAGAGCTGTATGCCAACAAATCTGGAAATCTACAAGAAATGGATGGATCCCTGTTCACATGCAGCATACCTAAATTGAGCCATGAAGACATGAAAAAACTAAAAAGAACAATAACTAAGACAGAAAGTAAATAAGTAATAAAGACCCTCCCAACAAATAAAAGCCCAGGACCATATGGCTTCACTACCAGGCATTTAAAGAAAAACTAACTCTAATTCTGAAGCTATTCAAAACAATTGAAAGTAAGGGAATCCATCCAAATTCCCTCAATGAAGTCAGCATCTCTTAATTCATAAACCTGAAAAAGATACAGCAGAGAAAGAGATGTACAGACCAATTTCCCTGATGAACATAGATGCAAAAATCCTCAACAAGATAATAGAATCCAAAATAACAGAATCCAAAAGCATATCAGAAGGTACATTCATCCAGACCAAATGGGATTTATGCATGGATGGTTCAACATTTGCAAATCAGTCAATGTGATATTAACAAACTAAAGGAAAAAAAAACATGTGATTATCTCAATAGATGCAGAAAAAGCATTTGGTAAAATATGACATCTTTTCATGATGCAAACTTCAAGCAAATTGGGTATAGAAGGAAAATTCCTCAACACAATCAAGGCAGTTTATGACAAATGCACAGCCAGCATCCTATGGAATGGAGAAAATTTAGAAGCATTCCCACTGAAATTGGGTGCCGACTCTCACCACTGCTATTCAATATAATCCTAGAAGTTACAACCAGAGCCATTAGACAAGAACAGAAAATTATAGGGATACAAATTGTGAAGGAGGAAATCAGACTATCCCTATTTGAAGATAACATGATTTTGCATAACGGGATCCAAAAGACTCCACTAAGAGACTTTTGGAACTCAGAGAAGTGTTTGGGATGGCTGGGTTGTATGGTAGGGTTATATTCAGGTTACTGAGGAATCTCCAGACTGACTTCCATAGACGCTTAACCAGTTTACATTCCCACCAACAGTGGGTTAGTGTCCCTTTTTCCCCACATCCTCGCCAGCATCTGTTGTTGGTAGATTTCTGTATGTGAGCAATTCTAACCGGGGTGAGGTGAAACCTCATTGTGGTTTTGATTTGCATTTTCCTGATGGCTAGTGATCTTGAACATTTTTTCATGTGCCTGTTGGTCATTTGCACTTTTTCTTTTGAAAAATGTCTACTGAGGTCCTTGGCCCATCTCTTAAGTGAGTTGTTTGTTTTGATATTGTGGAGTTTCTTGATCTCATTGTAGATTCTGGTTATTAATCCTTTATCTGTAGCATAGTTTGCAAATATTTTTTCCCATTCTGTCGGTTGCCTCTTCACTTTCCTGATTGTTTCTTTTGCAGTACAGAAACTTCTCAATTTGATGCAATCCCAATAGTTAATTTTGGCTTTCACTGCCTGTGCCTCTGAGGTCTTTTCCAAGAAGTCATTGCCGGTATCTATATCTTGCAGGGTTTCTCCAATGTTCTCTAATAATTTGATGGTGTTGGGTCATGGATTTAGGTCTTTATTCCATGTTGAGTGGATTTTTGTGTAAGGTGTAAGGTAGGGGTCTTGCTTCATGCTTCTACATGTGGAAATCCAGTTTTCCCAGCACCATTTATTGAATAGACTGTCCTTGCTCCAGGAATTGGTTTTAGATCCTTGATCAAATATAAGTTGGGTGTAGATGTTTGGGTTGATTTCTAGTGTTTCTATTCTGTTCCATTGGTCTATTCATCTTTTTCCATTACCAGTACCATGCTGTTTTGATTACAACTGCCCTCTAGTATACCCTGAAATCTGGTATTGTGATGCTTCCGGCTTTGTTTTTGCTGTACAAGATTGCTGTAGCTATTCAAGGTCTCTTGCATCTCCATATGAATTTCAGCATCATTTTTTCTAGATCTGTGAAGAATGTCTTTGGTATCTTGATTGATATTGCATTGAATTTATAAATTGCTTTTGGGAGAATGGACATTTTGATGATGTTGATTCTCCCAATCCATGAGCATGGATCTTCCATGTTACTGGACTGGAAGAATCAATATCATCCAAATGTTCATACTAATGAAAGCAATTTACAAATTAAGTGCAATACCAATGAAAATTCCAAAGACATTCTTCTCAGATATAGACAAAAAAATGATGCTGAGATTCATACAAAACACAGGAGACCCCCAATTAGCTAGAGGTATCACAATACCAGATTTCAAGACATAGTACAGGGAAGTTACAATTGAAACAGCCTGATACTGGTACAAAAAGAGATTGATTGACCAATGGAACAGATAACTGCAGCAATCAACCCATGCATCTACAACCAACTTATCTTTGACAAAGGAGCTAAAAATATTCCCTAGAACAAGGACAATCTATTCAAAAAATGGTGCTGGGACCACTGGACCTCCACATGCAGAAGTATGAAGCAAGACCCCTACCTTACACCCTTACAAAAATCCACCCAAAATGGATCAAAGATCTAAATCTATGACCTGACACCATTGAATTGTTAGGTAATATCAGGGAAACCATGCAAAATAATGGCATAGCCAAAAAATTTTGGCAGAAATCCACAGGCACAAGCAATCAAAGCCAAAACTGACAAATAGGATTACATGAAATTGAGGAGATTCTGCATTCAAAAAAAAAAAACACTCATAAAAGTGAAGAGACTAACAAAAGAGTGGGAGAAATTATTTCCAAGCTATGCAACTGATAAAGGATCAATAACCAGAATATATAAACAGCTCAAGAAACTCAACAACAAAGCAAACAACCTAGTTAAGAAATGGGCAAAAAATTTAAGCAGGCATTATTTTAAAAGAGAAAATACAAGTGGCCAATAGATACATGAAAAATTACTCAGGATCACTAGCCATCAGGGAAATGCTAATCAAAACCAAATGAGGTTTCATCTCACCCCAGTTAGAATGGCTTTCATACAGAAATCAACAAACAAAAAATGCTGTTGAGGATTTGGGGAAAAAGGTAACCTAATCCACTGTGGGAGGGAATGTAAACAGGTCCAGCCACTATGGAAGACAATATGGAGATAACTCAGAAATCTGAATATAGACCTACCACATGACCCAGCCATCCCACTTCTGGGAATTTACCTAAGGGAAATGAAATCAGCATACAAAAGAGTTTTCTGTATCTTCATATTTATTGCAGCTCAATTCACAATAGCTAAGATATGGAATCAACCCAGATGCCCATCAACCAAAGACTGGATAAAGAAATTATGGGATATGTACACCATGGAATACTACACAGAATTTAAAAAATGAAACTGGAAAAAATCCTACTTAGTGAAATAACCCAGTCCCAAAAGGACAAATACCATATGTTCTCCCTGACCTGTGGTAATTAACAGAGCTCCTAGAAGTCAATCTATAGATGTGAAATTGAAACTCTGAGATCCAATGATTTTGTACAGCCCTTATATTAACAGTAATTACTTGAATACCCCTTGACTTTACTGCCAAGGAACACTTTATTATTTCACTTTATCTATTTTTGATTCTTTCTTTTCTTCTCTACTTAATACCATTGGCTGAACTTACTTAACACAGAATTAATCATAGAAATATTAAGTCAATTGAAAAAAGATCACAATTAAAAATGATTGTGAATGAGAGAGGAAAGAGCTGAACAGATCAACACACATTCTCACAGTCCTACCCCTAAGGGTGAAGCTAAAAACTTTCCATGGGACACAAAATTCCATTTAGCTGGATGGCAAGAATCCCATCTTATGTGATAAACTGATCATATTAAGTATGTAATTGATCATATATATAGGACCATCAGTCAAAGGGATCACATAAATAAGACGAAGTGCCTGGCAACAATAGATAGATTTACAAAAGAGAGAAAGTTCCGACATGGGAAGCAGTCCACACAGTAGACTCATAGAATGACAAACACCCTAAACAGCACTTTGACCTCAGAATCAGCGTCTAAGGCCTGGCTGAAAATATCATGAGAGCATTTCAGGCATGGAAATCCAAGACATAATGGCAAAAACGATTCTGCATGAAGGATATCTGTGAGTGAGACCCCAGTGGAAAGAAGGGCCATCAAAGAAGGATGTACTTTCCTCTGAAGGGAGGAGAGAACTTCCAGTTTGCATTTAGCCCTTTCTAAAAACTGACAGAGAGTTTGTGAACTATAAAGGTCTTCCATAGTCTTCCATAGCCTTTGCAGCTCATGCCAAGAGCCTCAGGTGATCACTGACAACATAAATAAGAGAATCAATTTTTAAATCAACAACAGGAGTCACTGTGCACTTGCTCCCCATGCTGGACCTCTGTCCTTAATGAGTTGTACTATGAGAATTAATGGTAAAACTTGTCTTCAAACAGTACTTTATACTTTGTGTGTTTGTGTGGGTGCAAGTAGTTGAAATTGCTCCTTAGTAAAGAGTTGGCATTTTGCATATAAAATCAATTAGAAACAAATATTAATGGAAAATGAAACAGGAGAAGGAGTGGGGATGGGAGTGCAGGTGGGAGGGTGGGTATGGGAGGAAGAAACACCATATCCCTAAAAGCTGTACATATGAAAATTTGGATTCATTAAATAAAAACAAAAAGAAGATATTGATATAGGTGATGACTTCTTGAATAAAATCCCAAAGGCACAAGAAACAAAAGCCAAACTAGACAAACAGAATTATGTCAAACTCAGCTTCTTCACAGCAAAAGAAAGAGAAAAGAGGGAACAGATTTCTGACACAATGAGAGGAAAAACTGCATGCTACTTATCTAACAAAAGGTTAATATCCAGAACCATCTGTGACTCAAAAACTCAACAACAACACAGAAAAACAAAAAAAAATCTAGTTAATAAATGGACAAAAGATCTCAACAGATAGTTCTCAAAATGTAAACTCCAAATTGCCAACAAATATATGAAAAAATGCTCAATAATACTAGCCATAAAGGAAATTTAAATCAAAACCACACTGGGAGATCACCTCATCCCTGTCAGAATGGTTATTATCAAAATCACAAAGACTAACAAATACTAGTGAGGACAGGGAAAAAGGGAAACACTTATAAACTGATGATGGAAATGTAAATTAGTGAAGCCATTGTAGAAAATATTATGGAGAATTCTTATAAAACTAAAACTGCCATGTGATCCATCAATCCCATTACTGTATACGTATCCATGAACAGATTTTACCAAAGAGATACCTGCACCACCATGCTTATAGCAGCACTGTTCACAGCAGCCAAAATATGGAGTCAACCAGAATGTTCATAATCAGATCAATGGATAAAGAAAATGTGGTATAGAAATACAATGGAATACCATGCAGCTATAAAAATAATGAAATTTTGTCATTTGCTGCAAAATTGATGGAACCAGAGGACATAATGTTGAGTGTAATCATCTAGATACATAAAGCCAAATACCAGGGCTGATGCTGTGGCGTAGCAGGAAAGCCACCACCTGCAATGCTGGTATCCCCTGTGGGTGCCTGTTTGAGTCCTGGCTGTTCCACTTCAGATCCAGCTCTCTGCTAGGGTTAGGAAAGCAGCAGCAGAAGGCCCAAGTCCTTGGGCCCTTGCAACCACATGACAGACTTAAAGAAGCTCCTGGCTCCTAGCTTCAGATTGGTTCAGCTCCTATCACTGCAGCCATTTGAGGAGTGAACCAGCAGATGGAAGACCTCTCTCTCTTTCCCTCTCTCTCTCTCTCTCTCTCACTCTCGCTCTTGCTCTCTCTCTCTCTTTCTCCTCTCTCTGCCTCTGCCTCTCTGTAACTCTGCCTTTCAAATAAATAAATAAATCTTTTTTAAAAAAAAGTAAAATACTGTCCGGCGCCGCAGCTCAATAGGCTAATCCTCCGCCTGCGGTGCCAGTACACCGGGTTCTAGTCCTGGTCGGGGCACCGGATTCTGTCCTGGTTGCCCCTCTTCCAGGCCAGCTCTCTGCTATGGCCCGGGAGTGCAGTGGAGGATGGCCCAAGTGCTTGGGTCCTGCACCCGCATGGGAGACCAGGAGAAGCACCTGGCTCCTGGCTTCTGATCAGCGCGATGCGCCAGCTGCAGCCCACCGGCCTGGAGGCCATTGGAGGGTGAACAAATGGCAAAAGGAAGATCTTTCTCTCTGTCTCTCTCTCTCACTGTCCACTCTGCCTGTCAAAAAAAAAAAAAATTAAAAAAGTGAAATGCCATATTTGCTTCTTTATATGTGAGAGCTAGAACAAACAAACAAAAAGACACTACACTCTCAGGAAAGCAAAAAAGAGTTGGTAGATGAATGCCATGTATCATATGTCCTGGTACTTAGATCTTTCCACCTCCCTATATCAAGCATTATATAAAATATTTCATGGAAAGTTTAGCTTATGTGTTTCTATGGTTACTGGAAATGTTGGATTTAGTTGCTAAAACCATGTTTAAGTAGGTACAGAAGCTGTATGAATCAGTCTAATGTATCATGAGTCTCTTCAATTACCATCTACCTCTTGTATTTTCCACTGTAATAATATAATTTAAAGCCTTCCACTATTCACTTTATTCCCAAGGTTATCTGTATAAACAGTTTATAATATATGATTTTGTTAAATAACAATGTTATTTTTTTTTACAAAATTAAACTGCAAAAAAAGAGATTGGATGGAGTTCCTTAACCTCTTCTGCCCTTTTCACCATGAAGGGGCACAGCATTTTTCTGTTCACCATGTGGAGACAAACAGAATATGGAATTTACAAACAATAGGCCCTCACTAGATGTTGATCTGCTGCCATGATCTTGGACATCTCAACATCCAGAATTATGTAAAATAAATTTCTATTATTCACAAATAATGTACTCTATAGTATTTTTGTTATAGCAGACCAAATGGACGAAGATGACTATATGACAGCAATGTTGTTGATAACACTGATCTACACTGTATTGTCACCACAGATCTTCTCAAAAACACTTCTTCCCATTCACTTAGGAGTTTCTTTTCACTGTAGTAAAAGCATGTTTTATAAGAATATAGTCACCTTGTTGGGGTCTCTGGCCACACATAATAATCGAGGTGATGGCTTTGCATATTCTCTAGTCAGGAAAAACTCCCTTCTTTTATCAATGGCCTATTATCTTACATAAGGGAAAGCAGATGGTTTATATTCCTTCAGATTTCAATGGAATCTAAGGACTCAGTGTTTCAAATACATCTGCATAATTATCTCCCATCTATCTCAGAGTCCCTCCTCTTTCCTAATATTATCATAATAACCTTGTGTAGAGTGAATTCAATTTTTCATATTATCTTCATTATTCTCAAAATCAGATTTTGACCACTATTTTTGGTATAGTCTTCTCTCCATTTTCCATAAAGGTCTCTAAATGTTTTCATAAAGACCCCTGGACTATATCCTAAATTGATAGCTAATTGTAATAATATCATCATTTTATTAATCCAATGTTCCATTGTCAGTTAACAATCAACCAGCTCAACAATCTATATCCTTAGAATACGGTCATCTACATGTGATTACAATTTACTAAAAATAAGAGTATTATCAATTATGATTCTATAGTATACCAAAAATTATTCTTAACCCACTCATCAGCAGTAATGGTCACTTATAGTTAGTAGACCAATAATGTGATCCAAAGTCCATAAAAGCAGACCCTACGACAAGGATTCAACTGCGATGTTTTATTTAGAGAAAATGTTCCAGAAACCTTGTCAATGGGCAGAGAATTGAGATAGAAAAGAAAGCAATAGAAACTGTTCTACTAAGCAAGTTACCATTGTGGGTAATTGGGGCTTATTCCAATAGCTAACTCTGGGAGATAAGTCAGACCTCACATATATCCCAACCAAGGTTCAGTCTAAAGTATCCACCTTAGATGTATAACAACCCATCATTAGTTGAAGGTTTTTCCAGGGCAATCAACTTTAGATTATTTTTAGCTTTCCTTCTGGATGCACCATCTGCTCCTGAAATCAGACCAAGATCCTTAGATAAGGAATTCTAATTCTTACTGGTAATAAGTTCTGAGTAGGAGTAGATGGATCATATTTAGAATGAAATGTCAACAGAACTATTGTTTAGCTTTTTATTTTGAAACAAACCGGCATAAAATGTTTTTACAATGTTTAGCTTTACATGTACTTTGTTTAAATTATTCACATGTACTAACAATTTTAACATTCTATCATGTCTATTGTATCATGAAACAGGAGAGAGAAAGAAGAAACGGAGAAACAGAGAAAGACTAAAAGCCTAATATTTTGAGAGCAAGTTGCAGACATCAAGCCCTTTTCTCCTCAATAGTTCAATTATAAAATAAGAACATTCTCTTATATAGCCATTATACAATTTTGTGAGTGTGTGTGTGTGTGTGTGTGTGTATTCCATATAGTACAATTATCTACCCAGTAGATCATATTCAGCTTTGGCAATTGCCATACTAGCTTTATAGCAAAAATGAAAAATCAAATCAAAATAGCATTTGTTATAGTTGGTCTACTTTAAGTTGCAGTATACTTCAGTCTTGGTTTTTTATTACTGTGACACTACTGAAGAGTAGATGCCTTTAATTCATATCATGTTCAAATTTTAGTTTGTGTATTATTTCCACATTAGATTCATCTTAAGCAGCTAAAACAAGGATATCAAACAAAAAAAGTCATGCTGTTCCCTCACTACAGCATTTTAGGTTTTAAAAATCTATTTCTCTCATGACTGGTGATCAATTGAGTAACTTCAGTCACTTGACTGGTAATGATAACTGTGACTGGTTCAGGTAGTATCTTTCAAGTTTCCATACTGTAAGACTACCATTTTTTTCCTATTTTAAATAATATCTAATTAGAATATGTTCTGAATACCATATGTATATGCTGTTTCTTATCAAACTTTCATGTTCTAATTTTACCAACCACTTGCCTCTTACCACTATGGTGGTTGCCAAATGATGATTTTTTTATCCCATCATTACTTTTGCAATTAATAATTGGAATTTTCCCTAAGGAAAAGATTTTCTTTCACTATTTATACTTTATTAATTTATTTGTTCAAGAGTGGACTACATTGAGAATATTACAGAGGAAGGGAGCTAAAGCTGTTTTAAACATTCAAACTTGCAAATGTTAAATTACTGTGATTACTATAGATAGACAAGAAAAACTTTCCATTGTGTGTTTGGTACAAAATTCATATTCACCATGAAATCTGCATAAGTGCATACTGATCCTAAAACTGGCAAGAAAAATTTTATGCAGTAAAGCTCTAACAAAGATGTTTTAGAAAAAACCATTCTTTAAATTGTAATTATATTCTGTTGGAAATAGGGACTAGAATCTCAATAAATTTGTTTAGCTAATGAAAAAGTCAATGTTTAAAAATTAAACACATCTAAATTAGCAGGTAGAAAAAAAAAACAAATCGAAAGGGACTGCAGTACAGTAGGTAGAGAACAATAATGAAGTTGAAGCTTGTTTTGAAAATGAAAAGCAAATGTAAAATTATAGGAAAGCATATGATGATTTACTATATGGAAAACATGGCCAGCTGTTTTCTATCCCTAATGAAATACACTGCAGGAAATTGGCTTGAATTGTATTAGCAGGATTTGGGTTCCACGTAAGAAGTGTTAGGTTTGAGGGTGGAGGAAGATTAATGGTTCCTCAGGGATATGTGGTCACCTTTACTCTTAGAGAAATAATCTATATTTCAGGAAAAAGAATCCCTCAGAATTTATAAAAAGCTTCTCTTGGGGTTTCTCAGAGGGTGGTCTATTAAACAAATACATTCTTGAGGAAGGACATAGAAAAATGACCTCCAGTCAGAAGAAAGAATTACCTGAAAGGTAATTTTGGTGTCTTTCCACAGATTTTTTAAGAACCAAATATTTTTCTGTCCAAAATGATTTTTAAAACCCTCCTTAGAGCAGCACCAATCACTGTGACAAGGGCAGTCTTCTTAATAAATTTTAAGTAGAAATTTTTTTTAAAATCATGTTACATGAGAAAAAAACAAGTTTCAATAACTGAAAATAATATGCAGTGGAATCAGTGTACAAAGTCCAGAAACTGAGAAATCCAATACTAAAACAAGTTCAGTTAACTCAACCTTGAATCAATCCACAGTCTTAAGTTTTCATGTTGACAGAAGATCAGCATCAAGCATCACAGGACGAATAATCATCTAGGCTATATCAAGGAATCTGACTTCACAAATAGTGCAGACAGTCTTCTTACACGGTAATTTTCCTAATCTTTGAGATGTTAAACATCACTCATTTTGTCGTGCGTTCAGCAAATATTTGTGGAGCACTTATTATGTGCCTGGCCCTCTTCTAGATGCTGGGAATACAGAAAGGACAAGGCAAGTAAAGTTCTTGCCCTCTTAGAGTGGGTGCTGTAGACAATATAAATATATAATGAAAGTAATAACAATGGCTAATATTAATTGGATGCACTATGTGTCTCAAAACTGTCCTCAAAGTATGGGACATTCCTAACAACCCAGTAACCTGGTAAATATCATTGCATGCATAACAGCCCAGCAATCTAGTAAATACCATTGCATACATAACACCCAGTAACCTAGTAAATACCACTGCATACATAACACCCAGTAACCTAGTAAATACCACTGCATACATAACAGCCAAGTATCCTAGAAAATACCACTGCATACATGACAGCCCAGTAACATAGAAAATATTACTGCATATTGAAATTGTCCAAGGAAGAAATAATGATAACTTAGACCACAGTCTAAGTAACTGTAGTTTTATTGTACAGATTTAAAGACACATATGAGCTGTTTATGGCTGTGTACAATTAGCTCTCTGTAAATGTCTCCCCAGAATTTGTGAAAAGTAACAAGTTTCCAACCTCAATTTCCATTTCCAACAGTGCCTCACATTGAAAGTGAACTCTAAAATGTCTTTTATTCATTTTTGGAGGCTCTAAGTTTCAAACCCACCTATACCCACTGAATTAAAATGTCATTTCTAATTCAAAAAATATATATTTTAGATGTTTCATTTCTCAACCAAGTATGTCTAGATAGCTCATCCTAAAATGATTCCCCAATGTTCAACAAATAAACTCTAAATTTCTGTTTAAAATCTCTTCCAAACTATATCCACTCTGTCTTTGCAATCCTCCCATTTGCTTCTCCACAACACAAACACCACTGAATTCAAAGATATTCATAATTCACCATACAAACCTCTATTGTTCTGTTTTTTGAATCATTGGCAACTCTTACACTTCAGAATGCCTTTCTCATCCCTCCTTCCTATGTGAATAGTATCTAACCTGAAATGCCTAGCAAAATTCTTACCTACTCCAAAATGCATACCTGACCAACACACTCTATTAGTACCCCATTCTAAGCCACTGCAGCATTTACAATAACAAAGGGTGACATTTGTTGAGTATTTAATATTTGCCATTTTTCTGAGCATTTCTTTAACTCATTTACTCTTTACAGCAACTCTGTCAATCAGATTCTATTATCATTCTAGCATTACAGAAAAGACCAAAACAATGACACTTAAGTAACTCGTTGCCAACTAGCCTAATTAAAAAGATCTGTAATTTAAACTCAGATTATTTCAAAAATTCAGGCTCTTAATCTCTATGCTATGTCATTTTATATAATCTATAATGGATTATTATGGCTGGACATTCAAACTATTCAACTGAATATGCCAATTAAATATCTTACGTACTGTATAAAGACTATCTTCAAATAAATCGTATTTTTTCAAAGACAGATATGAAGTCATATATTTTACTATTTATTAAAGTTCCCAAAAGTAGGGACATAAAATATCTAGATACAGAAAGTGACAGATATAAATAATAAAATAAAATATTCAAATTACATAAATATATATGATACACATACATGAATTACACACATGAATATTTTCAGTATATAAAAATATTAATGAATAGCTTGTTTATAGTAAGAATTTATAAAACACTTATTAAAACTGATAGATGCATCTACATGTAGAAAAATATTCCTCATTCTTGGACCATTTTAAATATCGGTTGTTCAGTGAAATATTACCTAATTCTTATCAAGGAATTTTTGATTTTTCATTTTAAACTACCAATATATAAAATAATGTTTTTAACAGTAGTGCTGAAAGAATAATTTTCCAGAAGAGTACCTATATCTAGCTGCTTATATATCTATAAATCAACATTTTAATAACTATTAAAATGCAATTTAATTATCAATTCTACTCTGATAAAGGTGTTATAAAACTACCAACTGTATTGCTGCTGGCTCTAAAAAATTAAACACTTGAAAAATTGTGAATATATACATTAACATGCATAAAATGTTCTTGGTTTCAGGTATAGCAATTAAATTTTGATAAATTGTTCTATGTAAATGAAATAAATTTTAAAATTATATTCACTGCATATTTTTGCCATAAACAATACATACTAACATATCTAGCAAAATTTCTCCAAATACATATTTTTGTTCAAATTCAAAGAAATAATATTCAACCAATAAAAATGATAATTATGAAAACTGTAGAGGAATATGGAGAAATAGTAACTAAAGGCAGTTTAAAGTCAATATATAAATGTTAATACAAGCTATATGTTAAAATATGTATACATGTGTATTGTCTAGAAAGAAACACACTAAACATATAATAACTGTTGGTAATGGAATAGGACAACTCTTCTGCCCAATGATTATATATTATTAAAATTTAAAAACATGCAATTTTGATGGATTTTTCCTTTCTATACTGTGGGGAGCAGCCCGGACTGGACTGAGTTACTGGAATTAAGACTTATTCTATGCATCTGCTCTCCCACAATATGGCGCTGGAGGAGAAGTAAACAGCTTCCGCACAGCTGCCTCCAGTTCAACCAATAAACTGTAGGACTTGCTCCTGATTGGAGAGCAGCGTACTCGGCGTGTGGGCAGCCGAGTTAGGATTGGCGGAGGAGGACTATAAAGGAGGAGAGAGACGGCATGCACCAGGAACATCTAAGGGGAACATCTAGCTGAAGGAACACCTGTGCAGCCCCCGAGAAAGCCGGCCGGCGGTGTGCCGCTCCCCTGCGGAAGTGGGGAATGTGGCAGGGGGAACTGCCCTTCCACGGAGGTGGAAGGGATAGTAGCCAACCCGGGAAGAACCAGCAGCAAACCCGGGGAGGGCCGAGCAGACTAAAGAACAGCGCAGGGTCCTGTGTCGTTCCTCCACGAAGAGGGGGAGCGACACTATACTACTTTAAATATTTAAGATAAATAAGATTTTATGAGTTAGTACCTGGAAAGGAGTCTTCTGTAGAATAATTTCACTTAGAATCATGGCTACAAGGCTGAGGTTGGTAAATTATGGATATTTATGTAGAAATGAGTTTCTACATGGAAGAAAAAGAAGGAAGGAAAGAATACAAGCAGAAAAGAAGGAACTTTAATGTTCATCCAAAATTAATTTGCATTGTCTATAAAGTGATGATTACCAGGAATGATAGATTTCTGACAAAGTTTTTACCACCACAACAGAATTATCATAATTTTTTGAAAACCAATATAGCAAGCAAAAATCAAAGTGTGACCTCTCCCAAGCACATAGAGAGAAATATTATTTCATAGCTTTCACCTTTGTAGGTAGGAACCAATTATTAAACCCTTATGATAGAATGGAAAATAATCATTAAAAAAAGAAACTGAAGGCCTGTGTTGTGCCATAGCAAGAAAAGTTGACACCTGTGAAACTCAGGTTTGAGTCTCAGTTGCTCCACTTCTGATCCAGCTCCCTACTAATGTTCTTGGAAAAGCAGCAGAGGATAACCCAAGTGTTAGGTCCCCTGCACCCTCTTAGGAGACCCCAGGGAGCTCCTGGCTCCTGGTTTCAGCCTGGCCCAGCCCAAGCTGTTAGAGCCATTTGAGAAGTGAGTTAGCAGATGGAGGACCTTTCCCTCCCTTTCCATCTCTCCCTCTCTCTATATATATAACTCAGCCTTTAAAATAATTAAAGATAGATCTTTAAAAAAAACTCTTCTTAGACTTTTCAGATAGCAAATTTTCTAATATATAAACATAACTCAATGAGGCAGGAATAACCATCCCTGTGTTATGAATGAAGAAACATAATTTGCCTGAAGTCACACAGTTGATAAATAGCAGAGATAGGATTTGGATATCAATTTGGAAACAAAACTCAACACTTTTTCCATAATAGCATAGCCAGCTCTAAAATAGCAAGCACTGTGCTTGCCTTACTTCACTTTATATAATGTCATCCAGTTCCATTCATAACAAGACTTTATCCTTTTTTAAAGCTAAATAGTATTTCATTGTGTATATGTGCTACATTTCCTTATACATTCATTAGTGGATAGACACTTAGATTGCTTCCATTTCTTGGCTATTGGGAAAAGTGCTACAATAACCATTGCAGTGCAGATGTCTATTTGAAAGAATGACTATTTCCCTTGGATATATACCCAGTAGTAGATATGGTGGATAATTTGGTAGTTGTATATAAAAAAAATATTTATTTATTTTGAATGAGTTACAGAGAGAGGAGAGAAAGAGAGTTTCCATCTACTGGTTCACTTCCCCAGATGTCACAACAGCCAGGGCTCGGCAAGTGTAAGACAGGAGCCAGGACCTTCATCTGGATAACATAGGTGGCAAGAATCCAAACACTGGCCTCTTCGTCTTTTCCCAGGCCATTAGCAGAGAGTTGGATCGGAAGTGGAGCATCTGAGACATCAATGGGTGCCCTTATGTCCATATGGTTATCCACTATGCCACAACACTGTTCCCTAGTTTGAATTTTTTGAAGACTCTCCTACTGTTTTCTACAACGGTTGTAGTAATTTACATTCTCATCAACAGTGTGCAATGGTTCCCTTTTCTCCACATCATTTCCAATACTGTTACCTTTTTTTCTTTTTGATAACAGACCAAGCTAACTGGAGTGAGATTTTAATTTTAATTTTGCTGATGATTAGTGATGTTGAGTAGTTTCTTTTCACACATCCGTTGCTCATTTGTATGTTTTTCTTCAGGAAATGTCTTTTTAAATTGGGTTGTAGGTTCTTCTTTCCTTTTTTTTTTTTTTTTTTTTTTTTTTGCTTTTGGGTTGAGTTTCATATATATTTTGATTATTAACTCTGTCAGATGTTTAACTTGAAAAATTTTTCTCTCATTTTGAAGGCTGTGTTTTCATTCTGTTGATAGTTTCTTTTGCTATGAAGAACATTTTTACTTTAATGAAATCTCATTTGTCTATTTGTAGCTTGGTTTCCTGTGCTTTTGGGGTATGATCTCCAAGTACCAAAAAGTATAATAGAGATACTATGTCTTAGGGAGAGATTGAGAAAGGCTTATTTATTTTTTAAAGGCTTATTTATTTATTGAAAGGCAAAATGACAGAGAGAGAGGGGAGAGAGGAAGAAAAAAATTTTCCATCGCTGGTTCACTACCTAAATGGCATAATGGCAAAGGGTGGGTGAGGCTGAGAGCCAGAGCCTGAAAACTCCATTCCAATTTTCCATGTGGGTATCATTGGCAGAATTCAAAGGACTTGGGTCATCTACTATTTCCCGGGAGAATTAAGGAGCCAGGTTGCACTGCAAGCAGAGGCTTAACTCACTATGCCACAACACCAGTGCAGAAAAATGTTTATTAATGGGTGCTAAGTCATAGCTAGATAAGAATAAGATGTTCTGTAGTTCTATTGCACAATAGGAATACTAGAGGCAACAATAGTTAACTATATAGTTCCACTTTAAAAAAAAAAAAAACTTTAAATAAAGAATTTTGAATATTTTGACCATACAAAATTTTTAAAGTTCCAGGAGATAGGTATTTTCAGTATGACTGGACATTACATATACATGTATTAAATCTAATATTACTCCCTTGAAATATGTATAATTTTATATGGCAGTTAAAAATGAAAACAAAAACTAAAAATTTAAAGGAATAAATAGTAAAATACACATCAAAAGAATGGAAAGTCCATACATATTGTGGACATTATATTTCTTTCACAATACAAAAAAGAACATTTAAAAAATCTACCTAACATCATTTGAAATAGATGAGTAAAGAGAGAAGATGATTGAATAGAATGTATAGTTTTCCAATAGTAACCAAAAACCTAGCTACCATTCCTAGTACTTAGGAGCTGAAAATATTGCATATTTTTCCTTATGTTTTATCCAAAGACTAGTAAAGCACTTAAAAATACAGAATCCTGGCCAGCGCCGCAGCTCAGTAGGCTAATCCTCTGCCTTGCCGCACCGGCACACCAGGTTCTAGTCCCGGTCGGGGTGCCAGATTCTGTCCCGGTTGCCCCTCTTCCAGGCCAGCTCTCTGCTGTGGCCAGGGAGTGCAGTGGAGGATGGCCCAAATGCTTGGGCCCTGCACCCACATGGGAGACCAGGAGAAGCACCTGGCCGCGGTGCGCTGGCCGCGGCGGCCATTGGAGGGTGAACCAACAGCAAAGGAAGACCTTTCTCTCTGTCTCTCTCTCTCACTGTCCACTCTGCCTGTCAAAAAAAAAAATATACAGAATCCTTTAGACAGAAATGATGCCCAATGAAAGAAAATGAGCTTATCACAGCATTTATAGAGCCAATGATGTGATTACTGTGCCAAGAAAAAGAAAGGAAATATTCTGTCAGAATGCTAGTAGGAAAAAGTCTGCAAGTATTTTATGCCCACAGAGTATTAAAATAAATCTTCTCAATAAGAGAAAAATGTTTTTTGATATACACAGCATTTTTATGCTTTTTTCTTCAGTTTTAGCTCCTACATATAAGGGATAAAGTGTGGTGTTCATCTTCCTGTGTCTGACTTATTTCACTCAGCAAATGTCCTCAAGTTTCAAGCACTTTGCTGCAAATTATAGAATTTATATTTTTTGTAGCTGAATAATATTCCAGTGTGTGTCTGTGTGTGAGAGAGAGAGAGAGAGAGAGAGAGATAGCACATTTTTTTATCCATTCATCTGATGAAAGACAACTTGTTTCATTCCATATGTTGACTACTGTGAATAGTGCTGCTATAAATAAGCTGGTGCAGTGAGTTTCAGTTTTGCTGTAAATAAAGTATTTTTATCAAACTTTGCTTTCAATCTTTGTCAATCAAATTGATAGGAATTAGGTATAACTATAGTTTTAAGAATCTTGTGACTATTTTAAAATTTTATTTATATGAGTGAAGTTGAACATATTTTTATTTGATTACTCTTTGTAGCCCCTTACCTATTTTCCTGCTGAACTATAGTCTTTTTACTTTTTATTCATTGAACTATTTGCTTACTGAAGCAGTAAGTGTTTGACTACCATGTAAATTAAAAATAAATTATTAGGGACAGTGCTGTGGTGCAGTGGATTAGGCTGCCACCTATAGCACTGGCAGCCTATATGGGTGCCAGTTTGTGTCCTGGCTGCTCCTCTTCCTATCCAGCTCTCTGCTATAGCCTGGGAAAGCAGAAGATGGCTCAAGTGTTTGGACTTCTGCACCTGGGTCCCTGTACCCACATAGAAGACCAGGAAGAAGCTTCTGGCTCCTGCCTTCAGATTGGCCCAGCTCCAGCCATTGCAGCCATTTGGGGATTGATTCAGCGGATGGAAGACCTTTCTCTATGTCTCTCTCTCTCTCTCTCTCTCTCTCTCTAACTGTAGCTCAAAAATAAATAAATAATATCTATAAAAATGTAATTTGTGATGGTGGCACTGTGGCATAGTGGGTAAAGCCACCACCTGCAGAGTTGGCATCCCACACGGGTACTGGTTCGAGTCCCAGCTGTTCCACTTCTGATCTAGCTCTCTCTGCTATGGCCTGGGAAAGCAGTAGAAAATGGCCCAAGTCCTTGGGCCCTGCACCTATATGGGAGACCCAGAAGAAGCTCATGGCTCCTGGCTTCAGATTAGCCCAAATCTGGCTGTTGCAGCCAATTGGGGAGTGAACCAGCAGATGGAAGACCGCTCTCTCTCTCTCTCTCTCTCTCTCTCTGCCTCTCCTTCTCTCTCTATGTAACTCTGACTTTCAAATAAATAAATCTTTAAAAAATAAATAAAAATGTAACTTGTTAAATAATTATTTACTTAATATCTGTTTTCTTTACTCTTATAACAATAGGATATTTGCAAATATGTAAGACTATTAGTAATTTTTGTTTAATTTCTGTTTTCCTCAATATCACAGAAAATTCTAGAAGGCTGGGACTATATTTGTACTTTTCTACCCAGGCCAGGAATGGAATCATAATGTACTTGACAAATTTGTGCTGAGAAGGTAGAATTAGGTGCCATGACAATAAAGAAAGAATAATTAGCAAAATGCTTACATCTTATTTGTGCACTTTGAATTTTAAATTGCTATTTATTTGTTGATCTCCCTTACTACACTAATGTTTGATCAAAAGTATGTGCTATTTTATTCACCTTTATCTCAGAATGTATCACTACGAATGTGCACTCAAATCTCTACTGAAATAAGTGGAACTTCATGAAAAAAAAACAGTGCAGTTGCACAGGAAACAGCAATTTATCCTTGTTTGGTGAGTTGATAATGGAAGTGAAATAGAAGAGCCAACACTTTTGAAGCCCAGTACATCCAATCATAAGATGGCATATGATGAGAATCAAGAAAAGATGCCAAATAATTATGACATAAAAATAGGCATTATCTGACATTATGATAGGGAAGTTTTCAAGCAGAGGAAATGACTTTGGAATTTTTAATACACTAACAATTTGAGATGTGTATTTTTATGATTATTATCTCTCCAGATTTTCTGACACACTACTAAATTCATATAGTTTTCCAATTGAACTACTATTAAAACATTCCAAAATTCAAAAAAATGAATCACCCAATACCCTCAAAACCTACCCTGACACTGGAAAATGAAAAAAAAAAATGAACAACAAATCTTGACAGCACATCTCTTCTTTGTGAAGTTCACAAATATAACAAACAAAGCCATATAGCTACAGGATACACAAGTGAAAGTTGATTAGATTAATTCAGTGACAAAATCGGTAATAATTTTCATTATATGAAAATCTAATGTGAAAGTCTTTTTTTTTTCTCCCCTTCACATCTCCAATATCTTGGGCTATTAACGGCAATTCTAGCCTTAACAAAAGAAAATCCTTATAATCTCAAGTCAAGGCAAATTTTATAATTAAAGTAACAAATAGTAAATGTCAGAAATTTCTAAATATTGTTGCACTGAATTTTCAGAAAAACCTGGGGAGATAGAAATCATTTCCACTGTACAGACAGAGAGATTCAGTGGCATAACATAAGAAATAAGAAGTGGCACTGAAATTTATGTCAGTCTGCCTAAATCCAAATTCAGTGTTCTTTACATTAACATACCAGTTTTAACAAATGTCATACGACATTTCATAGTTCTCTATAAAATTGTCTTTAGTGTTATCGTTGGGAGACTCTTCCAAAATAGAAGTTGAGAAAAATTAGGAGATTGGACAATTAAGAGGGAATCGAGCTTCATTTTTTGACACTTCTGTTGATGAGCTGATGCCTTGGAGAATGATCGATTATACTTGCCCCAAATGTTAAGTTCCCATAATTGACTTGCTTTCCTATGTTTTAAATCCAGTATTCAGGAGGTTTGCAGATAGCTACTTACTTGGAGGTTGTTGTCAGGAGCAATTAATAAGCTACAATATTCAAATGAAGAACTACAATGGCCTTCATTCCTTATTGGGGTCAGAAAATCACAGAGGCTGCTTGGAGGTTCCCTCAAATCATGATATTGGATATACTAAGATACTATCACAAATTTGAAGAAGAATTTATTTTTAGACGTTTGGTTTCCCACTAAATATTATCTCCTACTTCTAAAATTCGGTTATATTTAAATGTGAATCAAGGTGAATGAAATAAAATGTCCATTATATTGAACCTAAAACTCACTGATTAGAAGAAACTCCAAATTTAAAATAGACTAGCTATAGTTATTCTTTAATTCACCTTTTGGATCAGAAGATCCCTGAGAAATATAAAAAACTCAGTCATGAAGTCCTCGATGATTCCTCATTGATAAGAAACAGTATGTGTAGTAAGGAGAGCACAGATTCTATAGCAAAACTGCTGGGGTTGAATTCCTGGTTTTTTCACCCCCATGACTGGTGACTGAGGCAAGTTACGTAATCTTACTGTTAATCAATCTGCTTATCTGTATAACTGGGACCACCACACTTCTTAATTCATTGGACTGTGGTGAGGAACAATTTCGTTGACATCAACAGAGTATACAATAGCATCTGCCCAAAAGTATTTTCAAATCAGTGGCTATTGTTACTGAGAGAAAGGCACTTCTCAGTTTTTGTATTCTTTCTCACAACTCTTCCCACTTAGACTTCTAAAAAATATTAATATCTATTTGTGCTAATTCAAACTTTCCTGATGGACTGTATTCAAAAAAATTAATTAAGAATCTTAACTGGGGCCAACATGATCTGACAGTAGGAGATTTGAGTTCTAGGCTTCACTCTGTAAAGATGGTTTTGACACTGCACAAAGAATATCTCTGGGGATGTCTTTTCTCATTAGCTAATTACTATGTTGGACTAGGTCAGTATACCCCAAAATATGAGCTATGAAAAAATTTATAGGTGTGATTGTATTCCTTTGAAATGTTTGTATGTGTGCTTTCTTAAACTGCAGATTTGTTCTTTTACACCTTCCAACCCACCAAATCAATACCATGGATCTGCTCAGGGCAAGATTGTGTTTTACCTACAACTAAGCAGTGCTTCTTTAAGTTTAATCACAAAATTGAATTCATTCTTCTTTCCAACAATATATAAACTAAATTTTTGTCAAGAAAAAGCATAAATAAGAAAATACCTCATGACTGCTGGAGTGATAAAAGGGGGAGGAGTTTAGTGAAGCAAACAAGGGGTATATTCGACAGGCACCTAGTCGAAATGTGGTCTGCAAGCTGTATTTCTTAGTTTGAAAGGAATATCAAAGACAAATGAGGATGCATCCTCAGGGTAGGTAATAGCAGATGTAGGAGAGCAATGATAAGTCCTTAGTTTATACTCCGCAAACACCTTCAACTCTGATTCAGAGAGAAAGGACTCCAGAATCACCCCAATGCTCACAGTGGGGAAGGATGAAGAATATTTGAAATGGAAATGATTAAAGAACTAATGATTCTCCCATGGACCAGCCAGCTGTGGCTGTTGCAGCCATCTGGAGAGTGAACCAGCAAATGGACGATATCTCTCTGTCTGTCTCTTCCTTTCTGTTTCACTCTTTCTTTCCCTCTCTCTCTCTCTTTCTCTCTCTCTCTCTCTCTCTCTCTCTATATATATATATATACATATATATAAAACTCTAACTTTCAGCTAAATACACAAATTTTTTTAAAAAGTCCTTTCAATATCATACAAATATGTGGCAGTAGTAAAAATCCAGTTAGAGTTAGTCAGAAATAGAAGATCCAAAAACTCTACCTAGGCCAAATATTAAATTCTAAGATTAATAAATTCTAAGATTACCAGTCATACCTCAGAAATTCCATCAAAAGAGATTAAGGAGATAGATATAGCAGATATCCCACAGCAGAGGTTAGTAAGAATCCAGAAAGCAAACAAAAAAACACAGATCCCATTGTCAAGAGATCACATAAATGGCCCCAACAATCCCATCCTTATCCATGTAGCCACATGTCAGCTTGAGGAGGCCAGGAAGGTAATTTGATTAATTGAAGCTTTAACCCACAGAGATGAATTTATCAAAAAATACTGTTTAAATGTGAAAAATATGAGTAGTTTTGGGTAAAGTCGCTGACACTCATGTACTCACTGGCTATATAAATACATGTCTCAGTAAAACGCTTCGCTCAGCAATGGGAGCTAATGAAGACAGAAACTGAAGAAAATAATTGAAACTCCAACACAGGCATCCCATAGTGAATGGTCAGTGTAAGTCTCTATTGCTTTGTTTCCTATCCAGTTCCCTGCCAATATGCCTAAAAAGACAACGAAAGTTGACCCAAGTAATTGGGACACAACCATCCACATAGGAGACCCAGATGGATTTTCCCAGCTTCTGGCTCAGCCTGGCCTAGCCCTGGACATTGTGGTCATTCAGGGAGCAAAACAGTAGAAAGAAGATCTCTATTTCTCTCTATCTCTCCACCTCTCCCTATCATTCTGCCTTTCAAATAAATAAAGCAAATCTTTAAAAAAGGGAAGATAGTTCTGTGAATGAATCTGTAACCATATAAACCAGTGATCTCACACAATGTCCCTTGGACAGACATTCCTATATTTGAATGATTAGAAAATAAGGCATAAACCGCTCACTTTGTCTACAGATTTATGTCATATTATATAGTGAAGACCCTGGGGTAACCAATAATTCAGAAGTCTGTTCACATTTTTGAAAGGATCTTATTTAAATATTTGACATTTATTCACAGAGAGGAGAGACAGAAGGTCTTCCATCAGCTGGTTCACTCCCTAAATGGCCACAATGGCTAGAGCTTGGCACAACCAAAGCCAGAAGCCAGGAGCTTCTTCCAGGTCTCCCACTTGGATGCAGGGGCAAAAGTACTTGGGCCATCTACCACTGCCTTCCCAGGTCATAATCAGAGAGCTATATCAGAGGAGGAGCAGCCGGGACATGAACTAGAGCCACAGGCAGAGGCTTAACCTAATACACCACAGAGCTGGCCCCCTGTTCACATGTTTTAACTTCTTGTGCAATTTTCTCTGCAAACACACTTTCCCAGATATTGCCTGGTTACAACTCTCTTCCCTCTGGCCACAGGAGTGGAATAAGTGCTATATTCCATAGCAGAGTGTTGGTCCAGTGATGAGACTATGACTGAAGTTGAGTCAATCAAAGTCTTTCAAAAAGCATTTAGTATTTTGAGTTGGTAAGGAAGATTTTTTTATCTTTATTGGTTATAAACACCAAGAATATCAATTTACAGTTGTTACCACCATTTTGTGCAAAGACCAGAGAGACAGAAAAAGCAAATGAGTTGAGAGTTTTGAGTCCTTTGTTATCTCCTCTCTTTTTATAACTTTTATTTAATGAATATAAATTTCCAAAGTACTGCTTATGGATTACAATAGCTCCCCCCCTACAACTTCCCTCCCACCCGCAACCCTCCCCTTTCCCGCTCCCTCTCCCCTTCCATTAATATCAAGATTCATTTTCAATTCTCTTTATATACAGAAGATCAGTTTAGCATATATTAAGTAAAGATTTCAACAGTTTGCTCCCACATAGAAACACAAAGTGAAAAATACTGTTTGAGTACTAGTTATAGCATTAAATCACAATGTACAGCACACTAAGGACAGAGATCCTACATGAGGAGTAAGTGCACAGTGACTCCTGTTGTTGACTTAACAAATTGACACTCTTGTTTATGGCCTCAGTAATCACCCTAGGCTCTTGTCATGAGCTGCCAAGGCTATGGAAGCCTTTTGAGTTCACCGACTCTGATCATATTTAGACAAGGTCATAGTCAGAGTAGAAGTTCTCTCCTCCCTTCAGAGAAAGGTACCTCCTTCTTTGATGACCCAGTCTTTCCACTGGGATCTCACTCCAGAGATCTTTCATAAGGTTTATTTATTTATTTTTTTTGCCAGAGTGTCTTGGCTTTCCATGCCTGAAATATTCTCATGGGCTCTTCAGCCAGATCTGAATGCCTTAAGTGCTGATTCTGAGGCCAGAGTGCTATTTAGGACATTCGCCATTCTATGGGTCTGCTGTGTATCTCGCTTCCCATGTTGGATCGTTCTCTCCCTTTTTGATTCTATCAGCTAGTATTAGCAGACACTAGTCTTGTTTATGTGCTCCCTTTGGCTCTTAGTCCTATCATTATGATCAGTTGTGAACAGAAATTGATCACTGGGACTAGTGAGATGGCATTGGTACATGCCACCTTGATGGGATTGAATTGGAATCCCCTGGTATGTTTCTAACTCTACCATTTGGGGCAAGTCAGCTTGAGCATGTCCCGAATTGCACATCTCTTCCCTCTCTTATTCCCACTCTTATATATATTTAACAGCGATCACTTTTCAGTTAAGTTTCAACACTTAAGAATAACTGTGTATTGATTACAGTATTCAACCAAAAGTATTAAGTAGTTTAATAGTTTGGGTTTAATTTTTGTTACTTGCACACAAAGGAACCAAACTAACAATAGGCCACTTAAGAATTTTTCAAGAAAAAAAAAACAATGAACAATAAAGGAATATAATTTTGGAAATGCTGGTTTTAATTATATGATCTCTAAAATTACTTTTCTCAATTTCTATAATAGGAAAACAAGTTTATGCTTATGTTTTATAAGCAAAGAAACATGATCTTATGGTAAAGTGAAAAATCCCCCTGACCAGAAAGCAGCATAGTGCTATCTGTCTTTAAAATGCCATATTAATAAGAAATTTGAAGCCAGACATGTTTAGATCTCCATCAGTGTCCCATATTACTTCAACATTAATGGAAACAGCAAAAAATTATGAAAAATTATTTCCAGAATGTGAAATGGATATTATACTATTTAAATGGATGTCATATAAAAACAATTTTCTTTAATCAGAGCACAAAATATATCTATGATGCCATATTCATTGTGAACCTTAGGGATTTCTTCGTTTAGAGGAGAATGAATTCTGAGTAGGTTTAAGTAATTTTGTGTAAAATAAACCCACAAAAATTATACACTGAAAATGCAACCAGGTGTGAGTGACTTAAAAAAGAAACAAATTATGCCAAGATACATTACACAGCTGTGTTACAGAATTCCAAGAAATCTTAAGATATATTCAGGCACTGGGGCTCAATAATACTCAAATTATGTTTTACAAGACTTTTGTCCTTAATTTAAGATCAACTTAAAAGAAAACTGAAAACATAGCATACCTATTTACATGCAGTCATTTCAAATTTTGCTTAGTAAAAATTTCACATGATAATCATGTAGTCTTTGATTAGACTATATGTTTTTTTCCAAAAATAACCTGTTTTAACTATGAAAAATATGAAGAATAAATAGTATTTTTTGTTCTACTTAATACCATTGGTTGAACTTAATTAACACACAATTTTTCTTGGGTGTTTAAATTTAACTGAAAATTGATCCCTGTTGAATATAAGAGTGGGAATAAGAGAGGGAGGAGATGTACAGTTTGGCACATGCTCACTCAGACGTACCCCTAATGGTAAAGTTAGAAATGTGCCAGGGGATTCCAATTCAATCCCATCAAGGTGGCATGTACCAATGCCTTCTCACTAGTCAAAGTGGTCAGTTTCAGTTCATAATTGATCATACTGATAGTCTAAGAGTCAAAGGGATCACATAAACAAGACTACTGTCTGAAAATACTAACCGATAGAATAAAAAAGGGAGAGAACAATCCAACATGGGAAGCGGGATACACAGCAGACTCATAGAATGGCAGATGTCCTAAACAGCACTGTGGCCTCAGAATCAGCCCTTAAGGCATTCAGATCTGGCTGAAGAGCCCATGAGAATATTTCAGGCATGGAAAGCCAAGACACTCTGGCAAAAAATAAAAATAAAAATAAAAAGACCTAAATGAAAGATCTCCGGAGTGAGATCCCAATGGAAAGAACGAGCCATCAATGAAGGAGGTACCTTTCTCTGAAGGGAGGGGAGAACTTCCACTTTGACTATGGACTTGTCTAAATAAGATCGGAGTTGGAGAACTCAAAGGGCTTCCTTCCATAGCCTTGGCAGCTGATGACAAGAGCCTAGGGTGATAACTGGTGCCATAAATAGAAGTGTCAATTGTTAAATCAACAACAGGAGTCACTGTGCACTTACTCCCCATGTAGGATCTCTGTCCTTAATGTGTTGTACTATGTGAATTAATGGCATAACTAGTATTCATATAGTACTTGATTCTTTGTGTTTTTGTGTGGGTGCAAACTGTTAAAATCTTTACTTAATATGTACTAAATTGATCTTCTGTATATAAAGAGAAACGAAAATGAATCTTGATGTGAATGGGATGGGAGAGGGAGTGGGAGATGGGAGGGTTGTGGGTGGGAGGGAGATTATGGGGGGAAAAGCCACTATAATCCAAAAATTGTACTTTGGAAATTTATATTTATTAAATAAATGTTAAAAAATAAAACATTAAAAAGTATAAAAAGCAGTTTATGCATAGGAATTATTTTATGCATATTACAATGCATGCAAATAATTACATATATACTTTTTTATATTCTACTAGTTACCACAAATCATGAAAAATCTGATATTTGTCTTTTTTGTGTATGGCTTATTTCAGTAAGTATTATGGTTCCCCGTTTCATCCATTTTGTTGTAAAAGATAGTATTTCATTTTTTTATTTCAGCTGAATAATATTCCATATTGTATGTACTGCATTTTCTTACTCCAGTTATTGGTTGATGGACATCTGAGTTGATTCCATATCTTAGCTATTGTGAATTGAGGCACAAAAAACATGGGGTACAGGTAACTCCTTTCACATGCTGATTTCATTTCATTTCAGTAAATTCCCAGGAGTGGAATAGTTTTGTCTCATTCCTTTAATATCTGTCTGTCTCTCCATTTGTTCATTTCAAAATCATATGCCCCCTAAACTTTTTGCCATTATTGTAGTCTTTTTCTTAATATCATGTAACCTGGTATAACACCCTCACACTATGGATGGGGATGAGAATCTATATAGAAATCAGGCATTCTTCTGACATAATTAATATCATGGCTGAAATCAATTATTATATTTCTTAACTCAACTTTTCTATATCTTTGCTGCTTTTACTACACATTGCTTGGCTGCTTCTATTAAATAAGAATAATAATGAAGGCAGTAATCTAAATTTGCTCCCGCTACCTCCATAGAACTTTGTATCTTCTCAGCTCTCTATTTTATTTTGATATTATAAAATATCTCTTTCCTATTTAGAGTTCCCTATGCAAACAACACCACCATTTGTGTAGCATGAAATTAGCAGATGGATTTATTGGCATGGAAGAACACATAAACAGTAGAGATTCAGATTCTTATAGGAATTAATAATTCCTGAATATCTTGATTTCAGTGAGTAACTGACTCCATTGCTAGTGGGTTCTTGTTCTATTGGATGCCTTGCTCAATTTCACCGCTCTGAACTCCACTGCAATGACTCCGAATAAACTCTGCTGATTCATGACTCAGATTGCTGAGAGGGAGCATCTACTTGACTGTGCCCTAGGTGACATATCGTGCTGTAAGTTGGGCTGCCCAACACTGTAGTTGTTGAAGGTATAAGGTGCACTGGTGTTGAGCAATTGAATTGTGGTTATCTGAAGGGAAATAGGTAAACAGTGAGAAATACAAACCTCATGTCAAAGTACAAAAGGCACAATATAAAATATTTCAATTAATTTTAAATGGATTACATATTGAAATGATAATTTGTATATATTGGATTAATATTTTAATATTATCTTATTCATATAAAGTTAGATTAAGGTTACTCTTATATTTTATCATTTTATTTTTTTAAATGTGGCCAGAAAGGTAAAATTACTATCTGAGTAACTTTTCTGGCTTGATTTATATTTCTATCAGACAATTCTGCTCTGATATCTTCACATTTTAGTGAGATATTATCAACATCCCTTGGCAGATCTTCCAAAGAGGAAAAGGATTCACATCCATCCATAGTTGCTTCATGATTTTGTTTCTTATTCTGGTTACTTCTTTCCTCATCCCAGGAACATGATAAAGCCATGATACAGAAGTTTTCTTATGTAGATGAATCTATTAATGTATATTCTAGAGATAGAACTTCATAGATCCTTATTAAATAGTTGCTAAATATTTTAGTTTGAATATATGATTTTATAGGTTACCTAAGTGTTTTGGAATGCAAAATTTGGTGAGGATAGCTTAAATACTACACTAAAATGAGCACTCAGAATTTGAGAAATAATAGTATCCTGAGAAGGCAATATGTGTGTTATCATTATTTATAGATCTATAGTAGCACGTTGAGAAAAGAATATACTAGGCAATTTCACTTATAATACAATCTAACATGCCTGACAGTCTATATAGATCTTTTCATACAGATTTTATAGATGAGCTAAAGAGAAAATTTACTAACTTTTTAAAGGTCACTGCCTTAGTCTATTTTTTCTGCTGTTTTAAAATATCATAGACTGAAAAATTGATAAACAACCTAAACTTATTTCTAACAATTGTAGAGAACGGAAAATCCAAGATCAAGAAAATAAATAGGTTCAGAATCTGTTGAGAGCTGCTCACTGCTTTCAAGATGGTGCCTTCTTGCTGCACCTCCTAAAAGTTTTTGCCCTTAATGCTGTACATTGTGGCTTAAGTTTCAATGTGAATTTTGGAATAAACACAAACAGTTAAAATGTAAAAAGTTACATAACCCCTTGATTGGCCAGATTAAGGTTAGAAAACTGTTTTGTCCCATTTCTTAGCTGAGGCTCTTTCCAGTAAAGAGTGTGCTTAAAGGAATAGATTTTAAAACTTGGATATTTATTCTTTTTATTTATTTTTAACTTTTATTTAATAAACATCAATTTGCAAAGTACAACTTTTGGATTATAGCGGCTTTTCCCCCCATAACCTCCCTCCTACCCACAACCATCCCATCCCCCATTCCCTCTCCCATTCCATTCACATCAAGTTTCATTTTAATTATCTTTATATCTCTGCATCTATTGAGACAATCATATGGTTTTTCTTTTGCAGTTGTTAAAGTGGTGTATCACATTAATTGATTTGCAAATGTTGAACCATTTCTGCATACCAGGGATAAATCCCACTTGGTCTGGGTGGATGATCTTTCTGATGGGTTGTTGCATTCTATTAGCCAGAATTTTATTGAGGATTTTTGCATCTATGTTCATCAGGAATATTGGTCTGTAATTCTCTTTCTCTGCTGCATCTTTTTCAGGTTTAAGAATTACAGTTATGCTGGCTTCTTAGAAAGAATTTGGGAGGATTCCATCTTTTTCAATTGTTCTGAATAGTTTGAGAAGAATTGAAGTTAGTTCTTCTTTAAATGCCTGGTAGAATTCAGCAGTGAATCCATCTGGTCCTGGGCTTTTCTTTGTTGGGAGGGCCTTTATTACTGATTCAATTTCTGTCTCTGTTCTGGGCCTGTTTAGGTTTTTTATGTCTTCATGGTTCAATTTAGGTAGGCTGTATGTGCCCAAGAATCTATCCATTACTGATAGATTTCCCTGTTTGCTGGCATACAACTCTTTGTAGTAATTTCTGGTGACTCTTTTTATTTCTGTGGTGTCTGCTGTTACATTTCCTTTTTCATGTCTGATTTTATTGATTTGGGTCTTTTCTTTTTTTAGTTAGTTGGGCCAATGGTGTGTTGGCTGATCTTTTGTAATTTTTTTGGATTCAATCCTATTGATTTCTTCTCTGATTTTAATTATTTCTCTTCTCCTACTAGTTTTGGGTCGGGTTTGCTGCAGTTTTTCTCAGTCCATGAGATGCATTGAGAGCTCATTCTTTTGGTGCCTTTCCAATTTCTTGTCGCAGGCACCTATTGCTATAAACTTTCCTCTTAAAACTGCTTTTGCTGTATCCCATAAGTTTTGATATGTTGTGTTGTTATTCTCATTTATTTCCAGAATTTTTTTTTATTTCTCTTTTGATTTCTTCTATGACCCACTGTTCATTCAAGAGCATGTTGTTCAATCTCCATGTGTTTGCATATGCTCTAGGGATTCCTGAGTTGCTAATTTCCAGCTCCATTCCACTGTTGTCTGAGATGATGTTTCGTATGATTTCAATTCTTTTGAACCTGCTGATTTTCTAATTCTTTTGAATTAGACTTTATGGCTTAGTATGTGGTCTATCCTAGGGTAGGTTCCATATACTGCTGAGAAGAATATGAATTCTTTAAGTGTAGGATGATAAGTTCTGTAGATATCTGTTAGATCCATTTGAGTTATAGTGTTGATTAAATCTACTCTTTCCTTGTTGATCTTCTGTCGGGTTGATCTATCTATTTCTGAAAGTGGAGTATTGAAGTCCCCCAGTACTATTGTATTAGAGTCTGTCTGCCTTTAAGTTCCTTAACAGATCTTTTAAATAACCCGGTGCCCTGTAATTAGTTGCATATATGTTTATGATACTTACATCTTCCTGTTGAATTCTTCCCTTAATCATTATATAGTGCTCTTCTTTGTCTCTCTTAACAGTTTTTTTTTTTATTTGACAGGTAGAGTAATAGACAGTGAGAGAGAGAGAGACAGAGAAAAAGGTCTTCCTTCCATTGGTTCACTCCCCAAATGACAACTATGGCCGGCGCTGTGCCGATCTAAAGCCAGGACCCAGGTGCTTCTTACTGGTCTCCTATGTGGGTGCAGGAGCCCAAACACTTGGGCCATCCTCCAATGCCTTTCCTGGCATTGAGAGTTGGACTGGAAGAGGAGCAATGGGGACTAGAACCCAGCGCCCATATGGCATGCCGATGCTGCAGGCGGAGGATTAACCAAGTGAACCATGGCTCCAGCCCCATCTTTTAACAGTTTTTGTTTTAAAGATTATTTTATCTGATATTAAGATGGCTACACTAGCTCTTTTTTTATTTCTGTTGGCATGGAATATCTTTTTCCAACCTTTCACTTTAAGTCTTCATGCATCTTTGTTGGAAAGATATGTTTGTTGCAAGCAGCAAATAGATGGTTTTGTTTTTTAATCCATTCAGCCAGCCTGTGCCTTTTAACTGGAGAGTTGAGGCCATTTAAATTCAATGTGACTATTGATAAGTAATGACTTTGCCCTGCCATTTTTCCAAAGATATTTCTAATATATGCTTTGAACTTCCTGTGATCTTTTACTGTGAGGTTTTCTTCCTTTATCTTCTTTAATATTGATAGCCGTGTTTCTGTGTTTTTGTGTGTAACACATCTTTAAGCATCTTTTGCAGGGCTGGACAAGTGGCGACAAATTCTTTCAATTTCTGTTTGCTATGAAAGGTCTTTATTTCACCTTCATTCACAAATGAGAACTTTACAGGATACAATATTCTGGGATGGCAGTTCTTTTTTCTTAGTACTTTTGCTATATCTCGCCTTTCCTTCCTAGCCTGTAGTGTTTCTGATGAGAAGTCAGCTGTAAGTCTAATTGGAGATCCTCTGAGAGTAATCTTGTCGCTCCCCCTCTTCGTGGAGGAGCAACACTGAACCCTGCGCTGCTCTTTCGTCTGCTCGGCCCTCCCCGGGTTTGCTGCTGGTTCTTCCCGGGTTGGCTGCTATCCCTTCCACCTCCGTGGAAGGGCAGTTCCCCCTGGCCGCATTCCCCACTTCCGCAGGGGAGCGGCACACCGCCGGCCGGTTCTCTCGGGGGCTGCACGGGTTCCCTTAGATGTTCCCCATAGATGTTCCCGATGCATGCCGTCTCTCTCCTCCTTTATAGTCCTCCTCCGCCAATCCCAACTCGGCTGCCCACACGCCGAGTACGCTGCTCTCCAATCAGGAGCAAGTCCTACAGTTAATTGGTTGAACTGGAGGCAGCTGTGCGGAAGCTGTTTACTTCTCTCCCAGCGCCATATTGTGGGAGAGCAGATGCATAGAATAAGTCTTAATTTCAGTAACTTAGTCCAGTCCGGATTGCTCCCCACAAATCTGATGTTTCTCTCTTGCACATTTTAGAATCTTTTCTTTATGTTTCACTGTGGTGAGTTTGATTACAATGTGTCATTGTGAGGATCTCTTTTGGTCATGTTATTAGGGGTTCTATGAGCTTCCTGTACTTGGATGTCTCTGTCCTCCAAACCCGGGTATTTCTCTGCTAGTATCTCACTAAAAAGTCTTTCTAACCCTTTCTCTCTCTCCATGCCTTCCAGAACTCCTAGAACCCAAATGTTCGGTTTTTTAATCTCATCCTTTAGATTCTCAACAATATTTTTTAGATTTCTAATTTCCTCATCTTTTCCTTGGTTTGACTGTATACTTTCCTGTGCTCTGTCTTCTAAGTCCAATATTCTCTCTTCTGCCTCACTGATTCTGTTTTTAAGGCTCTCAATTGTGTTTTTCATTTGTTCTATTGAATTCTTCATTTCATTTTGGTTTCTCTTCCTACTAAATGCCTCATTTCATTTTGATTCCTCCTTAAGATTCCATTTTCATGAGAGATTTTCTGTCCTGTCCTGTATGGATTTCTGTAGTTCATGAATTTTTTTTGTTACCTTCTAAATGTTCTTATCATAAATTTTTTGGGTTCTGTATCTGGCATTTTTCTATCTCATCATCTTCATATTCTTTTTTGGAGTGCCATGTTCATTTGGTAGTGTCATGATGTCTTCCTTGTTCTTATTTCCTCAGTTTCTGCATTTGTTGTTTGGCATTGTGGAGATATTCTTTGGTTCCTTCTTTTTTTTCTTGCTGTGGTGGCTTTTCTCATTATATTGTGACTCTAGAACAAGTGGACTCTCTGCTTTTGGTGAATCTCTTGATGCTTGTGGTGGGTGTGGCCAGAAAGCTCTGTTCAATTCTTCAGGGTTAAGAAGTGACACACCCAGGTTTGGCATGGTATTTTCTCTCTCTCTCTCTCTCTTTTTAATTCAGAAGGGAAGTAATTTTGCTCAGCTGAGCTCTTCTCCTTGATGGCAATCAGTGCCTGAGTATTAACCCCAGTGGTCATAAACAGTTGAGAGGAAATGGCTTAAAGTCTAAATGAACTTAATCATTATAATCACACAGGAAATATATACTTGTTACACTGTCATTGGTTGTATTACATTGAAAGAAATTATGGCTAGTTGCCAAAAAATTGTTTATAGCCATTGTCTATATTTGCTCTAAACTAGGATCTTTTTGAATTTTTTTGTTGAACTTCTTATCCAGTAAAGTATTAAGCCTTTTTACTGTAATGTAAATTTAAAATGTTATCTCAAAATTATCTACAAAACATATTGAATCCATTAAAACATTAACTAAAATTAAAAAATGCTTAAAAATAATGAATGCAAAATTTAAAACTGTTCACTTAGCATCTTATTATAGAAGCTGAGATTCTCCAAAGAGAAAATTTATTTACTCAGGGGGAAATTGAAAATGAAATTTCTAAAATGAAACTGGAAAAAAATTTCCATAATGTTCTATAGGATAAAAGGCCTGAATTTTTTAAATTCATAGGTGAAGTTACATGTGATACTCTTTATGAGGAAGCAGGAATCAGGGAGACTGGTACTGCTGGTGGGGTGGTAGGAAGGGAGAAAATCCTCAGGTAGACAGAGGGAGAAGAGCAGGACTATGTCTGATGGTGATATATAATTTGCAGGGCCCAGTGCAAAATAAAAATGCAGAACTCTGTTAAAAATTATAAAGAATTTCAGAAAAGAAACAGTTGTGCATTAAAAAAATTAAACAAAACATTTGTCTTAATTAAAAAATTGGTCTGGCATGGGTTACATATTCAATCAGCTGATCCTCGGTTTATGAGTTTAGGTGTATGACCTATTAAGGATCAAGCATCCACTACTGCAGTATGAATCAGTATGTGGATCATAGAGTAGAGTTTCTTTCAGGACTTTTTACCAAGTGATGCACATAAATGTTAAAATCAGGCCATTGTTTATACAACACTGCACTGAGATTCCTATTACAATTTGTGAGCAAGAACATCTATATAAATATGTTCTGAAAAGGTCCTTTTTCTGGATTATGGCTGATAAACTTATGCAAATCCACCTCACTTCCCCAGTTTTTGAAGCACAATGCCACCATCATAGAGAGTGCTTTGTTAAGGACATTTCTTTCCTCATTCTATAATTTTTTTTTCTAAAATTCAATAACTGTTATATAGAACATTATGGAACTTAACAGTCATTTAATTAAAGACTTAATTTTTTCATTTATAGAAATGTTTCTTTTTATCCAGTTATTTATTTTTTACTTTTAAAAACTTCTATCCATTTTAGTATTTTTTTTTTGTTCTAGTACCGTTGGTTGAACTCTGTAATTAACACACAATTGTTCTTAGGTGTTTATATTTTAACTGAAAAGTGATCCCTGTTAGGAATTTGGAAAACATTATGCTGAGTGAAATAAGCCAATCCCAAAGGGACA
The DNA here is from genome assembly GCF_964237555.1 of Oryctolagus cuniculus. Lineage (NCBI taxonomy): Eukaryota > Metazoa > Chordata > Mammalia > Lagomorpha > Leporidae > Oryctolagus > Oryctolagus cuniculus. The sequence continues at coordinate 81,608,558 of NC_091432.1, read as the reverse complement.
AATACCACTTGTTCTCCTTGATAGGTGACAACTAACTGAGCACCAAAAAGGAAACCTTTTAAAGTGAAATGAACACTATGAGAAACGGTGACTTGATCAGCCCTCACCCTGACTGTTGATGAGCAACTTGATATGTTATCCCTCTTAGTAATTTTTTTTTGTTTGTTCTACTTAATACCTTTGGTTGAATACTGTAATCAATACACAATTCTTCTTAAGTGCTGAAACTTAACTGAAAAGTGATCACTGTTACATATAAGAGTGGGAATAAGAGAGGGAAGAGATGTGCAATTCGGGACATGCTCAAGCTGACTTGCCTCAAACGGTAAAGTTAGAAACATACCAGGGGATTCGAATTCAATCCCATCGAGGTGGCATGTACCAATGCCATCTCACTAGTCCCAGTAATCAATTTCTGTTCACAATTGGTCATAATGATAGCACTAAGAACCAAAGGGATCACATAAACAAGAGTAGCGTCTGCAAATACTAGCTGATAGAATCAAAAAGGGAGAGAATGATCCAACATGGGAAGTGAGATACACAGTAGACCCATAGAATGGCAGATGTCCTAAACAGCACTCTGGCCTCAGAATCAGCCCTTAAGGCATGCGGATCTGGCTGAAAAGCCCATAAGACTATTTCAGGCATGGAAAGTCAAGATACTCTGGAAAAAAGAAAAAAAACCTAAATGAAAGAACTCCGTGAGTGAGATTCCAGTGGAAAGAATGGGTCATCAAAGAAGGAGGTACCTTCCTCTGAAGGGAGGAAAGAACTTCCACTTTGACCATGGTCTTGTCAAAAAATTATCAGAGTCAGTGAACTCAGGGGGCTTCCATAGCCTTGGCAGCTCATGACAAGAGCCTAGGTTGGTTACTGATGCCATAAACAAGAGTGTCGATTTGTTAAGTCAACAACAGGAGTCACTGTGCACTTACTCCTCATGTAAGATCTTTGTCCTTAGTGTGCTGTACATTGTGATTTAATGCTATAACTAGTACTCAAACAGTATTTTTCACTTTATGTTTCTGTGTGGGAGCAAACTGTTGAAATCTTTACTTAATGTATGTTAAACTGATCTTCTGTATATAAAGAGAAACGAAAATAAATCTTGTTGTGAATGGAAGGGGAGAGGGAGTGGGAAAGGGAAAGGTTGCAGATGGGAGGGACGTTATGGGGGGGAAGCCATTGTAATCCATAAGCTGTACTTTGGAAATTTATATTCATTAAATAAAAGTTTAAGAAAAAACTTCTATCATGTGAACCAATTTCATGTATTTCATATATACAGATTTAGGAGCACAGTGATACTTCCCATATATCCTCTCATCCACCCTCCTCCTTCCTTTCTTATTCTTTCTCTTCATTTTTACAATGACCTATTTTCAATTTATTTTATAATCTTAAGATTAATCCTCTAATAAGTAAAGAATTCAACAAATACTAATGAGTAAAAAGAAAACACTTTCTCAACAGAAAAGACAAGGGCTTTAAATATCACTAAACTTCAAAATATCAGTTTTGCTCATATATATTACATTATATTGTACTCTGTTACCACAGATCAGGGAAAACATATGGTATTTGTTTTCTTCTAACTGGCTTATTCAGTTTTATGTAATGATTGCCAATTGCATCCTGTTGTAAAAGAAATGATTTCATTCTTTTTTACAGCTGAGTAGCATTCCATAGTGTATCTGTATCATGTTTTCTTAGTTCAGTGGTAGGTTGATGGTCATCTGGGTTGATTACATATCTTAGCTATTGTGAATTTATCTCAAATAAACATGGGGGTACAAATAACTCTTTCATAGCCAGATTTAATTTCCTTTGGGTAAATTCCCAGGAGTGGGATGGCAGGATTATATGGTAGATCTATTTCTGATTTCTGAGGAATCTCCATACTGTCTTTCACAATAGCTGCATTAGTTTGCATTCCCACCAAAAGTGGATTAGGGTACCTTTTCCTCATATACTCGCCAGCATTTTTGTTTGTTATTTCTGTATGAGAGCCACTCTAATGGGAGTGAGGTGAAACCTCACTGTGGCTTTTATTTGCATTTCCCTGATGGCTAACAATCTGGAGTTCTTTTTTTTTTTTTTCATATTTCTGTGGGCCATTTGAATTTCTTCTTTTTGAAAAATGCCTGTTCAAGTCCTTTGGCCATTTCTTAATTGGATTGTTTGTTTTGTTATTGTTGAGTTTCTTGACAAGCTCTTTATAGATTCTGAATATCAATCCAATATCAGTTGTGTACTTTACAATTATTTTCTCCCATTCTGTTGAATGCCTCTTCACTTTGCTGAGTATTTCCCTTGGAATGCAGAAGCTTCAAAGCTTGATATAAACCTATTTGTCCATTTTTGCTTTGATTGCCTGTGCTTCTGGCATCTTTTTCAAGAAGTCTTTCCCGATGCCACTGTCTTGTGAAGTTTCCCCAATGTTCTCCCCTAGTAATTTAATGGTATCAAGTAATAGATTTAAACTCTGGATCCATTTTGAATTGATTTTTGTACAAGGTGTAAGGGAGGGGTCTTGTTTCACACTTCTGGCTTTAGAGATCCAATTTTTACAGCACCATTTGTTGAAGTAAGCATCCTTTCTCGAGGGATGGATTTTAGGTCATTTTAGTTGTTTGTAGATGAGTGGATTGACTTCGGCATTTTCTACTCTGTTCCATTGGTCTACATGTCTCTTTTTTGTGCCAGTACCAGGCTGTCTTGATTATAACTGTGCTGTAGTATGTCTTGAAATCTGGTATTGTGGTGCCTCTGGCTTTGTTTTTGTTGTTTGAGATTGCTTTAGCTATTCATGGTCTCTTGTGTTTCCACAAGAATTTTAGCATCTTTTTTTTCATATCTGAGATGAATGTCATTAGTATTTGATTAAAATAGCATTGAATTTGTAAATTGCTTTTGGTAGTATGGGCATTTTAATAGTATTAATTCTTGCAATCCACAAACATGAAGGATTTCCCATATTTTTGTTTGTTTTCTATTTTGCTTATTCCAAGGTATTTAAGGTTTTTTTGGCAGCTATCATGAATGGGGTTGATCTTACAAGTTCTTTCTCAGCCATGACATTGTCTGTATATACAAAGGCTATTGACTTTTGTGTGTTAATTTTATATTCTGCTACTTTACCAAACTCTCTTATGAGATCCAATTGTCTCTTAGTGGAGTTTTTAGATCCCCTTTATATAAAATCATGTCATCTGCAAAAAGGGATAATTTGACTTCCTCCTTTCCAATATGTATCCCTTTGATTTCTTCTTCATATCTGATGGTTCTGGCTAAAACTTCCAGGATGATATTGAATATCAATGGTGAAAGTGGGCATCCTTCTCTGGTTCTGGATCTAGCAGGAATGCTTCCTACTTTACTGCATTCAATATGATGTTGGCTGTGGTTGTGCTGTCATCTTCATTTCCAGGAATTTTTGGTTTCCCTTTAAAATAATTATTACCTTTATTATGATGTTATGATGTTATAAAGTTATTGTGTTTGAGCCGTGAAAGTATCACTGTTCAATCTAAATATTGACTATCTGAAATCATTCTTTTCTGAGCTTAAATTTATTCAAAATAAATTATTTATGTCTACTGCATCTATTATCCAACAGTGTGGCCTAGATTGAAATGGAAAAATTATTCCATTTTTTATTGTACTTTTCACAACTCCAAACCTTAATTAAAGCCATGTAAAATACAGTTCTTAGTTTTTCAGGGTAACTATAAAGATGTTGTTCATTTACTTGGCCTTTATCAAGGATAGCTTCTTGATTTGTTTTTCTCAAAATATTTCACTTCTCACATTCAATTAAATATACTATTTAAAAAATCATATTTTTATTTTTAATGAAATGATAGATTCTTTTATTGCATATATATCCCCCTTCACAATCATTTAGATATTGTAGTAGATGATAGCACAAAAAAACTGCTAGCAAACCTGGCAGTTCCTACTCATGAACCTCAATCAAGAAAGAAAAATGAGAATAATTTACATATTTGTAGAATTACTATCACTGCTACTTGTTCATTAAAAACTTGAGTTTCCAAAGCAGCTTCTCAATACCTGTTGGAATACAAGAAGTCTCTACACCCCAGAGACTCATAAATCCTGTGTAAGCCCACTTGTCATAAGCCAATTTCTTTCTTTCTTCCCCACAATTCAGTGAGATAGTCCATGATGAAGGAAAATGCAAGTATAACAATGCCTCCAGTAACTGTCATTAAGCCACTTCAAATAATGTTCTTCTGGCCCTTACTGGACACTGTTTCTGCTTAAGGAGCAGTCCAGAAAGTGCTGTGGCAGATTGTTCTCTGGAGCATACAAAGCAGTGAATGTATGTTGAAAAAACATGGGGAGAATAACCCTCTTCCCCACCTCATAGCATGCTTTGATTGTTTAACAACAAATTATAGTGTTATGGATGCCTGAGTCAATACCTCAAAAAATGTTTAAAACGTTAATAAAAATGCTTAAAACTCCTTGTTCCTTAGTAGTTGTACTAATCTATGCCATTACAGGCATGGAAAGCCAAAACACGCTGGCAAAAAAAAAAAAAAAAAAAAAAACCTTATGAAAGATCTCCACGAGTGAAATCCCAGTGGTGGAAAGAACAGGTCATCAAAGAAGGAGGTACCTTTCTCTGAAGGGAGGAGAGAACTTCCACTCTGACTACGACCTTGTCTAAATATGAACAGAGTCGGTGAACTCAAAAGGCTTCCATAGCCTTGGCGACTCATGACAAGAGCCTAGGGTGATTACTGAGGCCATAAACAAGAGTGTCAATTTGTTAAGTCAACAACAGGAGTCACTGTGCACTTACTTCTCATGTAGGATCTCTGTCCTTAGTGTGCTGTACATTGTGATTTAATGCTATAACTAGTACTCAAACAGTATTTTTCACTTTGTGTTTCTATGTGGGTGCAAACTGTTGAAACCTTTAATATATGCTAATCTGATCTTCTGTATATAAAGAGAATCGAAAATGAATCTTGATGTGAATGGAAGGGGGGAGGGAGAGGGTAGGGGAGAGTTGTGGGTGGGAGGGAAGTTATGGGGGGATGGAAGCCATTATAATCCTTAAGCTGTACTTTGGAAATTTATATTCATAAATAAAAGTTAAAAAAAATCAAGGTTAACACCTATTTTGTTCATTATTATAGTCTCAGAGCTTGTCATAGTGCATCATAATGATTAGTGTTCAATAAATATTTATTGAAACTTTAATAGTCTATGGTATATTTTAAGTTCAAATATAAAATACAATTTTTATGAAGCATACAAAAGGTAAATTTGTGTGTTGTCTCTTAAAAATTCATTAATCAACTTAAGTACATGAAGAAGAAGAAAGTCAAGCTATGTTATGGAGAATTTCCAAGATGGTTGATAACTACAGGCTCCTATTTCTTTGTTGTGGGGGGTTGCTAAAGGATGAGAATCATACAGGGATAAATTGAGGAAAGATAGGACAACTGCTTTAAGATTATTTCACTATATATTTGCTATTTTTCACTCTAAGCATTAGGATTTTAAATTCTACACATGATGTGTGCTTTTTTCTATTTCTTCTAAATACTTCATAATATTCCATGATGTGCATCTTCTACATTTTACTTATACACTCTCACTTTTGATACCCATCTTGCCTCCATGTCTCCACCAATACAAATAATTCTTCTAAGAGTATGATTCTACATGGTCCCTTAGAATTACTGTCAATGTAACTACTTACCATTGATGGATCAAAAAACGTTATGCTTACCTTTACATCGGTCGGAACGGGGCATGACAATTTCTGTACCTCAACATCTCCAGTAGCATTTGGAATTATATAGATTTTTAATTTTTCTGTTCTCAGACCAGTAGTTGTAAATGAAACTGCACTGCAATTTTAAAAGTCAGCTTCCCTATTTACTAAAGATTTTGAGCATCTCGTTATCTATACTGGATTATTAATTTTCTTATTATGTGTTTTACAGCATTTTTCTCCTTTTAAAATTATAAGAATGTATTTAAGAAGGTATTCTTGGGTCTGGCACTGTGGTGTAACAGATAAATCCACTGTCTGCAGCACCAGCATCCCATATGCATGCTGGTTTGAGTCCAGGCAGCTCCACTTACCATCCAGTTCCTGGTTAATATACCTGAGGAAACAGCAGAAGATGGCCCAAGGGCTTGGGACCCTGCACCCACGTAGGAAGCTGAGATGAAGCTCCTGGCTCCTGGCTTTGGCCTGGCCCAGGCTCAGTCATTGCTGCCATTTGAGGAGTGAACCAATGGTTGGAAGATTCTTTCTCGCTCCCTTTCTCTTTCTCTCTCTCTCTCTCTCTCTCTCTCTCTCTCTCTCTCTCTCCCTTTCTGCCTCTCCTTCTTTGTAACTTTCAACTAAACAAATACAGCTTTAAAAAAAGATGTTATTCTCAACCTACTGATTATAAGTTGTTTCCACATTAGAAATTTGTATTTTCATCTTTCTCATTTTGGTCTTTTATTCACCTAGATTCTGTTTTTGCCCATCATGTTAGTATCAACTCAGTTTTACTTTTTTCATGGATAGGTCTACTTCCCCAAACCTAAATAAACCTACTTTATTATTTTGGTGATTATTATTTCACAGTACTGTTAAAACATTTAGAGGAATTGCTTTCAGAGAGTTGATGGGTCAATTACACAGAAAGCAATAAGACTAAAAAACTTTGGACTTCAAATAGCTATATGTGTGGTAAAAGGCACATAATTAATACTGTCAAAATTTTCAGGAAAAGTAAGTTTCAAATTAAGATATGAAAATAGTAAATGAGTTGAATATCTAATAAATATAATTTCAGAGAATCAGCAACCAAAATATATACTTAACAAATTTTCATGCATGGAATAGGAAGCTATGACTTGCTAAACAAGGAAAAAACAAAAAGTAAAAATAAATAGATTCCTTTTGTTAGTGTTTTATTTATTATTATTATTTATTTGAAAGGCAGAGATATGGAGAGAGATGGAGAAGTGCAGGGATGGGGGAAAGAACCTTCCATCCATTGGTTCATTCCCCAGATGGCAGCAATGTCCAGGGCTGGGACAAGCTGAAGCCAAGAGCCAGAAGCTTCTTGTGGGGGGTCTTCCATTTGGGTCTTCAATCTGCTGCTCTGCCAGATGCATTAGTAGGGAACTGGATCAGAAATGGAGTAGCCGGGACTCAAACCAGCACCTATATGGGATGCTGGCATTGTGGTGCCACAGTGCAGAAATAAATTCCTAATAATGATCACATGTTAAAACCAGAAAAAGCAGTATGTAGTAGTCCTAGGGTTAAAACAGCTATCAACAAAGCAATAATATCAAATTAAAGTATAAGACAAGACAAAACAAAATGGTGAGTAAGGAAGAAGTTAGAAAACAAGATGGTGAGTAACGAAGGAGCTAGATAGAATATATAATATCATAAAACCATATTTGAAAAGCAAAAGGAGGTAAGGTGTTTCATCCCAAAACTTAATAGCTAAAATATTTTATGAATCTTCTGGTTATATTATTATGATTACAAATGATTCTAATGATACCAGATTCATTTAAGTGACTTCAGTAAGTTTTGAGTTCACCTAAAGGCTGGAAGACTTAAAATGATTATAACTGGTAGCACTCAGGTCTGATTAAGAAAAAAACCTCCCATCCTTTAGTAGGTAGGACTGATCTTGTTTCATGGCTTTGGCAGAGATCCAAGAGAGAAAGCAGAAATGTCCCAATACTTTTCCAAGCTTCTCTCTGTATCAACGTTGCCAGAGTCTCGGTGCAAAAGTGAGGCATGTAGTCAATCTCAGAGCAACCTTGGGAAGATACTTCCAAAAGTGTGACTATAGCAAGATGTAGAAATTGCGCCCATTAATACAATAAATCTACTATGGAATATGCAGGTGCAAGAGTATAATCTTCAGCTATGGTAGGAAAAGTCAGAACATAATCTTAAAACCGGTAAGTCAACAAAGAACAGAAGCCTTTTGTTTAGAAATATAGAGGAAATATTCAGAAGAAATCATTAGAAATTAACATACTTTGTCTCAAGCAGATTTTGAAAGATGGAAAGGAAGAGACAGGGAAACTGCTTTCAGTATAAGACTTTGATGTAAAAACTAATGTGCACCAATTCCTTAAATAAAAATATACAAATTATAAATAATAAATTTTACAGATATAAATTATGAATTAAGATATCCCTATTGAGAATATGCTCATTTGTATCAAAAGAGCTACCAAGAATATATTTAAAAAGACCTATGACATTTACTTCATCTCAAGTTAGAAAACCAATATCTTTAAAAGAATATAAATAGTGTATCTGAATTATTTAAAAATAGTATTTGCAAAAATGCCTTAAAATAGAATTTGCGCATGAAGAAGATAAATCAAAACTAACCAGAGTTTTGTATTCTTCTACAGCCAAAAGGGCCAAGAAGCTGTCATTTTTATTAGTTGCAAACATCTTGGAACTCCATAAGAAAAAACAGCAGAACAAAGGATTTTAGCCCTGAGAGAGTCATTTAAACCACGAAGTGTTCAGGCAAAGGCACAGAGACTTCAGTGGAATTTTTTAGTCACCATTATTGAGGCTGCTAATAGAAATCACTAACACAGTGCTATTCTTTTTCCTCAAAAATAAACTTAATCTTGGGTATTTCATATTAGAATATTAATAATGAGTAAGCTTACTGGATAAATAAAGTTTCTACTTATAAAAGTATTTCATACTTTAGAAGGAGTGTCATTTTGATTTTTATCTTCTAACATTTTTCCCTCAGTGTGGGGACACTGATATAACATTACACCTCTATCTAATTACTTAAATTGTATTACAATTATTTGTATAGGTACATGCTTCCCTTATTGGGCTATTATTTCCCTAAAGGTAGGAATTCTGTTTTGTCATATTCACCTTAGAATCTCTAATATTTAGCTCATACCTGACACAAAGTAGGTGCTTACTTCAAGAACTTCACTGAACAATGAAATAATGAAGGATGAATTATTGTACCTGAACAACTACAATCCATCTAACTGTGAATAAATTAAAACTATTAGGAAACTGTATTAAGCATATATATATATATATATATATATATATATATATATCAGATAGAGTATATATATATATATATCAGATGAAAAATACTATTGAAATTAAAAGGCAGTATGATAATCTTTACTTGTATCTCCCATTGCATACATTTCCAAAATTTCAAACAAATTCTTCATGTTTTGGGGGCTGTTGTTTAAGATTTTCTTCATGCAGATATACCAGTACAACAATCACACAATTGGCTATCTTTGCACAATATCTGATCAATATTATAGCTCTTTTTGGATATAAATTAGAAGGACTAAAATGTTTATAAACCAAATAGTTTAATTATTAATTACTAAAAATTTAGATTAACATAATATCAACTTGTGTAAGATGTTGCTGTTTATAATGACCATTCCTTCCCACTTTTGTTTTAGGTAGTGATTTTGGCTCTTTCTTCAGGGAAGTTCTTCATTTCTTTAGTTGAATGTCTGAGAGCCAGGTTCATTTTAGGGGGGTCTCTGAAACTGGAGAAGGATTGATTGGTCATCCATATTTGGGTTGATTGTCCACTTGTAAAAGGAAAACATGGGAAAGTCTGGTTATTTCTATACCAGCATCACTACTTTTAAGTATTTCACTGATAATAAATTTGTCTTGATTAAAATTCAACTGCTTGACCATTTTTTTCCCTTCTGCCCAACCAGGTCAGTGGATTACAAGTGGCTCCATGACACTCCTTACATAAATACCCATACATTGCTGAATTATAATTATGTACTTGCTAACTAACACCAGTAATGATAGAGTGAGAGTGACACTGAGAGAGAGAAAGAGCGACAGAGAGAGAGCGAGTTTTGCTGTAGTGAGGGAAAGTGCTATAAAATCTAAATGATCCAGCATTTATCAAAAGCTTTCATTCCCAATGGGATAAAAGTGGAAAAATGTCTTTGTACATACACTTTTGTTTTCAGTAATGTGAAATGTTACAAATACTCATGGTAACTGATAAAAAGCAGAGATACAAATGTAGCAGAAGTATTTACACATTAGCCTTCAAGTGGCTACTAATGCTTATTAGATCTGAAGTCTTATACTTCATGGTCCTCAAAAGCTCTTCATCAGGTAAGAATGCGGGGATTTATTATAAATGGTTTGTACAGTTGTAATCTTTGGAGGCTTTTGAGAATGTATTGTACAATTCCACACAGATTTCTTCGATCTTTACATTAACTTCACATTTTACTACTCTCTATTCTTTGTTAAGTATTCTTCCATTGAGGGAGCTTTAAAATAAATTTTGGGAAGCCTCAGGAAGATGAAACCAAGTAATCATTATAATTGAAAAAAATGAGTGGATAAATTATGTATTAAATATACAACATACATAGGGAGCAAAATCCGAAATTAGATTAACAGTGGATGGAAGATATAAACAAATTGACTAAGTCACAATGTAAGGTATTTCACAGTAGGGACACAAGCTTTTAATAGTTATTCAATGCTTCAAACTTTGCATTACTGGATTTTCCATAATTATTATTGGATGTTTGACTTAGGTCTTATTTGTTATTCATAAACATTTTAAAGACTATTCTATATGCCCAGCACTTGTCTAAGCACTAGGGATCCTGTTGTTAGAAAGGTAGGCACATTCCCTGTCCACATTAAGCCTAAATTCCAACCTGTACCTTAGAGAATTTTTGGTTGTTTCACTGTTCACTAGTTTATTAATTTTGTGGTAATCAAATCAAATATTGTAGTCCTGATACTTGAAATGTACAATAGCAACAAAGAGTCCTAACCTGTTCCCAACAATTATATACTAAATAGCTATATATCATTGTGTGTACCAAATATAACTGACAGTAAATGATTTTTAAAGGATTCCGAAGTGTTAAATCTAAATTAATTGGCAGAATTTCTATGAACTGTTCATTTTAATAGACACAGAGCATGTTTTCTTTTTGGAAATATTTGTTGAAAACCTAGTTTATAGATGGTGCTGCAGCTCACTAGGTTAATCCTCTGTCTGTGGCGCCAGCACACTGGGTTCTAGTCCCCGTCAGGGCACTAGATTCTGTCCTGGTTGCTCCTCTTCCAGTCCAGCTCTCTGCTGTGGCCCAGGAGGGCAGTGGAGGATGGCCCAAGTCCTTGGGCCCTGCACTCGCATGGGAGACCAGGAGAAGCACCTGGCTCCTGGCTTCAGATCGGCGCTGTGTGCCGGCCATAGCGGCCATTTTGGCGGTGAACCAATGGAAGGAAGACCTTTCTCTCTGTCTCCCTCTCTCACTGTCTAACTCTGCCTGTCAAAAAATAAAAAGAAAAAAAAAAGAAAAAGAAAAGAAAACCTAGTTTATAGATGCATTCTATAATTAAAATATTTTATATAAACATGCACCATATATTATCGATTCATAATATGATTATTGCTTTGAATTGATATTGGTATGCTTGAGGGCTGTAAGAAAAGCATATGATGTTTGGAATTCCTTCTCTTTGAATTTAATATATATTGAAATTCAGTAAAATAAGAATAGGTATCTCACATTATGCATAATGAGAATTCCCACTCTTGATTCTGTGGTTCGATAGGCTGCTGAGACACTTTGTTCCAGCTTTGTCTCAACTTTGCCTCAAGACTAAAGAAAAATAACCTTCCATCTGGTTCACCAAGATGACCTAAATTTCAATTCCTGTGCATTGTATTTGTACAGATTGCTATGGGCCGAGGCCAGCGCTGTGGCACACCTGGTAAAGCCACCACCTACATTGCAGTCATCCCAAATAGGCACTGCTTCAAAGTCCCAGCTGCTCTACTTCTGATCCAGTTGTCTTCTATGGCCTGGGAAAGCAGCAAAAGATGGCCCAAGTCCTTAGGCCCCTGCATGCACATGGGAGACCAGAAGAAGCTCCTGGCTCCTAGCTTCAGATCAGCGCAGCTCTGGCAGTTGCGGCCATGTGGGGAGTGAATCAGCAGATGGAAGACTCTCTCTGCCTCTCCTTCTCTCTCTGTGTAACTCTGACTTTCAAGTAAGTAAATAAAAGATTGCTACGGGATTTAAAATTAAATATCCCCATGGTTACTGCACCTGTCAATATTGAATCTCTGTTTCAGTTGTATATTAATATGTTAATATTCTCCAGTTTAATATAAATTATTCAAATAATATTCCATGTCAATAAAGTTTTATGAAAATCAATTCAAAGTAGAATATTTATGTAACAAAAATCACATGCATTCAAACCAAATGGGAAAGTTTTGCAATTGCAGACTTCAGAAATAATATTTAAGGATTTTAATAACTCTAAGTTTTTATTGACCAGGCAGAACAGTACTTTAATAATTTGTATTCATATTTCAAAAATGTCTATCTAAAATATACTTTCAATTTTTGAAAAAGTGAAAATCAACCAACAAGGATCAAGTGGAACCTAACTTCTCAAAAGGGCAGGTATTTAGCCTAATAGTTAAGATACCTGTGCCTTACATCATAATACCTAAATCTGATTCCTGGTTCTGGCTCTGGACTCCTGCAGACCCCGGGAGGAAGCAGTAATGGTTCAAGTAATTAGATTTCTGCTATCCATATGGAAGAACTGGATAGTGTTCCTGACTCCCAACTTCAGTCTCAAACTAGATCTGACTGTTAACAGGCATTTAGAGAGTAAACCAGTGGATAAGAACTTGCTCGCTCACTCTCTCTCTCAAAAATAACTAAATTTTTATTTTTCTCTGTATCTCCTACAAGCATAATATGTAGAATGGACGGATATTCCAAATAAATCTATGGAAATCAAAAGGAGTTAAATTTATTTTCAACTGAAGTAAATACTATTCTAGAAGATATTTTATTTCATAATTTTCTTCCTTTGCTCATCTTTCTTCCTGTGTTATTATTCATCTATCAGAAAACTAAATCCTGATGAATTTATCTGTCTGCCTTTCCAATGATTGAATCTGGACAGCTAAGCACTATTCCACCAAGGAAAGCATGGCTAAGGATTATTTAACCAATGCCCTGACAGTCTTTTCACAATTTTCCAGTTAACTGGCTTTTGCGTTCCCTATAGCCACTTTTTGACACTCTTTCCAAATTCTTCATTCTAGCCACTCAATAAATAAAACTAATCATTTACTTTAACTTATGGTGTTCCAAGTAGAGCAGCTATCCTGACCAACTTTTGCCCAAGCACTGGTTCGGAGGTATGGATCTTTTCCATTTTCTAAATTCATCTTTAGAGGAAACATTCAATATGACTAGACTACATTAGAAGTTCAGAGAGAATTTTTTAAAAAGAATAGATTATACGAATGTTGAAAAACTGAATAAAACAAACACTTTGGAAACACCAGGACAACATCACTAGAAAGCATATATTGCCTTAAGTTGGAAACCAAAGTTGAGAAGTAGAATTTGTGGCATCTAGAAGTTTGGGGCAGTTGCTGTGGAGCTGGAAATCAACCACTGAGGAGAACCACTATCAGTATGCTACCTCTGAATAGGTACAATGAGACTTGTTCTGCAGGCACTGGATTAAAAGTTCAAAGAAGGAGGTACCTTTCTCTGAAGGGAGGAGAGAACCTCCACTTTGACTATGACCTTGTCTAAACAAGATAAGAATCGGAGAACTCAGAGGGCTTCCATAGCCTTGGAAACTCATGACTGGAGCATAGGGAGACTACTGATGCCATAGACAGGAGGGTCAATTGGTAAAGTCAACAACAGGAGTCACTGTGCACTTACTCCTCATGTAGAATCTCTGTCCTTAATGTGCTGTGCATTGAGATTTAATGCTATAACGAGTACTCAAACAGTATATTTCACTTTGTGTTTCTATGGGGGTGCAAACTGTCGAAATCTTTACTTAATGCATACTAAACTGATCCTCTGTAAAAAAAAAAAAAAAAGAAATTATCAACTCCCAACTTGACTCTCACTGGGATTAAACATGACAATAGGTCTGATCTGATTTCATCATCATTTAAAAAAAATCATCTATTATTTTTCACTTTATGTTTCTGTGTGGGAGCAAACTGTTGAAATCCTTACTTAATGTATACTAAGCTGATCTTCTGTATATTAAGATAATCGAAAATGAATCTTGATGTGAATGGAAGGGGAGAGAGAGTGGGAAAGGGGAGGGTTGTGGGTGGCAGGGACGGTATGGGGGGGAAGCCATTGTAATCCATAAGCTGTACTTTGGAAATTTATATTCATTAAATTTATATTCATTAAATAAAAGTTAAAAAAAAAGTTAGAGACTGATACCAATGGCTAATGCTAAGGTGAAGGGTCACTATTAGTTAAGGCTGACAGGAATAGAAAGCAGACACAAAGGAAGAGGTCTCTCTGCTGTCTGTTTCTTTTAGGTCTTCCTTTAGTTTTCCTGATTGGCAGAACCTATCAGAGTCACCTGACAAAGAAGAAACACAGTTTTCTAAGACTTCACTCCAGTGTGATACAGAAGTATTTGGAAGGATGGATTTGAAATGGAGAGGAAATATTTGAATAACCAGCCCCACACTATTGAGAGACAGGGCAGGATGACACCAATTTGAATAACTATTCACCCACAGTCACCTTCACAAGAGCCATGGAAACCAGATGAAAGATATAATGCCTGGTTTTAGTATAATAATAATAAAACATGTATCAAACTAAGCCAAATGGAAAGACTTGCCACTTCACTGTTCCCCCCAGGTTCAAGAAGCACACAGGGAAAAGTGCTTCCTTCTCAGGGGAGAAATAGGTAATAAGTTCCTACCTTGGACTTAAAATGTAAGACAAGGCCTACTGTAGTGAAACTAGAGTCCCTCAGCACCTTGTAGCCTCATAGCCTATGCTCCCAGGCAAGTACTTGCAGGTTCAGCCTTTGAACCTTCCTTCATTAGATGGTCAAAGACCCACATCCAAACATGTAACAACCCCCACCCCCAGACACCAGCACATAGTGGAGTAAGATTCTAGCTGTGGAAATCAAGGTAGGAAAGTAAATTTAGGGCTTTGCTTTAAAGCTCACAACTGACCTGTCATTATGGGACCCAATACCATATAAAGTTTCTATCCATGCCCTGACATCTGACAGAGATAGGTACCCTGGGTGAATAGGAGTGGAGTCATTTCAACTGGCATCACTGCAACTAATGTGAAGATCAGGTGCACAGCACCAAAATCATGCAGTTCCTGGTGACTGAGGGACAGATACAACCCAGCTTAGTGTCAACCTACATGACCATAGAGCTGCCTTCACCATCTCCAACCCCAATCTCAGGCATAGAGTAAGAAGTAAGAATTCAAAATCATAGAGCAGTAAGGCAGGAACGTGAGATCCGAAATTTGACTTAAAACTCAAAGCCAGTCACAAGGTTATAGATGACAAATCCATACCTAATATCATATTGAATGAGGAGAAATTGAAAATATTTCCTTTAAAATCTAGAACTAGATAAGAATTTATATCCTTAGTTCACTTATTCAATATACAACTGGAAATTTTAGCCAGAGCTATTAGACAAAAAAATTAAAGCATACAAATATTGAAGGAAGAAACCAAACTATTCCTGTTTATGTATGAAATGATTCTGTACAGAAAAAATCTAGAAGATGCTACCAAGAAACTATTAAAGCTAATAAGTGAATATAGTATAGATCCAAGATACAAAATGAACACACAAAAATCAGTATCATT
Source organism: Oryctolagus cuniculus (assembly GCF_964237555.1). Classification (NCBI taxonomy): domain Eukaryota; kingdom Metazoa; phylum Chordata; class Mammalia; order Lagomorpha; family Leporidae; genus Oryctolagus; species Oryctolagus cuniculus. Next base: position 81,592,804 of record NC_091432.1, on the reverse strand, counting down.
TTTATCAACAAATAATAAACTCTGTATGAAAGAAGTGATAACAGTCTCAATCACAATATCTATAGAAAAATATAATTTGCATTAAATTTGATCAAGGATATGAAAGTTTGCTACAACAAAAAGCTTATGAAAGGAAGAGAACAACACACACACACACACACATACTAAATACACACACACAAATAGCAAGACTTCCTGTATTCATGGGTTGGAAGAATTAATATTAAAATTAAATAGCAGTGGTCATTGGCACAGTGATTAAGAAATACCATTTGATTCCTAGAGGTTGGGAAGGGTAGGAAGAGGAGATGGGAGAGGTAGAATGATGGTTACCAAAACACAGTAGGGCAAATGAAAGAGTTCTTATATTTTTCAGCATAATGTAGTGACTATAGGGCATGAGAATGGATTATATCCTATGTAAAGGGCTTCACCAGAGTAGCTGGTAAGCTCCAAACTCAAAAGACATAAGAAAAAAGAAAGGCCAATTTCCTGGTATGATCTATTTGCCCAGTATCCTTTTATATAGGCTGAAATATCACACTCTATCCCTTAAAAATGTAAAAATTTTAATCCAAAATTTAAAGGTTCTCTGTTGACTGGGTAAAGAACTTATGGTTTATACACCCTATGAAGTTTTACTCAGCTGTAAAAACCAATGAAATCCTGTCTTTTGCAACAGGATGGACACAACTGGAAACCACTATACTTCATGAAATAAGTCAGTCCCAAAAGATAGATAACATGTTTTCCCTGATCCAAGGTAACTAATAGAGTACCTGAAATATGATGTGAAATGGGCATTTTGAGATTTGATGATTTACAATCTTTGTCTCTTTCTCGCTTTTGTTGAAGAACAGTGTTTTTTTTTTTCCTTCATACTATTTGTTGAACTCTTTTATTAGCATAGGATTAACTATAGGATCATTAAGTAAACCGAAATATATCTTTGTAAAAATTAAGAATGGGAATGGAGAAGGAGAAGAAGGAAGGGTTGGGGGGCAGGAGGGAGGATGGGAGGAAAATTTCACCATTTTCCTAACTCTGTACATATAAAATACATGAAACTTGTATAACTTAAATAATTTTTAAAAAATTTGAAGGTTCTTCCGCTTAGATAAATAAATAAATTTTATAATAGTTCAGTTTATTTTGGCACAAAAAATGGAGGATCATGAAAACGTGTAGTACAGAATATGTGTATTATGAAAGAAACTACTCATGAATTTCATTTTTATCTTAATTCCATTTCCTATGAACTTATTAAAGTCTCTCATATGTTTAATTCTCAAGAATGACCCTGCATATAAATAGACCTTGGGAAGTAACAGTGGACTATCAGCAGCTCAGCTAAACAATAGTCAAAAGTTCAGCTACAGTGGTAAATATAGCATCTTTGCTAGAGTAGATCAATATGATTTCAAACTCAATCTCAGCATCTGCCTCCAGAGAAACCAAATTGCAACAGACAGTGATGGTTGAATTAGGTCACCTAAGTTTTCATTTCACTGAGGAAGCCAGTAAAACTGTCATAGAGACTAAAAAAAAAAAAAAAAAAAAAAAAAAAAGCATGGCTCTTTATCTTACTCTATGGCCTCCAGGTATTAGAACCTATTGGCATAAACATATACCCATGCATCTACCATATACATTTCTATATATACATCCAGGCTCTCTATTATTAGCTCATTATTCACACCAAGTTTCTGGGCATTTTTTTATGAGATACAGCATGCATGTATCAATAGTCACTTCTCAGAAAAACATAAATCTTGAGCAATTTATAAATATTGAGTGCATTCTACTTTATTTCAACATTTCTTGTTAAACTTATTTAAATGCACAATACATCATTACTTAAACACATTTTCTTCATAGTGTTAAGAATAAGTTATGTTAACAAAGGTGTTTCTATATGTTATTTCAGGAGCCATAGATGAACTGAATGTTGAGAGGCTTTTGATAGGAGCCAGAAGTTAACAATAAGGGAGTCTGATATCTGTCACTTATTCTACAAATGAACATTTGATGTATAAGCATAGTGGAAACTTATATTCACTTATTCAGTCAGAGTCTCCTTGCCATCACATCCTTTATCTAAAAACAAGGAAATGTTTTTCATCTTTGTAGAAAGATTTTACATTTTCAAATTCTTTGCTGTTTCATTCTTGATAATTTTAATTCAACATAATTCTGATGATCTTTTGAAATGTTCTCTCCTCTGCCAGTAACATCAAGGGTGAAAGGGTACAGGTTTTTATTTGTTTGTTTCTTTGTGGTGGATCTTGAACAAGGATTCCTGAAGAAACATCACATGAGGGTTGGTATCCACTCCTGCCCTAGACTTGAACTCTGAAAACAGACTTGTGAATATTTCAGTCTGAAGACAGGGATACCCTTTTGTGACTCATCTGCTCAGAGAGGGCACCATTTTCTAATTCAAACAAGTGTTTTATATATTAATGGTGACTATCCTTCTAATACTGGCTTAGGTGATTAACTGCTAATTGACATTTATCTGTTCAATGCAAAAAAATAGGATTTTAGAGTTTCTGACTACAGCTTATGATAATTTTATCTCAATGGGCAACATCTTAAAAACATTATTTTAAACGGTAAGTTTTCCTTTCTTATCTTTTTTCTTGTAATATTTACATTTTATTAGCTTATTTTCAAGTGAAATATTAGCTCCTGATTTTATAGCTTCTTCCTTAGGGCCTTCTACTCTATTATAGTTCCAGTCACTGGTAATATCATAGAATCTTATAAGTAATTTAACTTTTATGTAAATTTTAAGGTAAAAAATGTAACCCTTTTTAAAACTTACATATTCCAGGCTTGAGGAAAGATATGTCAATGATTTTGGGTTCTTTGAAATGCAGAAGGAAGAAGAAAGGCTTATATGTATTAATCACAAGGGAAACCAACATCAGTAACTTTTTCATTTCCCAAATTCCTTAAGCACCAGACTCAATGTAAAGCTACATAATAAATGAAAGTTTTAATTTGTTAGCACGCAGATAGTGTCAGCACATAGCATACACTAAATAAAAATTTGTCACACAAATGAATATAGGAAAGCCCTTGAAGCATCATGCCACAAATTAGAAAACAAAATCTAAATTGTATAAATCATATTTTCATTCTTATTTCTATTTTTCCTGCACACTTAGCTTCAGTAAAACACAGTTCACCTGCCACATATCAAAGTATGTGGGCAGTGTGATGCAGAATTTATTGCGAAGGATTGTTCTCTAGAAGAAACTTAATTTGTTAAAGGTTTATTTATTTATTTGAAAGGCAGATCTACAGATAGAAGGATACAGAAGTAGGTAAAGAAAAATCTTTCAGTTGCTGATTCACACCCCAGATGTCCACAAAGGGGCAAGGCTGAGCCAGGCTTAGGCCAGGAAACTAGAACTCCAACCAGGTCTCCCATGTGGGTGTAGGGGCCCAACCACATGAGCCATCTTCTGCAGCTTTCCCAGGCTCATTAGCAGGGAGCTAGATCAGAAATAGAGCAGCTGGGACTCAAACTGGCACCTTATGGGATACTGGCATTGGAGACAAGGCATAACGCATTGTACCACAACACTGGCCCTGGTACATTTAAATTTATACAATAATAAATGTCTCAGGCACTACACTGGGGACATTTTATTTTTAGTATATGTTTTTTATTCAGTTGTATTTTTCTAACTCCCCAGTTTATTTTTTTTAAACTTTTATTTAATGAATATAAATTTCCAAAGTACAGAATATGGATTACAATGGCTTCCCCCCATAACGTCCCTCCCACCCACAACCCTCCCCTTAACCACTACCTCTCCCCTTCCATTCACATCAAGATTCATTTTCTATTCTCTTTATATACAGAAGATCAGTTTAGCATACATTAAGTAAAGATTTCAACAGTTTGCTCCTCCATAGAAACACAAAGTGAAAAATACTGTTTGAGTACTAGTTATAGCATTAAATCACAATGTACAGCACACTAAGGACAGAGATCCTACATGAGGAGTAACTGCACAGTGACTCCTGTTGTGGACTTAACAAATTGACACTCTTGTTTAGGGCATCAGTAATCACCCTAGGCTCTTGTCATGAGCTGCCAAGGCTATGGAAGCCCCCTGGGTTCACTGACTCTGATCATATTTAGACAAGGCCATGGTCAAAGTGGAAGTTCTCTCCTCCCTTCAGAGAAAGGTACCTCCTTCTTTGATGACCCGTTTTTTCCAGTGGGATCTCACTCGTGGAGATCTTTCATTTAGGTTTTTTTTTTTTCCCCCAGAGTGTATTGGTTTTCCATGCCTAAAATACTCTCATGGGCTCTTCAGCCATATCCGAATGCCTTATGGGCTGATTCTGAGGCCAGAGTGCTGTTAGGACATTTGCCATTCTATGGGTCTGCTGTGTATCTCACTTCCCATGTTGGATCATTCTCTCCCTGTTTTATTCTATCAGCTAGTATTTGCAGACACTACTCTTGTTTATGTGATCCCTTTGGTTCTTAGTCCTACCATTATGATCAATTGTGAACAGAAATTGATCACTGGGACTAGTGAGATGGCATTGGTACATGCCACCTTGATGGGATTGAATTGGAATCCCCTGGTATGTTTCTAACTCTACCGTTTGAGGTAAGTCAGCTTGAGCATGTCCCAAATTGCACATCTCTTCCCTCTCTTATTCCCACTCTTATATTTAAAACTGATCACTTTTCAGTTAAGTTTCATCACTTAAGAAGAATTGTGTATTGATTACAGTATTCAACCAAATGTATTAAGTAGAACAAACAAAAAAAATACTAATAGGGATAACATATTAAGGTGCTCATCAACAGTCAGGGTGAGGGCTGATCAAGTCACCGTTTCTCATAGTGTTCATTTCAATTTAACAGGTTTCCTTTTTGGTGCTCAGTTAGTTGTCACCTATCAAGGAGAACAAGTGGTATTTGTCCCTTTCGGATTGGCTTATTTCACTCAGCATAATGATTTCCAAATTCCTAACAGGGATCACTTTTCAGTTAAAATTGAAACACCTAAGAATAATTGGGTGTTAATTACAGAATTCAACAAATGGTACTAGAACAAAAAAATACTAAAATGGATAAAGTATTACATTGTACATCACCGTCAGGACAAGGGCTGATCAAGTCACTGTTTCTCATAGTGTCCATTTCACTTCAACAAGTTTCCCCTTTGGTGCTCAGTTAGTTGTCACCGATCAGGGAGAACATATGATATTTGTCCCTTTGGGACTGGCTTAATTCACTCAGCATGATGTTTTCCAAATTCCTCCATCTTGTTGCAAATGACTGAGTTTCATTGTTTTTGACTGCTGTATAGTATTCTATAGAGTACATGTCCCATAATTTCTTTATCCAGTCTACTGTTGATGGGCATTTGGGTTGGTTCCAGGTCTTAGCTATTGTGAATTGAGCTGCAATAAACACTAATGTGCAGACTGCTTTTCTGTTTGCCAATTTAATTTCCTTTGCGTAAATTCCAAGGAGTGGGATGGCTGGGTTGAATGGTAGGGTTATATTCAGGTATCTGAGGAATCTCCAGACTGACTTCCATAGTGGCTTAACCAGTTTGCATTCCCACCAACTGTGGGTTAGTGTCCCTTTTTCCCCACATCCTCTCCAGCATCTATTGTTGGTAGATTTCTGAATGTGAGCCATTCTAACTGGGGTGAGGTGGAACCTCATTGTGGTTTTGATTTGCATTTCCCTGATTGCTAGTGATCTTGAATGTTTTTTCATGTGTTCATTGGCCATTTGGATTTCCTCTTTTGAAAAATGTCTATTGAGGTCCTTGGCCCATCTCTTAGGTGGGTTGTTTGTTTTGATCTTCTGGAGTTTCTTGATTTGTTTGTAGATTCTGGTTATCAACCCTTTATCAGTTGCATAGTTTGCAAATATATTTTCCCATTCTGTCGGTTGTCTCTTCACTTTCCTGACTGTTTCTTTTGCAGTACAGAACTTCTCAATTTGATGCAATCCCAAATGTTAATTTTGGCTTTGACTGCCTGTGCTTCTGGGGTGTTTTCCAAGAAGTCATTGCCGGTACCTATATCTTGCATGGTTTTTCCAATGCTCTCTAATAATTTCATGGTGTCAGGTCATAGATTTAAGTCATTAATCCATGTTGAGTGGATTTTTGTGTAAGGTGTAAGGTAGGGGTCTTGCTTCATGATTCTGCACGTGGAAATCCAATTTTCCCAGCACCATTTATTGAATAGACTGTCCTTGCTCCAGGAATTGGTTTTGGATCCTTGATCAAATATGAGTTGGCTGTTATGTTTGGATTGATTTTTGGTGTTTCAATTTTGTTCCATTGGTCTATCCATCTGTTTCTGTACCAGTACCATGCTGTTTTGATTACAACTGCCCTGTAGTATGTCCTGAAATCTGGTATTGTGATGCCTCCAGCTTTGTTTTTGTTGTACAAGATTGCTTTCGCTATTCGAGGTCTCCTGTGTCTCCATATAAATTTCAGCACCATTTTTTCCAAATCTGTTAAGAAGGTCTTCGGTATCTTGATTGCTATTGCATTGAATAGATAAATTGCTTTTGGGAGAATGGACATTTTGATGATATTGATTCTTTCAATCCATGGGCATGGAAGATTTTTTCATTTCTTGGAATCCTCTTCTATTTCTTTCTTTAAGGTTTTGTAATTTTCATCGTATAGATTTTTAACGTCCTTGGTTAAGTTTATATCAAGGTATTTGATTGTTTTTGTAGCTATTGTGAATGGGATTGATCTTAGAATTTCATCCTCAGCAATGGCATTGTCTGTTTATACAAAGGCTGTTGATTTGTGTGCATTGATTTTATACCCTGCTACTTTGCCAAACTCTTCTATGAGTTCCAATAGTCCCTTAGTAGAGTTCTTTGGGTCCCCTAAATAAAGAATCGTATCTTCTGCATAGAGGGATAGTTTGAGTTCTTCCTTCCCAATTTGTATCCCTTTAATTTCTTTTTCTTGCCTAATAGCTCTGGCTAAAACTTCCAGAACTATATTGAATAGCAGGGTGAGAGTGGGCATCCCTGTCTGGTACCAGATCTCAATGGAAATGCTTCCAACTTTTTCCCATTCAATAGGATGTTGGCTGTGGGTTTTTAATAGATTGCTTTGATTGTATTGAGGAATGTTCCTTCCAAACCCAGTTTGCTTAGAGTTTTCATCATGAACGGGTGTTGTATTTTATCAAATGCTTTCTCGGTGTCTATTGAGATAATCACATGGTTTTTCTTCTGCAGTCAGTTAATGTGGTGAATCACATTGTTTGATTTGCGAATGTTGAACCATCCCTGCATACCAGGGATAAATTCCACTTGGTCTGGGTGGATGATCTTTCTGATGGGTTGTTGCATTCTCTTGACGAGAATTTTATTGAGGATTTTTGCGTCTATGTTCATCAGGGATATTGGTCTGTAATTCTCTTTCAATGCTGCATCTTTTTCCAGCTTAGGAATTAAGGTGATGCTGGCTTCATAGAAAGAATTTGGGAGGATTCCCTCTTTTTCGATTGTTCTGAATAGTTTGAGAAGTATTGGAGTTAGTTCTTCTTTAAATGTCTGGTAGAGTTCAGCAGTGAATCCATCTGGTCCTGGGCTTTTCTTTGTTGGGAGGGCCTTTATTACTGTTTCAATTTCTGTCTCCGTTATGGGTCTGTTTAGGTTTTCGATGTCTTCCTGGTTCAATTTAAGTAGGTTGCATGTGTCCGGGAGTCTATCCATTTCTGATAGGTTTCCCTGTTTGCTGGCATACAAGTCCTTGTAGTAATTTCTGATGATTCTTTTTATTTCTGTGGTGTCTGTTGTTACGTTTCCTTTTTCATGTCTGATTTTATTGATTTGGGTCTTTTCTCTTCTTTTTTTAGTTAGTTGGGCCAATGGGGTGTCAATTTTGTTTATTTTTTCAAAAAACAAGCTCCTCGTTTGGCTGATTTTTTGTAATTTTTTTGGATTCAATCCTGTTGATTTCTTCTCTGAATTTAATTATTTCTCTTCTCCTACTAGATTTGGGTCTGGTTTGCTGTAGGTTTTCTAGATCCTTGAGGTGAATTGAAAGCTCATCTATTTGGTACCTTTCCAATTACTTGTGTAGGCACCTATTGATATAAAGTTTCCTCTTAACACTGCTTTTGCTGAGTCCCATAAGTTTTGGTATGTTGCGCTGTTATCCTCATTTTCTTCCAGAAAATTTTTGATTTTTCTTTTAATTTCTTCTATGACCCATTGTTCATTCAGGAGCTTGTTGTTCAATCTCCATGTGTTTGCATATGCTCTAGGGATTCCTGAGTTGCTAATTTCCAACTTCATTCCTTTATGGTCTAAGAAGTTGCATGGTATCATTCTAATTCTTTTGAATTTGCTGAGACTTGCTTTATGGCCTAATATGTGGTCAATCCTAGAGAAGGTTCCATGTACTGCTGAGAAGAATGTAAAATCTTTAGCTGTAGGATTGAAAGTTCTGTATATATCTTTTAGATCCATTTGGGCTATAGTGTCGTTTAAATCTACTGTATCCTTGTTGATCTTTTGTCCTGTTGATCTGTCTATTTCTGAGAGTGGAGTATTGAAGTCCCCCAGTACTATTGTATTGGGGTCTAAGTCTCCCTTTAAGTTCCTTAACAAATCTTTAAGGTAAACCGGTGCCCTGTAGTTAGGTGCATATACATTGATAATTGTTATATCTTCTTGTTGTATTGATCCCTTAATCATTATATAGTGTCCCTCTTTGTCTCTCTTAACAGTTTTTGTGGTAAAGTTTATGTTGTCCGATATTAAGATGGCTACGCCCGCTCTTTTTTCATTTCTGTTGGCATGGTATATCTTTTTCCAGCCTTTCACTTTCAGTCTGTATGGATCTTTGTTGGAAAGATGTGTTTCTTGTAAGCAGCTAATAGATGGGCTTTGTTTCTTAACCCAATCAGCCAATCTGTGTCTTTTAACTGGACAGTTCAGGCCATTCACGTTCAATGTGACTAATGATAAGTGGTAACTTTGCCCTGCCATTTGCCAAAGATAAGTTCTAATATATGCTTTGAATTCCCTGTGATCTTTTGCTGTGAGGTTTCCTTCCTTTACCTTCTTTCATATTGATGGCCGTGTTTCTGTGTGTAACACATCTTTAAGCATCTTTTGCAGGGCTGGACGAGTGGCGACAAATACTTTCAATTTTTGTTTGCTGTGAAAAGTCTTTATTTCACCTTCATTCACAATGAGAGCTTTGCAGGATATAATATTCTGGGCTGGCAGTTTTTCTCTCTTAGTACCTGGGCTATATCTCGCCATTCCCTGCTAGCTTGTAGGGTTTCTGATGAGAAGTCAGCTGTGAGTCTGATAGGAGATCCTCCGAGAGTAATCTGACGTTTCTCTCTTGCACATTTTAGGATCTTTTCTTTATGTTTCACTGTGGAGAGTTTAATTACAACGTGTCGTGGTAAGGATCTCTTTTGGTCGTGTTTATTAGGAGTTCTATGAGCTTCCTGTACTAGCATTTCTCCAAACCTGGGACATTTTCTGCTAATATCTCACTAAAAAGGCCTTCTAATCCTTTCTCCCTCTCCATGCCTCAGGAACTCCTAGAACCCGAATGTTGGGTTTTTTAATAGTATCCTGAAGATTCCTGACAATATGTTTTAGATTTCTAATTTCCTCTTCTTTTCTTTGGTCTGACTGTATCCTTTCCTGTTCTCTGTCTTCTAAGTCCGATATTCTCTCTTCTGCTTCACCCATTCTGTTTGTAAGGCTCTCTATTGTGTTTTTCATTTGATCTATTTAATTCTTCACTTCATTATGATTTCTCGTCACTATCACAGTTTCCTGTTGTACTAGTTGTTTCATTTCATTTTGATTCCTCCTTAATATTTCATTTTCACGAGAGAGATTTTCTATCTTGTCCATTAAGGATTTCTGTAGTTCAAGAATTTGTTTTTGAGAACTTCTTAATGTTCTTATCAATTTTTTTGAGATTTGCTTCTTGCATTTCTTCTATCTCATCATCTTCATAATCTTGAATTGGGTTGTCTTTTTCATTTGAGGGCGTCATGGTGACTTGCTTGTTTTTATTACTTCGGTTTTTGCGTTTGTTATTTGGCATATTGGAGATATTTGGTTTCTTCACTCTGGTGCTTTTTCTTGTTATACTATGACTCTAGATTAAGTGGACTGTCTGTTTTTGATGGAGCCTTAGAGGCTTGAGATGGGTGTGGCCTGAGAGCTCTGTTTAGTGTGCCAAAGGTGACACTCCCAGGTTAGGCGTGGTAGATCTCTCTCTCTCTTTCTTTCTTTTTTTGATTCAAAAGGGAAGTAATTCCACACAGCTGAACGAAGTTGGAGGTAGTTAGCAGGCAAATGATATACCCACAGGAGCCAGAGATCAGAAGCTCTTTCCCAAGGACCACACAGGGAATCTGTTCTGCCCTCAGAGTGGGCTCTAATTCTCCTTCAGTCTCCCACTGGTTGCCAAAGTTACGGAATTGTAGCGTCTCTGGAGAGTACTCACGTGAATTCCGTGAGTTCTCTCCCCCACCATCTCTTTTTTCAGTCTCAGTTCAGTAGCACCACAAATTTACTAGGTCCTAATCTCCTGTTAATTCGCCCTGCCCAGAGTCAGGTTTTTCTGCTAGGCTCAGGGCCGGTGCAGACCTGAGGTTGCTCTGCTTATTACATATCTCCAAGATGGCGCCTGCTCTTTGTCTTGCTCGCCTCTGAGAGGTGAGCGGAGAGAGAGAAACCCGTGTCCATACCAGTCACTTTTTTCTTTTTCTTTTCTCTCCCTCTTCTAGTTAGCCTGGTGAACTTTCCCCCCCCCCCCAGGGGTCATTCCCTCTAGTCTCCTCTTTCCACTTGCCTGCCAGTTTCTCGGGCTATTGAGGTTCAGCTCACCTCGCGTTCCAGCGCTGGTGTGTTGAGTCTGCTGCTGGTGTCCCGAACTGTGGAGTCCCATGCTCTCCACGCAGGTTCACTGTGAATCACGCGTTCCAGAAGAGTTTCCTCTGCTGTTTCTTCCGCTACTCTTCCTTGAACCTGCAGTATCTCCACTTTTGTTAAACTGTCTCTCCCCGGACTATCAATGTGCTCCCTTCCTATTCCGCCATCTTGCCCCCTCCCCCCTGTTTTTAGTATATGTTAAAATACTGCTGTGGCTCACTAGGCTAAATCCTCTGCCTGCGGTGCCAGCACCCAGTATTCTACTTCTGATTGGGGCGCCAGATTCTGTCCTGGTTGCTCCTCTTCCAGTCCAGCTCTCTGCTGTGGCCTGGGAGTGCAGTGGAGGATGGCCCAGGTCCTTGGGCCCTGCACACGCATGGGAGACCAGGAGGAAGCACCTGGCTCCTGGCTTCAGATCAGCATGGTGCGCTGGCCTCAGCGCGCCAGCCGCAGTGGCCATTTGAGGGGGTTGGGGGTGTGAACCAATGGAAAAAGGAAGACCTTTTTCTCTCTCACTCACTGTCTAACTCTGTCTGTCAAAAAAAAAAAAACTTACAGTAAACTAATAATATAGGCTTCATGTAACACATTTAAATTCTACTTTGTTTCACTTTCCCTTTTATTGTAGAAAATGATCTGTATCCATTTGAGTAACTGCCATTAAACAAAAACATCTTTCTATATGTTGTATAACATTTTTTCTGTAGTATTCAACATTTTGGCTTTATGATATTTATTCATAGATAAGTAAGCAGTTTTGATAAATTAATTGTAATCATACTCCAACATAATAATAAAAACATAAAATAAATTGGTACTACTATCTTCTTTCAGGAATTAAAACTAGTGTTGAACCCAGAAATATAAATAATAATAGTAATTATCTGCTTCTATATGTGTCAGAAATATGGTATTTTGATTGGTATCACATTGAATCTATAAATAGCTTTTGGGAGAATAGACATTTTGATGATATTGATTCTTCCAATCCATGACCATGGAAGATTTTTCCATTTCATGGTATCCTCTTCTATTTCTTTCTTTAAAATTTGGTAATTCTCATATAGAGATCTTTGACATCCTTGGTAAGTTTATTCCAAGGTATTTGTTTGTTTTTGTAGCTATTGTGAATGGGAATGACCTTAGAAGTTCTTTCTCAGCCATGAGAAATACCAAAGACATTCTTCTCAGATCTGGAAAAAATGATGCTGAAACTCATATGGAGACACAAGATATCTCGAATAGCTAAAGCAATCTTGTACAACAGAAAAAAAGCCGGAGTCATCACAATATCAGATTTCAGGACATACTACAGGGCAGTTGTAATCAAAACAGCATGGTACTGGTACAGAAACAGATGGATAGACCAATGGAACAGAATAGAAACATCAGAAATCAATCCAAACATCTATAGCCAACTTATACTTGATTAAGGATCTAAAACCAATTCCTGGAGCAGGACAGTCTATTCAATAAATGGTGCTGGGAAAATTGGATTTCCACATGCAGAATCATGAAGCAAGACCCCCTACCTTTCACCTAACACAAAAATCCACTCAACATGGATTAAAGATCTAAATCTAAAACCCGGCACCATCAAATGATTAGAGAACATTGCAGAAACCCTGCAAGATATAGGCACAGGCAAGGACTTCTTGGAAAAGACCCAGGAGGCACAGGCAGTCAAAGCCAAAATTAACAAATGGGATTGAATCAAGTTGAGAAGTTTCTGTACTGCAAAAGAAACAGTCAAGATTGTGAAGAGGCAAACGACAGAATCGGAAAAAATATTTGCAAACTATGCAACAGATAAAGGATTAATAATTAGGATCTACAAACAGGTCAAGAAACTCCACAACGACAAAATAAACAACCCGCTTAAGAGATGGGCCAAGGACCTCAATAGACATTTTTCAAAAGAGGAAATCCAAATGGCCAACTGACACATGAAAAAATATTCAGGATCACTAGCAATCAGGGAAATGCAAATCAAAACCACAATGAGGTTTCACCTCACCCCAGTTAGAAATGCTCACATACAGAAATCTACCAACAACAGATGCTGGTGAGGATGTGGGGGAAAAGGGACACTAACCCACTGTTGGTGGGAATGCAAACTGGGAAAGCCACTATGGAAGTCAGTTTGGAGATTCCTCAGAAACCTGAATAAAACCCTACCATACAACCCAGCCATCCCACTCCTTGGAATTTACACAAATGAAATTAAATTCCAAATAAAAGAGCTGTCTGCACCTCAATGTTTATTGCCACTCAATTCACAATAACTAAGACCTGGAATCAACCTAAATGCCCATCGACAGATGACTGGATAAAGAATTTATAGGACATGTACTCTATAGTATAATATATAGCAGTAAGAAACAATGAAATCCTGTCATTTGCAACAAAATGGAGTAATCTGGAAAACATCATGCTGAATGAAAGAAGCCAGTCCCAAAGGACAAATATCATATGTTCTCCCTGATCGGTGACAACTAACTGAGCACCAAAAACAAAACCTGTTGAAATAAAAATGGAAGCGAGATACTCAGCAGACTCTTAGAATGGTGGATGTCCTAAACAGCACTCTGGCCTCAGAATCAGCCCTAAAGGCATTCCAATCTGGCTGAAAAGCCCATGAGAGTATTTCAGGCATGGAAAGCCAAGACACTCTGGCAAAAAAAAAAAAAAAAAAAAAAACAAAAAAAAAAAAAACACCTAAATGAAAGATCTCTGTGAGTGAGATCCCAGTGGAAAGAACGGGTCATCAAAGAAGGAGGTACCTTTCTCTGAAGGGAGGAGAGAACCTCCACTTTGACTATGACCTTGTCTAAACAAGATAAGAATCGGAGAACTCAAGGGATTTCCATAGCCTTGGAAACTCATGACTGGTGCATAGGGAGATTACTGATGCCATAAACAGGAGTGTCAATTTGTAAAGTCAACAACAGGAGTCACTGTGCACTTACTCCTCATGTAGGATCTCTGTCCTTAGTGTGCTATACATTGAGACTTAATGCTATAACGAGTACTCAAACAGTATATTTCACTTTGTGTTTCTATGGGGGTGCAAACTGTTGAAAGCTTTACTTAATGTATACTAAACTGATCTTCTGTAAAAAAAAAAAAAAAGAAGAAGAAATTATCAATTCCCAACTTGACTCTCACTGGGATTAAACATTACAATAGGTCTGATCTGATTTCATCATCATTTAAAAATCATCTATTATTTTTCACTTTATGTTTCTGTGTGGGAGCAAACTGTTGAAATCTTTACTTAATGTATGCTAAACTGATCTTCTGTATATAAAGAGAATCGAAAATGAATCCTCATGTGAATGGAAGGGGAGAGGGTTGTGAAAGGTGAGGGTTGCGGGTGGGAGGGACGTTATGGGGGGGAAGCCATTGTAATCCATAAGCCGTACTTTGGAAATTTATATTCATTAAATAAAAGTTAAAAAAAATGGACACTATCAGAAACAGTGACTTGATCAGACCTTCTACTGACTGTTGACTATTTTATTCCTTTTAGTACTTGTTTGTTTTGCTTAATACCATTGGTTGAACTCTTTAATTAACACACAATTATTATTAGGTGTTTAAATGTTAACTGAAAAGTGATCCCTGTTAAATATAAGAGTGGGAATAGAGAGGGACGAGATGTACAATCTGGGACATGCTCAATCGGACTTGCTTCAAACGGCAGAATTAGAAACATGCCAGAGCATTCCAATTCAATCCCTTCAAGGTGGCATGTACCAATGCCATCTCACTAATCAAAGTGATCAATTTCATTTCACAATTGATAATAATGATAGGATTAAGTGTCAAAGGGATTACATAAACAAGGCTGGTGTCTGCTAATATTAACTGATAGAATTAAAAATGAGAGAACAGTTCAACATGGGAAGCAGGATTCACAGCAGACTCATAGAATAGCGGATGCCCTGAACAGCACTCTGGCCTCAGAATCAGCCCTTAAGGCATTCAGATATGGCTGAAGAGCCCATGAGAGTATTTCAGGCATGCAAAGCCAAGACACTCTGGCAAAAAAAAAAAGACCTAAGTAGAAGATCTCTGCAAGTGAGATCCCAGTGGAAAGAATGGGCCATCAAAGAAGGAGGTTGAGAACTTCCAGTTTCACTATGACCTTGTCTAAATAAGATCAGAATTACTGAACTCAAAAGGCTTCCATAGCCTTGGCAACTCATGACAAGAGCCTCAGGTGATTACTGACACCATAAAAAAGAGTGTCAATTGTTAAGTCAACAACAGGAGTTACTGTGTACTTACTCCCCATGTAGGATCTCTGTCCTTAATGTGTTGTACAATGTGAATTAATTCTATAACTAGTACTCAAACAGTACTTTACTCCTTGTGTTTCTGTGGGGTGCAAACTGTTGAAATTTTTACTTAATATATACTAAATTGATCTTCTGTATATAAAGAGAATTGAAAAAGAATCTTGATGTGAATGGGATGGGAGAGGGAGAGGGAGATGGGAGCATGCAGGTGGGATGGAAGTTATGGGGGGGGGGGGAAGCCACTGTAATCCAAAAGTTGTACTTTGAAAATTTGTATTTATTAAATAAAAGTTAAAAAAAAGATTTTGTAATTCTCATCATAGAGTTCTTTGACGTCCTTCTTTAGGTTTATTTCAATGCATCTGATTGTTTTTGTAGCTATTGTGAATGGGATTGATCTAAGCAGTTCTTTTTCAGTCGAGGAATTGCCTGTGTATACAAAGGCTATTGATTTTTTTGAGCATTGATTTTATATTCTGCTACTTTGCCAAGCTCTTCTATGAGTTCCAATAGTCCCTTAGTAGAGTTCTTTGGGTCCCCTAAATAAAGAATCGTATCTTCTGCATAGAGGGATAGTTTGAGTTCTTCCTTCCCAATTTGTATCCCTTTAATTTCTTTTTCTTGCCTAATAGCTCTGGCTAAAACTTCCAGAACTACATTGTGGTGAGAGTGGGAATCCCTCTCTGGTACCAGATCTCAATGGAAATGCTTCCAACTTTTCCCCATTCAATAGGATGTTGGCTGTGGGTTTTTCATAGATTGCTTTGATTGTGTTGAGGAATGTTCCTTCTATACCCAGTTTCCTTAGGGTTTTCATCATGAAAGGGTTTGTATTTTATCAAATGCTTTCTCTGCATCTATTAAGATAATCATATGGTTTTTCTTCTGCAGTCTGTTAATGTGGTGTATCACATTGATTTTTTTGCGAACACTGAACCATCCCTGCATACCAGGGATAAATCCCACTTGGTCTGGGTGGATGATCTTTCTGATGTGTTGTTGCATTCTATTGGCCAGAATTTTATTAAGGATTTTTGCATCTATGTTCATCAGAGATATTGGTCTGTAATTCTCTTTCGATGCTGCATCTTTTTCCGGCTTAGGAATTAAAGTGATGCTGTCTTCATAGAAAGAATTTGGGAGGATTCCCTCTCTTTCGATTGTTCTGAATATATGGGAAGAATTGCAGTTCGTTCTTCTTTAAATGTCTGGTAGAATTCAGCAGTGAATCCATCTGGTCCTGGGCTTTTCTTTGTTGGGAGGGCCTTTATTACTGATTCAATTTCTGTCTCGGTTCTGGTTCTGTTTAGGTTTTCTATGTCTTCATGGTTCAATTTAGGTAGGCTGTATGTGCCCAAGAATCTATCCATTTCTGACAGATTTTCCTGTTTGCTGGCATACAAATCTTTGTAGTAATTTCTGCTGACTCTTTTTATTTCTGTGGTGTCTGTTGTTACATTTCCTTTTTCATGTCTGATTTTATTGATTTGGGTCTTTTCTCTTCTTTTATTAGTTAGTTGGGCCAATGAGTTGTCAATTTTGTTTATTTTTTTCAAGAAACAAGCTCTTTGTTTTGCTGATCTTTTGTAATTTTTTTGGATTCAATCCTGTTTATTTCTTCCCTAATTCTAATTATTTCTGTTCTCCTACTAATTTTGGGTTTGGTTTTCTACAGATTTTATAGATCCTTGGGATGCATTGAAAGCTCATTTATTTGGTGCCTTTCTAATTTCTTGATATAGGCACCTATTGCTATAAACTTTCCTCTTAAAACTGCTTTTGCTGTATCCCATAAGGTTTTCTTTCTTTCTTTCTTTCTTTGCTTTTTTTTTTTTTTTTTTTTTGACAGGCAGAGTGGACAGTGAGAGAAAGAGACAGAGAGAAAGCTCTTCCTTTGCCATTGGTTCACCCTCCAATGGTCGCCACGGCCAGTGTGCTGCGGCCGGCGCACCACGCTGATCCGAAGGCAGGAGCCAAGTGCTTATCCTGGTCGCCCATGAGGTGCAGGGCCCAAGCACTTGGCCATCCTCCACTGCACTCCCGGGCCACAGCAGAGAGCTGGCCTGGAAGAGGGGCAACCGGGATAGAATCTGGTGCCCCAACTGGTACTAGATCCCGGTGTGCCAGTGCAGCAAGGCAGAGGATTAGCCTATTGAGCCGCGGTGCCGGCCATCCCATAAGTTTTGATATGTTGCGCTGTTATCCTCATTTCCTTCCAGCAAGTTTTTGATTTCTCTTTTGATTTATTCTATGACCCACTGTTCATTCAAGAGCATGATGTTCAGTCACCATGTGCTTGCATATGCTCTAGGGATTCCCGAGTTGCTAATTTCCAGCTTCATTCCTTTATGGTCTGAGAAGCTGCATGGTATGATTCTAATTCTTTTGAATTTGCTGAGACTTGCTTTATGGCCTAGTATGTGGTCAATCCTAGAGTAGGTTCCATGTACTGCTGAGAAGAATGTATATTCTTCAAGTGTAGGATGAAAAGTTCTATAAATATCTGTTAGATCCATTTGGGCTATCATGTTGATTAAATCTGCTGTTTCCTTGATCTTTTTTTTTTGTTGTTGTTCCTTGTTGATCTTCTGTCTGGTTGATCTGTCTATTTCTGAAAGTGGGTTGAAGTTCCCCAGTACTATTGTATTGGAGTCTAAGTCTCCCTTTAAGTTCCTTAATATATCTTTTAAATAACCCAGTGCCCTTTAATTAGGTGCATATACGTTTATAATAGTTTCATTTCTTTAGATCATTTATTTGAGAAGGTTCTTTTTTTAATGTAAGTACTTAATATTATAAATTTCCCTCTTAATATTGCTTTTGTGTATTGAAGTGTTTTGTTTTGTTACATTTTCATTTTCATCTATTTCAAGAAAGTTTTTGGTTTCCCTTTTATTTTCTTCAATGACTTATTGCTCATTCCATAGCATGTTGTCTAATTTCCATGTATTTGTAAATTTTCTATTGTTCTTTTTGTTGATTTTTTTTTCATTTGTGGTCAGATAGTATTCATTTTAAGATTTCAATATTTTTAAATTTACTGACTTGATTTGTGGCCTAATGTGTAGTCTATTTAGAAAATGGTCCACGTGCTCATTAGAAGCATGTACACTCTGTAGCCGTTGGGTGAAACATTCTGTAGATGTCTGTTAGTTTCATTTGCTCTATATATAGTTCAGTTCCAATGTATGTTTGTAGATTTTCCATCTGAATGATCTGTCAATTGATGAAAGTGGAGTTATGAAGTGCTACCATTATTGTATTGGCATCTATATCTCCATTTAGGTCTAATAGTATTTGTATAGTATATACAAATATATAGTATAGTATATATAGTATATATGCACCTTTTGGGTGCATATATATTTATGATTATTATATTTTCTTGCTAAATTGATTTTTTTATTAATATGTAATGTCCGTCTTTGTCTCTTTTTAAGGTTTTTGATTTAATGTAAAAACAAGAAATGCCTGTGTCTATCATTATTGCTGCAAATATAGTTTGCTAAACATGTTGTTTTATATCTTTTTTGACAAATGGTAAAGAATGACATCCTACTATGATTTAAGATCTATGATTATTTTTAAATTGGCTGTGTATGAGTGAATTTGATATATTTTCATTTGATTATTGTTAATAGCCCTTTCCTATATTCCTGCTGAATTATGGTCTTTTACTTTTTACTTGTTGAACTTCACTGAATGGAGTATTAAGCCTTTGACTATAATGGCAATTTAAAATGTTTTCTCAAAAATTAGGAAGGAAGGAAGGAAGGAAGGAAGGAAGGAAGGAAAGAGGGGGTAAGGAGGAAGGGAGGGAGAGAGAGAGGGAGAGAGGGATGGAAGGAAAGAAAGGAAAGATCTAAGGGAGGGAGGGAGAGGAGAGAGGGAGGGAAGGAGGGAGGAAGAGGGGGAGGGAAGGAAGGAGGGAGAGAAAAAGAAAGAAAAGAAATAGAATGAAATAAAAAGTACTATATTCTTAAAATTGTAGCTATGCACTACATTGAATCTGTTCTCTTTATGTTAATATCACATTAACGTGAGATTTGATGAGAAACTTGTTGTAAAAATTTCATGCATTTGATGTGACCCTGAGAATTTAATATACCAATAAATTTCTTTAAAAATAATAAATACATGATGAAACTGCTTATATTTTCTCTAAGCACTTGATTTAGTATTTATTCATGCCCTTTGATATTCCAGGTACTATACTCAGTGGGTACATTCATTTTTCTCATGCATGACTTACTCTAGTCCTTTGTGGTACTATATTTTTTCTGAAATCGCTATAGTAAACTACCACAAATTTTGTGGTTTAAAAAAAAACAAGGATGTAATTTCTTGCAGTTATGGAGTACAGAATTCTGAAATCAAGTTGCCAGCAGGACTGCCCTCTATCTGAAGGTTATATCAGGGAGTCCTTCATTACTTCTTCTAGTTCTTGGTGGCTCCATACATTGTCTGGTTTGTGAAAGCATAAATCCAATCTGCCTTCATCTTCACATGGCATTTTCTGTCTTTCTTTTGACACAGTTTCTTCTTTTGTCTCTTATAGGGACACATTCTTTGGATTTAAAATACCTCAACATAATGCAGGATCATCTCATTTTGAGATCTTTAACTTAGTTACATGTACAAAGACCATTTTTCCAAATGAAGTCACATTTACAGGTTCCAAAGATTTTGGGATGACTTTTAAACCCACTATTTTACATAGAGAAAAACAAAGAAAGATTAAGTAACTAGTCTAATATCAAAGGGAGGAAAGAATGGCAACTCTATTTCAACTGACTTTAGAATCTAAACATATAATGACTACTCTACATGGTCTTCTCAAAAGAAATAAAAAACATGACAAATAAGCCAAATGGTTTTCCATTACACAAAGTCAATTAATAATGATATATGTAAAATACATAATGGTATTATATTCCTCTTTATTTAACTTAAATAGGGTGCTTCACAAATACAGGTCTAGCCTAAGTAATATGTGAAACATTCACCCTCTTCTTATTGCCTGTATGTAGGTACACAGAACACTTTCAAGGATCGCTCAGATAGTACGTTACAAAGAGAAGTCTCAACCAATTTAAAAGAATAGTAATCACATTTAGCATCTTTACTGCCCACAATACAATTAAATTGGAAATTGACAAGAAAAACTTCAGAAACTATACAAATATATGGAAATTAAGCAACTTATTCCTGAACAACCAATGAATGAAAGAATAAATTTAAAAGAAAATTATTAAAATTACTTAAAATGAATGAGAATGGAAACACAAGCACCAAAACCTATGGGATATAGTAAAAGCAATTCTTTTTTTTAATTTTTTTCATTTTTTGATAGGCAGAGTGGACAGTGAGAGAGAGAGAGACAGAGAGAAAGGTCTTCCTTTACAATTGGTTCACCCTCCAATGGCCACCGCAGCCAGTGCACTGCGGCCGGCGCACTGCGCTGATCCAATGGCAGGAGCCAGGTACTTAACCTGGTCTCCCATGGGGTGCAGGGCCCAAGCACTTGGGCCATCCTCCACTGCACTCCCTGGCCATAGCAGAGAGCTGGCCTGGAAGAGGGGCAACCAGGACAGAATCCGGCGCCCCAACCGGGACTAGAACCCGGTGTGCCGGCGCCACAAGGTGGAGGATTAGCCTAGTGAGCTGCAGCACTGGCAGTAAAAGCAATTCTAAGATGGTTGTTTATCAATGCTTTTGTTAAAAAAATAATAACACAGAAAGATTCCAAATAAATAACTTATTGCAGCATTGCAAGGTAGTAGAAAGAAAAGTCAAAAACTGGTAAAAGGAAAGCAAAATAAAATTCATGGCACAAATAAATGACACAGTGACTAAAATCAAAAATACAAAAAAATCAGTGAAACAAAGATTTAGTCCTTTGAAAACAGTTTTTTAAAAAGTTTAAACTCTTCACTAGACTGAGAAAACATAGAGAAGATTCAAATATGTAAGTCATGGGTGAAAACAAAAACTTCACAACTTACACTGCAGAAATACTAAGCATTGTTAGATATTACTATGAACAAACATATGACAATAAATTCAATAACTTAAAAAATGGACAAATTCTTAGACACATAGACATTACCAATATTGCATCATGAAGAACTAGAATACATAATCAGATGAATAATGAGTACTGAGAATGAATCTGTAACAAAAATTCTCCCATCAAAGAAAAATTGAAGACTGGATGACATTATTATGGAATTCTATCAAATTTTTAATATGGTTACCACTAATACTCCTTAAATATTTCAAAGAATAGAATAGATGGTATTTCTTCCAAATCCATTGTATCAACCTAGTATTACCTTGATAGCAAAACTACAAGACACAACAACAAAAAAAAAGAAAGCTATAGAGCAATACGCTTGGTGAACATATAAATGTGTACAGTTTTATATGTCTGTTAATTATTTTTCAAAATGTGCTGTTATCCAAATGGGGGGTTCCTTAAAGGGTAATTTGGCATATTCTCTTGAAATGTTTAGAATTCTTTGTATTGTACTTCTGAGTATTTGACTATAAAATGTGTGTTGAGGAACTTTTTGGTCTTGTCTATGTGGAGTTTTATGGGCCTTCTGCACTTGGACGTATGTACTTTTCTTCAGTTTGGGGAAGTTTTCAGTTATTGTTTCCTGAATAGATTTTCTGTGTCGTTATGCTTATCACCCTTAGGAATTTCTATCATATAAATATTAGCTCTTTTAATGTTGTCCAAGAATCTTGGATGTTGTCTTCATTTTTATTTTCATTTTATTTGTATTATTTTATTTTTATTTTTGTTCCCAGAAAATTTTTATTTAAGGACTACAAACTTCATACTTTTCATAAATACAACTTTAGGAATGTAGTAATTCTTCCTACCATACCCGTCCTCCAACCTACCTCCCCACCCCTCTTCCTCCTGCCTCTGCTATTCCCATTCTTAGTTTTACTAAGATGTATTTTCAATGAACTTTGTACACATACAATTAACTCTAAGTAAAAAGTTCAACAAATTGTATGAAAAAAAACTATTGCTCAACACAAGAGACAAGGGCTGTTCAAAGTAATTGTATCTTGAAGTATTAATTGCATTTCTATTGATTATCTTTTAGGTGTTCTATTAGTTATCACGGATCAGGGAGAACATATGGTGTCTGTCCTTTTGGAACTGTCTTATTTCACTAAGTATGATGTTTTCGTTTCATGAATTTTGTTGCAAATGACAGGATTTCAATTTTTTACTGCTCTGTAGTATCACAGTGCATATATATCCCAAAATTTCTTTATCTAGTCTTCAGTTCATGAACATTTGCATTGATACCTTATATTAGCTATTGTGAATTGAGCTGCAATAAACATGGTGGTACAGATAATGCTTTCATATGCTGACTTCATTTCCATTGGGTAAATTACCAGGAGTTGGATGACTGAGTCATATGGTATCTCTATATTCATATTTCTGAGGTATCTTCATACTGTTTTCCACAGGGATTGGACCAGTTTACATTCCCACCAACACTAGTTTAGGGTACTTTTTCCCCCAAATTCTTGCCAGCATTTGTTGTTTGTTGACTTCCGTATAAAAGTCATTCTTGATCCTGAGCATTTTTTCATGTGTCTGTTGGCCGTTTGGATTTCCTCTTTTGAAAAATGCCTGTTTAAGTCCTTTGCACATTTCTTCACCGGGTTGTTGGTTTTGTTGTTGTTGAGCTTCTTGATCTATTTATATATTCTGGTTATTAATCCTTTATCAGTTGCAACTTTGCAAATAATTTCTCCCATTCTGTTGGTTGCCTCTTCACTTTGCTGAGTGTTTCTTTTGCAGTACAGAAGCTTCTAAATTTGATGTAATCCCATTTGTTACTTTTGGCTTTGATTGCTATGCCTCTGGGGTTTTTCCCAAGAACTCTTTTCCTGTGCCAATATCTTGCACAGTTTCTCCAATATTCTTTTGAATTTGATGGTACTGGGTCATAGATTCAGGTATTAATCAATTTTGAGTGGATTTTTGTGTAAGATGTAGGATAGGGGTCTTGCCTCATGCTTTTGCATGTGGAGATCCAGTTTTCCTAGCACCATTTATTGAGGAGACTATCCTTTCTCCAAGGATTGATTTTAGCTCCTTTGTCAAAGATAAGTTGGTTGTAAATGCTTAGGTCGATTTCTGACATTTCTATTCTGTTCCATTGGTCTATTCATCTGTTTTTGTATCAGTACCAGTATGTTTTGATTATAACTGCCTTGCAGTATGTCTTAAAATCTTGCACACATGTGGGAGACCAGGATGAAGCTCCTGGCCTCAGCCAGGTCCAGCCCCAGTTATTGTGGCAATTTGGGGAGTGAACCAAGAGATGAAAGATCTGTGTGTGTGTGTGTGTCCTCTCTCTGTAACTCTGCTTTTCTCATAAATAAAATACATATTTTTAAAAAATTCAAATAACTTCAGCAATGATTAATGATGATCTTCATGCAACTTTACTGGATGTTTTAGAGAGTGGAAAGAACATATCTATATAGGCAAGGATAAGTGTAGGGGAGAAGAAAGCTAGCATCAATGAAGCCACATAATCCCAGTAGTGGATCCCCTGCTGCCTCTTTAAAATATACCAGTTGTTCCTCTTTTTGTCTTTGACAAAAAGGGAGTTGACCTTTAGGGAAGCAAACTTCAGTCATTGCAATATATCAAGCCCAGTTTAATAAGAATGGAATGTTGCAGATGTCATAAAAGTTCATGTTTAGAGAAATGTCCATCTTATCAAATATTTATTTGTAGTATCAGGCGGTGGGTGACATATACAACAACTCTCCAAGTTCACACTTATGAAAAATGTCTGGGACAGGTCTACCAATGACCCAGTAAATTAGGATTTACACAGATTGGCTACCCTGTGTCACAGAAAGGACTGAAGTTAGATATACTTCCTCTCAGTACTCCAGAGCTGTTAAGATGTTCACATCCTATTAACTGGGGAGACTATTCCCCCATAGACTGCAATTTGAACAATCTGTAATGTATCATGAGCAAAGATAGTAGAGTTGAGCCAAACCCCAAGATGGTGAGCATAAATCTTATGGCTTGGATTCTCTCGTGGCTCATCACAACTTTTTATTTTATTTGCTGATATATATCCTATCTGGCTACCTGTTGTAAAGAGGCAGAGCCATTTTAAGGAAAATGTTGAACTAGAAACCTCAAATTTAGTCTTTATATTCAAGGTCTTTTTGGGAAAAACCCCCGATCCCTCTCAGTTAGGCAAATCAGAGACAGTTACTACCCCTCATCCATTCTCTGTTCAATAATACTGATATTCCAGTCATTTGTGTTTGGCAAAAATAATTGAGAGATTGAAGATACATGTAAAGTCCTTCTTGGAGACTAAGGTATAAATAATTACAAAAGAAGAATGTGCAATTTAAGGAAGGGGGTGGGAAGCCTATTCAAATATGTGGCAAAAATGAGAAGCACTCTTTCCAGGAATTTCTGCTTTTCAGTTCCAGACTTCTCACCTATAATGTGTCATCCGTGTTGAGCCAGCCTTGCATCTTTCCCACCCACTATTTCAATCTGACCTGAAAAGTAAAAATGAGATTTGATGATTGTTTGCATCCCTTATCTCTTCTGTTAAGGATCAGTGCTTTTTTTTTTCTTCATACTATTTGTTGAACTCTTTTACTTAGTTTAGGGTTACATTTACAATCATTGAGCAAACTTAAAGTAGATCTTTGTAAAAACTAAGACTAGAAGGGAGAAGAAGAAAGAAGAAAGTTTGGAGCATGTGTGGGAGGAAGGGTAGGGTGAGAAATACCACTATGTTCCTAAATCTGTATATATGAAATACATGAAACTTGTATAACAAATAAAATTGTTTTAAAAATGAAATCAGCTTATCAAAGAGATATTTGCTTCTAACATGTTTGCTACACTGTTCACAATAGTCAAAATACGGAACCGACCAATGTGTACATCATCAGATAACGTGGTATGTATATATATTATACTATGCATCCATAGGAAAGAATGAAATTTAGTCATTTGCAGCAAAATGGACGGAATTTAATGACCTCATGTGGAAGGAAATAACCCAGATACAAGGTATATTCTGCATGTCCTTCTTCATACATGCAAGCTAAAACAAACAAAAACTCAACCAACTTGTTAAAATAAAATGCTCAATCACCTTCAATAACCTAGGGATAAGATGGAATAGGGAGAACCATCATATATTCCGTCATTGAACCCATTGCTGAGCAAAAATCTAGGCCCATTATCCAATGTGATATTCTTAAGGGAAGGAACCTTTAACATGAAAAATGTAGTCTTGTAGGACTTAGTGTTTTCTGAGTTAATGGAAACTATGTGGTTATCTAGGCCAAATGCAAAGAAAGTGTCAACTGCATTTGAAATTCTATGGAACCATTTGGATGAGATGAGAAGCCCATGGTAGTCTATCTGCCATGGATGTCCTGAACTATTAGGTCAAGAGATGTGTCCCTGGATGGTATGTTAGCCTCAGCTAGGGTCTGCCATCAATACAGTTTCTCCATGCTGTTCAGGTCTTCTAATGAACTGTGACAATCCATGCACCTGGATTTTGTCTAGGATGATGACTAAATTTTCATGTTCCATTTTCTCATAGATTCAGGAGAAAGCTGGTTGTATATCTACTACCTATGGAATAAAGCACAATTCAATATTCACATTCATTTAACAAGGTCTGCTCATTCGTTATGTTCTCCTTCATCAAAGCAGTGGTCTTTCTGGTGAGATGAATAAAATGCTTATTAAGAGCAAAAATAATTTCATCCAAATTGCTTATCCATACAATGGCATATGTATATATGGAAATATATATATTATTTATTATGTGTATATGGAAATACATGTGTGTATATATGTGTGTGTGTGTGTGTGTGTGTGTGTGTATACATCAGTCCAGGGCCTTCCAGTGTCTTGAATAATCAACCAGGACAATAATCACAGCTCATGATTCAATGAAAATATAGCATGAATTGTTTTCTAGAGTTACCATGTTAGCCCTTTATACTATATGATGTTCTCTTTGCCCATTATGACAAGTATCTTTTACTATGTTCTATAAGGGGCATTTCTCTCACACATAGACTAGTGGCTGCTTCTCATTAGAAAGCAGCAAAGTTAGGCAGGCAGTGTTGTCAGTAAACTAACATCATGTGTGAACTGAGAGGTCCTTATATTTGGATTCCCTATTGGTCAGTGGGGACAGAGACTCCCTGAGTGATGTGTCTGGGGGGCATATTTCCAACACATTTTCATAGTATCAGAGATCATTTCATCATTGCATCTCAGCACCAGCTGAGCTGCCTTTTACCAGATCCATATGTATCATTTCCATTTCACAACAGTGAAGTCCTGAACTACTGCCACCTAGAGATTTGATAACTTTGTTAGAGTCACAACATGGTCAAGATTTCTGGTTGTAGAAACTAATGTGGCCATGGTCCTTATACTCAGTATTTGACAAGGTCTAATAACATGTCAATGATTGCTTCTTAAAATGTGTACAGATTTCAGTTAATTCTAGGAGCTTACAGGCTCAAAAGTCCGATAGTAACCGCTGGCCCCTGGTGATATCTTTCTGGTATAATGCCAACTGGTAAATGGAGAGGTTGCTGAAAAGTGTAACTCAAATAGTAGATATGGATCACTGGAGCCAGGAAATTGTCAGCCTTGTTGATTTTGAAGGCCAAGAGATTCAAGTAAAGTTTATGGGACTCTCCAGTGCATTTCCAGACTCACTACAAAGTGTGTAGTGTCTGTTTCAAGGACCACCATTATGCAAAACAAAGCCAGGCCTCTGAAAGCCACCCTCCTGACTGGGTATCTGGCCCTAGGTTCCTTGGTAAGGACTTACTAATCTCCTTCTTTGGAGTGTAAGCACTGTGGCACAGCAGGTATAGCCACTGCCTGTGGATCTGGTATCCCACATGAGCACAAGTTCAAGATCTGGCTGCTCCTCTTCCAATCTAGCTCTCTGCTATGGCCTGGGAAAGCAGTAGAAGATGGCCCAAGTGCTTAGGCCCCAGCACCAGAAGAAGGTCCTGGCTCCTGCTTCAGATCGGCCGAGCTCCAGTCATTGTGGCTATTTGGAGAGTGAACTAGCATGTATCTCCTTCTCTCTGTCTATAACTCTAATTCTCAAATAAATAAATAAATAAATTTTAAGAAATTAACCTTAAAAAATATTTAAAAACTCTTTCTTTGAGGCCTCATTATTAACTAAACCCAAATATCCTTTTGGGAAGGTTCTTGCCTAGGTGGTTCAGAAGAGTGTCCATTTACCACTCTTAAGCCATTCTTTGAGCTGGTCAATCTTTGATTACGTTTTCCATGCAAGGGAATTTATCAGGTGGGATTAAAATTCCTTAATGAACTGATTAATTTATTCTCAGACGAAAGTTTAACTAGACTTGCAACAAGCTGGAGTAGCATGGGAAAACTTAGAAATCTGAGTCTGGTACATGGTTTCATCATCCACTGTGTACAATCACTTACTGTAGACCCAAGAGAATAGCAGCATGACTCACAGGACCACTACAGCCTCTGTTAATGTGGTCCAAATAGTTTTCCCATGGCCAAGAACTCACCTCAAGTGAAACACAGTTTTCACATCCAAGGCAGTACCCAGTTGTTTAAGGAGAGGCTCTCTAGTGTTCATACTGTCACCTTCTGTGCCCCATCATCGGCCTCTTCTTCCCTTTAGGGAAATGACCTCTATCAGGGCACTGGAGATAATCTGTAGTAACTCACTCCACAAGGCACTACCTATTCTCATTAACGTTAACAAATTACCTACTTTGTTGTAGATGTTAAATAACCAAGCCTTTAAGCTTTATTTGAGCTGCTGGGCAAAGTAGTGCCAAAAAGCTCTATGGTCTTTTTAATTGAAGATATGGTTTTCAATAAACTACTATGTCATAGGATATCCAATGGTACCAGAAAGCTACATACAACTAACAATAGCCCTTGAATGCAATTCCAAATGGAGAATTTTGTGCCCAACTGTAGAGGGATCAAAGCTGTAGCTAGGGAACTAATTCCAGACCTTTCTTTAAGTCCCTTGGTTGGCCTTCAATTGTTTACTGGCAT
Organism: Oryctolagus cuniculus; assembly: GCF_964237555.1. NCBI lineage: Eukaryota > Metazoa > Chordata > Mammalia > Lagomorpha > Leporidae > Oryctolagus > Oryctolagus cuniculus. The sequence continues at coordinate 81,564,411 of NC_091432.1, read as the reverse complement.
AAGATAAATTTACTAATGTAGCAGAAACAATAAAAAAGGGAGGCAGTCCCTGGCTTACACTAGTATGTTACTCAAGCTTGGCTGAATATCTTTTTGTACTACACCAATCGTATGATAAACAATAGCTGTTAATGACATTATCCTTACAGCTACAATTTCCTCTATACCTCTGAGAAACCTAATATATCACATCCACACATATATTTCCTTTCACTGGCACATTGTGCCAAGATGTCTTTCTACCTAGTACCAGTGATGAGGTCTTCTCACAGAGACAATGATTCAACTCCAAAATCTCTACCTATGGTTTGCTTACATGGACCTCTTGTGGTATCAACTATAACAGAATGGTTCTGCAGAAGCAGATGTGGAGACAGATTTTGGAATAAAAGGTATTTATTAGGGATGAACTGTGAAAGTAGAAAGAACCAACTCAAACAGACCATGCACTTGTTGATAGCTGAAGATTCTCTGCTGCTGGCACTCTCTATGGTTGGGCAATGAAGAGATATGATAGTACACCAAAAAATCTACCATATTCTTGTTCTTACAGTTCAATCCCTTGAAAAAATGTCCGAAGGCTGCATTCATTGCCAAAAAGACATATAACCTGGTCATTCATAGACAGCAACATGGTATCAGATGTAAAACCCAATAGACCTTGGTCCACATCCCAATAGTGCATTTTGAAAAGCTATGTGATGGAAATAGCGGAAGATGGCGGAATAGGGAGGGAGCACACCGAAGGTCCACTAAGGGAAGGTTCAAAGAGGGGTGAGAATTTGTAGTTTGTAAGGACCAAGAAGCCCTTCCTGAAACTGGGGAGATAGGGTGGACACGCGAGGAGAACACGGACGCCTGAGACACAGGACACCAGCAGGAGTGTGTACGCACCAGCGCTGGAAGCTGAAGTGAGACAGGGCGCTCGCCCAGCACCGCGGCACAGCTGCCACCGCCCCACCCCAACCCACCCTGGGATGGACACTGAGACAAACACGACTGAATGGGGGAGGAAATAGAAAACGGAACAGAGTGAGTGGCGCCTGCGGAAAGAGTGCGTGATTCAGGGGTACTAATTGAGAGACTGAGTAAGCCAGTATCTCTTGGTGCCTCCTCGGAGCTGTAACGGGCGGGAAGCAGCCATTTTGTCTGTTTACATTCAGGCTTAAAGGAGAACTGTCTTTGCCTCCACACTAAACTTCAGAGGCGGAGCCCAAAGGTGGAGCAGAGCAACTGGACACTTCTTGCTCAAGGGAGGGCAGCTCAAAGCCCTGACACCCATCTACTCAAGTTACAAGAAAAAAAAAAAAACTGAATAGTGCCTGCCAGTGGGGAAAAAGGGCAGGATCCAGAGCTGCAGTGGGCAGAGGGCAGCCATCCTGTCTGTTTACCTTTGGGCTGTGTAGAGCAGCCTGCTTACATTGGATATTGGTACAGACTCACAGCAGCCTATAGCAGAGGGAAATCAACCTGAAAAATCACCCAGATGGTATGCCAAAAAACAAAACAAAAACCCACAATAAGAATATAGAAGAACATATAAACTTGCCAATGGAGCAGGCTAAACCAACCAGAACAGAGGCAGAAGAAGAAGAAGTTGAAAACATGCCAGAAAAAGAATTCAGAAAATTAATAATCAGAATACTTAGAAATAATGAGAAACAGTGTCAAGAGCTGAATGAAAAACAAGCCCAAGGATTAGAGATCCTAAAGAGAAGCCAGAATGAGATACTAGAACAGAAAAGCTCAATTGACCATATAAAAAACACCGTGGAATCCCTCAGAAATCGAACAGATGAAATAGAAGATCAAATATCAGAATTCGAAGACAAACTTCCAGAAATAATACAGTCAGTTCAAACACAGGAAGAAGAAATTTAAAAAATCAAAAAATACAGTCAGAGACCTACAAGATTCAATCAAACGGTGTAATGTTAGGATAATAGGAATCCCTGAGGGGGTGGAAAGAGAGAATGGATTGGAAGGTGTCTTCAATGAAATAATATCAGAAAACTTCAAACAAAGGCAGCTGGATAACAACACACAAATACAACAGATAGCCAGGACTCCGAACAGAGTAGACCAGAAGAGAAATTCACCATGACACATTGTGGCAACACTCAGTTCAGTGACACACAAAGAACAAATCCTAAAATGTGCCAGAGAAAAACAACAAATCACATTCAGGGGTAAGTCAATCAGACTCACCCCAGATTTCTCATTGCAAACACTACAGGCAAGGAGACAATGGCATGATATATTTCAAGTTTTTTTTTTTTTATATTTCAAGTTTTAAAAGACAAACAATGCCAACCTAGAATACTATATCCTGCAAAGCTATCATTTATGAATGAAGGGGAAATAAAGATCTTCCACGACAAACAGAAACTGAAAGAATTTGTATCCACACGTCCAACCCTACAACACTTGCTCAAAGACGTGCTGCACACAGAAATACAAAAACAAGAACTTCACTACAAAAAAAAAAAGCGAATGTAGAGTAACCGACAAACAAAGTTCAAAATACATAAACAGCTTGTTTCAGGAAACATGAAGGGGAAAAGACAGTACTTAACAGTAATCACATTGAATGTGAATGGTATTAATTCCACGACAAAGAGACATAGACTAGCTGATTGGATCAAAAAAGAGAATCCAGCTATATGCTGCCTTCAGGAGACACACCTCATCAGCAAAGATGCACGCAGACTGAAAGTGAAAGGATGGAAAAAGATACTCCAAGCTAATGGAAATCAAAAAAGAGCTGGTGTGGCCATCCTAATATCAGATAAAATACACTTTAACATAAAAACTATTAAAAGAGACAGAGAAGGGCACTATATAATGATTAAAGGATCTATCCAACAGGAAGACATTACTGTTATAAATGTATACGCACCTAATTACAGTGTGCCTGGCTACCTGAAAGAATAACTAAAGGATTTAAAGGGAGATATAGACTCAAATGCAATAGTAACAGGGAACTTCAACACCCCACTCTCACCAATGGACAGATCAACCAGACTGAAATTCAACAAGGAAACAACTGAGCTAATTGACGCCATAGACCAAATAGACCAAATAAATATCTTCAGAACTTTCCACCCCACAGACACAGAGTTCACATATTTCTCCCCAGTACATGGAACATTCTCTAGGATTGACCATATACTAGGCCATAAAGGGAGCCTCAACAAATTCAAAAAAAATTGAAACTATACCATACAGCTTCTCAGACCATAGTGCAGTGAAACTCGAAATCAACAACCCAAGAATCTCTACACCATATGCAAATATATGGAGAATGGACACCATGATCCTAAATGAACAGTGGGTCGTCGAAGAAATTAAAAGAGAAATCAAAAGATTTCTAGAAACAAATGAAAATGATAACACAACCTATCAAAACCTGTGGGACACAGCAAAAGCAGTGCTAAGAGGAAAGTTTATAGCAATTAGTGCCTACATCAAGAAGCTGGAAAGGAACCAAACAAATGAACTCTCCATGCACCTCAAGGATCTACAAAAACAGCAGCAAATCAAGCCCAAATCCAAAAGGAGGAAAGAAATACTAAAGATCAGAGAAGAAATAAACAGAATTGAAACAAAAAAAAAAAAATACAAAAGATCAACAAAACCAGGAGCTGGTTCTTTGAAAAAATAAACAAAATCGACACACCATTGGCACAACTAACCAACAAAAGGAGAGAGAAGACCCAAATCTGTAAAATCAAAGATGGTAATGAAAATGTAACAACAGACACAACAGAAATAAAAAGAATCATCAGAAACTACTACAAAGAGATGCATGCTAACAAATTGGGAAACCTGGAAGAAATGGATAGATTCCTGGACAAATACAACCTTCCTAAACTGAGCCGTGAAGAAATAGAAAATCTAAACAGACACAAATAACCAGAGAAGAAATTGAATCAGTAATAAATGCACTACCGAAAAAGAAGAGCCCAGGACCGGATGGCTTCACTGCTGAATTTTATCAGACATTTAGAGAACAACTAACCCCCAGTTCTTCTCAAATTATTCAAAATGATTGAGAGAGGGAATCCTCCAAAATTCCTTCTACGAAGCCAATCATCTTAATTCCCAAGCCTGGAAAAGACACAACAGAGAAAGAAAACTACAGACCTATCTCCCTGATGAACATAGATGCAAAAATACTCAACAAATTCTGGCAAACCGAATCCAACTACACATCAGAAAGATCATTCACCCAGACCAAGTGGGATTTATCCCCGGTATGCAGGGATGGTTCCATATTTGAAAGTCAATCAATGTAATACATCACATTAATAAATTGAGAAACAAAAATCATATGGTTATCTCAATAGATGCAGAGAAAGCATTTGACAAAATACAACACCCTTTCATGATAAAAACCCTAAGCAAATTGGGGTTAGAAGGAACATTCCTCAACACAATTAAGGCAGTCTATGATAAACCAAAGGCCAGCATCATATTGAATGGGGAAAAGTTGGAGGCATTTCCATTGAAAACTGGCACCAGACAGGGATGCCCACTCTCACCATTGCTATTCAATATAGTCTTAGAAGTGTTAGCCAGAGCCATCAGGCAAGAAAAAGAAATTAAAAGGATACAAATGGGAAAGGAGGAAGTTAAACTATCCCTATTTGCAGATGACATGATACTATATATAGGGGACCCAATACACTCCTATAAGAGACTACTGGAACTCATAGAAGAGTTTGGTAAAGTAGCAGGATACAAAGTCAATGCTCAGAAATCAACAGCCTTTGTATACAGAGACAATGCCAGGGCCGAGGAAGAACTACTAAGATCAATCCCATTCACGATAGCCACAAAAACAATAAAGTACCTTGGAATAAATTTAACCAATGAGGTCAAAGACCTCTGTGATGAAAATTACAAAACACTAAAGAAAGAAATAGAAGACGACACAAAAAAAAGGAAAAACCTGCCATGCTCATGGATTGGAAGAATCAATATCATCAAAATGTCCATTCTCCCAAAAGCAATTTACAAGTTCAATGCAATACCAATCAAAATACCAAAGTCAATCTTCAAAGACCTAGAAAAAATGCTGCTGAAATTCATATGGAGAAACAGGAGACCCAGAATAGCTAAAGCAATCCTTTACAATAAAAACTAGGCCGGGGGCATCACAATTCCACACTTCAAGGCATACTACAGGGCAGTTATAATCAAAACAGCCTGGTACTGGTACAAAAACAGATGGATAGACCAATGGAACAGAATAGAAACACCGGAGATCAATCCAAACATCTATAACCAACTCATATTTGACAAAGGATCTAAAACCAACCCCTGGAACAAGGACAGCCTCTTCAACAAATGGTGCTGGGAAAACTGGATGTCCACATGTCCCAGTATGAAGCCAGACCCCTACCTTACACCTTATACAAAAATCCACTCAACATGGATCAAAGAACTAGAGATGCGCCACGACACCATGAAACTAATTGAGAGCAAAGGGGAAACCCTTCAAGATATTGGAATAGGCGAAGAATTCCTGGAGAAGACCCCACAGGCATGGGTAATCAAAGATAAAATAAACAAATGGGATTACCTCAATTTGAAGAGTTTCTTAACAGCAAAGGAAACAGTCAGGAAAGCAAAGAGGCAACCAACAGAATGGGAGACGTTATTCGCAAACCACACAACAGATAAAGGATTAACAACTAGAATCTACACAATGATCAAAAAACACCACAGAATCAAAACAAACAACCCAATAAAAAAATGGGCCAAGGACCTTAACAGACATTTATCAAAAGAGGAAATCCAAATGGCCAACAGACACATGAAAAAATGCTCAGGATCCCTAGCCATCAGGGAAATACAGATCAAAACCACAATGAGATCCCACCTCACTCCGGTTAGATTGGCTTACATACAGAAATCAACCAACAACAGATGCTGGTGAGGATGTGGAGAAAAAGGAACACTAACCCACTGTTGGTGGGAATGCAAACTGGTAAAGCCACTATGGAAGACAGTCTGGAGAATCCTCAGAAACCTGAATATAGCACTACCACAGGACCCAGCCATCCCACTCCTTGGAATATACCCAAATGGAATTAAAGGGGTGAAAAAAGCCATTTGCACCTCAATATTTGTTACAGCTCAATTCATAATAGCTAAGACCTGGAATCAACCTAGATGTCCATCAATGGATGACTGGATAGAGAAACTATGGGATATGTACTCTATGGAACACTATACAGCAGTAAAAAACAGTGAAATCCGGGCATTTACAACAAAATGGAGGGAGCTGGAAAACATCATGCTGAGTGAAATAAGCCAGTCCAAAAGGGACAAATATCACATGTTCTCCCTGATCGATGGCAACTAAACGAGCACCGAAAATGATACCCATTGAAGTGAAATGAACACTATGAGAGACAATGACATGAGCAGCCCTTGTCTAGACTGTTGAGGAACAACTTACTATTTTGTTCCTTTAGTATTTTTGTTGTTGTTTTGTTGCTCGGTTTGCTCTACACAAGACCACTGGTTGAACTCTGCAATCAATGCACAACCATTCTTAAGCGTTTAAAAATTAACAGAAAATTGATCTCTTTGAAACATACGAGTGGCTATAAGAGAGGGAGGAGATATATAGGACGGCACATACTCACTCAGACCTACCTCCAATGGTGGAACTAGAAATGTGCCAGGGGATTTCAACTCAACCTTACCAAGGAGGCAGGTACCAATGCCAGCACACTTGGTAAAGTGATAAGTATAAATACACAACTGATCAAAAAGATAGGGTAAGTGTCAAAGAGATTACACAAATAAGAGCAGTGTAAGCAAATAACAAAAGATAGAATCAAAAGGGAGAGAATGATCCTGCGGGGGAAGCAGGACACACAGCAGACTCATAGAATGGCAAATGCCCAAAACAGCACTCCTGCCTCAGAATCAACCCTTGGGACATTCGGATCTGACTAAAAGGTCCATGAGAGTCTCACAGGCATGGAAAGCCATGACACGGTGGCAAAAAACAATCTAAATGAAGGATCCTGGTGAACAACACTCCAGCAGAAGGATCAGGCCATCAAGGAGAGAGGCGTCTTCTTCTGAAGGGAGGAAGGAACCTCCACTGTGATATGGCCTTGACTAAACAAATTCAGAGTTGGTGAACTCAAGGGGCTTCCATAGCCTAGACAGCTCATAGTAAGAGTCTCGGGTGATTGCTGACATGATAAATAAGAGTGCCAATTGTTAAATCAACAACGGGAGTCACTGGGTTCATGCTCCCCATGCAGGATCTCTGACCTTAATGTGTTTAACTATGAAACTCAAAAACAACACTACCAGTCGAACAATACCCTCTACCTGGTTCGGTTGTGTGAGTGCAACCTGTTGAAATCCCTGCTTAGTATATACTAAGTTGATCTTCAGTATATGAAGGTAATTGAAAATGAAACGTGATGAAGGGTGGGATGGGAGAGGGAATGGGTGAGGGGAGGGCCACGGGAGGGAGGGAGGTTGGGGAGGAGCCACAGCAACATAAAAGTTACATTTTATATTCTACTTAAAACTATTGGTTGAACTCTGTAATTAATACACAATTACTCTTAGGTGTTTAATTAATGCTATAACTAGTACTCAAACAGTATTTTACACCTTGTGTTTCTGTGTGGGAGCAAAATGTGGAAATCTTTACTTAACGTATGCTAAATTGATCTGTATATAAAGATAATTGAAAATTAATTCTGATGTGACGGGGAAGGGGAGAGGGAGTGGGAGAGCGGAGCGTGGTGGGTGGGAGGGAAGTTACGGGGGTGCGGAAGCTATTGTAATCCATAAGCTGTACTTTGGAAATTTATGCTCATTAAATAAAAAAAAAAAAAGAAAAGCCATGTGATATCAAGGAAATAATCAATATCCTTAAAACTCAGTTTCCTTATGTACAAAATGCAGACTTAACAGCTAACATACAAGGCAGTAATAATGTAAAAGTTAAAGGCAATACACAATATTAATTCCTCTTCCCACTTCCTTTTTTTGTTTGTTGTTCCCATTTATCTTTCTTTGTTTTTGTAATAGTTTGTTTTCAGTTACATTATTACAACCTTAATATTATCCAAAAAAGCAATGTGTAAACTTTTTCATAAAAATTTACAGGTATTTTGTGCTTTTTAATGTTTATTTTATTTTCATCTAATTAAAAGGGACAGTGACAGAGATACTTTTCAGAGAAAGCTTTCATCTACTGATTCACTCCCCAGCACAGCGAAGCCAAGATAAGTCTGAAGCCAAGATCCCAGATCCCCACTCAGATCTTTCACATGGGTGGCAGGGACTCATTAGCAGGCTCAAGCACTCGGACCGTTTGCTGATGCTTTCCCAGGGAAATTAACAGGAAGCTGGATGGGAAGCAGGATACTTGAATCAACACTTTGATATGGGATGCAGGTACCCTGAGCGATGGCTCAACTTCATACCACAATATGCACCTCATGTTTGTGTTTGTTTCTGTACAGAAGCTACATAATAGAAAAAATTCAAAATTCCTGGTTTCACATTCTAGTTATAAAACATACCAACTCTATGTTCAAAGCTTGTTGTTTAATTTACTTAAAGCCAGTATCCACTTTTCCAAGTGTAAAGTAAAACTGATCTGCCTAGATCACAGTGTAATTTTCAGAAATAAATTAGTTAATATAAATGAGGTGCTTAATAAATTTAAAAGCATATATAAATAGAAAAGTAAGTATAAACACAAAATATCATTGCTATCATAATTCTGATAGCTTCCTAAATTGGTTCCTTGATATTCTATTTCATTCAGCACACAGCAGCTGCACAAGTTTTCTAAAAGAAGAACTCAAATTTCCTTGCTCAAAATTCATCAGTAACATGTCTTTGCCTCTCAAATAAAGGTCATGCTTCTTAGCCTGGCATTTAAAACCCTACTAATTCTAAAGGTTTATCATCATCATTCATGAACATAAATGACAAATGATCCTAGCAAACTGCATAACTTTAAAAATAATAAAATTAGAGAAGTGACATAAGATTTTTGTAATAAGGAGACCAACACAATACAAAAATTTATAATAGCTAACCTAACAATTTCCCCTTCTGCCTTTCTATCCTTCCACATGACATAACCATGCTAATGACCTTATGAGCATTCTATCACACTAGAATTCTTCCTTAGAGAAAGGTATGCAAGGGGGCCACCATTGTGGCACAGCAAGTTAAGCTGTCTTCTAGGTTGGTTGGAGTCCCAGCTTCTCAGCTTCCCATCCAACTCCCTGCTAATGTGCCTGGGAAAGCAGTGAAGATGTGCAAATGCTTGAGCCTTTGCCACCCATGTGAGAGACCCAGATGGAATTCTGCGCTCCAGGCATGGGCCTGGCCCAGATGTTAAGGTCATTCGAGGAATGAACCAGCAGATCGAAAACCTCTTTCTCTCCCTATCTGTCACTCTACCTTTCAAATAGATAAAACAATAAATCTTTAAAAGATAAAAAAGGAAGAAAGCTATGGAAGTACATGTACAAACAGTTCGTTTCTCTATATTTTTTGTACTTTTTATAAGAAAGTAAATTCTCCACATAAAAATAATCATAACCTTCTTTTTTAACTTTTCAAAATATCAAGAAATTCTGATATGTAAAGAGCTTGTGGCACAGTAGATTAAGCCTCTTCTTGTGGTGCCAGTATCACATCTGGGCACTGGTTCGAGTCCTGGCTGCTCCACTTCCAATCCAGCTCCAGGCTAATGGCCTGGTATGGCAGTGAAAGATGGTCCCAGTGCTTCGGGCCCTGCACTCAAGTGGAAGAACAGGAAGAAAAGCTCTTGGCACCTGATTTCGACCTGGCCCAATTCTGGCCATTAGAGCCAATTAGGGAGTAAACTAGCAGATGGAAGATCTTTCTTTCTGTCTCCCCCTCTCTGTGTCTAAAACTCTACCATTCAAATAAATAAATCAATAAATATTTTTAAGAAAGAGGTTCTTAGGGCCGGTGTAATGGCACAGGAGGCTGAAGCCCTGGCCTGCAGTGACGGCATTCCATATGGCTGCCGGTTCGAGTCCTAGCTACTCCACTTCCAATCCAGCTCTCCGCTGTGGATTAGGAAAGCAGTAGAAGATGGCCCAAATCCTTGGACCCCTGAACCCATGTGGGAGACCCGGAAGAAGCTCCTGGCTCCTGGCTTCAGATCAGCTTAGCTCTGGCCATTGCAGCCATCTGGGAGTGAACCAGTGGGTGGAAGACCTCTCTCTCTCTCTCTGGCTCTACCTTCCTCTGTAACTTTGTCTTTTAAATAAATAAAATAAATCTTTTAAAAGACGAGGTTCTTAATTGTTAATTTGTTCCTTACAACAAGAAACAGTGAGGAAAAACAAAAATCACTGATTTAGGGGGGCCAAATCTGTGGTATCCTAGGTAAAAGCTGTTGCCTGCAAAGCCAGCATCCAATATGGGCACAGTTCATGTCCTGGCTGCTCCACTTCCAATCCAGCTCATTGCTAATGACCTTGGAAAAGCAGCAGAAGGTGGCCCAAGCGTTTGGGCCCCTGCCATCCACATGGGAATACCATAGGAAGCTCCCGGCTCCTGGCTGTGGAGAATGAACCAGTGGATGGAAGCTCATTCTCTCTGTCCTTCTCTCTATATAACTCTGACTTTCAAATAAATAATTAAATATGTCTTTTCAAAAATAAATCCAAGAATTGGAGTATCTTGTTTTTTAATTATTGTCCTTTTTATTACTGATTTTCTTGGGTCTGTCAGAGAGCTCAGTTTTCAGGAAAAACTACCACTTTGAAACATAAAAAAGCAAGCATACCATTGAAGTTTCAAGGGTGCTTTTAAAAGATACATAAATATGAAGATTGCAACAAGTCTTTTCTAATAACACCATTCTTAATATACATATCGCAAGTGGCAGATGCTTATATGACACTTGTTTCTAGATTTTTTGTAGTATTTTTTTGCTGGAATTCCTTTTTTATTATTTATTTTTTATTTTTTATTTTTTGACAGGCAGAGTGGACAGTGAGAGAGAGAGACAGAGAGAAAGGTCTTCCTTTGCCGTTGGTTCACCCTCCAATGGCCGCCTTGGCCAGCGCGCTGCGGCCGGCGCACCGCGCTGATCCGATGGCAGGAGCCAGGAGCCAGGTGCTTTTCCTGGTCTCCCATAGGGTGCAGGGCCCAAGCACCTGGGCCATCCTCCACTGCACTCCCTGGCCACAGCAGAGAGCTGGCCTGGAAGAGGGGCAACCGGGACAGAATCCAGCACCCCGACCGGGACTAGAACCCGGTGTGCCAGAGCTGCTAGGTGGAGGATTAGCCTAGTGAGCCGCGGTGCCGGCCTTTTGCTGGAATTCCTAATACCGCTAAAACACACTGGTGCCATCATTAAAAATATGCAAATTATATCTTTTTATCTTCAGCATTACTTAGCCTGACTTACAAATCACTTTGTAATTTTGACCCTGCTCACCTTGCCAGAATTTTCTCCTTTCAGTTTCCTTCTAGTATTCACAAAGCTCTGTTTAAGTATTTTCAGCGTCTTAAATAGATCAACCTCTTTCTCACCAATGGACTTGTATACACATTGAATTCTTTGGAATACTATTTTACTCATTGTTATTCTTCACTCCAAAATGTCTTTCACATGGTAACTTTGTAAGAGGTATATCAGGAGCCAGAGGTGATTCAAAACATCTGACCAGTATGGCCTGGGCACCAGTGAACACAGGCTGCCGTGACAGATTAGAATCTTGGAAGGCTTATCATGTGCAGGGATTAAACTTTTAGTTGCAGAACTGTGAGAAGGCATTGAAGGAAGGTCTCTGGAAAGAAGCCTGTGTAGGCCTGGTATCAGGGGAAGCACTTGGGAGAATAGGCATAATCTATTAACCAACCTGTATGTAATATCTCACTATTTTAGTAAGTGGTTCCACAATTCTGTTGTATGCAACAAAGTGACCAGAACCTGCTATAAAAACATTGTAAGTATATACAAAAGAAGAAGCAACAATGCTAAGAAAATAGAAAAGAAGGAAGCAAAGAATAAGGGAACATAGGAAAGGGTAGAAAGGCACAAAATCATTTAACTCAACCTTCTTTCATAAGCAAAGACATACAGAAACTCAGAGGAGATAGTATTTTGTCCAATATCATGAAGCTTGGAAAAGTACTCAAGCACACAAATCCAAATTTTCTACTCTTTTTACTTCCCTGAGCCTTTTAAAATCAAGAGAGAACTCTACTGGAACAAAAATCCCCATTAATCCATATGGTTTAGTTACTTTGGAATTGAAATTTCTTGAAGATAGGCCATGGCTACTGAAAATACTTTCAGTGTAATTCAATAGGGCTTATATCACCTCTTGGTGATATTTGATACTCAAAATTAAAATGACCATATAGTTGCAAGTGTATTTATCATGACTAGACTCTAGTGCTTAGACTCTATGTTTGAGGATGAAAATTTATGCTTGTGTTTTCTTGGAGAATGTTCCATGATAACATCACTTGCCTTTCATTGCAAAAACTGTGCTAATCTTTAATAAACTGGCATCAGGAGAGCCACCTGTGTTCTTACAACTAAAACTCTCCATGAGATTCAAGTTAAAAAGAGAAAATACAGATAATCATATAGCTCTCTACTGCATACTCCCATGATGCAATAAACAAAAGTAGACCTTCCTTTAAAGTACTTATTAAATATAAATGAACAACAATTTAGGTGTGTAAACCCCAAGCCTCCTAAATAGTTTATTTATCTTAGCAAAGTAGAAAGTAAGACCCAAGATATACTGTCAGGAAATTGTGCTACTAGACAATAAATGCTTGAATCATCTTGTTTACTTCAATAAAGCAGATAAATGGCTTTTAATCAATTTAATCACATAGGCCATATCTGTTTTCTAACAGCATGTCCAGAATATGTCATTGTAATACCAGAAAATACAGGAAAACTATGAGAAGAAAGAGAATTTTAAAGCACAAAATATAGGACTTTTAAGGCAGTGAAACTGTTTTGTACAAAATTATAATAGTGGATACTATACATTTACTATACATGTCACTATATATTTGTAAAAATGCCCAGAGACTGTACATCAAAAGTGATCCCTAAGGTTAATTTTAGGTGATAATGATGTGTCAGTAGAGACTCATCATTACAACACACATACCACTCTGGTGTGGGAAGTTGATAGTTGAGGTTGGGAGGAGGGAAGCTATGCATCTGTGTTATAGGAGATGAGCACAGGCGTTACATGGAAACTCTATACTTTCTGCTCAATCCTGATATGAATCCAGAGCTGCACTTAATAATAAAATTCACTTAAAAGGTAAGAGGAAATCACTCCCCCCACTCACCGCACTACACAGAGAAAAATTTCATCAAATAAACTTCAGAATGGCTTTATACTGGGTCTGTCTTTTTAAGATAGTCCTTAATATGACATCTCCCACTGAGCTCAATAGGAAGGAATAGGGCCCCGCCTTTTAAGGACCATTCTCATTTACTAGCTTCAGATCCAACACCGAAAAAATCAATTAACTCGTGAAAATTATGCCCTTCCACCTTGCAAATCTCCCAAGGGAAGGGAAAAGGGGAGCTGAGGAACTACATAATCTGGGTTCTCTGGCTTTTATGGATTCAGAACTTTTTTCTCAGTGCAACCATCATGAGAGTGAGAAAGCAACAAGAGAAGATTATGTGGGAGCCTTTTCATTACCATGAACCTACACTATATTCTCCTAAGTGTCCACAGAACTTTAAAAGAAGTTTCACTCTGTTGACAAAATCATGAAAATTAAGGTAATTGCAGTATTTTATTGTCTCCTGCCTTCCTGTCTCCTTGACCTTGGTCAAGATTAACATTTATTTGATTTTTTAAAATGTACTTAACGACAATTTCCTAAATCATTTACAATGTTCAAAATGAGTTTCCATAAAAGAGTGAAGAAAACAGTAAGGCTTCAGGAAATAGGCTTATCCATCCTAATAAAATAATTTTGATTTTTTTTTCCTTATATATATTGTACAAACTAGAAACAGGGGTTGAATATATTGACATTCCATCAGAAGAAAAGGAGAATGGACCTGCTTCTATATCTTCAACAATATGCAGTAGCTTATCTAAAGACTCAAAAGAATTCTGCAGTAAACTAATTTCCCAAATTTCCTGCATTTTTATGAAATTTGAATACCTTTTAAGCAATACAAACTGTTAGTGTTGTTTCATGAGACATCAGTGTTCCTAGGATTTATGACTATTTTATCTATTCTCATATTTTAGGAATTCCCCCAAATACAACCTTTTAGTTAAGAAATATTCGAAATATCTTTTTAAAACATTCTCTTCAACTTGGCATTCCTGTCTGGTTCACTGGTGCCCCCTAAAATGTGTATATTCAAATCCTAATCCACATGACTGAAGAATGTGACTGTATTTGAAGGCAGGGTCTTCATAGAAGTAATTAAGTCAAAATTAAACCACTAAGGTGGACCCTAATCCAATATGACTGGTATCATTGTTCAAGAACAGACATCGGGGATGCACATGCACAGAGGATATGATGAAAAGGTGACTTGTTGTAAGTGGCCTTTCAGCCTTCAGATGTATGAGAAAATAGATTTCTGGCGCATAAACTACCTACTATATGATATTTTGTTATGGTGGCTAAAGCACAATAAACCAAAGTCCATTTACTCTCAGATCCTCTTAATTTTCAACTATATTTTCCTCTTCTACCATAGGAGAAAAAATAAATATTTTTCAACAAGAGTAGGCATTGAAAATTCTTGGATACACCAATGGAACAGAATAGAAACACCAGAAACCAATCCAAACATCTACAGCCAACTTATATTTGATCAAGGATCTAAAACCAATTCCTGGAGCAGGACAGTCTATTCAATAAATGGTGCTGGGAAAACTGGATTTCCATGTGCAGAAGCATGACGCAAGACCCGTACATTACATCTTACACAAAAATCCACTCAACATGGATTAAAGATCTAAATCTTCTACTGCTCCCAGGCCACAGCAAAGAGTTGGATTGGAAGAGAGCCAACTGGGACTAGAACTGGCAGCCATATGGGATGCCAGTGCTGCAGGTGGAAGATTAACCTGTTGAGCCACGGCACCGGTCCCTGGGAAAGGAATTTTATAAGTTTTATGGAGGTCCCCATGGAAATAATTAAAAGCAAAAAGAGCAATTTTACCAGGATTCAAAGCAAACAAACATCCCTTTCTTATGACCTTGGTTCTCTGATTCCCTAGGATATTTTAACAAAAAGTCAGTATTCTTTAATTACTCCAGTTTTCCCAGAAATAACTCACAAAATCCAATTGTACTGTGACAACATCCTCTTCCAGTCACCTGGGAACTTTCCATTTGAGATTAGACTTTAGATCAAAATGATCATTAGAGAGAATAAGGTTCACTGTCTACTTTGCTCTAAGAATTATCTGGTAAACTTTGATTCACTCAATTTCAACCCCTCCCCTCAAACTTTAACTGACTAGATATAAACCACCAAAATCATTTTGACATGAGATAGTTTAGACTCAAAAAGCCACCCATAATTGAATTGTAAATGTGCTATTGTTCTATGCTAATATTTTAGCCAGAAAATAAGGTCTAGGAAAAAGGTGTAACTTACAAATTATGTGTAGTGTGACCTGACCTGATGGAAAAATAGAAGGCTTGGTATTTTTTATCACACTGGCTTGCCTTTTATTTTAGAATATTTATTTCCCTTGGAGAGTAGTCATTATAATAAAAATCAGATACCTTCAAAGTTCCAAGATGGTGGCACTCCAAATAGATGCTAGGGGAGAGATAAAATATACGAATTTAAAGGTGACTTGCCAAGCAAGACTCTTAATTAGATAGTCTCCATGACAAGGCTGAATGTCAGCAATAAAGGCATGAGCAAGGAAAGGAAGGCAGCCATAAGTAACTAAACACTGACCTTTCAAAATTCAGTTTAGGTTCTTAAAGTCCTTTAATTTAGGAAATGATGCCCTGGAATGAAAATTCCTGTATACTTCTTAGGACTCCAACGAAGGTGTATCTAAGGGGCCAGGCCGAAGACAGGAGCCAGGAACTTCATATGGGTTTACCACATGAGGGCAGACTTGGGCTATCTTCTGCTGCTTGCTCAGGCATATTAACAGGGGGCTGTATCAGAAGTGGAGCAACCAGGACTCGAACTGGTGCCAATATGAGATGCTGGTGTTACAGGTGGAAGCTTTACCTACCCATTATGCCACAACACCAGCCCCACTTTCTATCTAGTTCTCCGATTTATAAGTCTTTTTTTCCCCTCTTCCTAAAATTACTCAATGTTAATTGTTATGCAGCTCTCATTTTTGTAGGTAGCAAAAATTGGATATATGATAACAACGCAATATCAAAATACTCAGGAATGTAAGGAAACAATATTGGTTGTAAAGACAAATATAAACCTTTAAAAAAGTTAGCCTTCAAGAATTATTCTTCAAAATTTCATAATACAAATTATATTTATGAATGCCTAAATTGAAGTAACTATGGCATTATAGAGCCAATAAAAGTCTTTGCAAAATATGACATAATAAAGTTTAGGAAGATTAATCTGATGTGCCTTTTTTGAAAGGCTTGGTGGCAAGTAGGTAGAAGGATGTAGATGTAGTATGATACAACATGTAGAAAATACCTTTCTTTCCTAAAAGATGGCAAGGAATTCAAAGGCAAACAGAAGAAAATATGCAGATGGAATACACAAAACTTGGCACCTAGTTTAACTGTGGAAAGTTTAGGAAACATGAAAGATAATATTGATAGGTAAAAGTAATATAGATGATGAAGTAAAGAAAACTGTACTTTCCTATTAATTATTTGATGTAGTTATTTGTTAATAAGTTTTAAAGGGCAATTATTAATAGTAATTTTCCTTCAGTAGCTTAAAATTTCATTTGTGTATTATACATTATTCTATAATTTTAATATGTAAAAATCCAGTTCTTCACATGTTTCTGCCATCCATGCACAGAAATTTTCAACTTTCTTAAATATCATTTAAAATTAAGTATCAGTGAAAATGCCTCTGAACTATTAATATACTATTATACAAAAAAGTACTCTTTGGAATTATTTTTATAACTTCAGAAACTATTTGTATCATAATAGGCTTAAATATTTTGTTTCATTTGGTATCTTTTATTGTTACTAAAATATCCCAGATTGTAAAATAATGCTTCACACACATTTTTTATGTAGTTCTCACTACAATCTCTGAAGAAGGTGCTAACATTAGGTTCTAAAAAAGAGCTAAAAGGTAAAGCAACAGCTACTAAATTTTGTATTCATAATTGAAATCTATGATTTTGTGACTGTAAAGTGATAGAGCATGTAACAGCTCGTGAAAGATAGAGAAATGGAGAGATATTGTTGCTAAAAGCAATAGTGCTGAGCTAGGACAGCTGCCATTAAGGAGAAAGATAAGAAAATTTCAACACAATACAAAAATCTAGAATAGTTTAATTTATTGTCAAAGCTCAATAAACCTGGTGGAAAATCTGCCTCCTAGAATTTTATATTGTCAGAGGTTCAAAATGATGACTTAAAGTCATGGAGAAAGTTTGTACATGTGCAGTATGCTCTCTGTAGCAAGGTAAGACAAATACAACACATTTTAGATGAATTTCTAGAAATGAAATGAAATAAAACCCATTATTTAAAGGGACACATTTCAATTACTTGGAAATGGAGTTGGTATGATCTCAAAATTATGAAATAGGCAAACTATCTATAAGTAAATTCTCCTATTTCTCCTCCATAGTTCAAGTCTATTTTTTGATCACAATTAGGATTTCTGGGAAAAGAATCACAGTTTTTATCATCAATGAAATATTTAACATTCTCTTCATTTGTTATAGTCAGTGAAGGCTGATACTACCTTATAGATGCATGAAATTTGTTGATTATTTCAGCTCAATATTTCTACTAAATAATGTCATATTTCTAATATTGTCATAATTGTTATTATCATGAGTATAGCAGTAGTCTCATAGAAAGTATCAAAAAAATTCCATAAAATGCATCAGAAAGTCCCAGTGCCTAGTCAATATTTAAACACATTTTAACAATAATAGACCATCATATATCTTGAAAATTATAAGCTCCCAAAACTATGACATAAAGTTCAGAAAACGCATAAGTAAAAAGTAATTTGTTCTTGACCTCCAGGGGTTCAAGCTCTTATGATCAAGTTAAAATAAACTGACAATTATAATTCTATCTAATAACTACATTAGGGATATGTACTGTGCTCTGATTACAAGAAAAATACAAAAACTATAAATTAAGTTAAGGAATGATTTCCTAGTAGAAGTGACATCTAAACTGGTTCTGGAAGGATGAGTTGATGCATGCCTGAGAAAGGACAAAAAATAGGCCGGCGCCGCGGCTCAGTAGGCTAATCCTCCGCCTTGCAGCGCTGGCACACTGGGTTCTAGTCCTGGTCGGGGCACCGGATTCTGTCCTGGTTGCCCCTCTTCCAGGCCAGCTCTCTGCTCTGGCCAGGGAGTGCAGTGGAGGATGGCCCAAGTGCTTGGGCCCTACACCCCGTGGGAGACCAGGATAAGTACCTGGCTCCTGGTTTCGGATCAGCGTGATGCACCGGCCGTGGCGGCCATTGGAGGGTGAACCAACGGCAAAGGAAGACTTTTCTCTCTGTCTCTTTCTCTCACTGTCCACTCTGCCTGTCAAAAAAAAAAAAAAAAAAAAGGACAGAAAATGGTAATGGTTATAGAAGGAAAAGTAGCTAAATGCTGCAAAAGTCTGAGCACAGAAAACAAATCTAGTAAGATTAATAACAAAAGTTGTTCAACAAATGTCTAGAATGAATGAACAATACGTAAAAGTAAGACATTATATCTGGCTAAAATATAAATAGTATGTGTAAATAATGAAAAATCAGTTTGGAGAAATACATAAATGTAGCAAGTAAGGGTTAATTTCTAAGGATTATTTTACTGAAATGAACCAAACCTTATAACTGGAAACATTTGGTTTTAGCTTATATTTCTTCATTTAAAAAGTCTCCATTTGGCCTACTGATTAAAATGCCACTTGGGATGCCTAC
The DNA here is from genome assembly GCF_964237555.1 of Oryctolagus cuniculus. Classification (NCBI taxonomy): domain Eukaryota; kingdom Metazoa; phylum Chordata; class Mammalia; order Lagomorpha; family Leporidae; genus Oryctolagus; species Oryctolagus cuniculus. Next base: position 81,545,270 of record NC_091432.1, on the reverse strand, counting down.
ATCCCATGTCTTAGACCCTTTGCTCAAGTCTGGCTCTGCTCCCAATTTCAGCTTCCTGCTAATATACAACCTGGGAGGCAGCAAGTGATGGCTCAAGTGGAGTCACACCTGGAAGACTCAGTTCCTGACACCTGGTTTTGACCTAGAGAAGCCCTGTCTGTTGCAAACACTTGGAAAGTGAAACAGTGAATGTAACATTCCCTAGCCCTCCTCCACCCTCTCCCCTTCTTCATCCTTCCCCCTCCATCTCCCTCTCCCTTTCCTTCTCTCTCTGCCTTCCAAGGAATAGAATATGTATTTTTTAATTTCCCACTTATTGGCTTAAAACATAAAAAGCATTCATTTTTTCTTTCAAATATGAAATTTGCATAGAGCTTGCAAAGGAATAGCTAATCTGCTCTACTAAGAATCAACTAAGATGGCTTGAAGTTTGGAGTCTATAATCATCTGAAAGTTGCTATTCAAACAAAACATATCACAATTGATGCTGGCTATCAGCTGAGTCCCTTGATGGTGCTATAAATTGAAACATGCATTGATGTCTTTTGGTTTGACCTGGGCTTCCTCACTACATGATGGCTATGTTCTAACAGTGAATATCCCAAGAGAGAGTCAGATAGATACTATGTAAGATTTAGATGTAGCTTTGGAAGTTAAGTATGATCATTTCTGCTATAATTCTTTGGTGAGATCAGGTGCAACTCCCAATTTCAATATAAAAGAAAATAGACTATTCTTGATGGTGGTGTGGGAAAGATTATAAGAAAATAAGAAAGAAGAAATCTCACTGTGAACATTTTTGTAAAATGCAAAATGTGACAAATAGTTTTACATGTCCACACAATGATACATAATAAAAATGACTTGCAAAAAATAGTTTATATAGCTTTTTAGTGGATTCAACTGAAGAGACCACAAAACTCATCTTTTTTGCTTACTTAAGACTTACCAAGTACCCTACAATATCACCATTTCCAGTTTACTAACCTGATACTTGAATCTTCCTTACAGCAAGAACTGAGTCTGATTTTGTTCTTTGTTTTTGTTTCTTAATTAATTTACTTGAAAGTCAGAGTTACAGAGAGAGAGAAGGAGAGACAGAAAGAGAGAGATCTTCCATCCAATGGTTCACTCCCCAGATGGCTGCAATTGCTAGGGCTATACCAGGCCAAAGCCAGGAGCCAGGAGCCTCATCTAGGTCTACTACATGGGCAGCAGGGGCCCAAACACTTGGACCATCTTCCACTGCTTTTCCTAGGCAACTGACAAGGAGCTGGATCAGAAATAGAGCAGCTAGATCATGAAACAGAGCCCATATGGGTTACTGGCTTCACAGGCAGTAGCTTCACCAGCTATGCCACAACACCAGCCTCTATTTTGTTTAATTATTTTATTACCAATACATGGTTAGAATCCTGGCATGGTATAAATGTTTCATAATGATTCCACAAGAAATATATAAGCTTATTAAGGCACTGCCTCCAATATAACTAACTTCAATAGTAAAGTCTTCATATGAAAGTAAGCATGACATCAATCTTAATATCAGTGTAATCTCTAGCAGGTGACCATTCAAAATTATGTAATTCAGTGTTTTGAAGGATTATAAGCCAAAGTTATGGGTAGGGGAATAAAAAACATATAACAAATATATGTTGTTTCTTAATAAGAGGAATTGAGCACCTAGAATTGGAACAATCTTTAAAAAAAAAGATAAATTATGAAGTTTGGTATACACTTTTTAAAAATGTGTCTTTCATCTTCCAGTGACTAATATATAACCTGGAGTTAATTCAGTCATTTTGAAAGTAATATTAAAATCTCTGTGAACCATTATGTATTATTTGTAATTTACTTGAGAGATAGATAGAAGTGTATCAAAACCTTAATCAATTAGTATTTATCTCCTATTTTATAGCTGCTAGACAAATATCCAATTTTTGTTGACTAATCTTACAAACCCTCTCTCTCCCTTCAATGCAAAAGAAACAAAAAAAATGAAAATAACTTTAACATAAGAACAAAAAATTCAATTATGTTGTTTGTGAGATGCATACTATTTTGATCTCATATTTTAAGTGTAGGATTATGAAGTCATGGTTTTATATGTCTAGGCTACATTTGGTAGTTAAAATATGATAGAAGAATTTACTTTCAACTGTTTCATGGAGTTTGGTTTGATAATCAATAAATTTTTAATCTAGTTTCATAAAGCATTATCAAGAAAACTTGTCAGCTTCAGTTCCCTTAATAATATTTATAAATAACAAGAATGAAATTATAATCTAAGGTAATGTGGGAGAAAATGTGGCAAGGGTTAGAATGATTTTCATTAGGAATATGGAAAGGGTAGCTCATTGTTCTCAGTGAATTTTCCATAGTTCCTTAGCTCCCTCTAAGCTTAGCAGTACAAATCTGATCATATGTATACATCAGTTATTCCTGAAATGACAATGATAAAGTAGAATTTTTAATTTATTATTTTGAAATGTATGGTAAAGTCTCATGAACACAGCACTTAGCACAATTGAAGTATGGAGAACAGGAATAAAGAGAATCTAGTCTATTTTGCCATTTCAGAAATTTTGATAACATAAACCATTTGACACAGTTTCATTATTTTGTAATCAGTAAGATCCAGTAGTTTCTAATATTCTATGCACCTATGGAATAAAATAGAAGTTCAATAAATTGGTATTCAATGATTGAAAACTAAATGAATAAATGAACATAGTTAATCCAATCTCCTTTGATATTTCCTCAAAAAATCCAGTTCTTTTACCAAACACAACTTTTCACATGTTGCAAAAACACAAAATCAGGGCCTTTAGGTAAATACTTCAGAAAGAATTTGTTAATTACAAAAGAGAATATTTTAGTGAGGTAGATAGTAGCAATCATTTTTAAACAAGTACCCATGAAAAAGTGGGGACTGTATACCTTTCATACCAGAAGAAAAATTAAAACAAATACACATTATAATGCATCAAAGATTGTAGCTTGATCACATTGTTGCCTATAAATTACAATAAGAATAATAAAGCTGAATTTGTGATGGCATATCCTGGTTTAATTCATATTCTTTAAAACTCACCCATTGAAAATGTCTAATTATTTTAAATGTTTGCTTATTTTCATTTACCTGAAAGGGAGAGAGAGAGTGTGCGTGTGAGTGGCTAGCCTTCCATCTGCTGTTCACTCCTAATATGCCCAGAGTAGACAAGGCTGGCCAAGCCTGAAACCAGAAGCCAGGAACTGCCACATGGGTGGCTGATACTGAAGTACCTGAGCTTTCATCTGATGTGTCTCAGGATGCATCACTAGGAAGCTGCATCAGAAGCAGAGTAGCCAAGAGTCAATCTGGGACCCTGATATAGAGTGCAGGCATTCAAATTGTAGCATAACCAAATGTGTTACATCTCCCACTCTCATGCTATTCAGGTATGAAAACTGATTAGATATTATAAATATTAATACATTACATTTAATGCACCCTCAAATTTTCTTCATATCTACTATCTTCTCATCTTAGTATTTCATTGAAATTCTTATCAAGTTTTCTCTTGTCAAATTTGTTCAATACATACTTTTCTACCTTGAGTTATATTATTGTCATTTTTAGGTTTCAAATTCACAGGATATACTAGTATTCTACTAACATTTTTTAAGATTATCTCTTTTCTCTTTTTGATTCTATCAGCTAGTATTTGCAGACACTATTCTTGTTTATGTGATCCCTTTGGTTCTTAGTCCTATCATTACGATCAATTGTGAACAGAAATTGATCACTGGGACTAGTGAGATGGCATTGGTACATGCCACCTCGATGGGATTGAATTCGAATCCCCTGTTATGTTTCTAACTCTACTGTTTGAGGTAAGTCAGCTTAAGCATGTCCCGAATTGCACATCTCTTCCCTCTCTTATTCCCACTCTTATATGTAACAGTGATCACTTTTCAGTTAAGTTTCAGCACTTAAGAAGAATTGTGTATTGCTTACAGTATTCAACCAAAAGTATTAAGTAGAACAAACAAAAAAAATACTAAGAGGGTTAACGTATTAAGTTGTACATCTACATCTAAAGTCACCGTTTCTCATAGTGTTCATTTCACTTTAACAGGTTTCCTTTTTGGTGCTCAGTTAGTTGTCACCTATCAAGGAGAACAAGTGGTATTTGTCCCTTTAGAGAATGATCCAACATGGGAAGTGAGATACACAGCAGACCCATAGAATGGCAAATGTCCTAACTGCACTCTGGCCTCATAATCAGCCCTTAAGGCATGCGGATCCGGCTGAAATGCCCATGAGAGTATTTCAGGCATGGAAAGCCAAGACACTCTGGGGAAAAAAAAAAACCTAAATGAAAGATCTCCACGAGTGAGATCCCAGTGGAAAGAATGGGTCCTCAAAGAAGGAGGTACCTTTCTCTGAAGGGAGGGGAGAACTTCCACTTTGACCATGGCCTTGTCTAAATATGATCAGAGTCAGTGAACTCAGGGGGCTTCCATAGCCTTGGCAACTCATGACAAGAGCCTAGGGTGATTACTGATGCCATAAACAAGAGTGTCGATTTGTTAAGTCCACAACAGGAGTCACTGTGCACTTACTCCTTATGTAGGATCTTTGTCCTTAGTGTGCTGTACATTGAGATTTAATGCTATAACTAGTACTCAAACAGTATTTTTCACTTTAAGTTTCTGTGTGGGAGCAAACTATTGAAATCTTTACTTAATGTATGCTAAACTGATCTGTATATAAAGAGAATCAAAAATGAATCTTGATGTGAATGGAAGGGGAGAGGGAGTGGGAAAGGGGAGGGTTGCGGGTTGGAGGGACGTTATGGGGGGGAAGCCATTGTAATCAATATTCTGTACTTTGGAAATTTATATTCATTAAATAAAAGTTAAAACAAACAAATAAATAAATAAATCTTTAAAAAAATTAAAAAAAAACAAATAACAAAACAAACAAACAAAAAAAGACATACTTTATAGCCCATAAAGCACCATGCAAGCATATTGAGCCCTACTGCTGACCAGTAGTCTTCCCCAGCCCCTGGGGGAGAAGGGCTGCACATTGAATGTATGGAAGATGACGCTCGCCGCAGAAGAGCTTACGCAATCAGCTGTGTTCTGCATATGGCATTGCTGCAACAACCATGTGTACAGGGTTTCCTAGAACCAGCCTGCTTCCCCTGCAAAGTCCATGTGCCGAACATTTGTGTCTCAGTTGTTGAACAGAAATATCTTAATCACAGATACAATTTGTTATCAAAGGCAAGTTCATAAACGTTATTGGGGTGAATAGGCTCAGAGATCATTTCTGTAGTAATGTCAATTTTTAAAAACTCTTGAATGATGAAAAGACTAGTTGTGTGATTGTACAAAGGTACTTGAAAAAATTTGTGGAAAATGGAATACAATGTACAGATTTACTTTGGGGAAAAAGATTTTGGTGCTTTTTTTCCAAATATGTGGAAATTTTTGAGAAAAACTATGCCTGGTTTTCAAAATTTTTTTATACCAAGATAAACTTATTCTTTAAAAAAAAGATTATCTCTTTTCTGTATTACATGTACTAGTTGTTTTAGATTGTTCAGGCTACTGTAGCAAAATGCAATAAACAGTGTAGCTTATAAACAACAAAAATTCATTTTTCTTCATTCTAAAAGCTGAGAAGTCTAATATCAAGGCACCAATAGATTTGGTGTCAAATGAAGGTCAATTCCTCATAGACAAACATTGTAGGCAGCCTATATATAAGTCAAGGCCAATCTTGGCTTGTGAAATTCCTGGGATAAGAAAGTCAGGTACTCCCATGTTGAAGGAGGATATTGATCAAGAACACTCTGCTAAAATTATCTGTGTTACAGGAGGCCTGAGTAGCTGCTTGCGTATATTGTTATCTTTTGTGCTTCTTTGAGCTGCAGCTGGTTATGTATAAATATCACTGAGACACTGGAATAAATGAGCCTTGATCAGCCCTTTGTCTTGGCTCCATTCTCTATGCCTTTGTCCCTCTTTTCATTCCCAATCCCTCCTTCAGGTTCTGTTGGACTGGTGAGGCAGGCCTGCACAAACATCTTCTCACTGTTAGCTCACTTGGCAGAAAGTTGATGGATCTATTCGCAAACTATTCAACAGATAAAGGGTTGATAAACAGAATCTACAAAGAAATCAAGAAACTCCACAAGATCAAAACAAACAACCCACTTAAGAGATGGGCCAAGGACCTCAATAGACATTTTTCAAAAGAGGAAATCCAAATGGCCAACAGACACATGAAAAAAAGTTCAAGGTCACTAGCAATCAGCGAAATGCAAATCAAAACCACAATGAGGTTTCACCTCACCCCAGTTAGAATGGCTCACATTCAGAAATCTACCAACAACAGATGCTGGAGAGGATGTGGGGAAAAAGGGACACTAACCCACTGTTGGTGGGAATGCAAACTGGATAAGCCACTATGGAAGTCAGTCTGGAGATTCCTCAGAAACCTGAATATAACCCTATCATTCAACCCAGCCATCCCACCCTTGGAATTTACCCAAAGGAAATTAAATTGGCAAACAAACAAGCTGTCTGCACCCTAATGTTTATTGCAGCTCAATTCACGATAGCTAAGACCTGGAACCAACCCAAATGCCCATAAACTGTAGACTGGATAAAGAAATTATGGGACATGTACTCTATAGAATACTATACAGCAGTCAAAAACAACAAAATCCGGTCATTTGCAACGAGATGGAGGAATCTGGAAAACATTATGCTGAGTGAATTAAGCCAGTCCCAAAGGGACAAATATCATATGTTCTCCCTGATCTGCTAACTAACTGAGCACCTAACTAACTGAGCTAACTAACTAACTGAGAACCAAACAGGAAACCTGTTGAAGTGAAAGGGACACTATGAGAAACAGTGACTTGATCAGCTCTTGTCCTGACTGTTGATGTACAATGTAATACTTTATCCATTTTAGTATTTTCTCTTTGTTTTGTTCTAGTACTATTGGTTGAACTCTGTGATTAACACACAATTATTCTTAGGTGTTTAAATTTTAACAGAAAAGTGGTCCCTGTTAAATATAAGAATGGGAATAAGAGAGGGAGTAGATGTACAATTTGAGGCATGCTCAATCGGACTTGCCCCAAATGGTGGAGTTAGAATCATGCCAGGGGATCCCAATACAATCCCATCAAGGTGGCATGTACCAATGCCATCTCACTAGTCCAAGTGATTAATTTCAGTTCACAATTGATCACATTGATAGGTCTAAGAGTCAAAGGGATAGGGATCACACAAACAAGACAAGTGTCTGCTAATACTAACTGATAGAATCAAAAAGGGAGAGAACGATCCAACATGGGAAGCAGGATACACAGTAGACTCATAGAATGGCAGATGTCCTAAACAGCACTCTGGCCTCAGAAAAAGCCCTTAAGGCATTCAGATATGGCTGAAGAGCCCATGAGAGTATTAGAGGACCTAAATGAAAGATCTCTGCGAGTGAGATCCCAGTGGAAAAAATGGAGCCATCAAAGAAGGAGGTACCTTTCTCTGAAGGGAGGGGAGAACTTCCACTTTGACTATGACCCTGTCAGAATAAGATCGAAGTCAGCGAACTCAAAAGGCTCCCATAACCTTGGCAACTCATGACTAGAGCCTAGGGAAATTACTGATGCCATAAACAAGAGTGTCAAATTGTTAAGTCAACAACAGGAGTCACTGTGTACTTACTCCTCACGTGGGATCTGTCCTTAGTGTGTTGTCCAATGTGAAGTAATGCTATAACTAGTACTGAAACAGTACTTTACACTTTGTGTTTCTGTGTCGGTGCAAACGGATGAAATCTTTACTTAATATATACTGAATTGATCTTCTGTATATAGAGATAATTGAAAATGTATCTTTATGTGAATGGAATGGGAGAGGGAGTGGGAGATGGGAGGGGTGTGAGTAGGAAGGAAATTATGGGGGGGGAAGCCATTGTAATCCATTAACTTTACTTGAAAATTTATATTTACTAAATAAAAAATAAATAAATAAATAAATAAGTCAAAAAAAAGAAAGTTGATGGATGTCTCACAGGCTTCTTTAAAAGGGCACTAATCATATATAGGAAGCTCTTTTCTCATGATGCAATCACCTCCCAAAGGCCCCACTTGCTATTAATATCAGCTTGGGAGATAGAGCTTCAATACATGAATTTTGGAAAGCACAAAAGTATTCAGTCCATTTCCCTAATGATTTTTGTATATGTGTATATGTATTTGCTTTCATATGAGTAAGTGTGTCTGTGTGTGTATGTGTATTTATGACTATTTTCAAGTATGAGGATAATGGGATATCCAACTGTTTTCTTCCAGGACAGGTGGTTTTAACAGCACAAAGTAAAAACAAGCCATCTTTTTGCAGTGAATAAAAACCATATAACCAATATATGTTGTTTCTTAATAAGAGGAATTGAGCACCTAGAATTGGAACAAACTTAAAAAAAAAAAAAAAAGAAGATAAACTATGAAGTTTGGGCTCAAGGACTTAGGTCATCTTCCACTGATTTCTCAGGCTTGTTAGCAGAGAGCTGAGTTGGAAGTGGAGCAACCAGGATGCAAAACAGCACTCATATGGTATCCCATCATCCCTGGCTATGGTTTAACCAGCTGTGCCACAATGTTATTTCCTATATTTCTATTCTTTCCTGAATAAAATGACTATTCATATAGAATTTTTTCTTTTTTTAACTTTTATTTAGTAAATTTAAATTTCCACAGTACAGTTTATGGATTACAGTGGCTCCCTCCCCATAACTTCCCTCCCACTCGCACCCCTCCCGTCTCCCGCTCCCTCTCCCATTCCATTCACATCAAGATACATTTTCAATTATCTCTATATACAGAAGATCAATTCAGTATATATTAAGTAAAGATTTCATCCGTTTGCACCGACACAGAAACACAAAGTGTAAAGTACTGTTTCAGTACTAGTTATAGCATTACTTCACATTGGACAACACACTAAGGACAGATCCCACGTGAGGAGTAAGTACACAGTGACTCCTGTTGTTGACTTAACAATTTGACACTCTTGTTTATGGCATCAGTAATTTCCCTAGGCTCTAGTCATGAGTTGCCAAGGTTATGGGAGCCTTTTGAGTTCGCTGACTTCGATCTTATTCTGACAGGGTCATAGTCAAAGTGGAAGTTCTCCCCTCCCTTCAGAGAAAGGTACCTCCTTCTTTGATGGCCCCATTCTCTCCACTGGGATCTCACTCGCAGAGATCTTCCATTTAGGTCTTCTTTTTTTTTTTTTTCCCAGAGTGTCTTGGTTTTCCATGCCTAAAATACTCTCATGGGCTCTTCAGCCATATCTGAATGCCTTAAGGGCTTTTTCTGAGGCCAGAGTGCTGTTTAGGACATCTGTCATTCTATGAGTCTGCTGTGTATCCTGCTTCCCATGTTGGATCGTTCTCTCCCTTTTTGATTCTATCAGTTAGTATTAGCAGACGCTTGTCTTGTTTGTGTGATCCCTTTGACTCTTAGACCTATCAGTGTGATCAATTGTGAACTGAAATTGATCACTTGGGCTAGTGAGATGGCACTGGTACATGCCACCTTGTTTCTTGCGAGTTTGAAAGTTCTACTGAAATTTTAAATTCTATAAAGGATTACCCGTAACTTTCCTAGAATACTCTCTACAATGCGTTTTTCTCCCCCTTGCTTCCAGTTTTATGTGATGCCAATCCCACATTACCTGAGAAGTTTGCAGTTAGCAATCTTGTAAGTGTACTGCTTTAAGCTAGACATAAATAGTAAAAAAAAAAAAAAAAGTGGAAGAAGTATATTCTCAGGGAGAGTTAGAGAGAAAACCACACTGGAAATTCTACAGAAAGAAGAGGAATGTTGTGGATTGCTGTGGAAGGTGTGCATGTGTAGCACAACACACAACACAGGATCCCAGCAGCCAAGTGCCAGAGAAAGTGCCAGCTTTGGAAAATGAGTTGAGATCAGACTACAGCAGCTCATGCACTGGTGATACTGCTGGAGGGAGAGTTTTGCATGAGTACAGCCTGGAGCCCTAAGGGTGATAGAATCCCAATGAAAGATAAAATGAAAGATAAAAGCCAACAGAGGAAAATAAAAAAAAAGTAACTCTGCAATTGCCCAGAAATAGGTGCAGAAATTCAAGAAACAAGAATAAAAAAGACACCATGATCCCCACCCCTCACCCCCACAAAAGAACACAACATTCAATATTAGAATGTGAAGATGAAGAGGCCAGCGGTGCGGCTCACTAGGTTAATCCTCCACCTGTGGCACCCGCACCTCAAGTTCTAGTCCTGGTTGGGGCGCCGGATTCTGTCCCAGTTGCTCCTCTTCCACTCCAGCTCTCTGGTGTGGCCCGGGAAGGTGGTGGAGGATGGCCCAAGTCCTTGGGCCCTGCACCCACATGGGAGACTGGGAGGAAGCACCTGGATCCTAGGTTCTGATCGGTGCGGCACGCCGGCCACAGCGCACCAGCCATAGAGGCCATTTGGAGAGTGAACCAACGGAAGGAAGACCTTTCTCTCTGTCTCTCTCTCTCACTATCTAACTCTGCCTGTCAAAAAAAACAATGTGAAGATGAAGAGACTGATGAAATACTGGAAATGTAATTCAAAAGATTAATTGTAAGACTACTCAAAAGCAATCAGAAGCAAAACCACAAACTAAAGAAAACCATACATGACATGATTGAAAAATTTTCCCATGAAATAGAGATTTCAAAGTAAAGTAAAATCAAAATGAAATATTATAAATGAAGAATTCAATAAAGCAAATAAAAATACAGTGGAAAGTCAACAACAGACGTGGTGAGGCAGAAAGAATACCCAACCTAGAAGACAAATTTTTGGAAAGTTTTCAGACAAAAATAAAGACAAATTAGAAAAAAATAAAAAACAGTGTTAGAGATTTATGAGATACTATCAAACAACCCAAAATAAATGTCTTAGGTGTTCCTGAAGGTGTGGAAAGAGAGAATGATTTAGAAATTATTTCAGTGAAATAATTACAGAAAAACTTCCCTACTTTCGAGAAAGAAAGGGACATGCAAGTACACAGGACACATAGAACTCCTAATAGACATGACCAGAAAAGACACTGTAGTCAACCTTTCCACATTAAAACCTACAGAGGCAATCCTCAGTGTGGCATAGTGAGTCTACCACCTGCAGTGCCAGCCTCCCATTTGGGCACTGGTTTGAGTGCTTGCTGCTCCACTTCCAATCCAGCTTTGCTATGGCCTGGAAAAGCAGTAGAAGATGGTCCAAGTCCTTAGGCCCCTGCACCCACATGGAAAACTGGGAAGAAGCTCTTGCCTCCTGGCTTCAGATAAGCACAGTGCTGGCCATTGAAACCATCGGGGGAGTGAACCAGCAGATGGAAGACCTCTATCTCTCTCTCTCTAACTCTGTATTTCAAATAAATAAATAAATCTTTAAAATAAATAAATAAGTAAGTAAATATGTAAAGATTATGAAATGTGCAACAGAGAAATGCATATTACTTTTAGAAGATCTATAATTAGACTCACAGCTGACTTCTCATCAGAAACTCTACAGTCTAAGAGAGAATGGAGAGATATAATACAAGTCTTAAGAGGGAAAAAAAAACAGTCAACCAAGAATTCTGTACGCTATAAAGCTCTAATTCATGATTGAAGGTGAAATAAAGACCTTTGATAACAAACAGAAATTAAAAGAATTTGTGCCCTTTGTCCAGCCTTACAAAAGATGTGCTACACACAGAAACATATAAAGACAGTCATCATTATGAAACAATGTGAATGCAGAAAATCTCCCAGTACAAGTATAAAGAAAATCCAAAGTAAGCAATAGGAATATTTACAGGAAATGACAGGGCCTGCTCATTACTTACCAATAGAAACCTTGAATGTAACTGGCGTAAATTCTCCAACTGAAAGATACAGGCTGGTGGAATAGATTAAAAAATAAACACAACTATTTGCTACCTAAAAGAAACACATCACACACCAACAAAGATGCACGCAGACTGAGCATAAAAGGATATAAAAAGATATTCTATGTTAATGGAAAGCAGAAACGAGCAGGTGTAGTCATCCTAATATCAGACAAAATTGACTTTAACATAAAACTGTTAAAAAAAAGACAAAAAAGCGTACTATGCAATGATTAAGGGATCAGTTCAACAGGAAAATGTGACTGCAATAAATGTAAACACATATATTTACAGGGTGTCTGGCTATTGAAAATAAATGTTAATGGATGTAAAGGGAGACATAGATTCCAATGTAATAAAATGGGGGATTTAACACCCCACTGTCATTAATGGATGGGTCAACTAGACAGAAAATCAACAAAGACACAATAGAGCTAATCTACACTATAGACCAAATAGCGCTAACTGATATCTACAGAACTTTCCATCCCACAGTTGCAGAATACACATTCTTCTCATCAGTGCATGAAATTTTCTCTAGGATAAATCATATGATACTCCATAAAGCAAGTCTCAGCAAATTCAAAAAAAATCAAAATCATATCAAACATCTTCTCAGACCACAACGGAATGAAGCTGGAAATCAACAACTCAAGAATCTCTAGAACATATGCAAACACATAGATACTGAACAACATACTCCTGAATGAACAGTGGGCCATAGATGTAATCAAATGAGAAGTGAAAAAACTTCTGAAGATGAATGAAGATGACAATACAACACATTAAAAATTATGGGATAAAGCAAAAACAGTGTTAAGAGGAAATATTATAGCAATTAGCGCCTACATCAATAAATATGAAAGGCACCAAATGAATAAGTTATCAATGCATTTAAAGGACCTAGAACAACAGCAGCAAACCAAACCCAAAGTTAGTAGGAAGAAATAATTAATTAAAATTAGAGAGGAAATCAACAAAACTGAAACCAGTAAAGCAATACAAAAGATCAGTTAAATGAAGAACTGATTTTTTGAAAAAATAAACAAAATTGATACATCATTGGCCTCACTAACCAAAAAAAGGGGGGGGGGGAGTAGGGGAGAAGACCCAAATAAATTAAATCAGAGATGAAAAAGGAAATGTAACAACAAATGCTAAGGAAACACAAAGAAGCATCAGGAATTATTACAAAGAGCAATATGCCAGCAAATTGGGAAATCTAGAAGAAATGTGTAGATTACTGGACACATAAAATCTGTGAAAATTGAGACATGAAGACATAGAAAACATAAGCAGACCAATAATCACGCTTGAGATTGAATCAATATTAAAAACCCTGCCAATAAATAAAAAGCTCAGGACCAGATGACTTCACTGCTGATTCAACCAGACATTTAAAGAACTAATTCCAATTTTTCTCAGACTATCCAAAATAATTGAAAGGAGGGAATCTTCCCAAGCTCCTTCTATGAGGCCAGCATCACCTTAATTCCTAAACCAGGAAAAGAAACAACAGAGAAAGAAAACTATAGAGAACAAATAACAAATACTGGTGAAGAGGTGGGGGAAAAGATATGCTAACCCACTGTTGGTAGGAAATGTAAACTGGTGCAGCCACTGTGGAAGACAGTATGAAGACACATCAGAAATCTGAAAATATCTACCACGTAGCCCAGAAATCCCACTCCTGGGAATTTACCAAAGCAAAATTAAATCAGCAGATGAAAGAGTTACCTGTACCACCATGATCACTGCAGCTCAATTCAAAATAGTTAATATATGGAATCAACCCAGATGTCCTTCAGCTGATGACTGGATAAAGAAATTATGGTGTATATAAACACTATGGAATACTACTCAGAGGTGAAAAAAAAAAGAAATCATCATTTGCAACAAAACATACGCAACTGGAAACCATTATGTTCAGCAAAATGAGCCAGGCCCAAAAGACAGATACCAGGTTTTCTGGATCTGTGGTAACTAACAGAGTACCAAAAAAGTAATGTATTGGAGTGAAGTTGACATTTTGAGATGCAATGATCATGTACAGTCCTTATCTCTACTGTTGAGGAACAGTGGTTTTTTTTCTTCATGCTACTTGTTAAAGTATTTATTTACCTAGTGTAGGATTAATCTTACAAATATAAAAAAACTAAAAATAGATATTTGTAAAAGTTAAGAGTGGGAATAGGAAAGGGGGGAAGAAAAAGGATGGGAGCATTGGTGGGAAGTAGAGTAGGGTGGCAAATATCACTAATATCACTATATTCTTAAACCTGTATATATGGAATACATAAAATTTATATATCTTAAATAAATTTCAAAAACAAAATATAAAAAAGTAAAGATACTATGGTGGCTTCCACAAAAATTAACTCAAAGTACAACACAATAAATATAAAGTACAACACTAAAAATTCTTAGAATATAACATAACAGAGGCTGGCGCCGCGGCTCACTAGGCTAATCCTCCACCTTTCAGTGCCGGCACACCGGGTTCTAGTCCCGGTCGGGGCACTGGATTCTGTCCCGGTTGCTCCTCTTCCAGGCCAGCTCTCTGCGGTGGCCAGGGAGTGCAGTGGAGGATGGCCAAAGTGCTTGGGCCCTGCACCCCATGGGAGACCAGGATAAGTACCTGGCCCCTGCCATTGGATCAGCGCAGTGTGCCGGCCGCAGCGGCCATTGGAGGGTGAACCAACGGCAAAGAAAGACCTTTTTCTCTGTCTCTCTCTCTCACTGTCCACTCTGCCTGTCAAAAAAAAAAAAAAAAAAAAAAAAGAATATAACATAACAGATAAACTTAAGGACCCTAGTTTTGGCAATGACATTTTAGGTATAACACCAAAGCCACAAAATGAGGAAGAAACAATAAGCTGGACCTCATTCAAATTAAATGTTTTGCTATGCAAAACATATTGTCAAGAGAATAAACAAGCCACAGAGAGGAAAAATATTTGAAAAAGATACAACTTATAAGGACTTTTACTAAAATAAACCAAAACCCCTTAAAAGTAAACAACAAGAAACCAAAAAACTCAAACTAAATGTGACAAGTTTATCCTAGCAGCTAGAATGTTCATGTCCCAAATCTGAGTGCTGGGTTTGCTCCTTGGCTCTGCCTCCTGATATCAGCTTCCTGCCAGTGCAGCTTCTGGGAGGCACTGGTGATGACTCAAGAAACTGTGTTCCTACCACCAACATGGGAAACCTAGATTGAGTTCGAGGCACCAGGCTTTGGTCTCAGCCCAACCCTGGCATTTCAAGCACTTAGAAAGTGAATTCACAGATAGAAATATTCTCTATTTCTCCCTCCCATACTCTCTGCATTTCAAATCTTTAAAATGGGTCAAAAACCTTGTTGTTCAAATCACTAAAGAAAATAGAGAGCAGACAAGCATATGAAAAGATGCTTCACATTATATCTTGTGATGGTTAATGCTATATGTCAACCTGGCTAGGTTAAGCGATTGTCACATAGTTGACAAAATGTTACACTTCTAGAAGAAACCAGTGTTTGAATCAGTAGACTGTGTAAAGAAGATTCACCTTTACCAGTGTGGATGAGCAAGATTTAGTTCAGTGGAGACTTGAATAGAACAAAAAGGCACCATAAAGGTAAATTATCTCTCTTCTTGAGCTGGAACATCCATATATTCTGCCTTCAGACATTGAAGCTCAAGCTTCTTGAATCTTCAGATTCAGATTAAATTGCATCAATGTCTTTCTTTCCTGGTTCTTCAGCTTGAAGAGAGCATATTGTTTGTTTGTTTTTTGTTTTTGTTTTTTTGTTTTTTTGGTTTTTTTTTTTTTTTTTTTTTTTGACAGGCAGAGTGGACAGTGAGAAAGAGAGAGAGAAAGGTCTCCCTTTGTCGTTGATTCACCCTCCAGTGGCCGCCACAGCCGGCCGGCATGCTGTGGCCGGCGCACCGCGCTGATCCAATGGCAGGAGCCAGGTACCTCTCCTGGTCTCCCATGGGGTGCAAGGCCCAAGCACTTGGGCCATCCTCCACTGCACTCCCTGGCCACAGCAGAGAGCTGGCCTGGAAGAGGGGCAACCGGGACAGAATCTGGTGCCCCTACTGGGACTAGAACCCGGTGTGCCAGCGCCACAAGGCAGAGGATTAACCTAGTGAGCCATGGCGCTGGCCGGAGAGAGCATATTGTGAGATTTCTCAGATTCCTTGGCCACATGAATCAATTTCAATAATTATGCATGCAAAGAATACCTAAAATTTATAACTTTAACTCTAAATTTTAAGAGTTCTGTGGGGTCTTTTTCTTTGAAGAACCATTATATATACACATATATACATATATATGATTTTATATGATAAATATATCATCAGGAAAATGTAAATTATAACAATGTGTTACCATTACACACCTGTTAGAAAGGCCAAATTCCAAAACACTGACAACACTAGCAAAGATGTGGAAAAATAAGAACTTCATTCATTGTTAAATGGAATGCAAATTGGTTCACTCATATTGAAAGGAAGTCCTGTGTGTTTTTACAAAAATAAACTAAGTGTAACAAACAGCTGCACTATTCCTTTTAGTGCTCCACAGATTCCAGTGAACCAATTTAGGAACATAAAAGTTTAATCTGTCAAAGAAATCATCCAGGACCTAGGCAGACCCAGGTAGAGTAAAGTCCTGCATATATGATTCCTACCAGGATCTCAGCAAAGCTAAGTACTATTTCTCTTTCTTCCCTTTCTAGGCCTATACTTTGGAGGCTGTTCTATTCAGAAAGAAGATGGTGGTAAAAATGTGCATTTAGCTTGCTGTTGTCTCTAAACTCCTTCCTATTTCTCTCAAATTGTAGCTATTATTTAAGAAATGCCAAATACTATCATTTCAATTAATTTTGGGGTGTAACAAAGCAGAGAGAATCTTCTGAAGGTGACATCTCTCACCTGAGTCAGTGTATCCCTCCCTAACAAGTCTGGCATTTTTTTAAGATTTATTTGTTTGAAAGGCAGAGTTAGAGAGAGAAGAGGCAGAGGGAGAGAGAGGTCTTCCATCCACTGGTTCACTCCCCAATTGGCTGCAATGGCCAGCGCTGTGCCAGTCTGAAGCCAGGAGCCAGGAACTTCATTGTGGTCTCCCAGGAGGATGCTGGGGCCCAAGGACTTGGGCCATCTTTTACTGCCTACCCAGGCCACATCAAAGAGCTGTATAGGAAGTAGAGCAGCTGGGCCTTGAACCAGAGCCCACATGGGATGCTGGCACTTCAAGCCAGGGCGTTAACCTGTTGCACCACAACACCAACATATTTTTTTAAACATAAATTTCACACAATATTTTTCACTTTGTGTTTCTGTGGGGGTGCAAACTGTTGAAATCTTTACTTAATATATACTAAACTGATCTTCTGTATATAAAGAGAATTGAAAATGAATCTTGATGTGAATGGAAGGGGAGAGAGAGCGGGGGGTAGGAGGGAAATTATGGGGGGGTGGAAAGCCATTGTAATCCATAAGCTGTACTTTGGAAATTATAGTCATTAAATAAAAGTTAAAAAAAAATAAATGAAATTGTATCACTTCCCTATATAAAGCCTCCAAAATAAGAATCAACTTTAAGCTAAAATTCAAACTCTTTACCATCACCTCCAAAGTTCCATTATCTAACTTCAGCTTGCCTCCCCAACCTGCTTCCATATTAGCCTTCTTCCTATTTCTCAAAAGTTGTGATCTTGTTCTTACTTCAGGGTCTTTGCACTTGTTGTAAAATATTCTGCTCAGAAATGATTTATTGTTGGATTCTCATTTGGCATGATCCTCACATTATTCCAGTCTCTGCTCAAATGCCACGACCTCACAGAGGCCTTCTCTGCCCACACATTTTAAAAATGGCACCGAATAGCACTGCTCCGCTTTACTTTGCTTGACTTTTCTTCTATTTGTCCTTTTAGTCATTCTTTTTATGGCATTTATAATCACATGAAACTGTATTAAAAGTTTATTTTCCTATTTAATTTTTTCTCCTCCACTAAATGCAGAGAGTTAATAGATTTTATTCACCACTGGCATTCACACAATAAATGTTTTCTTAAACAATTGATGATTAAACAAATGCAGGAATGATGACATCATAACAATCTAGAGGATGTACCATATTAAAAACTTAAAGTTGTACAGGATTGTTGAGGCAGTCACTGCTTTCCAAAAAGAGGGATGCTATGTTTATTCTTAGTAAAATTTAATAATTTCAAAATTTGCTTTAATTCTAGAATTTTAATTGTCAGGAAAAAAACATTTTACATGGCAGGTGAAAAAACTGACAAAGAAAACAATACACTAAAGAAAATTGGTAAAATATATAATTTGAAAGAACTAGTTGATGCATATTTGAGGATAAACTACATGCTAGATGCAAGTCATATTTTTGTTAAATCATGACCTCTAGACACATGTAACAGATATTTTGTGAGCTTAGTTTTGCTATTTTATTTATTAGAAATAGTTTTTATTTCATTAATATTCTATAATTCAGTCTGTTCAGTTGTACAGTTGACCTATATCCAGACACACAAAATTCCCTCCTGCACTTGCACTAGTTTATTACTTTTGCTAGATGATGACTAAATGATTTATTATTTTTCGGTATACACACATTTTTAGATCTGGTTTCACATTGCTAGAGCATCAGTTACAGGAACATAAGAAATTGTGCATATATGTGTTTACATAATGATAAAGCTTGAATTTTGTCATTCTCCATATAACATTCACAAGAGGTAGCATATGCCACAACTACATAATGACTATTTCCACATAGACAACTACTAGAACCAAAAGTATGGTATTAAAATAATAATTCAGGGCTGGCGCCGTGGCTCAATAGGCTAATCCTCCGCCTTGCAGCGCCGGCACACCGGGTTCTAGTCCCGGTCGGGCTCCGGATTCTGTCCCAGTTGCCCCTCTTCCAGGACAGCTCTCTGCTATGGCCCGGGAGTGCAGTGGAGGATGCCCCAAGTCCTTGGGTCCTGCACCTGCATGGGAGACCAGGAGAAGCACCTGGCTCCTGGCTTCAGATCAGTGCGATGCACCGGCCGCAGCGCGCCGGCCGCGGCAGCCATTGGAGGATGAACCAACAGCAAAAGGAAGACCTTTCTCTCTGTCTCTCTCTCACTGTCCACTCTGCCTGTCAAAAAATAAATAAATAAATAAAATAATAATTCACATACCTCTGTAATCCTTTAACTTCCATTTCTAGTTTATCAGCTCATTTTTTTCTCAATGTACTATTCTTTTCTCATATATTATATCCTCACCTTCAGAATTTTCCACTCTAAAATATCATGCATGCAGTTGACATATCTTTTATCTATTGAAATCATTGTTCCACTTAAAGTTTTCAACAACTTATTTTATCTTCCTTAAAGTTCTCAGCCTGCCTATAAGTAAGGCTTTCTGTAAACTTTACCTTCTACAACTTGCTCACTTATCACCCTAACTCTAGGTATTGTAAATGATCTAACACCTCCATGACTTTATTCCCAATACCTACTTGTTATATCTTTCTTCATTTCTTTAAGATGCCTTTTAAATGTTACTTTTGTAGCTATTTCATCCTGTCTTCACTAGCCCTCTCTACCAGAGATCTACTCCCCACTTAATTCCATCACCATCACCCTTTTGACCTTTCTTCTAAGATGTTCATGTATGAAGTATGAAAATCTTATCCTAATATTTTAACTATCAATTCATCTAAAGGACATGGATTTCAGCTATTATGCAAACAATGTCATGAATCTCTTAACAATTTTTCCTTGTGTTACATTGGCAAATATTGACATTAGGCACATATCTTAATCAGAGTATCACTGCAAAATGAAGAAAATGCCTACATTGACATGTTTGTGAAGGTCGAGCTAAAATAATATAACACTAAGAAAATTATCTGGTTAGTTATAACTCCTTTTTTATCCTTCATTTCTTTTCTTTTAAAGATTTATTTATTTATTTACAGGTAGAATTACAGAGAGAGAGAGAGACAGAAAGGTCTTCCTTCTGATGGTTCACTCCCCAAATGGCCGCAATGGACAGACATGTGCTGATGCGAAGCCAGGAGCCAAGTGGTTCTTCCCAGTCTCTCATACGGGTGCAGGGGCCCCAGCACCTGGGCCATCCTCCATGGCTTTCCCAGGCCACAGCAGAGAGCTGGACTGGAAGAGGAGCAACCAGGAATAGAACCAATGCCCATATGCGATGCCGGCGCTGCACGCGGAGGAGTAACCTAGAGCACCACGGTGCCGGCCCTTATCCTTCATTTCTTCATATATTACACTAAACTTTACAAAAGATTATTCACATATATAATAAATTTTTTACTTATAAGTCAAGGACATAGGACCACAGGTATTATCACCAAATTTAGAACATTAGCATATTGGAAAAGCTTGCTTGTAGAATCTGGCCCTTAATAATTCACATATACTATATGAGCCATGACTATTTTCTCCATTACTTGTGGCCAAGGCATTAAACATGCCAGAAAACACTATTACAGCTCAGGGAACATTTTTATATGAGAAAGAGCAGAGATGGAAAATTTACTTTGTAAATCCAACTAAAGAACACATAATTTATATTCTCAAAAACTATTGGTACATTCTTTTAATGTTTAATAATCATTCTTGTCACCAGCCAGATTCAAAGCCACTTAATCATTGGCTACAGTACTTCATGGTACTAAACACCACAAATTCTTCCAGCTTCAGATGTTGTTACCGGTGATTCAGTTCTTATCCTTAGCTTCTTGTGTAGATAACAAATTCCAAAGGAACACACTACTCTGTCAATAAGTGTCTATCTCTACCACCAGACAGGAGATGCCTGTCTACCTGAATTTTCACCACCAGAAGGAACATAATTTATCAATTTAACCTGTCAATAAATTCTCTATATTAATTAATGCAGAGGTAGATGCCAAAGGAAATGAAAATATATGTTGAAAAGAAACCTTAAACATAATGTACATAGTAGTCCCATTTTAAACAGTCATAAGATAGAAACAACTTAAATTACCCATCAATGAATGATTAGACTAACAGATATGGTAGATCTGTACAATGAAATATTATTCAGCTATAAAAAGCAGTGAAGTGTTGACATTTGCTACAAAATAGTATGTATAACAATGATATATTAATTTGGAAGCAGATAGTGGTGTTTGCTGCACAACACTGTGAATGTTCTAAACGTCACTTATTTGCTCACTTAAAAATAGTAAATTTAATGTTATGTGCATTTTAACATGATAAACATGTTCTCATTAACAAAAAAGATTAGTATTTTAAAACTGATGAATTAAATGAAGATTTTTAAGAGGTAATTTGAAGAACAAACACCAAAGGGGACATACACATTTTGTTAAAAGTGTGGCTTTACTATCTAATAGCTAAGGGAATAAAACTGTTTTCATTAGGGATGGTAAAACATCACTACATATAATCAACTCTGGTGATTTAAGAAAAGATTTGTAAGGAGATACTGCAGCATAGAAAGATACAAGAGAAAGATATTTTGTTATGCAAAATAAACTGGACCATTTGGGAAAGGGTACAAAATTGCTCTTATAATATGAATAAGTTCTAAAAACATACAATAGTGACTTAAGTTAATGATAATGTATTATATATTTTTTCTTTTTTTTTAATTTAATGAGCATAAATTTCCAAAGTACAGCTTATGGATTACAGTAGCTTTCTCCCCCTCATAATTTCCTTCCCACCCACCATGCTCCCCTCTCCCACTCCCTCTCCCCTTACCCTTCACATCACGATTAATTTTCAATTATCTTTGTATACAGAAGATCAATTTAGCATATGTTAAGTAAAGATTTCCACATTTTGCTCCCACACAGAAACACAAAGTGTAAAATACTGTTTGAGTACTAGTTATAGCATTAATTAAACACCTAAGAGTAATTGTGTATTAATTACAGAGTTCAACCAATAGTTTTAAGTAGAATATAAAATGTAACTTATATTGTTGTGGCTCCCCCCCCCAACATCCCTCCCTCCCTACCCTCACCCACTCCCTCTCCCATCCCGCCCTTCATCATGTTTCATTTTCAATTACCTTCATATACTGAAGATCAACTTAGTATATACTAAGCAAGGATTTCAACAGGTTGCACTCACACAACAGAACCAGGTAGAGGGTATTGTTCGACTAGTAGTGTTGTTTTTGAGTTTCATAGTTAAACACATTAAGGTCAGAGATCCTGCATGGGGAGCATGAACCCAGTGACTCCCGTTGTTGATTTAACAATTGGCACTCTTATTTATCATGTCAGCAATCACCCGAGACTCTTACTATGAGCTGTCTAGGCTATGGAAGCCCCTTGAGTTCAGCAACTCTGAATTTGTTTAGTCAAGGCCATATCACAGTGGAGGTTCCTTCCTCCCTTCAGAGAAAGGTGCCTCTCTCCTTGATGGCCTGATCCTTCTGCTGGGGTGTTGTTCACCAGGATCTTTCATTTAGATTGTTTTTTGCCACCGTGTCATGGCTTTCCATGCCTGTGAGACTCTCATGGACCTTTTAGTCAGATCCGAATGTCCAAAGGGTTGATTCTGAGGCAGGAGTGCTGTTTTGGGCATTTGCCATTCTATGAGTCTGCTGTGTGTCCTGCTTCCCCCGCAGGATCATTCTCTCCCTTTTGATTCTATCTTTCGTTATTTGTTTACACTGCTCTTATTTGTGTAATCTCTTTGACACTTACCCTATCTTTTTGATCAGTTGTGTATTTATATTTGTCACTTTACCAAGTGTGCTGGCATTGGTACCTGCCTCCTTGGCAAGGTTGAGTTGAAATCCCCTTGCACATTTCTAGTTCCACCATTGGAGGTAGGTCTGAGTGAGTATGTGCCATCCTATCTATCTCCTCCCTCTCTTATTCCCTCTCCTATGTTTCACAGAGATCAATTTTCTGTTAATTTTTAAAAGCTTAAGAATGGTTGTGCATTGATTGCAGAGTTCAACCAGTGGTCTTGTGTAGAGCAAACCGAGCAACAACAACAAAACAACAACAACAACTACAACAAAAATACTAAAGGAACAAAATAGTAAGTTGTTCCTCAACAGTCTAGACAAGGGCTGCTCATGTCATTGTCTCTCATAGTGTCCATTTCACTTCAATGGGTATCATTTTCGGTGCTCGTTTAGTTGCCATCGATCAGGGAGAACATGTGATATTTGTCCCTTTTGGACTGGCTTAGTTCACTCAGCATGATGTTTTCCAGCTCCCTCCATTTTGTTGTAAATGCCCGGATTTCACTGTTTTTTACTGCTGTATAGTGTTCCATAGAGTACATATCCCATAGTTTCTCTATCCAGTCATCCATTGATGGACATTTAGGTTGATTCCATGTCTTAGCTATTGTGAATTGAGCTGTAACAAATATTGAGGTGCAAATGGCTTTTTTCACCCCTTTAATTCCATTTGGGTATATTCCAAGGAGTGGGATGGCTGGGTCCTGTGGTAGTGCTATATTCAGGTTTCTGAGGATTCTCCAGACTGTCTTCCATAGTGGCTTTACCAGTTTGCATTCCCACCAACAGTGGATTAGTGTCTCTTTTTCCCCACATCCTCGCCAGCATCTGTTGTTGGTTGATTTCTGTATGTAAGCCAATCTAACCGGAGTGAGGTGGTATCTCATTGTGGTTTTGATCTGCATTTCCCTGATGGCTAGGGATCCTGACCATTTTTTCATGTGTCTGTTGGCCATTTGGATTTCCTCTTTTGATAAATGTCTGTTAAGGTCGTTGGCTCATATTTTTATTGGGTTTTTTGTTTTGATTCTGTGGTGTTTTTTAATCATTGTGTAGATTCTAGTTGTTAATCCTTTATCTGTTGTGTGGTTTGCGAATAACGTCTCCCATTCTGTTGGTTGCCTCTTTGCTTTCCTGACTGTTTCCTTTGCTGTTAAGAAACTCTTCAATTTGAGGTAATCCCATTTGTTTATTTTATCTTTGATTACCTGTGCCTGTGGGGTCTTCTCCAGGAATTCTTCGCCTATTCCAATATCTTGAAGGGTTTCCCCTTTGCTCTCAATTAGTTTCATGGTGTCGTGGCGCATCTCTAGTTCTTTGATCCATGTTGAGTGGATTTTTGTATAAGGTGTAAGGGAGGGGTCTGGCTTCATACTGGGACATGTGGACATCCAGTTTTCCCAGCACCATTTGTTGAAGAGGCTGTCCTTGTTCCAGGGGTTGGTTTTAGGTCCTTTGTCGAATATGAGTTGGTTATAGATGTTTGGATTGATCTCTGGTGTTTCTATTCTGTTCCATTGGGCTATCCATCTGTTTTTGTACCAGTAACAGGCTGTTTTGATTATAACTGCCCTGTAGTATGTCCAGAAATCAGGTATTAAGATGCCTCCGGCCTTGTTTTTATTGTAAAGGATTGCTTTAGCTATTCTGGGTCTCCTGTTTCTCCATATGGATTTCAGCATCATTTTTTCTAGGTCTTTGAAGATTGACTTTGGTATTTTGATTGGTATTGCATTGAACTTGTAAATTGCTTTTGGGAGAATGGACATTTTGATGATATTGATTCTTCCAATCCATGAGCATGGCAGGTTTTTCCTTTTTTTTGTGTCGTCTTCTATTTCTTTCTTTAGTGTTTTGTAATTTTCATCATAGAGGTCTTTGACCTCCTTGGTTAAATTTATTCCAAGGTACTTTATTGTTTTTGTGGCTATCGTGAATGGGATTGATCTTAGTAGTTCTTCCTCGGCCCTGGCATTGTCTCTGTATACAAAGGCTGTTGATTTCTGAGCGTTGACTTTGTATCCTGCTACTTTACCAAACTCTTCTATGAGTTCCAGTAGTCTCTTATAGGAGTTTATTGGGTCCCCTATATATAGTATCATGTCATATGCAAACAGGGATAGTTTAACTTCCTCCTTTCCCATTTGTATCCTTTTAATTTCTTTTTCTTGCCTGATGGCTCTGGCTAACACTTCTAAGACTATATTGAACAGCAATGGTGAGAGTGGGCATCCCTGTCTGGTGCCAGTTTTCAATGGAAATGCCTCCAACTTTTCCCCATTCAATATGATGCTGGCCTTTGGTTTATCATAGACTGCCTTAATTGTGTTGAGGAATGTTCCTTCTAACCCCAATTTGCTTAGGGTTTTCATCATGAAAGGGTGTTGTGTTTTGTTAAATGCTTTCTCTGCATCTATTGAAATAACCAAATGATTTTTGTTTCTCAATTTATTAATGTGATTTATTACATTGATTGACTTTCAAATATTGAATCATCCCTGCATACCGGGGATAAATCCCACTTGGTCTGGGTGAATGATCTTTCTGATGTGTAGTTGGATTCGGTTTGCCAGAATTTGTTGAGTATTTTTGCATCTATGTTCATCAGGGAGATAGGTCTGTAGTTTTCTTTCTCTGTTGTGTCTTTTCTGGGCTTAGGAATTAAGGTGATATTGGCTTCGTAGAAGGAATTTGGAAGGATTCCCTCTTTCAATCATTTTGAATAATTTGAGAAGAGCTGGGGTTAGTTGTTCTCTAAATGTCTGATAAAATTCGGCAGTGAAGCCATCGGTCCTGGGCTCTTCTTTTTCGGTAGTGCATTTATTACTGATTCAATTTCTTCCCTGGTTATGGGTCTGTTTAGATTTTTTATATCTTCACGGCTCAGTTTAGGAAGGTTGTATTTGTCCAGGAATCTATCCATTTCTTCCAGGTTCCCCAATTTGTTAGCATGCATCTCTTTGTAGTAGTTTCTGATGATTCTTTTTATTTCTGTTGTGTCTGTTGTTACATTTCCATTACCATCTTTGATTTTACAGATTTGGGTCTTCTCTCTCCTTTTGTTGGTTAGTTGTGCCAATGGTGTGTCGATTTTGTTTATTTTTTCAAAGAACCAGCTCCTGGTTTTGTTGATCTTTTGTATTTTTTTTTTTTTTTGGTTTCAATTCTGTTTATTTCTTCTCTGATCTTTAGTATTTCTTTCCTCCTTTTGGATTTGGGCTTGATTTGCTGCTGTTTTTCTAAATCCTTGAGGTGCATGGAGAGTTCATTTGTTTGGTTCTTTTCCAGCTTCTTGATGTAGGCACTAATTGCTATAAACTTTCCTCTTAGCACTGCTTTTGCTGTGTCCCACAGGTTTTGATAAGTTGTGTTATCATTTTCATTTGTTTCTAGAAATCTTTTGATTTCTCTTTTAATTTCTTCGATGACCCACTGTTCATTTAGGATCATGTTGTCCATTCTCCATATATTTGCATATGGTGTAGAGATTCTTGGGTTGTTGATTTGAAGTTTCACTGTGCTATGGTCTGAGAAGCTGCATGGTTTTTTTGAATTTGTTGAGGCTCCCTTTATGGCCTAGTATATGGTCAATCCTAGAGAATGTTCCATGTACTGGGGAGAAATACGTCAACTCTGTGTCTGTGGGGTGGAAGGTTCTGAAGATATCCATTTGGTCTATTTGGTCTATGGTGTCAATTAGCTCAGTTGTTTCCTTGTTGAATTTCTGTCTGGTTGATCTGTCCATTGGTGAGAGTGGGGTGTTGAAGTCCCCTGTTACTATTGTATTTGAATCTATATCTCCCTTTACATCCTTTAGTAATTCTTTCAAGTAGCCAGGTGCCCTGTAATTAGGTGCATATTCATTTATAATAGTAATGTCTTCCTGTTGGATAGATCCTTTAATCATTATATAGTGCCCTTCTCTGTCTCTTTTAATAGTTTTTATGTTAAAGTCTATTTTGTCTGATATTAGGATGGTCACACCAGCTCTTTTTTGATTTCCATTAGCTTGGAGTATCTTTTTCCATCCTTTCACTTTCAGTCTGCATGCATCTTTGCTGATGAGGTGTGTCTCCTGAAGGCAGCATATAGCTGGATTCTCTTTCTTTATCCAATCAGCTAGTCTATGTCTCTTTGTCATGGAATTAATACCATTCACATTCAATGTGATTACTGTTAAGTACTGTCTTTTCCCCTTCATGTTTCCTGAAATAAGCTGTTTATGTATTTTGAACTTTGTTTGTCGGTTACTCTACATTCGCTTTTTTTTTTGTAGTGAAGTTCTTGTTTTTGTATTTCTGTGTGCAGCACGTCTTTGAGCAAGTGTTGTAGGGTTGGACGCGTGGATACAAATTCTTTCAGTTTCTGTTTGTCGTGGAAGATCTTTATTTCCCCTTCATTCATAAATGATAGCTTTGCAGGATATAGTATTCTAGGTTGGCATTGTTTGTCTTTTAAAACTTGAAATATATCATGCCATTGTCTCCTTGCCTGTAGTGTTTGCAATGAGAAGTCTGGGGTGAGTCTGATTGACTTACCCCTGAATGTGATTTCTCGCTTTTCTCTGGCACATTTTAGGATTTGTTCTTTGTGTGTCACTGAACTGAGTGTTGCCACAATGTGTCATGGTGAATTTCTCTTCTGGTCTACTCTGTTCGGAGTCCTGGCTATCTGTTGTATTTGTGTGTTGTTATCCAGCTGCCTTTGTTTGAAGTTTTCTGATATTATTTCATTGAAGACACCTTCCAATCCATTCTCTCTTTCCACCCCCTCAGGGACTCCTATTATCCGAACATTACACCGTTTGATTGAATCTTGTAGGTCTCCGACCGTATTTTTTGATTTTTTAATTTCTTCTTCCTGCGTTTGAACTGACTGTATTATTTCTGGAAGTTTGCCTTCAAATTTGTGGGGAGCAATCCGGACTAGACTGAGTTACTGGAATTAAGACTTATTCTATGCATCTGCTCTCCCACAATATGGCGCTGGGAGAGGAGTAAACAGCTTCTACCCAGCTGCCTCTCACCAACTTGACAAGCTGCAGGAGCCGCTCCTGATTGGAGAAGAGCGGCGTGCTTGGCGTGTGGGCAGCCGAGTTGGGATTGGCGGAGGAGGACTATAAAGGAGGAGAGAGACGGCATGCACCAGGAACATCTAAGGGGAACATCTAGCTGAAGGAACACCTGTGCAGCCCCCGAGAAGAGCCGGCCGGCGGTGTGCCGCTCCCCTGCGGAAGTGGGGAATGCGGCCAGGGGGAACTGCCCTTCCACGGAGGTGGAAGGGATAGTAGCCAACCCGGGAAGAACCAGCAGCAAACCCGGGGAAGGCCGAGCAGATGAAAGAACAGCGCAGGGTCCTGTGTCATTCCTCCACGAAGAGGGGGAGCGACAAAATTGTGATATTTGGTCTTCTATTTCATCTGTTCGATTTCTGAGGGATTCCACGGTGTTTTTTATATGGTCAATTGAGCTTTTCTGTTCTAGTATCTCATTCTGGCTTCTCTTTAGGATCTCTAATCCTTGGGCTTGTTTTTCATTCAGCTCTTGATACTGTTTCTCATTATTTCTAAGTATTCTGATTATTAATTTTCTGAATTCTTTTCCTGGCATGTTTTCAACTTCTTCTTCTGCCTCTGTTCTGGTTGGTTTAGCCTGCTCCACTGGCAAGTTTATATGTCCTTCTATATTCTTATTGTGGGTTTTTGTTTTGTTTTTTGGCATTCTGTCTGGGTGGTTTCCCTTTGCTATAGGCTGCTGTGAGTCTGTACCAATATCCAGTGTAAGCAGGCTGCTCTACACAGCCCAAAGGTAAACAGACAGGATGGCTGCTCTCTGCCTGCTGCAGCTCTGGATCTTGCCCTCCCCCCCCCCCCCCCCCGCAGCCGCTATTCAGTTTTGTTTTCTTTTTTTTTTTTTTTCTTGTAACTTGAGTAGACAGGCATCAGGGCTTTGAGCTGCCCTCCCTCAAGCAAGAAGTGTCCTGTTGCTCAGCTCTTCCTTTGGGCTCTGCCTCCGAAGGTTAGTGTGGAGGCAAAGACAGTTCTCCTTTAGGCCCGAATGTAAACAGACAAAATGGCTGCTTCCCACCCACTACAGCTCCGAGGAGGCACCAAGAGATACTGGTTTACTCAGTCTCTCAATTAGTACCCCTGAATCGCGCATTCTTTCCACAGGCGCCACTCACTCTGTTCCGTTTTCTATTTCCTCCCCCATTCAGTCGTGTGTGTCTCAGTGTCCGTCCCAGGGTGGGTTAGCTGAGGGGCGGCAGCGGCTGTGCTGGGCGAGTGCCCCATCTCACCTTGGCTTCCAGTGCTGGTGCGTACACACTCCTGCTGGTGTCCTGTGCCTCAGGTGTCTGCATCCTCCTTGTGTGTTCACCCTATCTCTATCTTCCAAGTTTCAGGAAGGGCTTCTCATTCCTTAAATACTACAAATTCTCACCCCTCTTTGAACCCTCCCTTCCTGGACCTTCGGTGTGCTCCCTCCCTATTCTGCCATCTTCCTTCCTTTTGTATTATATATTTTAAATTTGCTAAGATAATAAATCTTAAATATTCTCACCACAGGAAGGAAGGAAGGAAGGAAGGAAGGAAGGAAGGAAGGAGGGAAGGGATGGAAGAGGGAGGGAGGAAGGGAGGGAAGAAAGAAAAGGAAATGGTGTGAGGTAATGGATATATTCATTGGTTTGATTGTGACAATCATTTCACAATGTAGACATATATTAAAATATTACATTGTAAACCTTGAATATGTATAATTTTATATTTCAAGTATACCTCAGTAAAGTTGAAAATCAATAAATAAATGCACAAAGTCAGGTAATTAGCTTCAGACATATTAAAAGTGAAGACTCTAAATTGCCCTCTTTTCAAATAAACTGTTTAGTACATAAAAATCTTGCACTGAGAAGATTCTAATGACCTCATAACCAGCATATATCTTCAGATTACCCGTGAACTTTCAGACCCTGGAAGTCTATGGAAAGACAGGATGTATATCTTTGTTTTATTTTAGCCTTGCTGGGATTGTGAAGGACAGTTTTAGAATACAAAACAAAGACCACAGCAAAAGTTCAAATACAACTGACAGCTGAGATTTAAATAGTACAAAGACACTTTGGGAGTAGCAATATAAATTGAGCCACATGTTATATCTGCTTCTATTAAATCAAAAACTGGAGAAATGTGAGTTAAGAAAGCAAACAAGAAGAACGAGGAGGCCGGTGCCATGGCTCACTTGGCTAATCCTCCGCCTGTGGCGCCAGCACCCCGGGTTCTAGTCCCAGTTGTGGCACCAGGTGCTAGCCCCAGCTTTCTACTGTGGCCCAGGAGGGCAGTGGAGGATGGCCCAAGTGCATGGGCCCCTGCACCCACATGGGAGACCAGAAGGAAGCACCTGGCTCCTGGCTTCAGATCAGTGGAGCGCTGGCCATGGCGGCCATTAGGGGAGTGAACCACCGGAAGGAAGGCCTTTCTCTTTGTCTCTCTCTCAGTTTATAACTCTCTCTCTCTGTCTCTCTCTCTAACTCTGCCTGTCAAAAAATAAAAAAATAAAAAAGAACAAGGAGAACACAAAGTCAAGAAAGATAAATAGGAAAACAGGAGTGAGCAACAGAGATTAGTGACAATGGTGAAAGCAATATCTAATTTAACATCTACATCCTGTATTTTATGTGTCCTCTGTTAACAAATGTGCCTGAGATCTTACCAATTACAGAAAACAACCTGTTTATAGACACAATATTTGATCAGCATGGAGAAAAACTACACTTTTAGACAAGAAACTCAAGAAAGCAATATGCTACTTCACATTCTGTTTACTCCTACTTTAGATAATTATTACACAGATTTGCCTATATGAATACTTCTACTGTCTAATAATGAGAGCCAATGAAAAACAAAGTTTGTATTGGCTGTTGGAACAAATTTCTTTGTTAACTTAAGGGAGAAATATACAGATTAAATCTCATTTCTTTGACCAAATATGTTGATAAGTAGAAAATTATAAGGAAAGGTCTAGGACATGTGAAAGAGGTTAATTAAAATTGATGGCTTTTAAAAAATCAATAAAGAAACTTGAGTAATGTGTTGTTTTGGGTTTTTAAGTGTCCATATGGTCACTCTTATCATTTAATCATTTCAAGTGCACCCCTGAAGTGGACAAGGCATTTACATTGTTGTATAACTTTTCACCATATAATTCAGATTTCCACCTCCATGGTCCTTGCTTCTCCTGATGCTCCCAGATATAGTGATATATCTACATCTTTCCAGCTCTCCTTGGCCCATTTATTAAAGAAACTGAGATCATCGGATGTAAAACTGCTCTCTTTACTGTGGTTCTACTATCTGGGATGCCCAGGTGAACCCTATACAGGTGCCCACTGACTTTCATCTTTTCCCAGTTGCCTACTGGATTGAATTGGACTTCTCCCTAGGAGTCTTTGCTTAGCATTATAGCTCTATAATGGAGCCACAAGTCTTTGATGAATCCCAATGTGCTTGATAAGAGGGAAAGTTATTCAGTCTCCTTAGTTCCCACAGCCCAAGAGCTACATCTTGCAGCTGAGTTCTTTATGTGAAGAGATTCATTAGTCACATGATTAAAAATAGCCACTTAGAAAACACATTGGATATTTAATGAAAAATGTATGAAACTATGTATTTTAACTTAATAATACTCTTCTAGACTGGATCTCTAAATTCATCATCATAGCAGTAGTTAATAACTGCTTCCAAATGCAAGGAAATGATCAACTATCTATGATTTTCTAATTTCCATTTGAAAATCAAAAACCATTTAAAACTTCAGATTTATTTTCATGCAGTTTTCATTGCCATTTATCTAGATGCAAAACTCCTGATTCCTATTGGATGACACTTGCCTATGAACAAAATAATATATTGGATCCTATTTTTACCATCAGCAGGATTAATATATAAATGATAGAGATTTGAAATCAACACCTTCTTGAGGTACAATATAACATAAAGTGCTGCACATCTGAGAAAAGTGAATGTTACAGTCCTGAAGCATTGAATGAACCATTCAACCAACACCCAACACTTCTATGTGACTTCTATATTAATATAATATTGCAAGGTAGAGTTTGATGATTTCTTACTTTTAGGTTTGCAGAAATGGATCATCACTCATTGAGCTTGCCAGATATATACATCCTTGCTTCCTCACCTAAAAGTGAGGGATTATTTTAAAGCTCCAGATTTGAATTAAATTTGTTTTGAATATTATTTAAATTTCTCCTGTAACATCTTCTGTGGCAATGTGAAACACTAAATGAAGTGTTTTGAACATAGAATTTCAGGACATTAGCTTTAAAAAGAGATAAGTCAAAAATTCCAAGATAGATCAATTACATGCCAGACTGTGGTGTACAAACAAAACTATAATTCCAGTCTCTCTGTAGAATTCATTCATTCATTCATTTTGCTATTCACTTGTTTAATAAGCATTTATTGAATGTTCACTATGGATAAGACAGAGTTTCTGGGTACAGAGGGTAGAAAATGTAGGGAATCATATATTCAAAGGATAGAAAGACCAGAAAGAATAAAGAATGTGCAAGAACAAAACTTTAGTGAGACTGGAATATGGGGGGTGGCAAGTATCAAAGGGAAGTGAAAGATAAGGCTTGGAGCTGGTATTGTGCACAGTAGGTTAATCCTCTGCCTGCGGCACTGGTATCCTATTTAGGCGCCTATTCTAGTCCTGACTGCTCCTCTTCCAATCCAGCTCTCTGCTATGGCCTGAGAAAGCAGTGAAAGATGGCCCAAGGGAGTGGGCTCCTGGGGAGACCCAGAAGAAGCTCCTGACACCTGGCTTTGCAGCCACCCAGTTCTGGCCACTGCGGCCATTTGAGGAGTAAGCCAGCAGATGGAAGACCTTTCTCTCTGTCTCTCCCTCTCCCTGTCTGTAACTATGTCTCTAAAATAAATAAATGAAATCTTTAAAAAAAGAAAGAAAGATAAGGCTGGAGAATTGGGCTTTATCCTAAAAGCATCAACTGTGGCACTTGTACCCTATGTTGTTAATTGTCCCAAACTATAATACATTAAAATTAAATTCCTCAAAGTTTTCATAATTTTTGCTTTAGTTGTAACTGTGTATTTTTTAAATTATAAAGATATTTATTTGAAAATAAAATAATAATAGAAGAAGCTGGTGTTATTTATAGATTTGACAAATATTTCAGGTTCCAAGATGTTAACAAGAGGGGAAGCAGAGTGAGCATATTTGGGAACTCTGTACTACTACATATTTTTGTTTTATAATTTAGAACTATTCTGGAATAAAAAGTTAAAAACTAAACATACCTAAATGTATATTAAAAATTCAAAACATGGTCATTTATTAGAGCTAAGAAAATATGTGTTTTGTATACTTGACACCAAAATAACTGATGCATTTGTCACACAAACTTACAATAGACAAAGTGCAATATGAACTTTTTCTTATTTTCTTCAAATATTCATCACAATGTCCAATGTCCTAATTCATACAAGTATTAGTTATATTCTTTCTCTAGCTCATAACTGAACTTTGATCTCTGTGAGAGCAAACATTTGTCTCTTGTTTTCAAGCATGTCTCCAGGGAATAACTCAAAGCAGAAACACAGCATTTGTTTAGAAAAAAAAAGAGCTGTTTAGTCAAATGATTATATATGTCACAAAATTTAAATATGTGACTAAAATTTAGAAAATATTCTCAGAAAATGTGATATAACAAGAGTATACTAAAAAATTAAAAATAAAATATTTTGTGTTAGGTTTAATCATGTACTGCACAATGATGTTTCTGTCAACAACACACCTTGTATACGACCATTGTCCCACAAGATTATAATTCAGATAAAATTCTTATTGTCTGGTAATATTGCAGCTGTAGTGCAAAGCATTACTGATATGTTTGAGGTGATGGTGATGTAAAGAAAGCTACATTGCCACCCATAAAAGTATAGTGCATACAATTATCTGGAGTGCATAATATTTGATGATAGTAAATAACAACATAACTAGTTTATGCATTTATTACACTATACTTTTATTATTACTTTAGAGTGTATTCCTACTTAGAAAAAATGCTTATCATAAAACAACATGCAGCACTTCACTGGCAGCAGTCAGCTACATCTCATGCTTACTATGTTTCTTTTTTTTTAAAGATTTATTTTATTTATTTGTAAAACAGAGTTACAGAAAGAGATAGACACAGAGAGAGAGGTCTTCCATCTGCTGGTTTACTCCCCGCAATGGCTGGAGCTGCGCCAATCTGAAGCCAGGAGCCAGGAACTTCTTGTGGGTACCATTCGCGTGCAGGGGCCCAAGGACTTGGGCCATCTTCTACTGCTTTGTCAGGCCACAGCAGAGAGCTGGATCGGAAGAGAAGCAGCAAGGACTAGAACCGGAACCCATATGGGATGTCGGCGCTTCAGGCCAGGGCTTTAACCCACTTTGCCACAGTGTCGGCCCCCTACTATGTTTCTTAGTTACATCAAGAGGCTACCTTGAGTGATTGAGTTGTACCATCTATGTTTGGGTAGATATATCCTAAAATGTTCTCACAATGCCAAAAATACCTAATGGCCCATTTCTCAGAACATATCCCTAATGTTAATTGACACATGGCTATATATATAGAAATAGCTCAAAGGTAAAATAAACAGCATCCATGAATAAGTGAAAACTTTGACCAAAACAAGTGGCTTTTAATTTTTATTTGTTTTTGGAAGAGAAAGCCTGATTGTAAAACAGCTAGTTCACAGTTGGAACTTTTTTCTTATGATGTAATTCATAACTGATTTTATGAAGATTCACTTTATGTTTTCAAAGAAAACAGAAAGCATACAAGGACAAAGAAAAGGTCAATTTGATATATGAAGTAAAATAAACATCATAAGGAAATATCAACTTTCCTTTAGCAATAAATCACTAATTGTGTGTTAGCAAGCATGAGGTCATTTTTAACTGACAGCTCAACGGAAATAGATAAATTAGGTAAGGAAGGCAGTGTTACTAAATTCAACAAACCTATCAAGAATTGCTTCACTATTTCATCAAACTTAAAGATAGCTACATAAACAAAATACATAATAAAAAAACCTGCAGCATGCATATTAAAATACTTGTCTTTCAAAATGGCCTTGGACTGAATCTTCAATCAAATTTAACAAACTGAATTTTTGATAAGTTATCATATTTCAATTACAAAGTAAAAATTTGTTCCTAAATGGAAGAAACATTCTTAGCTTAGTCTTCTTAGAAGTAGGCCCTTTTTGAAGGAAGAATTCTTTTCATTCTGCCTGCTAAAAATTCATCTGAATAAAAATTGCTTTAGGCATGAATTATATATGAATGTAGTCTCTTTTGGCATAGATGTCCATATACTCTGTTGGCTTCTATATGTCTATTGGAAAAAGAGATGATCATGATTTCCCAATCATTTTAACATATATTTATAATAATATTCAAGTAATAGAACTTATTCTTCTACCTTCGTATAATATGTCTCTAAGGGTACAGACAAGTTGAGAACAATGATTTAAATGAAAATTTTTCATCAAGATACTAATAAGTAAGAATTCTGATTTTAAGTTATGCATGTCTCCTTAGCAAGCTCAAACAAAAAAATAAATGAGACAGGATAATTAGAAAATCTTAAATATTCTGGGGTAGGTGTTTGGCTCAATAATTAGCTCGTATCCCATACTGAAGGGTCTGGGATAGAGTCCCAGACATTTCAAAGCCAGCTTGCTGCTCATGACACCCTGGGAAACAGCAGATGATGGCTCAAATACTTGGGTCCCAGACACCATGTGGGCAACCTACATGGGAATATGGGTTGCAGTTTACTGATGTCAGCAACCAGTGTTAATATAGCCAGGGGCAGGGGGGTAGCATGAGTCTGGACTGGAACCCTGGCTAGTCTGTGGTTACACATGGGCCCAGTGAAAGTAGAGGGAGCACATTTATCTCACCCCAATCTCCCCACAATAGCATCCACTGCCTGGCTGAGACAGGATGGGCATCATTTTGTGTTTGGGCAAGAGCTGCAGAAGCCTTTGTGTGCATGCATAGCAACTAGCTGAGACAGGACACCATAATCTCAGCAGTACTGATGGCAGTGGTGGGGAGAGAGCAACATTTGGCCAGTGGTTCTTATATATTGGTGTGATACAGAGATTATAGTGGAGGGAAAAATCCATAGTTGCCACTGACTTTGAGCATGGCTGAGAGGTGGTTGGGTACCCATGAAGACTGTGAGGTGACCCAGCCTCCCAAGATCAAGATGCCTAGGCGGAGCTGGCACAGGGAACATCTGCCTCTCTGAGAGGGTGCAGGGTATATATGGGTCTCTTGGTAATCACTAGGTATAGCTCCACACATTTGGAGCTCATCGGTTGCCTGGGGTGGGTCACTGCGGTGGGAAACATGCTCAGATGAGGACCATGCTAAATACACTGGTGCAGGCGTACACCTTCCGGATAGGTTAACGCCGGCGAGACTTCGGAGACACCAGACGCGTTTATCGGCTTTTCAGCTTCCACTTTATTTTTCAGCAGACTCGCGTTACATGTCGCGAACGCCTGCCGTCTTCGCCTCCTCCAACCCTCTTATATATCCCGCCCTGTTACCGGCATTCATTCACAACTCCTTCATTCACCACTCCCGCTTATTACTGGTGTTCATTCACAGATCCCGCCTGTTACCGGCGTTCATTCACAACTCCGCCTTTTACCAGCGTTCATTCATAACTCTCGCCTGTTACCGGCGTTCATTTACTACTCCCACCCACCGTCCATCTATTTATATATGATTCACGGAAAACATGTTACCAACTCTGCAAGAGTAAGTGTGGGAAACATGCAATAACAGGATGCTTAAAGTCAAAACAGGATCTTGCAATTAGCAACGGGCAGGGTGGAAAAAGCCCAGCACTAAACTTCTTGTGCTTGTACATGTCGGGAGGGGCACAGCTGGCCAGGCTGTCCTGTTCCCCGACACACTGGGGCTAACTACCTGGGTACTACTCACCTTGGAGGAGTGCAGATGAGGATGTGATCACACCAAAAGAGATGACCATTCTCCTCCTTCTGTCAACAACAGGAGATCAACCATGCCCAACTTGGGTGTTATCCTGGAGACTCACCCCACCCTGGAGCACTGACCAGAGATCCTTTTTGACACCCACCACACACCTCTTGGTATTCACTGAAAGTGCAGATATTCCACTAATCCACAGAGGCATCAGAGAAAAAAACAATTAACTCCACAAATGCAGAAATTCAAGAAAAAGAATAAGGAAGACACCATGACCCCCCCACCAAAGTAACACAAGAATATTTCAGTATTATAATGTGATGATTAAGAGATTGATGAAATGCTGAAACAGAATGCAAAAATTAATCAAAGGATTACTCAAAACCAATCAGAAGCAAATCCAGAAACTAAAGACTATACATGACATGAATGAAAATTTTACCAATGAAATTGAGATATCACAGAGAAATCAAAATGATACATTAGAAATGAAGAATTCCATAACTCTAATAAAAAATCAAATGGAAAGCCTGAACAGCAGACTTGCTGGGGCAGAAGAAAAAATATCCAAGCTAGAAGAAAATCTTTGGAAACCTTTCATTCAGAACCCCCCCAAAAAAAAGATGAAAATAGAAAACTTAAAAACAATTGAAGATTTATGGGATACTATCAAAAACCCAAAATATGGGTCTTGGGAATTCCTGAGGGTGTAGAGAGAATGGACTAGAATGCCTACTTAGTGAAACAGTTACCGAAACTTCCCCAATTTGCAGAAAGAAGGGGACATCCAAGAACAGGAAGCACATAAAACTCCTAAGAAATGACCAGAAAAGATCTTCACCATGACACATTGTAGTCAGACTCTCCACAGTAAAACATAAAGAAAAGATTCTAAAATGCACATGAGAGAAATGCAAGATTACTATCAGAGGATCTCCAATTAAACTCACAGCAGACTTCTACATTTGATCTTAGCCAAAAGGCCAAGAAGTTATACACACAGCAGACTTCCCATCAGAAACCCCACAGGATACAAGAGAATAGCAAGATATAATCCAGTCTTTAAAAAAAAGTCAACCCAGAATATCATACACTGTAAAGGTCTCATTTATGAATGAATGAAGCTAAAATAAAAGCCTTCCATAACAAACAGAAATTCAAAGAATTTGTCATCACCAATCCAGCCTTATAAAAATGCTTAAGGATGTGCTACACACAGAAACACAGAAAGACAGCCATCATTATGAAAGAATGTGAAGGCAGAAAGCTCCTCAGTAAAAGTAGAAAAGAAATTCAAAGAAAACAAAAGGAATATTTATGAAAAATGGCAGAGCCAAGCTGTTATTTATCAATAGTCACCTTTAATGCAAATGGCCCTACTTTCCAGTTAAAAGATACAGACTGGCTGAATGGATTAAAAATAAAACTCATGTTTGCTGCCTAAAAGAAACATATCTCACCAACAAGGAAGGATACATGCAGACTGAAAGTAAAAGGATGGAAAAAGATATACCATGCTAACAGAAAGCAAAAAGGGCAGGTTGCACCATCCTAATATCAGACAAAATAAACTTTAACACAAAAACTGTTAAAAGGGACTAAGAAGGGTAAAATGTAATGACTAAGGGATCAATTCAAAAAGAAAAGATGTGACTATAATAAATCTATATGTACTCAATTACAGGACACATGGCTATTAAAAGAAATATTAATGGATCTAAAGGGAGACATAGACTCCAATACAACAGTAACAGGGTTCTTCAACACCCCACTTTCATCAATGGACAGATCAACTAGAGAGAAAATCAATAAAGTCACAACAGAGATAATCAACACTATGGAACAAATGGATCTAATGGGTATCCACAGAACTTTTCAGCCCATAGTTGCAGAATACACATTTTCTTCTCATCAGTTCATGGAACATTCTCTAGGATAGACCATATGCTAGGCCATAAAGCAAGTGCCAACAAATTTTAAAAAAATCAAAACTATACCATGCATCTTCTCTGACCACAGTGGAATGAAGCTGGAAATCAACAACTCAAAAACATCTAGAACATGTACAAACATATAGAGACTGAATAACATGCCCTGAATGAACAGTGGGTCATAGAAGAAATCAAAAGAGAAATCAAAAAATTCTGGGAATGAATGAAGAAGATAATACAACATATCAAAACTTACAGGAAACAGCAAAAACAGTGTTAAGAGAGAAGTTTATAGCAATCAGTGTCTACATAAAGAAATTGAAAGGTACCAAATAAATGAGCTATCAACACATCTCAAGGTCCTAGAAAAACAACAACAAACCAAACCCAAATTAGTAGGAGAAAAGAAATAATTAAAATTAGATAAGACAGAAACAAAATTTAACCAAAAAAAGTACAAAAGATCAATGAAATGAAGAGCTGTGTTTTGAAAAAATAAACAATAATGATACATCATTGGCCCAAGTAACCAGAAAAGAGGAAGAGGACCCAAATCAATAAATCAGAGATGAAAAAGGAAATGTAAAAACAGATACCACAGATAAAAAGAATCATCAGGAATTATTACAGAGCTGCATGCCAACAAATTTGAAAATCTAGAAGAAATAGAAAGACTCCTGAACACATTCAAACTACCCAAATTGAGTCATGAAGACATGGAAAACCTTAACAGAGGAATAACAAAGACATAGATTGAATCAGTAATGAAGCCCCTCCCAACAAAGGCCAGGACCAGACAGCTTCATTGTGTAATTCTACCAGACATTTAAAGAAGAACTAATTCCAATTCATCTTGAGCTATTCAAAATAATTGAAAAGGTGGGAATCCTCCCATACTCCTTCTATGAAGCCTGTATCACCTTAATTCCTAAGCCAGAAAAAGATACAACAGAAAAGATAACTATACACCAATAACCCTGATGAACATAGATGCAAAAGTCCTAAAAAAAATATTAGCCATTCAAATCCAATAACATATCAGAAAGATCATTCACAAGGATCAAGTGGGATTTATCTCTGGTATGCAGGGATGATTCACATTAACAAACTGAAGAACAAAAACCACATGGTTATCTCAATAGATGCAAAAAGAACATTTGGTAAAATACAACACCCTTTCATGATGAAAACCTTAAGAAAATCAGGTGTAGAAAAAACATTCCTCAACACAATCAAGGCAAATTATGACAAACCCATGGCCAACATCCTATTCAAT
Source organism: Oryctolagus cuniculus (assembly GCF_964237555.1). Taxonomy (NCBI): domain Eukaryota; kingdom Metazoa; phylum Chordata; class Mammalia; order Lagomorpha; family Leporidae; genus Oryctolagus; species Oryctolagus cuniculus. The sequence continues at coordinate 81,505,259 of NC_091432.1, read as the reverse complement.
GAGGAAAAATGGAAGCATTCCCACTAAGATCTGGAACCAGACAAGGCTTATCACTCTCACCATTGCTATTTAATAGACCTGGAAGTTTTAGCCAGAGTCATTAGGCAAGAAAGAGAAATTAAAGTGATACTAATCAGAAAGGAGGAAATAGAACTATTCCTATTTAGAGAAGACATGATTCTATATATAGCAAATCCAAAAGACTCCACTCAAAAACTATTGGATCTCATAAAAGAGTTTGGTAAAGTGAAAGGACATAAAATCAACACAAAAAAACAACAGCCTTTGTATACACAGACAATGCCATGGCTGAGCAAGAAATTTTAAGACCACTAACATTCACAATAGCTACAAAATAATTAAATACCTTGGAATATATTAAATCAAGGATTTCAAAGATCCCTATGTTGAAAAATACAAAACACTAAAGAAAGAAATAGAAGATGACATTAAAAAGCAGAAAAATCTTCCATGTTCGTGGATTGCAATAATCAACATCATTAAAATGTCCATACTTCTAAAAAAAATTACAGATTCAATGGGATCCCATTGAAAAGAACAATGACATTGTTTGCAGATCTAGAAAAAAAAAGATGCTAAAATTCATATGAAACACAAGAGACCCTGAATAGCTAAAGCAATTTTATACAACAAAAACAAAGCCAGAGGCACCACAATACCAGATTTCAATACATACTACAAGGCAGTTATAATCAAAAGAGCCTAGTACTGGCACAAAGTCAGACATATATAATAGAAAAGAATAGAAACTCCAGAAATCAATCTACACATCTACAACCAATTTATCTTTGACAAAGGAGCTAAAATCATTCTGCCATGAAAGGACAGTTTCTTTAACAAATGGTGCTGGGAAAAATGGATCTTCATGTGCAGAAGTATGAAATTAAACCCCTACCTTATACCTTACAAAAAATCTACTAAAATGTATCAAACACCCAAATCTACTACCCAATATCATTAAATTACTAGAGAATAATGGAGAAACTCCACAAGATATTGGCATAGGCAAAGACTTCTTGGAAAAGACCCCAGAAGCACAGGAGGTAAAACATACAATTGGGATTATATTAAGCTGAGAAGCTTCTGCACTGTAAAAGAAATGCTCAGCAAAGTGAAGATACAACTGAGAGAATAAAAGAAAATATTTGCAAACTACAAAACTGATAAAATGTTAATATCCAGAATCTATAAAGAGCTCAAGCAATTGAACAACAAAAAGACAGACAATCCAGTTAAGAAATGGTCAAAGGACATGAACAGGCATTCTTCAAGATAGAAAATTCAAGTGGCCAACAGACACTTGAAAAAATGTTCAGGATTACTAGCCATCAAGGAAATGCAAATCATAACCACAATAAGGTTTCAGCTCACCCCAGTTAGACTGGATCTCATACAGAAATCAACAAACACCAAATTCTGGTGAGGATATGAAGAAAAAGGTAAACTAATCCACTGTTGGTGGGCATGTAAACTGCTACAGCCACTGTGGAAGACAGTATGGAGATACGTCAGAAATCTGAATACAGTCCTACCATATGATCCAGCCATCCTTCTTCTGGGAATTTACCCAAAGGAAAAGAAATCAGCATATGAAAGGGTTACCTGTATTCCCATGTTCATTGCAGCACAATTCACAATAGCTAAGATATGGAATCAACCCTGTTGTCCATCAACTGTTAACTAGATAAAGAAATTATGGTATATAAACACTATGGAGTATTACTCAGCTGTAAAATAAAAATGAAATCCTGCCTTTTGCAACAAGATGGACACAACTAGATATTATACTTAATGAAAGAACCCAGTCCCAAAACACACAGATATCATATGTTTTCCCTGATCCAAAGTATCTCATAGAGTACCTAAAATGTAGTGTATTGGAGTGAAATGTACATTTTGAGATGCAATGATTGTATATAAACCTTGTCTCTTACATTGAGGAACAGTGATTTTTTTTTATCTTCATACTATTTGTTGAACTACTATACTTCAGGCAAAGTTAACTTTATGATCATTAAGTAAACTGAAAATAGATCTTTGTAAAAATTAAGAGTAGGAATGGAGAGGGAGGAGGAAGAAGTGTTGGTGCATGGGTGGGAGGGAGGGTAGGGGGGAAAGTGTCACTCTCTTCCTTAATCTGTATATATAAAATACATGAAACTTGTACAAATTAAATAAAATTTAAAAAGGAGAATTGTAACTCATGATATAGAGGTTTCTCAATACCAGATGCAATTTTACTTATTAAATGTTAAATGAGGAGATTGAAAAAAAAGGTTGGGTAAAGAATCAGCAAAGAAAGACATTAAATGATTTTTATTTATTGTTTCAAATTTCAAAATATTAAAATCCATGAAAAATATGAGCCAGCTGGTAAGCTTCAGTTAACATGAAATTTCCATTAACCAAAATACTTTAGCCTAAAGCATGCCATAGAAATATAGTTTATCAAACAGTTCAGAATATTAGAGTTTAAAAATAATTAGATGTTCAATTTTGAATACACAGTCATTGCAAATGCACTAAAATATATATTCTTTAAATTTACTTGTTATTGAAATTAATGTTTTGTCTAGAGAAATATGGAGTTTTTCTCATTAAAACTGATAGAGAATTGTTTTCCCTTTTTTTATCTTACATTCTACATTTAACACCTATTCTTTTAATCTTCCTTCCAAATTCAGTCCTTAAACATCTATTCCCAGGATTCCATTCAAATCCAGATATTTAGATCGCTAGTGCAACTGTAACCTTTTTAGGACCAAAATCAAAATCCCAATCTTCTCTGCCTCCTTACAAAATTATCTACTCTTTGCCACTCTTCTCTAGCTTAGCTTCATCACACACTTGATGGGCTCATACCCTTAGCAAGAAAAATCAAATATTTGTAAATCAGAAAAAGATTAGACAGATTTTAAGTCTTGAAAAGCTGTAAGTACAAAAATGAAAAGGATGGATAGGGAGGAGACAATGGATAATCAGGTAAAATAGGGAAAGTGGAAATGTAGGAGAAGGGAGAAGCAGCAAAAAATAAAACATGCAGACAGATAAGTGAATGAAGAGCCACTGAGAGTACTCTTCCCAAAGCTATCACAGTAACTTTATTAATGACCTCTAATCTTTCCCCTCAATTAACCATTTGAGGGAGAGCCTTTATAAGGTTCAATTTAAGCCTCAAAGCATAAAGCACATTAGCTATTGTAATGAATTTAAGGGGTGCTTAATAATAATCTTCATCACTAGTAAGAAAAAAACAGGCTTGCATTTAATCACAACTCCAAATAGAATTGCTGATATAACTCTGAAATAAATCAAATTCATGCTATCATAGCATGACATGCACAATGGATTCTGAAGAATGCAGTTATATTTACTACATACATAATTACAGCCTTTTTTCTAATTATATCATAACGTGACTGTAACTAACCAAATTGCAGTGGTTTTATAGTCTTTACCAGTCAATCTATGTTTGGTTAAATATATTGGATAAGTAGGCTTTTTTTTTTTTAGTTTTAGCATGTTCTTAATCTGTTTGTAATTTCCTGCCATTTTGTTTACAATATACAATATTGTAGAATGTTGTGTCCTCATTTTTAAAATGGCAAAAAATCTCATACAATAATTAGGTCAAGCATTATGTAAAACTTATTTTTTATTCATTTAGTTAGTAATAGATCTTCTGTCCACATTTTGAACAAAAAGAAATAAAACAAGTGTATTATTGCCCAAAATTTAAAAATAAAAGATAAAAGCAGGAACTTCCAAGAGCAGGAGTTTGGCATAACAGTTAAGCCCTAACTTGTGACACTGGCATTCTTCATGGGAGTGCTTGATTGGAGTCCAGCCACTGCCTCCAAACCACTTTCCTGCTAATGTGCACCCTGGGAGACAATTGATGATGACCCATGTACTTGAGTACCTCCCACTTAAGTGAGAGAGACTCAGATTGAGTTCCAAGCTTTGACTTCACCAAACACTGGCTGTTGTAGGAATTTCAGAAGTGAATCAGTGAATGGAAAATATCATTCTCTCTGTCTCTCTGGCACTCTGTTTTACAAATAAATAAAACCTTTAAAAAACAGGAATTTCTAAGTCTAAAAACAATTAGTTTTGAAATTTGGTAGAATTATATCAATGTATTTCTGAAATTTGAATGTCTATTTAAGACTATACTTTACTAGCTTCTCAAAATGAAGAATCAAATATAAATTTTTTTTTCCAACCATCAAGGCAAAGGAAAGATCAACACAGACATCAGAGGTACTAAATTCCCTTATATGAAAGAGTGTTAGTACAAATGACCCCCAATTTATGATAATTCCATTTTATTAGATTTCAACTACAAAATGATACTTCTTTCACAGTCAGTACAATATTCAATAAATTATATAAGACATTCAACAACTTTACTATAAAATAAGTTTTATATTTGATTATTTTACCCAACTGTAGGCTAATAAACGTATTTCAAACAAATTTAAGGTAGGCTAAACTAAGCTGTGATGTTAGGTAATTTACATGTATTAAATCATTCCAACTTAGGATATTTTAATTTACAATGGGTTTATCAAGATATAACCCTCCAGAAAGTCAAGGAACATCTGCTGTTGACTTTGACTTTCTTGAAGAAAAAGTTGTTTAAAAAGAAACTAATTTTATTATAGAACTGAAAACTCTGCATTAATGATCAGGTGAGAAGCATAGGTACATATGTGCAATCTAGTTGGGGTATTAGTTTCACATCTAAGCAGATGGAATAAATCAATGGTTTAAATTGTCATCCAGAGAGGTTGCATTTCAGGGGTTTCAAAATAGTCTATTAGAATTAGATTTTTAATTTTATTATTTTTAATTATGATAAAATATACATATTAATTTAACATCTTAACCATTTTTTGATGATTACATGGTTAATTAGTTTTAAGTATACTCACATTGCATTACATCAATATCCCCAACTTTCTTTTGCAAAATTTAAACTATATTCATATGCCAATTCTCTATTTCCCCCTCTTCTTACTCCTAGCAGCTACCACTATACTTTCTGTTTCTGTAAGTTTGACTCTGCCACATAATTCATATAAATGAAATCATACAGCATTTATCTTTTTGTAATGGCTTGATTTCATGTAGCAAATGCCGTCAAGGTTCTTCCACATTGGATAATGTGTCAGAATTTTCTTCCCTTTTAGGGCTGAACCATACTTCATTGTATGTATATACCATGTTTTGTTTTTCCATTCACTTGTTGTTGGACATGAGTTGCTTCTACCTTTTGGCTATTTTGAAATAATGTTGCTCTGAATGTGAGTATACATATGTCTTAAATATTTAAATGTGTTTTAAGTATTTAAAGTAACTAAGAATGATAAGTAAACATCAAAATATGTTGTAAGCTAAATTTTTACCTGCTGTTGATCTCACGTATATAAATGGGGTTATGTATTAACCTTGAAAAAGAAGTTTAGCTGCTCTCATATTTAATATCTGAATTTATTGAAATTATGTTTATATATATAAATAAACATCCACATACAAAAATAAATATCTATAAATAACTACAAAGATTGTACTGTAAACTGGCCTCTTATTTAAATTCAGACCTCTACATGTCTCCTTATTAATAGCATATGCTACTAAAACAATGAAGTAACATACTCAACTTCAAGCCAGTAGACTTTAGTACTTTGTTTCTTCATAGAGTAACAATCTGTATGACAAGTAAATGAATAATTTATTATATGATGAAAATGTCACACTGTGGTTTCATGGTTACTGCATAAAACATGCTTACTGACTCAATTTTTAACTCTTTGAGGAACACCAACAAAGGTTACATAATAGTGGGAGATTTCCGCAATGGTTTACACAAAATATCTTTTATCAACTATTATTTTTCTCCTAAACTTTGTCACCTTTGTGAATACCACATCTTTCACAACAGGACAAGCATCATCTCTTCCATAAAGCTTCATTGATATAACTCTTCCGCAATCTCACAAGCAGAGCTGTTCTTCTTCATGTTTAAAGATTTTATCTACTTATTTGAAAGTAAACGTTACAGAAAGAAAGGAGAGACAGAGAGATAGAGAGATCTTCTATCCACTGATTCACTCCTTAAATGGCCTCAACAGCTGGAGTTAGGACAGTCTGAAGCCAAGAGCCAGGAGCTTCTTCCAGGTCTCCCACTTGGGTGCAGGGGTCCAAGGATTTGGGCCATCTTATGATGCTTTCCCAAGCATATTAGCAGGGAACTGGATCCACTACACCACAGTCCAGCACCTTATTGTTTATGCCTGCTTTAGCTTTACATACTTTAAGCTTCTTCATTAAGAGGCTATGTCAGCTGGCGCTGCGGCTCACTAGGCTAATCCTCTGCCTGCGGCACCAGCACACCAGGTACTAGTCCCAGTTGGGGCGCCGGATTCTGTCCCGGTTGCTCCTCTTACAGTCGAGCTCTCTGCTGTGGCCCAGGAGTGCAGTGGAGGATGGCCCAGGTCCTTGGGCCCTGCACCTGCATGGGAGACCAGGAGAAAGCACCTCCAGCCTCAATGCACTGGTGGTAGCGGCCACCTGGGGGGTGAACCAATGTAAAAAGGAAGACCTTTCTCTCTATCTCTCTCTCACTGTCTAACTTTGCCTGTCAAAAAAAAAAAAAAAAAAAAAGAGGCTATGTCATATTCACTATTTTGTCACCAGTCTGTCACACATTAATCACACAATAAATGACTGAATAAAAATGATTGCATAAATAACATAAAAACTCTTTTGACTTATGTTTCCTCAAAGTCTAATATGGAAACCTACACAAACATCAAAAATTATAATAGAGTAGATAGCTTCAGTGTGATATAGAACATTCCCCAAAATTCATTAGAGATGTTGCTAAAAAAATGCGCCCTTCACAAAAAACCCGAATGTTTTCCTGACATGCAGAAAGTCAATCACTGACAAAAGAGTCTAGAAGAAAGTAGTTTACTACAATACATATAGCTTAATTCCTGGGTTCCCCAAGGGGTTGTAGTAAAGATTCTTTTTTTAAGACATTTATTTATTGGAAAGGCAGAATTACACACACACAAACACAAAGAAAGAGAGATGGAGGGAAAGAGAAAGAGATCATCTGCTGGTTTCACCCCCCAAATGGTAGCAACAGCCAGAGCTGGGCCAATCAGAAGCCAGGATCCAGGAGTGTCTTCTGGGTCTCCCACATGGGTGCAGGGGCCCAAGAATTTGGGCCATCCCTGCTGCTTTCCCAGGCACATTAGGAGAAAGCTGGATAAGAAGTGGAGCAGCCATGCCTCAAACTAGTAGCCAAATGCAATGCCAGGGCAGCAGACACCAGATATACCCACTACACTGCAGTGTAAAGATTTTTATGAGTTAAAAGTGGGGTGGGAGTTATGTATTCAGCATGTATACAGGGTCCTAGCTGGTCAATGGTGCTTTTGGCCTTCCTTTTATTGGTTATTGATACCATGTTCACCAGGGAATCTTTATGATAGCCATATGAGTTTCAGTCAGTCTGAGGGCTGCACACAGGTCCTAGTTACTTTCTGCCCTTGACCTGGAATTTCTCTAAAACAAACCCCTGAGACATTACCGAGCATCAAGATTTATCTAATGGAGAAGCAAATGACCTCATGAGTCTGGTGATTAGAAACTTGTAGGGCCAACTGCAACACTCCCTCAATTCAGTGAATTAATTTTAGCAAGTGGTTGATTAATAATCATAATTCAGGACAAGGAAACTTTAAGCTAAGGGAGGGAAGCTTGGAGTCTTGGGTCTGATCACAACTAGCATCCACATTTGAAGCATTTTATAGGGGACTCCATTCAAGTGGTTGACTTGTGTATATTCTGTTATTTCCAGAATAGGTCAAGGAAAAACAAAAACTCTAGTTGTTTTTTTACATCCCCCAAATATTAATAGCAAAATGAAAATACTATACTAAGGACAATATAAAATTAGTCAAACTACCCATAATTGCGGTTTACTTTCATATAAACTACTTTCACGAGAAATATTGAGAAACTATCCCATCCAGGAAAATATATTTTTATCATGACTAGTATTCTGTAATTAACAATGCTTGTAGATTAGAACATATTTGCAGTTGTATTTTTAGACATTAATAAATTGTAAAATAGACTAAATAACAGAATACAAACAACTCAATTGGAAGTTGGACCTAGTATTTGAAATTCTGAATTGCTCCTTGTATGTTAGTCATGTCTTTTCCCTCTAGAGTAAGGTCAGTGTGAAAGAGCTGAAGTAGATGGAGGAATGATGAATGTAATGAGAGGAAGAGGTGCGGAAATTATTCTGAAACCCATGATTTAGGTTTCAAATAAAGATACTTTCTAAAGGAAATGAAACTGGTGATATCAGTTTGCTCCCTAGCAACTACTGTAGTGGAGATGCAATTTGAATGCATCAGCGTTTCACATATTGGGACTCTCTGTGGAAATGTATAATGAGCTCCTGTTGGGGCAGTTTTTCACATTATGTTTCAGTGTTAGGGCATGCATTTATCCAGTTGTCTGCAGCATCCTGAACAGCTCAACAAATTTTAAACATTTTGGAGATAAAAACAGTTTGAGGATTTCCCTAAGTACTCTCCAAGGCATTGGACTAATAACAAAATGGAGACCCAAATCTTGAGAGTGGAAGCTTACATTACTTGAGTACCCTGCTATACAAGAAACTGGCTTCTGTTTACATGGAATATCACATGTCAGGTGGTTGTTGATAAGCTTATATCAGAAAGAAATAGACATTGTCATTTAATCAAAATTTAACTTATTGGTACGAAATTTGAGTGTTAGTACAAAGTTAGTTGTGTTTAATGGCTGATTTCCAATTAAGACATTTTAATTTTCCCATCTTCTTAACAGTTCACTGCTAAAAATCCATTCATAAAAATTAAACACAATGTGATGAATTCAAAAATATATCTTTATCTGTTTCCATTTGCTTGTCTTTCTTTTTTTAGTACTTATTTTTTAAAGATAAGAAGTGAAGAAGTACTGCCATCTACTGGTTCATGAGAAACATTCCTGAAATAGTTGAACAGGAGCTAGTACTATAATAGCTTTGTGGAAGACATCCATGGAGACAAAAGAAAAGGTTGTGATGCTTTAAGCTCTTTAAATGAAACCCTGGTTAATATATTATTCATTCATTCATGCATTTCAACACAATTGAATTGAGAACCTACCAGTATCGCCAAGCACTGAGCTGAACCCATAGAACTGACTAAATCATGTTACTTGATAGAAAAATCATTTCATTTTCTTTCCTTCTTCTTTTCTTGTACCATCAATAGTATATGAATATGTTTTTGTAGAATTCACTTGAGTTAATGTATTGAGCTTCTGAGAATAATTTCTCAAAAATATTAAATATTTACAGGCTATGCTGCCAGCAAAAAGTCCCATCAGAACAACAAAAGCATACAAATCTTATAAATACCTTCTCCCTAACTCATTCAAATTCAATCTACTTATTTTAAGATATTAATAATCCATTTAAATATTATCATTCACAAAAGAATGGAGTAAAGATAGAAAAGTAATTCTGGTGAATGTGCTCCTTAATAGGAAACATAGTGTAGGAATATTAGAAGCAGTACAGAATGGACACAGATATTGATTACACAACATTAATAGTGATTTATGCATCAAGAATATTCAGCACATACCTGAGGAATTTAGCAAGCTTTCTCTAATATCTAAACTACTGAATCCAGCAAACCAGAAACTCACTCAGACATTCAAAAAAACCTACAATACACATGACATCAAAAAACAGTGAAAAGGAATTCTTAGATAAACATTATCAATTAATAGTATCTTAGTTGCATGCTTTGTTATTTTTCCCATGAAATCTTAATCCTAATATATATCAACCTATAAGATTATCAACTTTTAAGATGATATACAGTTATTTCATTATCACAAACTCATGCTTCTCATTCTCCATTAGGCCATGGATATAATACTCATAATCCCCCTCGGTGACTGAAAGAAGATCTATCTTTAACTTCTTCTGTAAACTTAAGTCACAACATAATGCTTAAACTCTTATAGGTTCCTAACACATTTGTATTAAGAGACTAAATAAATATCATTGTTTCCCCAAAGGAAAAGAGAAGTTCCTATCAGTGATATGTCAGTGATCCATTTTACTGTTTCCAAAATCTTATTACTTTATAAAACAAAAGATATTTTAGTGAAACCATTTTATACTTACAGAAGAGTTGCAAATAGAGAGATTCTCATATTCCCTCTCTCACATTCCCTTAATTAAGATTTATTTATTTATTTAATTTTCAATTTATTTTAAAGGCAGAGAGAGAGTAACTCATTCCCAAATGCCCACAACAACTCAGGCTGGAAGAGGCCAAAGCCAAGAGCACAGAACTCCATCATGAGGTCCCACATGTGTGGCAGGGATTCAAGTCCTTGAGCAATCCCTTGCTGACTCCCCAGGTTGTGTGTTAGGAGGAAATTGGATTGGAAACAGAGTTGGGACTCAAACCCCAGCACTCTGATATGAGATGCAGGCATCTTGAGTAGCATCTCAATAGTAGTGCCAAAGAGCAGGTCCCAGATCCCCTTTAATGCTAATATTTCACATAACTAGTATATAATTATTAAAAGTAAGAACTGTAGCATCACTACAACACTCTTAACTAACCAAACTAAACTAAATCAGACCCTTGCTTCACTCCATCATATTCATATCTCTCCTACTATTCCCAACCTCAGTAGAGGTTACCACCACTCATTGATTTTAAAAGTAAAAAGCATATAAGTCATAAAGAAATAAACTTGTCCCTATTTTCATAGGACATGATCCTATAAACAGAAAACCCTAAAGACTCCATGAAAAAAAACTGATATAGGTAATAAACAAATGCAGTAAATTTGTAGAATATAAAATAAACATAAAAATCAGCTGTGTGTCTATTCAGCAACAATGAAATATCTGAAAAGGAAACTCAGAAAGTAATCTCATTTACAAAGCATCAAAAAGAATAACATGCTTAAGAATGAACTTGATTAAGGGGTGGATATTTGTATACTAAAAATTATAAAGTACTGATGAAAGGTATCAAAGAAGATATAAATAAATGTGCTCATAGATTAAAAGGATTGATATTGTTAAAAGGTCCATCCTGCTTAAAGTGATCTACAACTTAAATGCAATTCCTATCAAAATCTCGATGGTATTTTTAAAGAAATAAAAAAAATACAAATTTATAAGTAATCACAAAAGAACCTGAAGATCCAAATCAATGCTGAAAAGGAATAAAACTGGACGCACCATGCTTTATTTCAAAATGCAATACAAAGCTATGAGTAAAATTGTACAGCATTGATGTAAACACATATATAAAAATCAACAAAAGAGAACAGAGAATCCAGAAATAAACCCATGCATAAATGATCTTTCTCAATGTACTAAAAATGCACAGGGTAGAGAAGAGTTTCTTCAATAAAACAGTGTTGGAAAAACTGGATATGCACGTGCAAAAGGGTGAAATTTGAGCAACATGTTACATCATACCACAAAAAAAAAAAAAACTCAAAATGGACTAACTTATAAACATAAGACATGAAACCATAAAACTGGGAGATAACAGAGGAGAAGGTCTTCATGACATTAGTCTAGGATTAGTCTAGGCAGTTGATGGAATAAGTACGTAAGTCTCAGCCATTTAGGTTTCCTGTTACCCTGACTTCTTTCAAGAGACTAGTTCAGTCTCACACTCTGTATTGTTCCCCCACCCCACTCCCTGCATTCTTCCCCAGGTTTGGAAGACAGTGGGCTAAACCTGAAGAACCAGTATGGAGAAGCTTATCCCTGCCTACTGACCCCCACAAAAGGGCCCACCCTGCTGGGGTCTGGGCCTCTGTCATGTGTTCAGTCTGTGAGCATGATGGTAGTTGGACGACCTCTGTGAGTTTATTTTCTCTGAATAAATTCGGTCTGGCTGCAAGTTTATATTCTGTCTCCTCTCTGTTCCGCACCTTTTCCCTTACTTTTTGGTGCCCTCTGTGAGGTGGCAATAATCTGTGCCTTTTTTTCCTAATACTTTGCACCAATCTGTGCCTGTTTTCCTAACAAAGCAATGATCTCATGGATATGACAACAAAAGCAAAGCTAGAGAAGTGGAAACATATCAAAATAAAAAGTTTCTTAGTAGCAAAGGAAATAATCCACAGAGTGAAAATGAAACCTGTGTAATGAAAGAAAGTATTTGCAAATCAAATATGTAAAAGGGGTTAATCTCCCAAATATGTAATTTCTACAACTCAAAAGTAGAAAAAAACTAATAGTCTGATTATAGATAGACTAAGGATGTAAGTAGATGATTCTTTAAAGAATCCATACAGGTATCTGAAAAAAGGCTCAATGTCACCAAAGCATCAGGGAGATAAAAATAAAAACCACGATCTGGTATTACTTTACATCCTTCAGGATATACTATTTTAAAAAGTTTATTGGTAAAATGTAGAGAAATTAGAAATCAATTTGGCAGAAATGTAAAATAATGCAGCCACTGTGGAAAACATTATGGCGTTTCTCAAAAAAGTAAGAATAAAACTATCATATGACTCACCAATCCCATTTCAGAGTATTTACCCAAAAGAATTGAGTCAAAGTCTTGAAGATATTTTAGTACTCCTGTGTTCATTACAACACTATTCACAATAGCCAAGATATGAAAACAATATAACTGTCCAACAATAAATGAATGCATAAAGAAAATTGGGTATACACATGCAGAAACTATTAATCTGCCTTTAAAAAGCATGAAATTCTGCAGCATGTTATAACATGGATAAACCTCAAGGACTTTATGCAAAGTTAAATAAGATACTCACAAAAACACAAATACTACAAGATTCCACTTACATGGGTTGTCTAAAGTCATCAAATTCATCAAATCAAAAAGTGAAAGAGGAGGTGACAGCATTGTGGTAAGCTCTGTAAAGCCGCTGCAATGCCAGCATCCCATATGGGCGTGGCTTCGGCTGCTCCACTTCCTATCCAGCTCCCTGCCAATGGCCAGGAAAAAGCAGCAGAAGATGACCCAAGTACTTGGGCTCCTGCTAACTATGTGGGAGACCTGGAAGACGCTCCAGGCTTCTGGTTTTGGCCTGGCCCAGCCCTGGCCATTGAGACTATATGGGGGGTGAACCAGGAGATGGAAGATTTTCTGTCTCTCCCTCTCTCTGTGTAACTTTGACTTTCAGATAGATAGATAGATAGATAGATTAAAAAAAAAAAAGAAATGGAACGGTAGAATTCAAAGCCTGGAAGAAGATGGAATGGGGAGTTACTAATCAATAAACAGAGTTTGAGTTAAGCAAAATGAATAATTTATATGAGATCTGCTGTACACCATGGTACTTATAGTTAACAATACTGTATTGTATACTTAAATTTTTTTAAGATGATAATGTATTAACATACTACAGAGAAACAGAAGTCTTTCCTGGATATAACTCACTTTTCATTATTCAGTTTTCAACTTAAATATCCCCTTCTCCCAAAAGCATCCCTATTTAAAATTGTGCTTCTACTTCCAATCACTCTCTTTCAAATCATGAATTTAATTCCTTAATAATACTTAAAATGATTTATCCATTATTTTATTTATTTCTTTCTGATTTTCCGTATGCATCTGAAACAAAAACTTCTAGAGGAAATAAACTTATCTAAATTTCCACTACTGTATTTGAAAGATATAATATGGTAGCTGGTGTGTTTTAAACGTTATAAATAAACTTTCTTCAGTAAAATTGATAAAGAAAAAATAAATTTTCATAAATAAGAAGGAGGATAATCCAGGCAAGATCTAAACTGGCAAGTAGGAAATCAGGGAAACCGAGTAGCAAATAACAGCCAAACCCCACTTGTAGTCTGGCTCTGTAAATAAAATCATGTTGAAAGACAGCCATACTCATTTGATTAGTATAATCTATGGATACAGTGGCAGAGTTGAATAGTTGCATCTGGTCCCAAAAGCCTAGAAGATTAACTCTTACTATAACCACTTTAAATAGTGTACATCCAATGCTTCTGAGACCCTGTCTGTAAACCTTTAAACCTCCTTCATTATTACTGTAAAGGCCAATATGAAATCTAACCTTCTGTAGCTTGTCACAATATTCTGGAACTTTCAAGTCTATGCTGATTCAAATGCCACCATCGTTCTTACTATTTCTTTTATATTTTGAAAGTGTTGTAATATCATGAAACTTATTAAAATGCATCTCATTTTTGTTGACATTCTACTAAAATATAATCTCAATAACAAAGAGTAATTTATCTTTCTAGGATCATTAGATGCTTTTCAATGGGCATTCAATGCATTTCAGACTATAGTAATATTAGCTGGGCCACTAGAAATTTACGAAGTTCTTAAAATCAACTTTTAAAAGATTACTCAGCCAGCAGTGAAACCATGTACATTTTTTACATTTCAGCAATTTTAAACTTAGAAACAAGAGACTATGAGCAACTTCATTTGCCTGCCAAAGAAGTCTTAAGATTATCCCAAAGATTCCTTATTTTTCAGAATTCTAGCTTTTAGAAAATTATGACTTGTTAGTTTTACATAACTATATATCAAATATACAAAGACAGTACCTAATAGACACAAATTATGTTATATCAGCACCATTTAGTATTCCAAGATGAAAATGTGCTAGAGGCCAACAAAGGAAGAAAATCTGAATTTGCGGAGATTTCTAAGGACACACGTACTTTACTCCCATGCTTGACCTTACTGAGTTATATCCTTGATTAGGACTGTTGAATGAAACCAAGAGAGCCTAATCAAATCAAATCAGAATTGGAAATTCATTGCTCACCAAAGGTGAAAGTGGAGACCTGTTAAGGGAATGTGAATGCTTTTCTGGGTATCTTTCTTAATTACTTTAAGTCTGTGGGAAAGCAGTTAGCATAACTATTTGAATGCCTTGGAAACCCACAAGTTTACAGTTAAACACCAAAATAAAATGAAAATAATCTACCAGCCTACTTTTGACAGTTCACTTTTCTATTGTTTTTACTATGTCCTGCAGCAATCTTCTATGATTAATTTCACATAAACAGAGCTAGAATCACAACAAATTTTTAAAAACTAAAAGAAAACAAAACTGATATATAATCATAAAACATATTATTCAAATACTGTGCTACTTAATGTTCATGCCTCTCAGATTACCATGTAATACTTGAAGGTATATAGTAATTTTTTCACAGAAGCCATGGAATGAGGAATTTCAAGTTCTGCTCTATAAGAGTCAGATATTAGGTCTCCAAAAAATCATTTTATATTTTTTGGTGAGTCAGATTTCTGCCACCCAGAAAACAACCTACTTTCATAATCACTCAGTCTAAAGGCTTTCTTGAAACCCATATTTAAGAAGATGAGCAATAATTTTTATTATAGGTACTGAATTTGACACATTTTAAGTTTTTTAAATACTTTTTAAGGTTTAATTAATTGAAAGGCAGAGCCACAGAAAGAGAGAGAGTGTGTGTTTTCCATTCACTAGTTCACTCCCTAAATGGTCACAATGGACGGAGATGGGCCAAGCTGATGTCAGTAGCATGGAACACCACTTGAGTCTCCACGTGGATGGCAAGGGCCTAAGCACTTGGACCATCAACTGTAAAAGTACAGAGGTCTATAAGGTTTTATAGAAAGAGGAGTGAACTGAATCTGGAAGGAGATTCTGACTCTGGAAAGAGACTCTCTGACAAATTAAAATAATATTTAACCTGAGACTTGCAGGATGAGTAGGAATTAGATTAGGGAGAAGTGTGTATGTATTTGTTAGAAATTGGTATCTGCCTGCAAAGTTGGCACCATATGGTTGCCAGTTCCAGACCTGGCTGCTCCACTTCTGAGCCAGCTCCCTTCTAATGCACTTGGGAAAGCAATGGAAGATGACCCAAATGCTGGGACCCCTTTACCCACGTGGGAGACCTGGAAGAAGCTCTGGGCTCCTGGTTTCGGCATGGCCCCACCCCGGCCATTGCAACCATTTGGAGAGCAAACTAGTGGGTGGAAGCTCTCTCACTCTGTCTCTTCTCCTCTCTCTGTAACTCTGCCTTTCAAATAAATAAAAAATAAATCTTAAAAAAAATCAAAGAGAAGCAGCCACTGGGGCAGCAGTGAAATTATCATTTGAGACATCCATATTCCATTTTTGGAGTGCCTGGTTTGAGTCCTGGTTCATCTACTTCCAGTTCGGCTCCCTGCTAATACACATCCCAGCAGGCAACAAATTAAAGTTGAAGACCTTGAGTTGCTGCCACCCTGTGAGAGACCAGATGGAGATCTGAACTCCTGGCTTAGACCTGGCCCACCCCTGAATGTTGTGGTCATTTGAGGAGTGAACTAGCAGCAGGAAGATTTCTCAGTTTCTCTTCTTTCTCTGCCTTTGCAATAAAATGAAAATAAATAAAATTTTTTAAAATATAGACAGCTTAAAAAAAAAGAAGAGAAAAAAATGGCACTAAAGCCATAATACCAAAGTAAAGTGCCTAGATTAATTTTAAAGAATAACAAAGAGCAAACGGAGACTTCTCAACTCCGGATGACATGAACAGAGAATTGTTTTACAAAGATTGATCTGGCATCAGAGTGTTGTATGAATTAGGGGTAGGAAGAAGGCTAAGGATAAGTATTGGCTAGTTGTGCTAGCCAATACTGTAGTGCCAGTAAGATTTAAAAGAAAAACACAATGGTATTCCAAAGAAAAAAAAATCAATAGAAATTTGTGAGTGACTTACACAGAGTAAACTGAAGAGATCAAAACCTGAAAAGAATGCTCCTTCATGAAACCTACACAGAGTAAACTTAAGATCAGTGCCTGGAAGACATAAGGAAGAGAAAAAGTACATTTTATGGACCATATTTTTTAAAAAAATCAAGTAAAAAACAATTAACATCTACTCTGTTTGCATTTTTAAAAATTTGAATCATTAACTTCAGTCACCATGCTGCACGATAGATCTCTTGAATATGTTCCTCCTATCTTACTGTAATTTTATATATTTTGATAAGTATCTCCCTAATATGGAAATTAAACTATATGTGGTAATGCATTTCTTAATTGGCTAGATTTACTCATTCCACAATATGTATATATTGCAAAATACATACACAATAACTACATAGAATGTTATCTGTCAGTATAATTAAATAAATAGTCCTCTCTGGCAACAATAAAAAAAATGTAGACAACACATTTGTTGTGGCTTATTTCCTCACACTGCCTTCCCAGATGGATACATTTTGTCTTTCTCTGTTTATGAGCTATGCTTTGAAAATTGTAGTCATTCAGTAAAGCTAATCCTTCATTAGTACTTTTAATATCATTTATGTAATATATATTTACTAATGTGTACTAAATGCTAGACAATGGTAGGTAACGGAGAAGCAATGATGAGCAAAATAGACATAATGCAAACTTCATAGTGAATAGAGTGTAATAGAGAAAATATTTAACAAATAATTTCATAGATAACTATTTAATATGAATGTTATGCATACTATAAGTAAAAGTACAGAGGCATATAAGATTTTATAGAAAGAGGAATGAACTGGGGCCGATGCTGTGCTGCAGCAGGTTAAAGCCCTGGCCTGAAGCACCGGCATCCCATATGGGAGCCGGTTCTAGGCCCAGCTGCTTCTCTTCTGATCCAGCTCTCTGCTATGGCCTGGGAAAGCAGTAGAAGATAGCCCAAGTCCTTGGGCTCATGCACCCATGTGGGAGACCCAGAAGAAGCTCCTGGCTCCTGGCTTCGAATTGGCATAGCTCCAGCAATTGCCGCCATCTGGGGAGTGAACCAGCAGATTGAAGACCTCTCTGTCTCACCTCCCTCTCTGTAATTCTTTATTTCAAATAAACAAAATAAATCTTAAAAAAAAAAGAAAGCAAAATGAACTGAATCTTGTAAGAGGTTCTGGGAAAGACTCTCTGACAAATTAAAATAATATTCAACCTGAGACTTAGGAATTAGTTTAGGGAGTTGTGTGTGTGTGTGTGTGTATGTGCATGTATATTTGTTAGAAATTAGTATTTCATATACAAAAGGTAGGATGAACAAGAGTTATGAGGACAAAAGATTGTTGTGCATTTCAGGAACAGAGAAGGTTTGCATGCATTATGTAACATGATTAAGAAGAGATTAAAGAAAGATGAAGATGGATAAACAGACAGGAATTACATTATCTAAATCTTATAGAATCTGTAAGCTTGTCCATAAAGCAGTGGAAAGTTATCAAAAGACTTTGTGAGAGGTGTTTTTAAAATAAATTTATTTATTTCATAGAAACAGATAGAGGAGAAGGAGAGGGAGAGGTAAAGTGAGGTATCTTCCATCTACTAGTTCACTCTTTAATCCTCATAACATCTGGAGCTGGGCCAAGCCAAAGCTAAGAAGTTTTCAACCTGGGTTGGGTTTCCCATGTAGTTGTCAGAGAACCAAGTACTCCAGCCATGATAAGCTGCCTTCCAGGGTATATATGAGTAAAATGCTGGAAGCAGAAGTACAGGCAAGACTTGAAACCTAGGGACTCCAACATGGAATTTTAGCATCCCAAGCAATGAATGATATGACAACTGTGCTAAATGTCCACTAAGAGATTTTTTTTAACAATCAGGTGAAAGTGTGAATATTCTAATAGAGAAATATAAGATTAGACATAGGAAAAACAGAAGGAGCCTATTTATCTACGCCCAGATAATTGATCATGGTGATTTTGAATAGTAACAATAAAATGTTAGAGAAGTGAACACATTCAAGACACAGTTTGCACATTTACAAACCAGAATTGAGGCCGGCGCCGTGGCTCAATAGGCTAATCCTCCACCTAGCAGCGCCGGCACACCGGGTTCTAGTCCCGGTCGGGGCGCCGGATTCTGTCCCGGTTGCCCCTCTTCCAGGCCAGCTCTCTGCTGTGGCCTGGGAGTGCAGTGGAGGATGGCCCAAGTGCTTGGGCCCTGCACCCCATGGGAGACCAGGAGAAGCACCTGGCTCCTGCCTTCGGATCAGCGTGGTGCGCTGCCCGCGGCGGCCATTGGAAGTGAACCAACGGCAAAAAGAAGACCTTTCTCTCTGTCTCTCTCTCTCACTATCTACTCTGCCTGTCAAAAAAAAAAAAAAAAAAAAAAAAAAAAAGAAACCAGAATTGGCAAGACTTGAATAATGAACTGGAAGAGAGGTGATCAGGTAGAAGGGATTTTAAGCAACACTCTCAGGTTTCTGAAAATAGTAATGCAGTGGATAAAAAGTCACATGTCGGCCGGCGCCGCGGCTCACTAGGCTAATCCTCCGCCTTGCAGCGCCGGCACACTGGGTTCTAGTCCCAGTCGGGGCTCCAGATTCTGTCCCGGTTGCCCCTCTTCCAGGCCAGCACTCTGCTGTGGCCAGGGAGTGCAGTGGAGGATGGCCCAAGTGCTTGGGCCCTGCACCCCATGGGAGACCAGGAAAAGCACCTGGCTCCTGGCTCCTGCCATCAGATCAGCGCAGTGCACCGGCCGCGGTGCACTGGCCGCAGCGCGCCGGCCGCGGCGGCCATTGGAGGGTGAACCAATGGCAAAAGGAAGACCTTTCTCTCTGTCTCTCTTTCTCACTGTCCACTCTGCCTGTCAAAAAAAAAAAAAAAAGTCACATGTCAAGACAGTTAATATTTGAGGCAAAGCTGATTTGATGGGGCTATCATGGGTTTAAAGTTTGAGTGTGAGGTATCTACGTGGATTATTCAAACAATTATACATGTGGATGCTAAAATAAAAGTGGATTTAATGCTTGAATCAAATGCATTTGGGGAGAAAATTTTTAATGAGTATGGTAAAGTCAGGTAAAATAATTTTCATTAACTACAGCTTTTTATTTTTATTTATTTATTTTTTTTGACAGGCAGAGTGGACAGTGAGAGAGAGAGAGACAGAGAGAAAGGTCTTCCTTTTGCCATTGGTTCACCCTCCAATGGCCGCCGCGGCCGGTGCACTGCGGCTGGTGCACCGCGCTGATCCGAAGGCAGGAGCCAGGTGCTTCTCCTGGTCTCCCATGGGGTGCAGGACCCAAGCACTTGGGCCATCCTCCACTGCACTCCCTGGCCACAGCAGAGAGCTGGCCTGGAAGGGGGGCAACCAGGACAGAATCCGGCGCCCCGACCGGGACTAGAACCCGGTGTGCCGGCGCCGCAAGGTGGAGGATTAGCCTAGTGAGCCAAGGCGCCGGCCTATAGCTTCTATATTAGGTGAACTGAAATAATCCAAAGTTAATCTGGAAGCATTAAAAACTATGTACATTTTAACATTTCATTAAAATTCTGATGAGAAGAAATTATCTTTTCAAAAGAAGATCAACTAATTTATCTAATAATAGTGTTAAGTGATCATATTATTCATCTTAATGCAAGTAAGAACTGTCCAAGGTCAAATCTCTTCCCACAAAGAAAGGCAGTATATTGTGCAGGCTAATGCACCATCCTTCCCAATCACTTTGTGTTTTCCTTTTTATTTTCAAGATAAGCAATATTTTTTGATGAACTAACTGTGTTTTGCAAAAGACACGTAGTTAAGAAGTCATTTCCAAAAACCCCTCCACCTCAAAGGATCAAATATCAATGAAATAAGTGAACTGTTGTAATAGAAATTGTCTTAGAATTAATTCCCTCCAGCACTTTTCTATGCATGAGTCCTTTGAATTTCGGGAATATGTTCCTCTAAAATTTGTTTAAAATGATCTGATGAGAAGGAACCTATATTTCAAGGGCAATGATTTTATATAATCATTATATCATGCATTTTTATACATTTGTTTATGAATAGTTTCATTTTATTTTTACTTAATACATAAAAGTTGTACAAGTTTAAGAGATGTTATCTGACATTTTCAAACAAGTACAAATTTGTAATGTTCACATCAGGGTAAACATTTCTGTCTCTTCAAACATCACTTCTTTATGCAGAAACATTCAAAACCTTTAGTGTTTTTAAAAATAGATCGCATTATTATTACCAGTGGTCACTCTACTAAACAATGTAACACCAGAACTTCTTTCTGTCCAACTACAATTAAACATTCATTAATCAATCTTTCCCTCTTTTCCCATCTCCACTTCTCTCCAGTCTGTAGTAATTAATGTTCTATTAGATCAACTTTTTAAATTTTACATACAAGTGAAGTCATGTGGTAGTATTTTAAAGCTTACTTACTTTATTTGAAAGGGAGAGTGACAGAGAAAGAGACAGAGGGAGAAAGAAAGATCTTCCATCTATAGTTCACTCCCCAAATGTCCACAACTTTGAGAGGTGGGCTAGGTGAAAGCCAGAAGCCAGGTTGCCCAAGTGTAGGTGGCAAGGATATAAGAATTTGAGCCTGCATGTACTGCCTCTCAGAGTCCTCATTAGTAGGCAGCTGAATTGGAAGTAAAGTCAGGACTTTATTCAGGCACTTCAATATGCAATGCGGGTGTCCCAATCAGTGGCTTAACCTACTGTGCCACAACACCTGCTCCTCATGGTTCTTGATGGTATTCTTTCTGTGCCTTGCTCATTTCACTTAACATAATGACCTCCAGTTCTGTACATGTTGTTGCCAATGATAAGATTTCATCTTTTCTTATGGTTCAATAGTATTCCACTGTGTATATGTACCACATTTTTTATATCCATTCATCAACTGATAGCTATTTATATCGTTTCCATTTCTTGATTATTGTAAATAGTGTTGCAATAAAAAAGGAAGTCATTTATGCATTCACTTATTTTATATTTACTATTTTAACAACATACTGTGCTATTTGCTAGATAGGGGACAGTGGAATAAAAAGATGAATCAGAAATGCAATATTCTTTGAGAAAACATGATATATGGGAGTGGCCACCAAACACAGCAGTGTCTGTGAGATAGAATAAAGAGGTGAGAAAATCCATGATTGCACAGGGTATAATTTATGTGGACTTTATGTACAGAAGTATAGTTTTGGGCACCTGCAAGACAAGTGAACCCCTTCATGACAAAGCAGGAAAAAAAGGTTTTTGAGAAAAAAAGAAATGGTGGCTTACTGGAGTACACCCAGACTTTGTCAGAAAATATAACATTCCTAAAAATGTTATCTGACTGTAGAGTAGTGATTTCTAGAGGAGTAGATGGACAGGAGGAATAAAGGAACATTAGATGGGACCAGTGCTATGGCGCAGTGGGTTAACAAACTGGCATGAAGCGCCAGCATCCCATGTGGGCGCTGGCTGCTCCACTTCCGATCCAGCTCACTGCTGTGGCCTGGGAAAGCAGTAGAAGATGGCCCAAACCCTTGAGCCCCTGCACCCGCGTGGGAGACTCGGAAGAAGCTCCTGGCTCCTGGCTTCGGATCAGCACAGCTCCAGCTTTGCGACCAATCGGAGAGTGAACCAGTGGATAGAAGACCTCTCTCTCTGCCTCTCCTCTCTCTATGTAACTCTGACTTTCAAATAAATAAATAAAACTTTAAAAAATAAAATTAAATTAAAAATAGACATTAGATAAAAGATATCAAAATATAGGTAGATATAATTGACTCTATTGTTCAACAGTGCAATGGAATGACCACAGCTCAAAACAATGTATCATGTATACTGTATAAAGAATTGAAAGATGTGAGCTGATGTTGTGGCATAGCAGATACAGCTGCTGCCTACAAAGCCAGCATACCATATGGACACTGGTTCAAGACCTGGCTGCTCTGCTTGTGATATGGCTCCCTGCTAATGCACCTGGGAAAGCAGCAGAAGATGGCCCAAATGCTTGGTCCTTCTCAAATTGTATAAGATATCTGTATCCATTGAGAGAGCTGGAAGAAGCTCCTGATTCCTGGCTTCAGCCTGGCCCAGCCAGAGCCATTGTGACCATTTGGGGAAGGAACAAGCAGTCGGAAAATTCTCTCTCTCTCTTCCTCTTTCTGTGTAACTTTGCCTTTCAAATAAACAAATAAATCTTTAAAAAAATTAGTCCCTGAAGCAAATTTTAAAAACAAACAAACCAACCAACCAAAAATGAAAGATGGGGCCAGCCTTGTGAGGAGTCAAGTAAAGCCACCACCTATGACATCAGCATCCCATAGGGGCGCTAGTTTGCAACCTGATCTGGATCAGTCCTGGCCATTGTAGCCACTTGGCAAGTGAACCAGTGGATGGAAGATCTTTTTCTCACTCACTCTCTCCCTCTCTCTGTAACTCTGACTTTCAAAAAACAATAAATCTTTTAAAAAAAAGTATAATTGAAAGAATGGAGCTGTTAGACTCCAAACACCAACACAATGTAAGGAAATTGAGATGCTAATTGTGCCTAATTTGATCATTTTATGAAGTATACGTGCATGGAAATATGCAAAGTATCCCATTAAAAACATACAAGTATTATAAGTTAATTTCTTTTTTTACAAGTTAATTTCAAATTTTTAATAATATCGGAGCCAGCATTGTGGTACAGAGCTAAGCTGTGACCTGTGATGCTGGCATCCCATCTGAGCACTGTTTGAAACCCAGAAGCTGATCTGCTTCCAATCCAGATCCCTGATAATGAACCTGGAAAAGAAACGGAAGACAGCCCAAATACTTGGGTACCTGCCACTTCCATAGGAGAGCTGGATGGAACCCTCGACCAACCTTGGCCATTGCATATATTTGGAGAGTGAATCAGTGGCTAGAAGATACTTTCTCTTTCTCTCTCTCTCTCTCTCTCTCTCTCTCTCTGTCTCTGGCTCTGGCTCTGCCTTGCAAATGAGTAAAATAATTTTTAAAATATCACAGTTAGACTATATATCCCAAGGACTCAAAGAAACCTTAAATGTTTCTAATAATACTTTAAAGAAACACATAATGGAGCATTTAATTGTGGTTTGTCATGAAACGTACAAATAAAAATAGTAAAAATACAAATCTACATAGAGTTATAACACTGATGGCAAAGGACAAAGCAAAAAACAAGTGTGTCCTATATATTAGAACGTCTTCCACAAAATTATCACCTTAGATTGACAGAAGGTCAGCCTTCCATTTAGTCCTGCAAGATGGGATTCTTAAGCACTCCTTATTTTCTCCAAACTCTTCCTTTAGTACATCTAGCCATTGTTTTGGGGATGGTCACCATCTTGAGATATCTTGCCAAAGTGCTCTGTTGACCTTGCCATGCCTTGCCCACGACCTACAGCATTTTCTCTTTGTGTTGTTGCTGCTGCCTACATGTCTGTTTGAGTTTTGCAAGGCTAATTTCACACTTCCCAGAACCAATCTGATGATAATCTGCTTTCTAACAATTTCTTTACTGGCATATTGTCTGTCTATGTGATAAAACAAATACCTACCCTTAATTTGCTTTTGTATCCATGGAAAGTACAATAATTTCAACTTCTCCAAAGGCTCCAAAATATTCTTTAATTTATTTTCAAGAAGTATGTGGGCTTAATCCACCCACAAACAATTTTCACAGGGTCCTTTTCTTTTAAAAGTTTTGGCTTCACTAAATCTGTCAATTGGCCATCCAGTTTGTGTGTTTTCCCTTCCAAAATCTTAGCATTAGCATCTTTGAAAGTCACAAATCCAAATCTTCTTGATACTTCAATGACAGGATCTGGTTTAATTGTACAAGCTACAACTTTCCCAAATCTAGATAATATTTACTTAAATAGTTCTTGCTTGTATCCCAGCTCAAGTTTTCAATAACATTTTAACATCATCTGACTGATGCTTACTGACACTAATATTGGGTCCTTATAAATAATTCCATGTTACTGTACTGTTCATGCTCTCTATGATGGAGGACTGTAGGCAAAGCAGTACTGGAATGCAGTCTGGGTCCTGGCAGGAGCAGATAATGAGCATTGTAGAATATTATTAGTAGTAACAAAATGTTAATAATAATAATAATATCATTAGTGATTATAATATTGTTACAACTATCATTGATTGTTATTTTGGAGTTATGATATAAATATATATTTAGCTAGTCTTTAGTTTAATTATATGCATAACAAAATTACAATTTAGACATATACAATAAGATAAAATAAATTATTTATTAAAAGTTAAAGAACAGCTCAGGAAAAAATTGCAGAGGAAACTCTTCCAGATCTAGTGGATGTGACACGGAGGACCTACAGGGAGAGCAAGGTCACCCACCACAGAATTGAACAAGCCAAGCGAGGAGCTGGTTTTTTGAAAAAATAAACAAAATTGACACCCCATTGGCCCAACTAACTAAAAAAAGAAAAGACCCAAATCAATAAAATCAGACATGAAAAAGGAAACATAACAACAGACACCACAGAAATAAAAAGAATTATCAGAAATTACTACAGGACTTGTATGCCAGCAAACAGGGAAATCTATCAGAAATGGATAGATTCCTGGACACATGCAGCCTACCTAAATTGAACCAGGAAGACAGAAAACCTAAACAAATCCATAACTGAGACCGAAATTGAAAGAGTAATAAAGGCCCTCCCAACAAAGAAAAGCCCAGGACCAGATGGATTCACTGCTGAATTCTACCAGACATTTAAAGAAGAACTAACTCCAAGTCTTCTCAAACTAATCAGAACAATCGAAAAAGAGGGAATCCTCCCAAATTCTTTCTATGAAGCCAGCATCACCTTAATTCCTAAGCTGGAAAATGATGCAGCATTGAAAGAGAATTACAGACCAATATCCCTGAAGAAGATAGATGCAAAAATCCTCAATAAAATTCTGGCCAACAGAATGCAACAACACATCAGAAAGATCATCCACCCAGACCAAGTGGGATTTATCCCTGGTATGCAGGGATGGTTCAACATTCGCAAATCAATCAATGTGATACACCACATTATCAGACTGCAGAAGAAAAACCATATGATTATCTCAACAGATGCAGAGACAGCATTTGATAAAATACAACACCCTTTCATGAGGAAAACCTTAAGCAAACTTGGTATGGAAGGAACATTCCTCAATACAATCAAAGCAATTTATGAAAAACCCACAGCCAGCATCCTATTGAATGGGGAAAAGTTGGAAGCATTTCCACTGAGATCTGGTACCAGACAGGGATGCCCACTCTCACCACTGCTATTCAATATAGTTCTGGAAGTTTTAGCCAGAGCTATTAGGCAAGAAAAAGAAATAAAAGGGATACAAATTAGGAAGGAAGAACTCAAACTAGCCCTCTTTGCAGATGATATGATTACTTAGGGGACCCAAAGAACTCTACTAAGAGACTATTGGAACTCATAGAAGAGTTTGGCAAAGTAGCAGGGTATAAAATCAATGCACAAAAATCAACAGCCTTTGTATACACAGGCAATGCCATGGCTGAGGAAGAACTTCTAAGATCAATCCCATTCACAATAGCTACAAAAACAATCAAATACCTTGGAATAAACTTAACCAAGGATGTTAAAGATCTCTATGATGAAAATTACAAAACCTTAAAGAAAGAAATAGAAGAGGATACCAAAAAATGGAAAAATCTTCCATGCTCAAGAATTGGAAGAATCAATATCATCAAAATGTCCATTCTCCCAAAAGCAATTTATACATTCAATGCAATACCAATCTAGATACCAAAGACCTTCTTCTCAGATCTGGAAAAAACGGTGCTGAAATTCATATGGAGACACAGGAGACCTCGAATAGCGAAAGCAATCTTGTACAACAAAACAAAGCAGGAGGCATCACAATACCAGATTTCAGGACATACTACAGGGCAGTTGTTATCAAAACAGCATGGTACTGATACAGAAACAGATGGATAGACCAATGGAACAGAATTGAAACACCAGAAATCAATCCAAACATCTACAGCCAACTTATATTTGATCAAGGATCTAAAACCAATTCCTGGAGTAAGGACAGTCTATTCAATAAATGGTGCTGGGAAAATTGGATTTCCACGTGCAGAATCATGAAGCAAGACCCCTACCTTTCACCTTACACAAAAATTCACTCAACATGGAGTAAAGACTTAAATCTATGACCCAACACCACCAAATTATGAGAGAACATTGGAGAAACTCTGCAAAATATAGGTCCTGGCAAAGACTTCTTGGAAAAGACCCCAGAAGCACAGGCAGTCAAGGCCAAAATTAACATTTGGGATTGCATCAAATTGAGAAGTTTCTGTACTTCAAAAGCTACAGTCAGGAAAGTGAAGAGGCAACCGACAGAATGGGAAAAAATATTTGCAAACTATGCAACCAGAATCTACAAAGAAATCAAGAAAACTATTTTTTTGTTCTAGTACTATTGGTTGAACTCTGTAATTAACACACAATTATTCTTAGGTGTTTAAATTTTAACTGAAAAGCGATCCCTGTTAGGAATATGGAAAACATTATACTGAGTGAAATAAGCCAGTCCCAAAGGGACAAATACCACTTGTTCTCCTTGATAGGTGACAACTAACTGAGCACCAAAAGGAAACCTGTTAAAGTGAAATGAACACTATGAGAAGCGGTGTCTTGATCAGCCTTTGCCCTGACTGTTGATGAACAACTTAATACGTTATCCCTGTTAGTATTTTTTTGTTTGTTCTACTTAATACTTTTGGTTGAATTCTGTATTCAATACACAGTTATTCTTAAGTGTTGAAACTTAACTGAAAAGTGATCGCTGTTAAATATAAGAGTGGGAATAAGAGAGGGAAGAGATGTACAATGTGGGACTTTCTCAAGCTGACTTGCCCCAAATGGTAGAGTTAGAAACATACCAGGGGATTCCAATTCAATCCCATCAAGGTGGCATGTACCAATGCCATCTCACTAGTCCCACTGATCAATTTCTATTCACAATTGATCATAATGATAGGACTAAGAGTCAAAGGGATCACATAAACAAGACTAGTGTCTGCAAATACTAACCAATAGAATAAAAAAGGGAGAGAACGATCCAACATGGGAAGAGAGATACACAGCAAACTCATAGAATGGCGAATGTCCTAAATAGCACTCTGGCCTCAGAATCAGCACTTAAGGCATGAGGATCCAGCTGAAAAGCCCATGAGAGTATTTCAGGCATGGAAAGCCAAAACACTCTGGCAAAAAAAAAAAAAAAAAAAAAAAAAACACACACCTAAATGAAAAATCTCCGCGAGTGAGATCTCAGTGAAAAGAACAGGTCATCAAAGAAGGAGGTACCTTTCTCTGAAGGGAGGAGAGAACTTACACTTTGACTACAACCTTGTCTAAATATGATCAGAGTGGGTGAACTCAAAAGGCTTCCATAGCCTTGGCGACTCATGACAAGAGCCTAGGATGATTACTGAGGCCATAAACAAGAGTGTCAAATTGTTAAGTCAACAACAGGAGTCACTGTGCACTTACTCCTCATGTAGGATCTCTGTCCTTAATGTGCTGTACATTGTGATTTAATGCTATAACTAGTACTCAAACAGTATTTTTCACTTTGTGTTTCTATGTGGGTGCAAAGTATTGAAACCTTTACTTAATATATGCTAAACTGATCTTCTATATATAAAGAGAAACGAAAATGAATCTTGATGTGAATGGAAGGGGAGAGGGAGTGGGAAAGCGGAGGGTTGCGAATGGGAGGGATGTTGTGGGGGGGAAGCCATTGTAATCCATAAGCTGTATTTTGGAAATTTATACTCATTAAATAAATGTTAAAAAAAAAGTTAATGACCAAGGGAAAAGATAGGGAGAAAACAGCAGAGGAAAATCTACACAAATTAGAAGAATACAGTGGACCTATGTGGCAGGCAAGTACACACACAATTTATGGCCCCAGTGCCGAGAGCCTAAATACCAGCATTGGAGAGTGAGGTAAGACCAGATTGCAGTAGCCCAAGCCACTGGTTATAAAGCCGCAGAAAAAGCCTACAGGGAAATTGCCTTGGAGCCCAATGGGGGATAGTGTACCCACCAAACTAGACGAGGAAAAAACAAAGGGAGGGGCACATTTTCTCTTTCCCAGATCATACTGCAAAAGAATCCTGTAACAAGCTGACAGAGAGCGGGCACCATTTTAGACATGCGTAACAGTTGCACCAGCTCATTACTGTACCCAATAATCAGCCAACTGGAGACTCCTAGTCTGGTGGGGAGAAAAGACAGGAACTCAGGTGCTCAGGACTATAGGAGGCTTGTGTCCTGGGACTGTGAAAACACTGAAGCTGTGTGGGAGGACTCAGGATATGGCTGGGACATCTGGCAGTCACTGTGGGAGGCTCCACCCATTCAGCGATTCCTGGTTACCTGGTGAGGGACATTGCTACAGAATCTGAGTTTACATTGAGGACTGCACAGAACCATTACATGGTCCTTGTGTCAGAGCAGAATAACATACTAATCAGGGCTAGAACCCAGATACTGGTCTCCTTTGAGGAGCAAAGCTCAGCTGAGTCTAAGCCAACAGACAAGAAGAAAACTCCGCTCTGATTTAAAAAAAAAAAAAATGGAGATTTACCTGCCAAAGCCAACCCGGGAGTGTCACCTCAGACACACCCTCCACCCTGGGGCCCAGAACAGAGCTTCCTGGCCACACCCACCACATTCCTCTATTCTCTGAGAGCAGGCATTCTGCTAATCCACTCTGACATAGTTGAAAGATAAAAGCCACCACAGTGCAAAAAAAAAAAAGAGAAACCAAAGAGTATCCCCCACAAAAGCCTAATAAAAAAATGTACCAATTCAAGAAACAAGAATAAGGAAGACAATATGACACTCCCAAAAGAACACAACACTTCAATACTAGATGTTGAAGATGACAGATGGAAGAAATGCCAGAAATGGAATTCAAAACATTGATCATAGTATTACCTAGATATAATCAGAAACAAGTGCACAAACTAATGAAATCCACACAACACAAAAAAAATTACTACCATCAAATTGAGATCTTAAAGAGAAATCAAAATGAAACTTTGGTAATGAAAATGCAATAGAACTAATAAAAAATACACTGGAAAGCCATAACAACAGAATTGGTAAAGCAGAAGAAAGAAAGAATATCAAACTTA
This sequence comes from Oryctolagus cuniculus, assembly GCF_964237555.1. NCBI lineage: Eukaryota > Metazoa > Chordata > Mammalia > Lagomorpha > Leporidae > Oryctolagus > Oryctolagus cuniculus. Next base: position 81,475,195 of record NC_091432.1, on the reverse strand, counting down.
GAAGACAAAACACAGTAAATTATACAGTTGGAAGCTAAAAATCACTGTTGGGAACCTATAGGATTATGGGGTTCTAATATGGGTTATAGGAATTCAGGAAGGTGTGGAAAAAGGGAAAGTATTAAAAGGCCTTCTTAGTGAAGTAATAAAAGAAAATTTCTCCAATTAGGAGAAAGAAAGGGAGGTCCAAGTATAGGAAGCACATAGAACTCCTATAGACATGACCAGAAAAGATCTTCATCAAGACACATTATAACCAAACTATCTACAAAAAAATACAAAGAATCTAAAATGCACACAAGAGAAACACCAAATTACTTTCAGAGGATCTCAAATTAGCTCATAGCAGACTTCTCATCAGAAAACCTACAGGCGGCCAGTGCCACGGCTCAATAGGCTAATCCTCCACCCAGCGGCGCTGGCACACCGGGTTCTAGTCCCGGTCGAGGCGCCGGATTCTGTCCCGGTTGCCCCTATTCTGGGCCAGCTCTCTGCTGTGGCCCGGGAAGGCAGTGGAGGATGGCCCAAGTCCTTGGGCCCTGCACCCCATGGGAGACTAGGAGAAGCACCTGGCTCCTGCCTTCGGATCAGTGTGGTGCGCGGGCTGCGGCGGCCATTGGCAAAAAGGAAGACCTTTCTCTCTGTCTCTCTGTCACTATCCACTCTGCCTGTGAAAAAAAAAAAAAAAAAAAGAAAAAAAGAAAAAGAAAAAGAAAACCTACAGTCTAGGAGAGAATGGCAAGATATATTCCAACTGTAAAGACAAAAAGACTGTCAACCCAGAATACTATACCCTGCAAAGCTCTCATTTATGAACAAAGGTGAAATAAAGATTCTCCATGACAAATAGAAATGGAAAGAATTTTTCACCTCCATCCAGCCCTGAAGAAGATGCTTAAGGATGTGCTACACACAGAAACACAAAAACATGGTCATCATTACGATGGAAGGTAAAGGAAAGAAATCTCCCAGTAAAAGTACAAAGGAAATCCAAAGGAAAAAATAGGAATATTTTGGAAAATGGTAGGGCAAAAATCATTACTTATCAAAAGTCACCATAACTCTCGTTAAAATACACAGATTGGCTGAATGGACTGAAAAACCAAACCCATCTATTTGCTGCCTACAAGAAACACATCTCACTGAAAGTGAAAGCATAAAGATATCCCATGCTAACACAAACCAAAAAAGAATTGGTGTAGCCATGCTAATAGCAGACAAAATAGTTGTGTGGTTTTTTTTTTTTTTTTTTTTGACAGGCAGAGTTAGACAGTGAGAGAGAGAGAGACAGAGAAAAAGGTCTTCCTTTTTTCCAATGGTTCACCCCAGAAAATGGCCGCTATGGCTGGCACGCTGAAGCTGGTGCATGACACTGATCTGAAGCCAGGAGCCAGGTGCTTCCTCCTGGTCTCCCATGCAGGTACAGGGCCCAAGCACTTAGGCCATCCTACACTGCCTTCCCAGGCCACAGCAGAGAGCTGGACTGGAAGAGGAGAAACCGGGACAGAATCTGACGCCCTAACCGGGACTAGAACCGAGGGTGCCAGCACCACAGGTTGGAGGATTAGCCACCTATATATTACATATATCATTACATAGTATCCTTCTTTTTCTCTTTTAACAGTTTTTGCATTTAAATCTATTATATATATACAGAGAGAGAGAGAGAGAGAGAGAGAGAGAGAGAGAGATGGAATACAGCAAAAGCAAGTGGGATTTATCCCTGGTATGCAAGGATGATTCAACTTTTGCAAATCAGTCAATGTGATACATAACATTAACAAACTGAAGAACAAAAACCATATGATTATCACAATAGAAGAAGTGAAAGCATTTGATAAAATACAACATCCTTTCACGATGTTGAGCAAACTGGGTACAGAAAGAACATTCCCCAACAAAATCAAGGCAATTTATGACAAACCTACAGCAGTGTCCTATTGAATGGGGAAAAGTCGGAAGCATTCCACTGAGATCTGGAACCAGACAAGAATGTCCACTTTCACTGTTGTAATTCAATATAGTCTGGAAAGTTTTAGCCAGAGCCATTAGGCAAAAAAAAGTAATCAAAGGTATTCAAATTGGAAAAGAGGAAGTCAAACTATCCCTATTTGCAGATGACATGATTCTATATATAGGGGATACAAAAGACTTCACCAAGAAATTATTGGAATTCATAGAAGAATTTGGGTAAAGTAGCAGGATATAAAGTCAATAGACAAAAATCAACAATGCATTGGCTGAGAAAGAACTTCTAAGATCAAGATGATTCACAATAGCTATAAAAACAATCAAATAGCTTGGAATAAATTTAACCAAGGATGTCAAATATCTTTATAAAGATAATTACAGAATATTAAAGGAAGAAATAGAAGATAAGAAAATGGAAAAAATCTTCCATGTTCATGGAATTGACAATAAATATCATCAAAATGTCTATAATACCAAAAGCAATTTACAGATTCAATGAGATACCAATCAAAATACCAAAGACATTCTTCTCAGATATAGAAAAAATGATGATGAAATTCATATGGAAAGACAGGAGAACTCAAATAACTGAAGCAATCTTATACAACAAAAACAAAGCTGGATACATCACAATACCAGATTTCAATACATACTACAAGTCCATTATAAACAAAACAGCCTGATACTGGTACAAAAACAGATGGACAGACCAATGGAACAGAATATGAATGCCAGATCAAACCAAGCATCTACAACCAACTTACATTTGACCAAGGAGCTAAAACTAATGCCTGCAGCAAGGACAGTGTCTTCAACAAATGATGTTAGGGAAACTGGATTTCCACATGCAGAAGTATGAAGCAGGACCCCTACCTTACACCTTATACCAAAATCCACTTAAAATTATTAAATACCTAGATATATGACCTGATATCATCAAATTATTAGAGAACATTGGGGAAACCCTGCAAGACATTGACATAGGCAAGCATTCTTGTAAAAGACCCCAGAGGCACAGGCAATCAAAAGCAGAATTAACAAATGGGATTACATCAAATTGAGAAGCTTCTGTACTGGAAAAGAAACACTCAGGAAAGTGCAGAGGCAACCAACAGAATGGGAGAAATTACTTGCAACAATGGAACTGATAAAGGATTAATAACCAGAATATATAAAAGAAAAATTCATGAAACTCCACAACATCAAAACAAACAACCCACTTAAGAGATGGGCCAAGGACTTAAACAGGCATTTTTCAAAAGAGGAAATCCAAATGGCCAACAGACACATGAAAAAATGTTCAGGATCACTAGCTGTCAGGGAAATGTAATTCAAAACCACATTGAGGTTCTACCTCACCCCAGTTAGAATGGCTTTCATACAGAAATCAACAAACAACAAATGCTGGTGAGGATGTGGGGAAAATGGGACACTAATCCACTGTTGGTGGGAATGCAAACTGGTCAAGCCACTATGGCAGTCAGTTTGGAGATACTTCAGAAATCTGAATATAGACCTACCATATGACCCAAACATCCCACTGCTGGGAATCTATCCAAGGAAAATGAAATCAGTAAGTAGAAGAGTTATCTGCATTACCATGTTTACTGCAGCTCAATTCACAATAGCTAAGACCTGGAACCAACCTAAATGCCCATCAACTGAAGACTGGATAAAGAAATTATGGGATATGCACTCTATGGAATACTATGCAGTGACAAAGAAAATGAAATCCTGTCATTTGCAACAAAATGGACGAATCTGGAAAACATCATGCTGAGTGAAATAAGCCAGTCCCAAAGGGACAAATATCATATGTTCTCCCTGATATGTGATAACTAATAGAGCACCTAAAATGATATGTGTAGAAGTGAAATTGACACTTTGAGAAGCAATGACTTGAACAGCCCTTGTCTTGACTATTGAGGAGCAGGTTTTTTGGTGTTTTTTTTCTTAATGGAGAATGGGACTGGGAATGGTAGAGGGAAGAGGAGGTTGGGTGGGAATAAGGGTGGGAAGGAAGGCAGGGATAGTGGGAAGAATCACTACATTCCTAAATTTGTACTTATGAAAATTTATACTCATTAAATAAAATGTTTCTTTGGGAGAAAAAAAAGTTAAAGTTAATGACTAAGGGGTCAGTGTTGTAGCACAGCTGGTTATGCCACTAATTGCAATACTACTAATTGCAATACTAGTATTGGATATCAGCATACCAGTTGGAATCCTGGCTGCTTCATTTCCAATAAAAGTCCCTGCTAATGTGTCTGGGAAGGCAGAAAATGATGATGTAAATGCTTTGATCCCTGTCTCCAATGTGGGAGACAGGCCAAGCCCAAGCTATGATAACCATCTGGGAAGTGAAACAGTAAATGGAAGATCTGTGTGTGTGTGTGTGTGTGTGTGTCTTTCTTTCCTACCCTCCTCTCTCTGTTGCTCTGCCTTTCAAATAAATAAATAAATCTTAATAAAAGTTAATGACTAAGGACAAAAATTTTCAACTTAAGATAAAATAAACAGGTACTATAAACAAAAAAGTCAATAAAAAATCTAGGCATCAGATAAGACATTTCAGGTGTCAGGCAAGAGTCACAGATTATCTTAATTGCATTGTTTACCCCTTGGGGTTTGGAATGACTATTAAGGTCAACTAAAGGACAAGATGGCAGTTATAACAAAGATAGCTGCATTCCTACAAGGTCTCTGTTTATGAAGCAGGTTAAAGCCCAGCAAATGACAGAAAATTGCTATAAGGAAAAAATAAGTAATAAAACAAAGAGAATAAATTAAATATCATAATTCTGGAGATTAAAATTCACTTAGAATGAGCAAATAATTTAAAATTTGTAGTAAACATTATGAATTGCCTCCCCAGCAAATATACTTTATTTCTCAGTTGAGAAATGGCCATGAAATTGATGAACTGCAAACTACCAGTGAGAACCCTGACTAACTTAATTCAAAGGTAGGCTCTGGATCACCTAACTTAATCAGCATTTCTCTGACCACATGGATAAGAAGATGATCTAAGCTAATTCAGCAAAAAAAAAGCCAAGGACTTTTACTGAACTGGAAGTATGTGAGTAGAGATAGTGCAAAGATACTCTCCATTTCTTGCACTATTTGATGCAGAATGTTATGAAGTTCATGTGGAGATGGAAATAATGAGTTTAGTTTGTTGGGAAAAATGTATAATGTATGGGAAATGTATATTTATGAAATAAAAAGTTGAGTTCTAAAAAAAAGTTGGGTTTCAAAAATATTTTCACAGAAATGAACCCATATTTTTTCTTTCATTTTTTATTTTTATTAATTAATTATTTTTTAAGGAATACAAATTTCATATACAACTTTGGGGATATAGTTATTCTTCCTTCCATACCTGCCCTCCTACCCATACTCCTACCCCTTCTCATCCTCCCTCTCCCCTTCCCAGTCCCATTCTCCATTATGATTCATTTTCAATTAACTTTGTACACAGAGGACCAACTCTGTACTAAGTAAAGACTTCAATAATTTGCATACACATACACACATACACAAAAAACTGAGAACATGTATCACAGTTAACTCTAGTAATACAATTCATTTAGGACAAAGGCCCTGCATGGGAGTTAGTGCACAGTGATACTCCTGTTGTTAATTTAACAATTAACACTCTTATGAATGATGTCAGTGACCATCCAAGGCTCTTTACCTGAGATGCCCAGGCTATGGAAGCATTTAGAATCCAAAACTGTCAATGTTTAGACAAGGCCATAGCGAAGTGGAAGTTCTCTCCTCCCTTTAGAGAAAAGTACATCCTTCTTTGATGGCCATTTTTTCCACTGAGATCTTGCTCACAGAGATCCTTCACGGAGAACATTTTTTGCCCAGTGTCTTGGCTTTCTGTGCCTGAAATGCTCTCACAGGATTTTCAGCCAGCCCAGGAAGCCTTATGGGCTGATTCTGAGGTCACAGTGTTACTTAAAGCAATTGTCATTCTATGAGTCTGCTGTGTGAATGTTCCTTTCTTGGAACATTCTCTACTTTTTAATTCTATCTATAATTACATGACACTTGATCCTATTTATATGGTCTCTTTAACGTTTAATCTAGACTTGTCATGGGACCCCAAATCCCATTATGCTGGGTGTTAAAAATGTCATCATAACTGTTAAAGTGATCATATTAAGTTTTAAAGTGAACATATATATAGGATTAATTCATATTTTAATTTTACTTTTCTATAAACTTTTTGAAGTACACTCATACAAGGCTTAGAATGGTTGAACAATTTTTAGCCATGAAGGAATCCTTCCAGAGGACAGAGATCACATGAGGGAACACAGACCCAAGGGAATCACGGTAAAAGGCTTTGGGCCATGATTGTACATGAAGCTTTCCCTTAACTTTTCAGCAGCATTAGACTATAAATTTCCTTTATTAATTATAGTAATTCAGTGGCTATCTGATATTCATAATCTAAACTATCCTAGCTATTAAAATCTTCACAAAGTAATTAGTATCAGAGCTACAATTTGAAAAACAGTTAAGATTTCAGTCTAAAGGGATGAAAGGAAATATTTCAGGCAAAGAGAACAAACATTTATGGAAGTAGAAAGTTTCTTGCAGCAAATGTTCTTCAACTTTGACCACCATAAAAATAGAACATAGATATAGCACATAAGTGATAGGATGAACGTTCTATAGGAAATGGAGTCCTTGATAACCAACATGGACTTTATTCTATGAACTAGAGGTTTCCAATTGTTAATAATCAATCATGCACTAGACCACAAAAACATCTCTCCCAAACCATTATATTTACTCACTTATTTATAAAATATATTACCTTTATATTTTACAACACAAATAAGGTCTTAAAATATTCTTCTCTTATACTAATATATCATTTTGTGTCATAAAAATGTTCGCTCATTTTTGGAATAGACTGTAAAAGACAATGACAAGCTACTGCAAATTAAATAAAAGCATAATGTAATAAGAACTGTCACTTAGGAACATCTGAGAGCAACATAAACATTAATTATTAAGACATATTCTGGAAATAGGGAGACTTGTTATGGCTTTCCAGCAATACGCTTTGAATATAAGTAGTGTAAAAGAAGTGGTGAGCTCCCTAGATATCACAAAGGTATAATTCGTTGAAAATATTTCATAAGTATCAAGCTCAATGTCTACCACATGATAGGAACTCAATATATAATAGTTTCATTTTGACTTTTCTAGAATTGATATTTCTTTTTTTTATTTTTTTATTTTTTGACAGGCAGAGTGGACTGTGAGAGAGAGAGACACAGAGAGAAAGGTCTTCCTTTTCCATTGGGTCACCCCCCAGTGGCCGCTGCAGCCGGTGTGCTGTGCCTGGCGCACCACGCTGATCCGAAGCCAGGAACCAGGTGCTTCTCCTGGTCTCCCATGTGAGTGCAGCGCCCAAGGACTTGGGCCATCCTCCACTGCACTCCTGGACCACAGCAGAGAGCTGGACTGGAAGAGGAGCAACCAGGACAGAATCCGGCGCCCCAACCAGGACTAGAACCCGGGGTGCCGGCGCCACAAGCGGAGGATTAGCCTATTGAGCCATGGTGCCGGCCTAGAACTGATCTTTCTCAAGAGAAATAAAATTTGTCTCAACATTAGTCAGCCAATTTCATGACTGTATACATTAATGCTTGGAAAACAGGGAGTAGGAATTTAAAAATAAACACACATTTATGATCTGCCCTAGAATGAGTTTTGGAAAATTGGTTAAGATGGAAAGAAAAAAAAAGTATAGAAAAAGCATTCTCAAAATATCTGAGATGAAACTTGATCATGTAAGGGTGAGTGTTTGGCACAATGTTTAAATTACCTCTTTGTATATCCGCATCACCTATCAAGTGCCTCACTGGAACCTCAGCTCCTATGCTTCTACTACAGCTTCCTGAAAACATGCATGTTGGGAAGCAGTAAATGACAGCTCAAGTACTTGGGCCCCTGCCACCCATGTGGAGGACCCAGAAATAGAAATTCAGGTTCTTAGCTTCAGCCTGGCCCAGGTTATTGTGTGAATTTCTCTCTCTCTCTCTCTTTCTCTCTCTACCTCTCTCCCTCTCTTGCTCTCCCTCCCCCTCTCTCTACCTTTCACATAAAAAAAGACAAATTTTTTTTTCCAAAGAAAAAAAAATGACATTCAAGACTTAGTAGAAGGGCATAGGAGAATGTGATTCTTTGTGAAAATAAAACTTCCTCAAGTGATTAGCAACAGTAATTACCTGTGTCATGTGAAAAAGCCACTCTGCACAGTGTAAGTAGGAGCATTGGGTGAATAGTTCTCTCTGGTCCTGACAAAGTGACATCTGTTGATTTACAATTCCCTGCTTCATCAATATATAGTGTACGCAAAAACTGAAATTGAGTACAAAAATGAAAAGACCCTAACTACATGTTTTAAATACATTACTAGATATAAACTGAAAATGAAACAAAGCATCAAAATAGTGAGGAAAAATAAGCCAGCACAATAATAAATCCAGTAATATACTATAAAATACTTATTTTCCACTAAAAGAAGATACTCCAATAAGCAGTAAAAGAAATACCTGTGATCTAGCTGCTGCAAATATTATTGTATTTGTCATTCCAGATTACGAAAATTTCAATTATAGAGCATTTAATACTTTTTTAACTGCTCCTGTACATATTTATCTCAGATTCTGAGAAATATACCCTGATATAAACATCATATTTCTATGCATCTATTTCTATATATCTAAACAAATATTAGATATTTGTAAAAATATGCTGTACATATTTTACATGTATGATTATCTTTCATTTTACATTTTATAAGAGATTCAAAAAATGTTCAGTATTGAAAAAGTTGTAGAGCTCACTAATTTGCTAGATTTTTAAAAATACTATCAAACAGTTTAACTGACTGGTAAACAGAAAAAGTTTATCTTATTACAATGATCCAAAGCTATAACTTTTCATGTGTAGCTTCCAAACAGAGAAGCAGGGCAATGTTTATCATGATTAAAAAACAGGAATATAGCTATATTTAAGGCAGTGAACCCAGTCCACTAAACACTTTCACATGGGAATCTCCCCTTCACCATCTTCCCAGACTGTCGCTCCCCCTCTTCGCAGAGGAATGACACTAAACCCTGCATTGTTCTTTTGTCTGCTCAGCCCTTCCCGGGTTTGCTGCTGGTTCTTCCCGGGTTGGCTGCCGATCCTTCCACCTCCGTGGAAGGGCGGCTCCCCCTGCCACTTTCCCCACTTCCACAGGGGAGCAGCACACCGCCGGCCGGCTCTCTCGGGGGCTGCTCAGATGTTATCCGGATGTTCCCCTTAGATGTTCCTGGTGCATGTTGTCTCTCTCCTCCTTTATAGTCCTCTTCCACCGATCCCAACTCTGCTACCCACACGCCGAGTACGCTGCTCTCCTCCAATCAGGAGCAGCTCCTGCAGCTTGTCAAGTTGGTGAGAGGCAGCTGGGTAGAAGCTGTTTCCTCCTCTCCCAGCGCCATATTGTGGGAGAGCAGATGCATAGAATAAGTCTTAATTCCAGTAACTTAGTCTAGTCCGAGTTGCTCCCCACACCAGACCAACAAAAATGAACATCTATCAGAGAGCAGCTATGAGAGATTCTGCAAATATCACTAGTACTTGTAAATGATTCCTCTTGAACAATTAGCATTTACTAAAATATTTGTGTTTATTGTCAAATATATATTTTTCACATAATTTTTCTAAGCAAGTATTTTTGCATGTCATCTCATAGAACTCCATCTACTACTTTTCTACATGATTCCTGAGAAGAGCAGATAGCCAGGAAACCTGAGTCCAAGTTCTCTCACTAAGGACTGTGAACTTTGGGGTAAGATATTAACCTATGTAAAAGTCATTGTCATCATTTGTCCCTAAAATCTCTCAGTACTTAGGCTATATACTATGTCAGGGAGTAGTGTTGTTCATATATATTCAAACGTTCTCATTAAAAATGTTAAATCATTTTGGGTCCCTTGGAGAAAAAAACACACGGATTACTGCTTTGGTAATCACTAGCCAAAACTTTTATTTCCCTCAACAGTTAACCTCTTGTATATATGACTCCTACTCTTATACAGTTATACTAAAAGTTTCCAAGAAATATGTCAAAAAGAGTATGTTTTTGCACATTCTTAAGGTCTTTTGTTCACATATACTGTCTACTATCTTCTCATAGAAAGCAACATTCTCTGCAACTCTCATTCTTAAATCCTGGAGCAGGGACAACTCTACAAATTCATTTTCTATTCCCTTTACTTGTGCTCCTTCCACAGATCTCTGCTTGATATGTCTAAGTGGAAGACCTCCCAAGCAGAATACACACGTGGTTTTCTTAACACTGCAAAAGCCGCCTTTCTACTATAAGGGGAAAGATAATATTGACTTCTTACTCTCCCAAAATTCCTTATCTCATGGAGATCCTCCAAAAATTCACAGAAAATGTGTATTCAGTGAAGAAACTACACATGGATTCAAAGATATTTTTCATAAAAATAAACTTATCTTTTAACTTCATTTTCAATAAACCTTCTGAACTGCTCTCATATGTATGGACATGTGTATTATTTACATGTAACCACCTTATTAGGTGGGCTGTCACAGTAAATACATTTTATAGCTGAGTTGTGAAAGATAGAAAGTTAAGTATTTAACCCAAGACCCCACAGTTAAGAAATTTGAAGCCATCTGAATTTAGAATGAAAAAGCGTCAGAGTATTCAATGGCAAGGCTCTCCATAGAGAGATGTGGAATTTTTTTTACCAGTAATATATTAGCAGTGTTATTTATGATAAAGTCATAACTAGAAATATGTTAGAAATTTCACATTTAGGTAACTTTTAGTACAGAAGTTTTGTTGAATGTCCAAATACACTGGAGTTCACATCTAATGAACATCAGAGAGTTCATATTTACTATATACATATTTTATTATCTCATGCAGTCATGAAAGATTACATGTACACATTCCTTCAAGAGAGTACATATAGTTTGCCCAATTATGTTAAATACACTATGGGTGATACTTTACATAGATAATCTCATTTAATTTTCAAAATAAAAAAATAAGTAAAAAAATTCATTTTTAGCTTGAAGAAATAAAGGGCCATGTAATTTAAACTACTTATCCAAAGTCACCCAATGTATATACAGTGCTACATGAAATCCAGCAGATTCACCCCAAAGCCTATGTTCTGATTTTCATACTATACTACTTGTCTTTTCTTCCATACATATGCTTCCTTAAATATTCTTTAAATCCCATCATTATTTATAAACAAATGGTGACATTATCCATTTCTAATAAAATAGCAATAACTCTATATTAAGATGCATACAACAATGCTATACTTACATGATCTCATTTAATTCCTACATCAATACTCTGAGGTAGGTATCATAATTCTGAAATTACAAACAATGGAATTTGGGCTCAAGACAATGAATTTGACAAAAGTTACATAGTTAGCAAGAAACAATATCAGGATTTGAACAGAAATATAACCATTTGTCACAAAAGGCCACATTTTTTAGCATTATTAAAGTTTGTAAATTCCAAGTTGTTTGGAATAATTTTTTTATGGATATCATTATGGAATTCTGTCAGTTCTCTGATACCATAATTAATGAGGCTTTAAAAATAATAATGGGATAACTGAAACAGAAATTGAAACCGTAATAAAGGCCCTCCCAACAAAGAAAAGCCCAGGACCAGATGGATTCACTGCTGAATTCTGCCAGACATTTAAAGAAGAACTAATCCCATTTCTTCTCAAACTATTCAGAACAATCGAAAAAGAGGGAATCCTCCCAAATTCTTTCTATGAAGCCAGCATCACCTTAATCCCTAAGCCAGAGAAAGATGCAGCACTGAAAGAAAATTACAGACCAATATCCCTGATGAACATAGACGCAAAACTCCTCAATAAAATTCTGGCCAATAGAGTACAACAACACATCAGGAAAATCATCCACCCAGACCAAGTGGGATTCATCCCTGGTATGCAGGGATGGTTCAACATTCGCAAATCAATCAATGTGATTCACCACATTAACAGACTGCAAAAGAAAAACCATATGATTATCTCAATTGATGCAGAGAAAGCATTTGATAAAATTCAACACCCTTTCATGATGAAAACTCTAAGCAAATTGGGTATAGAAGGAACATTCCTCAATATAATCAAAGCAATTTATAAAAAACCCACAGCCAGCATCCTATTGAATGGGGAAAAGTTGGAAGCATTTCCACTGAAATCTGGCACCAGGCAAGGATGCCCACTCTCACCACTGCTATCTAACATAGTTCTGAAAGTTTTAGCCAGAGCCATCAGACAATAAAAAGAAATCAAAGGAATACAAATTGAGAAGGAAGAAGTCAAACTATCCCTCTTTGCAGACGATATGATTCTTTACTTAGAGGATCCAAAGAACTCTACTAAGAGACTATTGGAACTCATAGAGGAGTTTGGCAAAGTGGCAGGATATAAAATCAATGCACAAAAATCAACAGCCTTTGTATACACAAGCAATGCCATGACTGAGAAAGAACTGCTAAGATCAATCCCATTCACAATAGCTACAAAAACAATCAAATACCTTGGAATAAACTTAACCAAGGATGTTAAAGATCTAGACGATGAGAATTACAAAATCTTAAAGAAAGAAATAGAAGAGGATACCAAAAAATGGAAAAATCTTCCATGCTGATGGATTGGAAGAATCAACATCATCAAAATGTCCATTCTCCCAAAAGCAATTTATAGATTCAATGCAATACCAATCAAGATAGCAAAGACATTCTTCTCAGATCTAGAAAAAATGATGCTGAAATTCATATGGAGGCACAGGAGACCTCGAATACCTAAGCAATCTTGTATAACAAAACAAAGCAGGAGGCAACACAATACCAGTTTTCAGGACATACTACAGGGCAGTTGTAATAAAAACACCATGGTACTGGTACAGAAACAGATGGATAGACCAATGGAACAGAATTGAAACACCAGAAATCAACCCAAACATCTACAGCCAACTTATATTTGACCAAGGATCTAAAACCAATTCCTGGAGCAAGGACAGTCAATTCAATAAATGGTGCTGGGAAAACTGGATTTCCACATGCAGAAGCATGAAGCAAGACCCCTACCTTACACCTTACACAAAAATCCACTCAACATGGATTAAAGACCTAAATCTACGACCTGACATCAAGTTATTAGAGAACATTGGAGAAACCCTTCAAGATATTGGCACAGGCAAAGAATTTCTGGAAAAGACCCGGGAGGCACAGGCAGTCAAAGCCAAAATCAACTATTGGGATTGCATCAAATTGAGAAGTTTCTGTACTGCAAAAGAAACAGTCAGGAGAGTGAAGAGACAACTGACAGAATGGGAAAAAATATTTGCAAACTATGCAACAGATAAAGGGTTAATAACCAGAATCTACAAAGAGATCAAGAAACTCCACAAAAAAAAAAAAAAAAAAAAAAAAAAAAAAAACCACTTAAGAGATGGGCCAAGGACCTCAATAGACATTTTTCAAAAGAGGAAATCCAAATGGCCAACAGGCACATGAAAAAATGTTCAAGGTCACTAGCAATCAGGGAAATGCAAATCAAAACCACAATGAGGTTTCACCTCACCCCGGTTAGAATGGCTCACATGCAGATATCTACCAACAAGAGATGCTGGCGAGGATGTGGGGAAAAAGGGACACTAACCCCCTGTTGGTGGGAATGCAAACTGGTCAAGCCACTATGGAAGTCAGTCTGGAGATTCCTCAGAAACCTGAAGATAACCCTACCGTTCGACCCAGCCATCCCACTCCTTGGAATTTACCCAAAGGAAATTAAATTGGCAAACAAAAAAGTGGTCTGCACCCTAATGTTTATTGCAGCACAATTCACAATAGCCAAGACCTGGAACCAACCCAAATGCCCATCAACGGTAGACTGGATGAAGAAATTATGGGATATGTATTCTTTAGAATACTATACCGCAGTAAGAAACAACGAAATCCAGTCATTTGCAACAAAATGGAGGAATCTGGAACACATCATGCTGAGTGAAGTAAGCCAGTCCCAAAGGGACAAATACCATATGTTCTCCCTGATCGGTGACAACTGACTGAACACCAAAAAGGAAACCTCCTGAAGTGAAATGGACACTATGAGAAATGGTGACTTGATCAGCATAGCCCTGACTGTTAATGAACAACTTAATACATTATCCCTCTTAGTAGTTTTCTTGTCTGTTCTACTTAATATGACTGGTTTAATTCTGTAATTAATACACAGTTATTCTTAAGTGTTAAAAATTAACTGAAATGTGATCCCTGTTAAATATAAGAGTGGGAATAAGAGAGGGAAGAGATGTATAATTTGGGACATGCTCAAGCTTACTTGCCCCAAATGGTAGAGTTAGAAACATACCAGGGGATTCCAATTCAATCCCATCAAGGTGGCATGTACCAATGCCATCTCACTATTCCAAGTGATCAATTTCAGTTCACAATTGATCATAATGAAAGGACTAAGAGTCAAAGGGAGCACATAAACAAGTCTAGTACCTGCTAACACTAACCAACAGAATAAATAAAGGGGAGAGTGATCCAACATGGAAAGTGAGATACTCAGCAGACTCATAGAATGGCAGATGTCCTAAATAGCACTCTGGCCTCAGAATCAACCCTAAAGGCATTCGGATATGGCTGAAAAGCCCATGAGAGTATTTCAGGCATGGAAAACCAAGACACTCTGGCAAAAAGATCTCTGTGAGTGAGATCCCAGTGGAAAGAACAGGTCTTCAAAGAAGGAGGTACCTTTCTCTGAAGGGAGGAGAGAACCTCCACTTTGACTATGACCTTGTTTAAACAAGATAAGAGTCGGAGAACTCAGAGGGCTTCCATAGCCTTGGAAACTCATGACTAGAGCATAGGGAATTTACTGATGCCATAGACAGGAGTGTCAATTTGTAAAGTCAACAACAGGAGTCACTGTGCACTTACTCCTCATGTAGGATCTCTGTCCTTAATGTGCTGTGCATTGAGATTTAATGCTATAACGAGTACTCAAACAATATATTTCACTTTGTGTTTCTATGGGGGTGCAAACTGTTGAAATCTTTACTTAATGCATACTAAACTGATCTTCTGTAAAAAAAAAAAAAAAGAAGAAGAAGAAATTATCAATTCCCAACTTGACTCTCACTGGGATTAAACATGACAATAGGTCTGATCTGATTTCATCATCATTTAAAAAAATCCGGGGCGCCGGATTCTGTCCCGGTTGCCCCTCTTCCAGGCCAGCTCTCTGCTATGGCCAGGGAGTGCAGTGGAGGATGGCCCAGGTGCTTGGGCCCTGCACCCCATGGGAGACCAGGAAAAGCACCTGGATCCTGGCTCCTGCCATCGGATCAGCGCGGTGCGCCGGCTGCAGCGGCAGCCATTGGAGGGTGAACCAACGGCAAAGGAAGACCTTTCTCTCTGTCTCTCTCTCTCACTGTCCACTCTGCCTGTCAAAAAAAAAAAAAATTAAAAAAAAATCATCTATTATTTTTCACTTTATGTTTCTGTGTGGGAGCAAACTGTTGAAATCCTTACTTAATGTATACTAAGCTGATTTTCTATATATTAAGATAATTGAAAATGAATCTTGATGTGAATGGAAGGGGAGAGGGAGTGGGAAAGGGGAGGGTTGTGGGTGGGAGGGACGGTATGGGGGGAAGCCATTGTATTCCATAAGTCGTACTTTGGAAATTTATATTCATTAAATAAAAGTTAAAAAAATAGTCACAAATAAAGTTCAAGATCATCAAAAAAAAATAATAATGGGAAACTGTATGTGGTTGGGAGTAAAGTAGGGAGAAAGAGAAGTAGTATATGAGAGCTTTCTGTAGCATGTACTTTCTTTTCAATTTTTCTATAAATTTAAAACTTCTCTGAAAACTTTTTAAATGGAAGTTTATATGATTTTACCTGCAAGATCCTTGAATCCACCAAGGAGGCCTTTTAGTACAAAGTTATTTATAAAATTTAAAATGTCTAAAGCACAGTTCTACGAACTATACCTTATCCAAGTATATTGACCAAAAATAGGTGGCTTTCCCCCTAATAAATACAGAACTATTTTAGGAAGGAATAGACAGTTGCTTTAAACAAACTACCTACAGTGCAAATTTGATAGAAAAAATAACTTCTAATGTTCTACAGCATGGTCAGTAACTATGGTTGATAACAATTAATTGTTATTTCAAAATAATTATGAGAAAATTTTTAATATTCCCAACACACACACAAAAACAAATGTTAAGGGGAGGGGCCAGTGCCGTGGCTCACTTGGCTAATCCTCCGCCTGCGGTGCTGGCACCACGGGTTCTAGTCCTGGTTGGGGTGCCAGATTCTTTCCTGGTTGCTCCTCTTCCAGTGCAGCTCTCTGCTGTGGCCCGGGAAGGCAGTGTAGGATGGCCCAAGTGCTTGGGTCCTGCACCCACATGGGAGACCAGGAAAAAGCACCTGGCTCCTGGCTTCGGATCTGTGCAGTGTGCTGGCCGCAGTGCGGCAGCTGCAGCGGCCATTTGGGGGGTGAACCAATGGATAGGGAGACCTTTCTCTCTGTCTTTCTATCTCACTGTCTAAATCTGCCTGTCCAAATAAATAAATAAATAAATAAACAAAAGATAAAATGTTAAGGGAGGGACACTCCAATAACCCTGATCTGATAGTTACATATCTTATATATTTAATGAGATTACATGTATGTATGAGATATTATTTAATTTTTTTTTGAAAGAGAGAATGATTTATATCCCATCCACTGGTTCACTCCCCAAATGCCAACAATAGCCAGGACTGGGTCATGTAGAAGCCAGGAGACAGGAATTCCATCCAGGTCTCCCATACGAAGGGCACAGTCCTAAGTACTTGAGTCACGATCTGCTGCCTCCAACAGTGCACATTATCAGAAGGCTGGATTAAAAGCACTCCAATATGGGATGTGCACACCCCAAACTGCAGTTTAACCTATTGTGCCACAACAACTACCTCATATATACAATCATTATGTGTCAATTAAATGTCTGGCCAAACCTAGCATATAAAAGCCAGCTTCAGCATTAAGGAAGCCAAATGCTCTTTTTTTTTTTTTTTTTTTATTTTCCTCATTGCAGTACCTAACTGTTCCCTTTATTCTTCACCATTACTCACTCCTGTAATAGTTCTTGGTACCTAGTTGACACTACTATTATTAATCTTTCCATAAGACTTTGCCATTAGACTTTGTTTCCATGTATCTATTCCATAGCTCCCGCTAGCAATCTGATTGCCAACTGAGAAAAGTAGATCATGGAAATGTTAATAATAATGATAAAAGTTATATTATTGCAATATCCCTATTACATTTTGAGTTATTGAGTCAAAAATTGATACATAATACACTTCTAAAAGTAATTTACATTATGACTCATTTATTTAAAAATTTTCAGGCCAGGTAATTTACTCAGCTGTCATTCAAAAACATTAGTATTCAGATTTTATTAATAATACTATTACTGCCACATAACAAGAATTATACTGTTTTTAAAGAACATTTCCCAGATTTATTTCAAAAAACATACTTATCATTTATCTCCTATACTGATAAAACTTGCATTAAAATTTCTAGATAAATTTCAATTATGACTAATGATGTAAAAAAACTTACATAAAATTAGTAAAGAGACTCTAGCAAGACATTTTTTAAATTATCAATAAAGTTTCATTCAAGAATATTAGGAAATTTAATAATTTAATTTATTATTTGCAAGAGCAAGGAGGACCAAAAAATGTCTGGTGTCCACAGCAAGAATCACACTGGACAAAGCTCAACACCAGTCATGTTAAAATCACTCTGTATACTCCAAAAGTATATGATAAAATCTTCTACCTCAGCAAGGGACTGCACATAGTCTTAGATGACTGTAATGTTATTTGGTTCAGTAAAAATATCACGAGCCTCTTTTGTAGCAAATGTATGGATATTATTGTCTATGCATGGAATACTGCTAGCTTACATGTTTTCTAGTTGATTTTATTTCAAATTACATATGGAAACACTTGTATTTTGTTTGTTTTATATTTGTTATTTAAAAAAATATACTGTCATTTCATCTTATATTTTCATGAACTATATCTGGATTCAAAAAAAGACCTACTTAGATCTTACAAGGTTGAAAGAAATGTAAAAAATAAATTCACATGACAAAGTAACTGAGAATATATTGATTAAAAATACATAAAATGGCTATACTGACAGAATAGCAGAGAAAGATGAGAGTAACATACATTTTTAAAGAAGGATATTTATTTAAGATAGAAAAAAATATTTAGGCCAGTGCCGCGGCTCACTAGGCTAATCCTCCGCCTAGCGGCGCCGGCACACTGGGTTCTAGTCCCGGTCGGGGCGCCGGATTCTGTCCCGGTTGCCCCTCTTCCAGGCCAGCTCTCTGCTGTGGCCAGGGAGTGCAGTGGAGGATGGCCCAGGTGCTTGGGCCCTGCACCCCATGGGAGACCAGGAAAAGCACCTGGCTCCTGGCTCCTGCCATCGGATCAGCGCGGTGCACCGGGCACAGCGCGCCGGCCGCGGTGGCCATTGGAGGGTGAACCAACGGCAAAGGAAGACCTTTCTCTCTGTCTCTCTCTCTCACTGTCCACTCTGCCAGTCAAAAAAAAGAAAAAAAAGAAAAAATATTTAAGTAATTGACTTAAGAAATTCTTTAATGCTAATATAACTAGGCATTATAAAACATTAACAGTAAAATCTATTAAAATATTACAGTAGCTTATACATTCCTGGATACCAGTAACGTATAAGTAAACATCAAAAGTGAAATATGACAGATACAGCCCTCAAAAATTCAGATTCACATTATTCTGACCTAGAAAGACGATGATAGGTTCTAGGTAAGAAGAAGATGGAGGAGGGGGAGAGGAGGAAGAGAAAGAAAGGAAGAGAGGAGGAGGAGGATGAGAAGTAGGAGGAAGAGAGGCAGAGGAAAGGAGAAGGAAAAAGAGGAGGAGGAGGAGGGAGGGAGAAGAGGAGAAAGAGAAGGAGAGGAGCAGGAGAAGGAGGGGGGCAGAAAAAGGGGAAGGAAGAAGAAGGGGGAGAGAGAGAAGGAGAGGTAAGAGAGGTGGAAGGGACCGATGCCGCGGCTCACTAGGCTAATCCTCCGCCTTGCGGCGCCGGCACCCCGGGTTCTAGTCCTGGTCGGGGTGCCGGATTCTGTCCTGGTTGCCCCCCTTCCAGGCCAGCTCTCTGCTGTGGCCAGGGAGTGCAGTGGAGGATGGCCCAGGTGCTTGGGCCCTGCACCCCATGGGAGACCAGGAAAAGCACCTGGCTCCTGGCTCCTGCCATCGGATCAGCGCGGTGCGCTGGCCGCGGTGGCCATTGGAGGGTGAACCAACAGAAAAGGAAGACCTTTCTCTCTGTCTCTCTCTCTTTCTCACTGTCCACTCTGCCTGTCAAAAAAAAAAAATAATAAAATAAAATAAAATAAAAAGAGAGAGGTGGAAGGGAAGTAGAAGGAGAAAAGGCTGGCACCACAGCTCACTTGGCTAATCCTCTGCCTGCGGCTCTGGCACCACGGGTTCTAGTCCTGGTTGGGGTGCAGGATTCTGTCTGTGTTTCTCCTCTTCCAGTCCAGCTCTCTGCTGTGGCTTGGGAAGGCAGTGTAGGGGGGCCCAAGTGCTTGGGCCCTGCACCACAGAAGCACCTGGCTCCTGGCTTTGGTTCGGCGCAGCACGCCGGCCATGTTGGCTATTTGGGGGGGTGAACCAATGGAAGGAAGACCTTTCTCTCTGTTTCTCTCTCACTTTCAAAAAAATAAAAAAAAGGAGGAAAGGGAGGGAGGAAAGAGGGGAAGGAGGAAAAGCAGAGAAAGAAGCCAACACAGGGCACTAATCCCATCACGAGGCCTCCACTGT
Source organism: Oryctolagus cuniculus (assembly GCF_964237555.1). Classification (NCBI taxonomy): domain Eukaryota; kingdom Metazoa; phylum Chordata; class Mammalia; order Lagomorpha; family Leporidae; genus Oryctolagus; species Oryctolagus cuniculus. The sequence continues at coordinate 81,455,229 of NC_091432.1, read as the reverse complement.
CCTATTCAAATTGACCTCACAAAGGTCCTATTTCCAAATGCCATCATATTGAGGATTGGAGTTTCAATATATAAATATAGGGGTGAGGCAATATAGTCCACGGAAGTGGTGAACATTCATTGTTTTGTATGCTTAACATCCATTTTACCTTCTCTTGGAAATAATGCCTTTAAATCCCTTTAGGAATTAACCTCTCCCTTCTCTCTTCCCCTGTGATTTGGGTGGGGATGACCCTACTCAAAGCAGAATTCCACACAGACATTCTTGAAAAATAAGAGCAACACTTCCCTCTGGGATACTATTTGGTTCCAAAATTTCCATTGGTAGAGACAGGAGACAGTTGAGGCCTGAGGTAGATACTCAGGGACACAACGGGCACTTCTGATGTCCAATAGGAGATGCCTGGAACAAAATGCCTCACAACTCAAAAACAAGATACAAAAACTGAAAACAAAACAGGACACAGGTACAACTAAACTCATCCAAATCCAGATACCAAACTGAATCTCCGACAAAGAGAGGGTCATCAGTCACTAAGTGAAATGTTTGCAACACTTTGTACAAACTTCCTCTAGCTCAAAGGATAGAAACCTCTAGGCAACTACCCTAACAAACTCCTGTTCAAGAACCCCTCTCACTGTAGGAGCTTTCTTTTACTTCCACAAAACTTTGCTTTCTCTATTTGCTTTCAAGAAACTTTGACTTCCATATTCTTTTTTTCCCCAGAAACCTTTTATTTAAGGTATACAAACTTCATTCATTTCATAAACACAAACTTTAGTTATTCTTTCCACTCTACCCACCCTCCCACCCTTCTTCCTCCTCCCTCTTCTATTCCCACTTATTTGTTACTAACATCTATTTTCAATTAACTTTGTACACATAAGATTAACTCTATACTAAGTAAAGAATTCAACAAATATGAAAAAAAAATTGTTCTTCAACTGTTCGTGCTTACCCTTCCTTGTCCATGCTCTTTATCTGTCTTGGTCACGAGACACAAACCTGAATGATTACAACCACAGATTTCTATAGCACTGTCTGACCCAAACCAAGCTCATGAGAATCCTACCCTAGACTTCCACTAGGTATAAATAATTGGAAATACAACCAATATTTCTCTGAGAAGGAAACAAATCCAAAATTGATAGAAGGAAAGAGATAATTAAACAAAGTATAAATAAGAGACACTTAAAAATATGAAAATCAATTAAACCACGACATGGTTCTTTAAAAATATGAACAAAATTGATAAACTCTTATCTAGAGTAACCAAGAAAAAAGAGAGAAGTTGCCAATATAAGGAATAATAGATAAAGGACATGAATGCCCAGTTAAAAAAATGCAAATTACTCATGCATATAAAAATCTCAGTATCATGGGGCTGGCACTATGGGGTAGCAGGTAAAGCTGCTGCCTGATTGCCAGCATCCCATACAGGTGCCCGTTCAAGTCCCGGCTGTTCCATTTCTAATTCAGTTCTCTACTATGGCCTGGGAAAGCAGTAGAAGATGGCCCAAGTCCTTGGGCCTCTGCACCTGTGTGGAAGACCTGAAAGAAGCTCCAGGCTCCTGGTTTCAGATGGACACAGCTTAGGCTGTTGCAGCCAATTGGGGGGTGAACCAGCAGATGGAAGACCTCTCTCTCTCTCTCTCTCTCTGCCTCTCCTTCTTTCTCTGTGTTACTCTGACTTTCAAATAAATAAATAAATAAATAAATCTTAAAAAAAAAACTCAGTCTCACTGATGATAACAAATATTCAGCAGTCCCTTCTCCAAGATGGCAGAATAGGGAGGGAGCTCACTGATAGTCCAGGAAAAGATAGTTTAACAAAAGTGAAGATAGTGTACTCTCAGGGAAGGGTTAGGGAAAAAATTGCAGAGGAAACTCTTCCAGAATTAGAGGGACAAGGCGGACCTACGTGGAGGGCATGGGTCCCAACGGCTCAGAACCCCAGCTGCCGAGAGTCTCCACTCCAGCGCTGGAAAGGGAGGTAAGGCGAAACCATAGTAGCGTGAGATACTGGTGGAAAAGTGGCAGGAAGAGCCTAGAGGGAATGAGGCTTGAAGATCCGTGGGGGATAGCTCACCAGCCTAACTAGAGGAGAGAAAAAATAAATAAATAAAAGGTACCAGTACGGACACGATTCTCTCTCTCCACACACCTTACAAAGGCAAGCGAGACAATAGAACAGGAGCCATTTTGGACATATGAAACAGCTGCACCAGCTTGGGATTGCACCTGCCCTCAGCCAAGCAGAAAAACCTGACTCTGGTGGGGAGAAATAACAGGAGACGAAGACCTAGTGAATGTGTGGAGCTTATGAATTGGGACTGTGGAAAAAAAAAAAAACTTAGGGTATGTGGGAGAACTCACAGTGTGGCTGAGACGTGAGTAGTCTCAGTGGGGGTCGCCACAAATTTGGGTGGCCTTGGCTACCCAGTGAGAGACATTGCAGGGGAATCTGAGCTTACACTGAGGACTGCACAGATTCTCTGTATGGTCCTTGGGACAGAGCAGATGAATATTATACCCACTGGGGCTAGTGCTCAGACACTGATTGCCATCAAGGAGAATAACTCAGCTGAGCAGAATTACTTCCCTTCTGAATAAAAAAAAAAGAGAGAGAAGATTTAGCACACCAAACCTGGTGTGTCACCTTTGGCACACCCTTAACCCTGAAGAACTGAACAGAGCTCTTAGCCACACCCACCACAAGCCTCTAACGATTCACCAAAAGCAGACAGTCCACTAAATCTAGAGTCATAGTATAACGAGAAAAGCCACCGCAGCAGAAAAGAGAAGGAGGGGGAGGGGGAGGGGGAAGAGGATAGAGAGGGGGAGGAGGAGGAGGAGGAGAAGAAGGAGAAGGAGAAGAAAGAAGAAAGAAGAAGAAAGAAAGAAGAAAGAAGAAAGAAGAAGAAGAAACCAAAGAATATCTCCACAATGCCAAACAACAAATGCAGAAACCAAGGAAACAAAAACAAGGAAATCATAATGATGCTCCCAAAAGCATGACATGACACTCCAATACAAGATTATGAAGATGATGAGACAGAAGAAATGCAAGATACGGAATTCAAAAAAATTATGATAAGAACATTTAGAAGTGATCAAAAATAAATGCATGAACTACAGAAATCCATACAGGACAGGACAGAAAATCTCTCTTGTGAAAATAAAATCTTAAGGAGGAATCAAAATGAAATGAGGAATTTAGTAGAACATGAAATTGAGATATTGAAGAGATGTACAGTTCAGCACATGCTCACTCGGACTTACCCCTAATGGTAGAGCTAGAAACGTGCCAGGGGATTCCAGTTCAATCCCATCAAGGGGCCATGTATCAATGCCATCTTACTCATTAAAGTCATCAGTTTAAGTTCATAACTGATCAAAAAGATAGGATTAAGTGTCAAAGGGATTACATAAATAAGACCAGTGTCTGCAAATATTTGATAGAATTAAAAAGGAGAAAATGATGCTACATAGGAAGAAGGATACACAGCAGAATCATAGAATGGCAAAAGCCCTATACAGGACTGTGGCCTCAGAATCAGCCTGTAAGGCATTCAGATCTGGCTAGAAAGCCCATGAGAGTTTCACAGGCATGGAAAGCCAAAACATTGTGGCAAAAAAAAATGACCTAAATGAAAGATCTCTGTGAGTGAGATCCCAGCAGAAAAAATGGCCCATCAAAGAAGGCAATATCTTTCTCTGAAGAGAGGAGAGAATTTCCACTTTGAATATGGCCTTGTCTGAATAAGATTAGAGTTGGTGAACTCAAGAGGCTTCCATAAATAAGAGCGTCAATTGTTAAATCAACAACAGATATCCTGTGCACCTGCTCCCCACGTAGGACGTCTGCTCTTAATGTGTTGTACTATGAGAATTAATGGTAAAACTACTACTCAAACAGTACTCTAAACTTTGTGTGTCTTTGTGGGTGCAGTCTGTTGAAATCTTTACTTAGATTATACTAAGTTGATCTTCTGTATATAAAGATAACTGAAAATGAATCATGATGAAGAAATGGATGGGAGAGGGAGTGGGAGATGGGATGGTTGCGGGTGGGAGGGAGGTTATGGGGGGAAACTGTGATAAATCAAAAGTTGTACTTTGGAAATTTATATTTATTAAATAACATTTGAAAAGAAAAAAATGAACATGCACTAAACAGTGAGAGAATTTTCATTAATCAGGTTTGGGAAATAAATGTGCTCATATATTTTGCTAACACATTCCTATGAAAGAAGAGGCTATCAGAGAAGGATGTACTTTTCTCTGAAGGGAGGAGAGAACTTCCACTTTGCTTATGGCCTTACCTTAATACTGACAGAGACTGCGAATGCAAAATGCTTCCATAGCTTAGACAGCTCACATCAAGAATCTCAAATGATCACTGATGTCATACATAAGAGTGCTATTTATTAAATTAACAGCAGGAGTTACTGTGCACTTACTTCCCATGCAAAACTTCTGTCCAAAATGAGTTGTACTATGAGATTTAACTGTAAAACTTGCTCTCAAACACTTTTTATACTGTGTGTGTGGGTATGCAAATAGTTGCAATCTTTACTTAGTATAGAGTTGGTCTTCCACGTATAAAGTTAATTGAAAACGAATCTTAATGGAGAATGGGACTGGGAATGGGAGAGGGAGGAGGAAGTGGTGAGGGTGTGAGAAAGGAGAGTGGGTATGATGGGAAGCATCACTATATTCCTAAAGATCGACTCATGAAATTTACATTCATTAAATAAAAGGTTAAAAAACATTCCTATGAAGGGCCATTTGGTAATATTTTTAAAGCATACAAATGAGTAGGAATCTTTTATTCACTCATTCAGTTATTTATTATTTTTAAAGGCAGAGAGATAGAGACAGTCGGAGAGATATTCCACCAGTTTACTCCTAAATGCCTACAGCAGCCAGAGCTGGTCCAAGGGGAAGCCAAGATACAGAAACTTAATCTGGGTCTCCTTGTGTTCGGAGGGACCCAAATACTTGAGCCACTATCACCTGCTGCCTTCCAGGTTCCACATTGATAGGAGGTGAGCCAGGATGCAAACCCAGGCACTCAAATATAGAATAGGGGTATCCCACGCATTGTATTAACTGCTATGCCAAATAACCTTCCTAGAATATTGTTTGAACACATCTGCATCTCTCTCATAATGAGCACAGGGTCTAGCACATGGTAGTTGCTCAGTAAATTGTGTTTTTAATGAATGTGACTTTTTCAGAAAAAATAAATAATAGTAGATGAAAATGGAAATATTTCCAGAAACACAACAAAAATATGAATTGTTAAAGATTATTATAAATAAGTATATGACAACATATTTGATGATCTAGAAGAAATGGACATTTTCGTGAATGCATATACCTTACCCATATGAATTATGGGTAAATAAAATAATCTAAAAAGACCAACAATGAGTAATAAGTTGGAATCAGCAATAAAATAAAAAAAATCTATCAAAGCAAAGCCCAGGATCAGATGGCTTCACTGCTAAATTGTACCAAACATTTAAAGAATTAATATCAATTATTATTAAATTATTTTTAATATAGAAGAGAAAGTAATTCTTCTAAATTCATTCTATAACGCTAACATTACCTTGACACAAAATCTGACAAGGACACAATAAAAAAATAAAGGTGCAAGACAATATTCTTGATAAACATAGATGCAAAATCCTTTAAAGAAAAACTAGTAAATTGAATACAACAGCACATTTCAAAGATCATTCCCTGTGATCAAGTGAAATTCATCCCAGAGGTACAAGGCTAGTTCAACAGAATGAAGAACAAAAATCATAAGATTGCCATCTCAATAGATAGAGAAAAAGGCATTTAATAAAATTCAAAACCCCTCATGACAAAACTTCTGATCAGACTAAGTACAAAAGGAGCACACCTCAACGTAATAAAGACCATATAAAACCAACTATCATTTAACATCATATTGAAAAGCTAAAGGCTTTCTCTCTAAGATCTACAACAAGACAGAGATACTAGAGATCCTAGCTACAACAATTAGGGAAGACACAGAAATAAATAAAGGACATCCAAGCTGGAAAGGAGGAAATCAAACTACCACTGTTTTTAGATGCTATGATCTTATATATGGAAAATCTCAAAGTCTGATAGAATTAATAAGCAAATTCAGCAAAGTTGCAGGATTCAAAATCAATGTACAAAATAAAAATACCTACATCTTTTGGGTGTATCAAACCATATGTCTATATGAAGATATTATTTCAGGTATTAGCACTATGGTACAGCCAGTAAAGTTGCTACCTGAAATACCGGCATCCCACATGGGTGCTGGTTCAAGTCCTGGCTGTTTCACTTCTGAAACAGCTCACTGCTAATGCATCTGGGAAAGCAGCCTCAACAGCCAGGGTTGGACAAGGCTGAAGCCAGAAGTGAGGAGCTTCACCTCGGTCTCCCACATGGGTACAGGGACCATCCTCCACTGCTTTCCCAGGCACATTAACAAGGAGTTGAATAAGAAGTAGAACTGTTGGGACACAAATCAGTGCCCATAAGGGATACCAGTGCTGCAGGCTGCAGGTTAACCCGCTGCATGACAGTATTGGCTCCAGAAAATTATTTTCTTAAAAGTGAATTTTCTGAATTCTTAATTTTCTTAATAAATTTCTTAAATGTATTTAAAATTATTATTAAAAGTAAATTTACTTAATTTACTTAAAAGTAAAATTTTCTAAACAAAAAATTATATTCACTTGTACTGAAGGTTTTCAGTTGACTATTTGTGCTCACTGCCAGAAAAAAAAATAAAATAAATGCTGTAGATTCCAAATACTTGTGAAGCCACTGGATCTTTCCAACCCTCAAACTAATTTCAATTCATTTTGAGAGCTATGAGATAAAGTCAAGAAGACTGTTACAGAACAGAGACCAATTTAGTGAGGAAAGTATCAGTAACTTGTCATATTGATGTGGGAAAGCTTAGATAGATAATTTTAAGTTCATGAGCTGGAAGCTGCACCTCCTTTGCTCTGTGTTGCCATGTTCACCTGCAAATCAGGGGACAGCTCTCCAGGAAGCACTTCCTCTTACCACAAAAATGCTTCCATTTTCTAAGCTCATAAAAAGCTAGGAAGCATGGAAGCTCTCTCTTCCTCATGGACTCAGGACAAGCAGAGCAGGGTATGGTAACTTCCTTTCTTTGGCCCAGTTTCCCAATATAAAGCCCTAATGAGCCTGTGTATTTTTCTCACTTTGTGAGCCAATCCACTGTTACCCCACATCTCTTGATGACATAACCCGGCTTTAAAAGAGGGGGCCTTCTTCTGCCCTCTGCTGCGCAGTTGAGTAGACAGGGTTCCTGCTGCAGCTTGTACTTCCGAAATAAACCTTGCTCTTGCATTTCGGTGTCTTCAAGTCTCTGGTGGCATTTGGGGATCCAACGATCTGGGCACAACAGAAAGACAAATTCAAATTTGTGTTTTAGGGGTAGAGAATTAGCCTGTCACTTAAAAACACTTGTGACCGACATCTGAGTGCCAGATTTCATACCCAGTTCTAATATTAGTCATCACTAACCAAAGTCATTACAACATACTGAGCCAGACCTATAGCTAAAATCAGAGTATGCTATTCCCTTATAACTTTATCTTTGAATTATGTCACCTAAACTTTTTTTTTTTAAAAAAAAAGCTTTTACCCTAAGTGTTCCTTCAGCTCATATCCTCTGTACAATGACTTATCAGAAATGGTATCCAAATTTAATCTGCATCTTTTTTATCCCATTAACTTCTCAGACCAATCTATCTTCTGTCCCACTATTTCATGAAAACCACTTTACTTAAGTTTCATTTAGTAGTATTTAACTAAATTGAAAGGATACATTTCAGCCTTCATCCTATTTCCTATTTTAGCAGCAGTATTTGACAGTTGATCATTCTCTTCTTGAAATATTATCTTTCTTTCACCTCCCTAACAAAATATCCCATTAGGTTTTCTTCTTTCTCACTGCCTACCCCTTTTTATCCTCTACTTGCCTCCTCATCCATCAGAATTTAAAGTTTTGGTGACCATCTGTTCATTTCATTTTTCTCTCTGAGTCTCTTCTCCCTCTTGTTTTAGCCCTCTCTTACTCTCTTGCTCTCACTCTCACTCCCATTCTGGCTCTCCCTTGCTCTTTCACCCTCACTCTCTTTCTTTCATATTGTTGGGATAACCATCTGGTTTTAGTAGAAAGTGAGGCACCATATTTATGGGCTAGAGGCATTTTGGACGTTAGCTTTGTAATAAAGTTTCCTTCCCCTGTAGAAGATAGTAAGATTCTCAATAATTCATAGCTCAAATCTTCTGAACCATTCTAGTTATACAGTTACGTAACTGAGAAGCTGCTTTTTTTTTTTTTAAATACTCTATGTTCATGATCTTGACCACTTTAGCCCACTTAGGATTAAATGCATAATTTTTGGTAGTTCAAATAATATCAAGATTTCATCTACATTCCTTATTTATTTAAATTCAAGGTTTCCTTTTCTCCTTATAGGACTCATATATGCCTGTAAGTTAATAGTTTCTCTTGGAAGTCAGCTGGAAGCCTTTGAAACTTACATGTTCAGCATCTAAGGAATATATTTTTATCATGTATGAATCATCACACCAACCCTTCTTAGCTTTGAAAATGCTCTGATCTGTTCTGAAAGATTTGGCAATTTCTTCTCTCTTTAATTGAATGCCCTAGAGTGTAACCAGAAATCACTTTACAAATGTTTCAATGACAAAATGAAACTCCGCTTTATCTTCTTGTGTATTTTTTTCTCTAATTAGGTACTGTAAGTCATTTGACTGATGCTTTAAAATATGTAGATAATGTTCCTATAATAAATATTTGCTCCATTTAAAATAAATTTTCATCTTGTATTTTATGATCTTCTGAACCCAATATATTTCATATCAATGTTGCATTCCAATCTAAGCTTGTAATGAATTTTGAGCTGCAGTTAAGATTCAAAATTACACTAAAATTCAATCTTCTTTTAAGTTACCAATTTGTTAATAACCTAGCTAAGTTGACAAATAGATGAACATGAATGCACCTACATGTAGGTAAATTTTCAGGCAAGGAAAATCCACAAAAACTCATTGTTTTCCAGAGTTTTGGCAATGAGACTACAAATCTAACATGGATTAAAAATGTACTTCAGTTTTAAAACCTTAAAATATGGTGGCAATGCATTTCTGAATCAAATAAATATAAACAGATACTCATTGAGATTTGCTAATTCAATTAATAACATTGCAAGGATTAGGAAAATATTTTGAACAACTTCTTGCTTAATCTGTGTAACTTAAAATAATTTTACTATATATGTTATATCACCATTTATGCTTTAAATGTGATTAAAATTTTGATATGCAGTTTAAAGCAGCAAGGACATATACATACTTAAATATTCATGCTTTATTAAAACATTTTATTTCTTCTACAATTTCATTACTTTGATTATTTCTACTGTTCCTAGGAATGCTTTCATTTTTGGTTTTAAAACTACCAATACACCACTCCTTTAATAGTATCAAATATATGTCATTTTTCTTTGGGAAGTATAACTAAACCCATATATATTAATAGTTAAAGAAACACAAAAGTCAGTCACTTTTTATTAGGAGAATTTAGGTATTTTTAGTTGTTATGGAGACAAGCAATTATTCAAATATGATATACTGTCAGTTAACAGGCTTAGACTTAAAGGAAGAAAAGGCACAGATTATTAAGTCGTTACAGAAAAGTAGTTAACTGAATTTATTTAGGAAATTTGTACTCAAAAAATAAAAATACATCTACTGAAAAACATTTTCATCAATTTCAGTCCTAAATAATAATGTTAAATTATTATTCAAGTTACTGAAAAAAAAAAACAGTCACCCCAAATTGAACTAATTTATAAATGTTAAAGTTATCAACAATCAAAATTAGCTTACATAAGAAAGATTTTTAAATACATCATTAAAAGCTAAAAAAAATTTGCAACTCTAGAAGGCTTATTTGATCATAATAATTGTTGATTCTTTCTGTGTCTACTTTTCTAGTCAGGAAATTGAATCTCTATCATGAATATATTTCTCAATCCAGTTCAGTTTAGGGCAGTCCAAAAGAGGAACAGTCATTCTGAAGGAGTCTCCCCAAATAAAGTTGAATGTGTTTAGGTGCTCTATACAGGCTTTGCCTAAATAGAATAATGAGCAAATAATTTCCCCAACTATATCATGACCAAAAATGATTGTGACCATATACTAACTGGATTGACAAATGGGTATAATATATTAAGTTGCAATTTAACAGAATCAAATAACCCAAAGCTTGCCCTTTGCATTAATCAGCTTTTTGCTACTACAATAAAATACCTCAGGAAACTAACTTCATAACAAAACATTTATTTAATTTGAAAGTTTAAGTCCAAGATCAGGTGTTCCAATTGGTTTGGCCTCTGTGAGGGCTCTGAGTGGCAAAGATACAGCATGTGACCAGGAAAGACCACATGGCAAGCCAGAAAGCTGAGAGAGCAGCTAGGCCCAACTCAGGATGTTATGACCAACCGTCTCTTTAGACTACCTTCCAAAGGCATGCCCCCAATGACCATAGGATCTCCCACCAGGCTCACCTCCTAAACAGCATAATTGAACTCCCACCATCTTAGTATCATTAACTTACAAATATGAGTTTAAACATCTGCATGAATTCAGAAACCAATCACTGAAAACTAGAACAGGCCTGAACAATGAACATAATGATATTATTTCCCTTCTAGAAAAAGCAATATTAAATAACAACTTGGGGCACACATTGTTGAATCTGATTATTTCATGTGAACAGTACTATTCATGTATTAGAGGTTGAATCCTTGGCAAGTTAAATTCTCTATGCTTTAATTGCTTTTCCTATGAAAGAGGTAAAATAACAGTACTTACCTTATAGTTGCTTTATGATTAAGTAACTTATGTCAAGAAGCTAGAATAGAATCTGAAAAATAGTAAGAATTAGATAAATGTTAAATACTGCGATCAACAACTTGAGGTAAATATATTGTTTCCACAACTGGATAATAAATTGTGCCAAAGCAGGGACCAAATAGTAAATTCATTTACTTCTGATACTAGCATGCAATAGGTACTCAAAAACTTGATATACAGTTATACAATACTGTATCATGTTAGATGTTAGACAAAATCAAAGTACAAGGTAGAATTCAAATTATTTTTTTCTAAGGATTTATTTATTTACTTGAAAGGCAGAGTAGTACAGAGAGGCAGAGGCAGAGAGAGAGAGAGAGATCTTCCATCCGTTGGTTCACTCCCCAGATGGCTGCAATGGCTGGAGCTGTGTCAATCCGAAGCCAGGAGCCAGGAGCTTCCTCCAGGTCTCCCACAGGAGTGCAGGGTCCTAAGGACTTGTGCCTGGCTTTCCCAGGCCATAGCAGAGAGCTGGATTAGAAGTGGAGCAGCTGGATCTCAAACTGATGCCATATGGGATGCTAATGCTGCAGGCGTGACTTTATCCACTATGCCACAGCGCTGGCCCCAGAATTCAAATTGTAAATGAGTTTTATATAAATCCTTCAGAGTAAATTCATTATACTAAAAAAAATCTGTAGGAAATTACATATAAAACTCCCATTTTTTTTTCAGACATACTGTCAATTTTTAAATGGATTCAAGATTAACAATATCTAAATGGCATTCCATGAACATACACATGATTTATTATTGACAAGATTTTTTGTTACATGTTTTAATTCACCAGATAAAATATTTAAGTATATTTTGGATCATGTAAAGAATATCATAAACCTATTGAATACTTTTCTACATTCAGTATCCATTTGTGCTACTTATAATGGTATAATAAAAAAGAGCTTTTAATTGTTGGAGGCTAGTGAGAAAAAAATTATATGTAACTAATGAATTTTCCAGGTAAAGGCCCAATACCATTAACAATATTTTGAAGGAACAAGGTATTCAAAGGAGTGCTGTCGCTCCCCTTCTTCGTGGAGGAGCGACACTGAACCCTGCCTAGGCTTCCTATCCGAGTCACGGCACCATTATGTTGCTCCCCCTCTTCGTGGAGGAACGACACAGGACCCTGCTCTGTTCTTTTGTCTGCTCGGCCCTTCCTGGGTTTGCTGCTGGTTCTTCCCGGGTTGGCTACCGACCCTTCCACCTCCGTGGAAGGGCGGTTCCCCCTAGCCACTTTCCCCACTTCCACGGGGGAGCGGCACACCGCCGGCCGGCTCTCTCGGGGGCTGCACAGGTGTTCCTCATAGATGTTCCTGGTGCATGTTGTCTCTCTCCTCCTTTATAGTCCTCTTCCACCGATCCCAACTCTGCTACCCACACGCCGAGTACGCTGCTCTCCTCCAATCAGGAGCAGCTCCTGCAGCTTGTCAAGTTGGTGAGAGGCAGCTGGGTAGAAGCTGTTTCCTCCTCTCCCAGCGCCATATTGTGGGAGAGCAGATGCACAGAATAAGTCTTAATTCCAGTAACTTAGTCTAGTCTGAGTTGCTCCCCACAGAGTGCAAATAGAATAAAAGACACAAGTCAATCCATATCAGAGTGTCTACATTCAAGTCTTTATTTTTTAAAGATTAATTTATTTTATTTTAAAGAATTACAGAGAGAGAGGAAAAGACAGAGAGAGAGAGAGATCTATTTGCTGGTTCACTCCCCCAAATAGCCACAACAACCATGGCTGGGTCAGGCTGAAACCAGGAGACAAGAGCTTCCTCTGAGTTTCCACGTGAATGCAGAGGCCCAAGCACTTGGTCCATCCTTTATTGTTCTTGCAGGCACATTAGTAGGGAGCTGAATCAGAAGTGGAACAGCCAGGATGGGACTTGAACTAGTGCCCATATGGGATGCTGACACTATAGATGGTGGCTTAGTCCACTGTGCCATAGCATTGTCTTCTGCATTCAAGTCTGTGTCCATTCCTGATTCCGGCTTCCTGCTCATGCACACCCTGGAAAACAGAAGGTGATAGGTCATGAAGTAGGGTCTCAGCCACCCATGAAGGAAACCTGTATTGAGATTCCAGGTCATGGCTTGGCCTGGCCCAGCCCCAACCATTTCAGGCATCAGAAGAGTGAACAAACAGATGAGGGCTCTCCTTACTATTGAATTAAAAAAATTATGAAGAATTCAGCTATCACACAATTATTTCAAGCCAAAAGTTTTCTTTGCTTTAAAAGAATCAGTATTATTTACATGTTCAAAAGTAATTTATTTTTAACATGACATTTATTCATTACATCAAATTAATAGTTATGACGTTTATTTTTTGTAGTTTTGCTTATACAAATATTTAACAGCATAAAAAATTATAACTACTTCTGTATTTTTACTTATTTATGTAACTCTATAGTATAGATGGCTTAAATAAACATTAGGGATATAACACAGTATTTTCTCATTAAAATGGTACTAAACTATACTCAAATGAGAGACATTAAATAAAATCACAACAAAACAATTAGAATATTAGACACTGTATTATCAGAAGAAATTCAGTAGTATTTCCTAAATATCCTATACTTTCTTGATAATGAGATTTTGCTTCATTATTACTCTTTTTTTTTTTTTAGAAAAGAAGTTGACACACTGCAGCCTAGGGACCAAATATTATTTAGTGTATGCTTGTTTCGTTGACAGATGACTCAGTTTATTATGGTTACATGAACCTACCTTTCCGCTTTAGGCTCCAACAAAGCATACAGCTGTCACATCCACCTCAATAACAGCTGGGCCCCTAGGAAACCAAGAAGGCAAACCACAAAGTAAAAAAAAAAAATTGAGAAAAGCCAAGGTCACACACCTCCCAAACAAGGAAAGAAATTACAAGAAGGACTCAGCCACAGTACACAGTGCTCCCTTGATGATAGCCACAGTACACAGTGCTCCCTTGATGATAGCCAAATGCCGAAGCCTCTGGCTTTTAAAGTTACTTAACAGTTGAAGGATAGGAAGCAGCCAGCAGAGCTGTGAGCAGGCTTCAATCTCTACAGGGTCATGGGGTATCATTCACCACATGAAGGGACTCTAGAAGGTTAGAGATGCTCAAACCCAGCCAGATCAGGGACCTGAGATCCTGGACAAAACTTGGGCTCTGGCAGCTTTGGCCTTATCTTCCAGCTCATCTAGCAAAGGCTCCCAAGACAACGAGTACAAGGTATAACTGTAACTGTACATAGCTAACACCAGAGACTCGACACCCAGGCCATTCACGGTGTTCTGGGTCTACTGTTGTGCCACAGTCTCCTGCACTGGACAAGCTGCACCTGCTCCATGAAATGCACTTGCTCAGGATACATTTTATCCAGAGTCAGGTCAATGCACTGAGTAAATGCAAACTTTTCACTTAGCATTGTGAAGGTCACTGGCACTGGCTCCAGACCATGTTACTGCTCTACCCTTCTTAGTTTACAACATGCTTTTGGAAGTAAAGCATAATTGGAATGCAGACACTTCCGGGGCTACTTTCACAGGACAACAACCGAGCTGAATATGCGTGACAGACCACAATGCTAAGAATACTTACTATCTGAACATACATGGAAAATGTTTGCTGATCCCTACTCTAGAATTCTTCTTTCTTTCCGTAGTAAAAGATATACTTAAAAATTATATTCACATAGATCAATACAGCAGAATAAATGAAAGAAACTAGACCACACAAATTTGTCCAACTGACTTTTGGGGTAGGATTTGACTCAAGGTAAAAAAGAGAGCTTTGCAACAAGTGGTAGTGGAACCATTGGACACATATAGGCAGAGAGACAGAGACACAGAGAGAGAGAGCGAACCTCTATAACTTATATTTTATACCAAAAAATAATCCAAAATGAGTTATAAATCTAACTGTAAAACATAAAATTGTGGGGCCGGCATGGTACAATGGGTTAATGCCGTGGCCTGAAGCACTGACATCCCATATGGGGGCTGGTTCGAGATCCAGCTGCTCCATCTCTGATCTAGCACTCTGCTATGGCCTGGGAAAGCAGTAGAAAATGGCCCAAGCCCTTGAGCCCCTGTACCCGCGCGGGATACCTGGAAGAAGGTTCTGGCTCCTAGCTTAGGATCGGCTCAGCTCCGGCATTTGAAGCCAATTGGGGAGTGAACCATCAGATGGAAGATCTCTCTTTCTTTCTCTGCCTCTCCTCTCTCTGTGTAACTGAATTTCAGATAAATAAAAAAATCTTTAAAGAAAAAAGATGTTTAATGAGTACTCAATAAATGTTAGTCATAAAACATAACAAAAATTGAAAAACCAAACAAAAATAAATAAACTGTTAAAATATAGGGGAAAAACAGGTACAAATCTTCATAATCTAGAGCTAGGAGAAAAACCCCTAGAAACTACAAAA
The DNA here is from genome assembly GCF_964237555.1 of Oryctolagus cuniculus. Classification (NCBI taxonomy): domain Eukaryota; kingdom Metazoa; phylum Chordata; class Mammalia; order Lagomorpha; family Leporidae; genus Oryctolagus; species Oryctolagus cuniculus. Next base: position 81,439,822 of record NC_091432.1, on the reverse strand, counting down.
AGCAAGGTCCATGGAACAAAAATTGATATTGGACTTCATCAAAAATAAAAATTGTCTTCTGTCATATTCTTGTTAACAGGAATAAATGACTGGCAGAGAAAATATTTGTACACCACAAGAAATACCTGTATTTACAATATAGAAAAGACAGAGGGAAATACCAGGACCATATGAAGAACACTCAAAACTCAGCAGGAAAAATGAATAAAATGTTCCATTTATCTACAACTAAAGAGGATAAATAGTTGGCATCTGAAGAGCGTTATATATCATTTCCCATTGTGGAGGGAAAAAAGTTATAACTACAAGATATTGCTATACACCTACCAGAATACCGAAAGTGAAAAAATACTCAAAAGTACAACATGAAATTCTGGCAAAATTGCAGAGAAACAATCAATTATATATGGCTGGTGGGAATGCAAAACAGAAAACCCTAGGGGCTGAAACTGTGGCTTAGTGGGCCAAGCTTCTGCTTGTGGTGCTGGCATGCCATGTGTGGTTACTCCTCTTCAGATCCAGCTTTCTACTTGTGCCCTGGGAAAGCAGCAGAGCACAACCCAAATGCTTGGGCCCCTGCACCCACGTGTGAGACCTAGAGGAATCTCCTGGCTCCTGGCTTAAGATGGGCCCAGCTCCAGCTGTTGCAGCCATTTGCAAAGGGAGTGAGCCAGTGAATGGAAGACCTTTCTGTCTCTCCATCTCTCCATCTGCAACTCTGCCTCTTAAATAAATAAATAAACAAAAAGCAAAAAAAGCCATTGTAGAATAGTTTGGCAGGTTTTTTTTTTTTTTTTTTGTAAAAAAAATCAACCTTTAATTACCATATAACCTAGAAATTGCTGGCTGTGGGACTGTCATATATTTTCTTGATTGTGCTAAATAATGTTCCTTCTGTAATCAATTTGCTTAAGGTTTTTATTGTGAAAGGATATTATATTTTATCAAATGTTTTCTCTGCATCTATTGCTGTTTTAAAAATGAGGACATAATATTCAACACTATCATCTATTGTAAACAAAATGGCAGGAAATTATAAACAGATTAAGAACATGCTAAAACTAAAAAAAAAAAAAAGCCTACTAATCCAATATATTTAACCACAGATTAACAGGTAAAATCTATATAACCAGTGTAATTTAGTTAATTATATTCATTTTATGATAAAAACTAGAAAAAAGTTGCAATAATGTATGTAGTAAATATAACTGCATTCTTCAGAATCCATTGTACATGTCATGCTATGATAGCATGAATTTGATTTATTTCAGAGTTATATCAGCAATTCTATTTGGAGTTGTGATTAAATGCAAGCCTGTTTTTTTCTTACCAGTGATGAAGATTATTATTAAGCACCCCTTAAATTCATTATAATAGCTAATGTGCTTTATGCTTTGAGGCTTAAATTGAACCTTATAAAGGCTCTCCCTCAAATGGTTAATTGAGAAGAAAGATTAGAGGTCATTAATAAAGTTACTGTAATAGCTTTGGGAAGAGCACTCTCAGTGGCTCTTCTTCATTCCCTTATCTGTCTGCATGTTTTATTTTTTGCTGCTTCTCCCTTCTCCTACATTTCCACTTTCCCTATTTTACCTGATTATCCATTGTCTCCTCCCTATCCATCCTTTTCATTTTTGTACTTACAGCTTTTCGAGACTTAAAATCTGTCTAATCTTTTTCTGATTTACAAATATTTGATTTTTCTTGCTAAGGGTATGAGCCCATCAAGTGTGTGAAGAAGCTAAGCTAGAGAAGAGTGGCAAAGAGTAGATAATTTTGTAAGGAGGCAGAGAAGATTGGGATTTTGATTTTGGTCCTAAAAAGGTTACAGTTGCACTAGTGATCTAAATATCTGGATTTGAATGGAATCCTGGGAATAGATGTTTAAGGACTGAATTTGGAAGGAAGATTAAAAGAATAGGTGTTAAATGTAGAATGTAAGATAAAAAAAGGGAAAACAATTCTCTATCAGTTTTAATGAGAAAAACTCCATATTTCTCTAGACAAAACATTAATTTCAATAACAAGTAAATTTAAAGAATATATATTTTAGTGCATTTGCAATGACTGTGCATTCAAAATTGAACACCTAATTCTTTTTTTCATTTTTTTCTTTTTTTTTATTTAGTAAATAAAAATTTCCAAAGTACAGTTGATGGATTACATTGGCTTTCCCCCCCACATAATTTCCCTACCACTTGCACCCCTCCCAGCTTCCGCTCCCTCTCCCATTCCATTCACATCAAGATTCATTTTTAATTATCTTTATATACAGAAGATCGATTCAGTATATATTAAGCAAAGATTCATCAGTTTGCACCCACACAGAAACACAAAGTGTAAAAATACTGTTTCAGTACTAGTTATAACATTACTTCACATTGGACAACACATTAAGGACAAATCCCACATGAGAAGTAAGTACACAGGGACTCCTGTTGTTCACTTAACAGTTTGACACTCTTGTTTATGGCGTCAGTAATCTACCTAGGCTCTAGTCATGAGTTGCCAAGGCTATGCAAGCCTTTTGGGTTCGCCAACTTCGATCTTATTCTGACAGGGTCATAGTCAAAGTGGAAGTTCTCTTCTCCCTTCAGATAAAGGTATCTCCTTCTTTGAATAGTACTAGAACAAAAAAAAATACTAAAATGGATAAAGTATTACATTGTACATCAACAGTCAGGACAAGAGCTGATCAAATCACTGTTTCTCATAGTGTACAGTTCATTTCAACAGGTGCTCAGTTAGTTGTCGCCAATCAGGGAGAACATATGATATTTGTCCCTTTGGGACTGGCTTAATTCACTCTGCATAATATTTTCCAGATTCCTCCATCTTGTTGCAAATGACCAGGTTTCATTGTTTTGACTGCTGTATAGTATTCTATAGAGTACATTCCTGTAATTATTTTATCCAGTCTACTGTTGATGGGCATTTGGGTTGGTTCCAGGTCTTAGCTATTGTGCATTGAGCTGCAATAAACATTAAGGTGCAGACAGCTTTTTGTTTGCCAATTTAATTTCCTTTGGGTAAATTCCAAGGAGTGATATGGCTGGGTTGTATGGTAGGGTTATATTCAGGCTTCTGAGGAATCTCCAGACTGACTTCCATAGTGGCTTAACCAATTTGCATTCCCACCAACAGTGGGTTAGTGTCCCTTTTTCCCCACATCCTCGCCAGCATCTATTGTTGGTAGATTTCTGAATGTGAGCCATTCTAACTGGGATGAGGTGAAACCTCATTGTGGTTTTGATTTGCATTTCCCTGATTGCTAGTGATCTTGAACATTTTTTCATGTGTCTGTTGGCCCTTTGGATTTCCTCTTTTGATAAATGTCTATTGAGGTCCTTGACCCATCTCTTAAGTGGGCTGTTTGTTTTGATGTTGTGGAGTTTCTTATTTCTTTGTAGATTCTGGTTATCAACCCTTTATCTGATGCAGAGTTAGCAAATATTTTTTCCCATTCTCTCGGTTGCCTCTTCCCTTTCCTGACTGTTTCTTTTGCAGTACAGAAACTTCTCAATTTGATGCAATCCCAAATGTTAATTTTGGCCTTGACTGCCTGTGCTTCTGGGGTCTTTTCCAAGAAGTCTTTGCCAGGACCTATATCTTGCAGGGTTCTTCCAATGCTCCCTAATAATCTGATGGTGTCACGTCGTAGATTTAAGTCTTTAATCCATGTTGAGTGAATTTTTGTGTAAGGTGAAAGGTAGGGGTCTTGCTTCATGATTCTGCACGTGGAAATCCAATTTTCCCAGCACCATTTATTGAATAGACTGTCCTTACTCCAGGGATTGGTTTTGGATTCCTTGATCAAATATAAGTTGGCTGTAGATGTTTGGATTGATTTCTGGTGTTTCTATTCTGTTCCATTGGTCTATCCATCTGTTTCTGTACCAGTACCATGCTGTTTTGATAACAACTGCCCTGTAGTATGTCCTGAAATCTGGTATTGTGATGCCTCCTGCTTTGTTTTGTTGTACAAGATTGCTTTAGCTATTCGAGGTCTCCTGTGTTTCCATATGAATTTCAGCACCGTTTTTTCCAGATCTGAGAAGAAGGTCTTTGCTATCTTGATTGGTATTGCATTGAATCTATAAATTGCTTTTGGGAGAATGGACATTTTGATGATGTTGATTCTTCCAATCCATGAGCATGGAAGATTTTTCCATTTCTTGGTATCCTCTTCTATTTCTTTCTTTAAGGTTTTGTAATTTTCATCACAGAGATCTTTAACGTCCTTGGTTAAGTTTATTCCAAGGTATTTGATTGTTTTTGTAGCTATTGTGCATGGGATGGATCTTAGAAGTTCTTCCTCAGCCATGGCATTGCCTGTGTATACAAAGGCTGTTGATTTTTGTGCATTGTTTTTATATCCTGCTACTTTGCCAAACTCTTCTATGAGTTCCAATAGTCTCTTAGTAGAGTTCTTTGGGTCCCCTAAGTAATCATATCATCTGCAAAGAGGGATAGTTTGACTTCTTCCTTCCCAATTTGTATCCCTTTAATTTCTTTTTCTTGCCTAATAGCTCTGGCTAAATCTTCCAGAACTATATTGAATAACAGTGGTGAGAGTGGGCATCCCTGTCTGGTACCAGAACTCAGTGGAAATGCTTCCAACTTTTCCCCATTCAATAGGATGTTGGCCATGGGTTTTTCATAAATTGCTTTGATTGTATTGAGGAATGTTCCTTCCATACCCAGTTTGCTTAGAGTTTTCCTCATGAAAGGGTGTTGAATTTTATCAAATGCTTTCTCTGCATCTATTGAGATAATCATATGGTGTTTCTTCTGCAGTCTGATAATGTGGTGTATCACAATTATTGTTTTGCGAACACTGAACCATCCCTGCATACCAGGGGTAAATCCCACTTGGTCTGGTTGGATGATCTTTCTGATGTGTTGTTGCATTCTGTTAACCAGAATTTTATTGAGAATTTTTGCATCTATCTTCTTCAGGGATATTGGTCTGTAATTCTCTTTCAATGCTGCATCTTTTTCTGACTTGGGAATTAAGGTGATGCTGGCTTCATAGAAAGAATTTGGGAGGATTCCCTCTTTTTCGATTGTTCTGAATAGTTTGAGAAGAATTGGAGTTAGTCCTTCTTTAAATGTCTGGTAGAATTCAGCAGTGAATCCATCTGGTCCTGGGCTTTTCTTTGTTGGGAGGGCCTTTATTACTGTTTCAATTTCTGTCTCAGTTATGGATCTGTTTAGGTTTTTTATGTCTTCATGGTTCAATTTAGGTAGGCTGCATGTGTCCAGGAATCTATCCATGTCTGATAAGTCTCCCTGTTTGCTGGCACACAAGTCCTTGTAGTAATTTTTGATGATTCTTTTTATTTCTGTGGTGTCTGTTGTTACATTTCCTTTTTCATCTCTAATTTTATTGATTTGGGTCTTTTCTCTTCTTTTTTAGTTAGTTGGGCCAATGGGGTGTCAATTTTGTTTATTTTTTCTAAACATCAGCTCCTCGTTTGGCTGATTTTTTGTAATGTTTTTTTTTTATTCAATCCTGTTGATTTCTTCTCTGATTTAATTATTTCTCTTCTCCTACTAGATTTGGGTCTAGTTCGCGGCAGATTTTCTAGGTCCTTGAGATGAATTGAAAGCTCACCTCTTTGATGCCTTTCTAATATCTTGATATAGGCACCTATTGATATAAACTTCCCTCTTAACACTGCTTTTGCTGTATCCCATAAGTTTTGGTATGTTGTGCTGTTATCCTCATTTACTTCAAGAAAATTTTTTATTTCTCTTTTAATTTCTTCTATGACCCAGGGTTCATTCAGGAGCATGTTGTTCAATCTCCATGTGTTTGCATATGCTCTAGGGATTCCTGAGTTGCTAATTTCCAACTTCATTCCTTTATGGTCTGAGAAGCTGCATGGTATGATTCTAATTCTTTTGAATTTGCTGAGATTTGCTTTATGGCCTAGTATGTGGTCAATCCTAGAGAAGGTTCCATGTACTGCTGAGAATAATGTAAATGCTTTATGTGTAGGATGAAAAGTTCTGTAGATATCTGTTAGATCCATTTGGGCTATAGTGTCATTTAAATCTACTGTCTCCTTGTTGATCTTCTGTCCAGTTGATCTGTCTATTTCTGAGAATGGAGTATTGAAGTCCCCCAGTACTACTGAATTGGGGTCTAAGTCTCCCTTTAAGTCCCTAAACAAATCTTTTAAATAAACTGGTGCCCTGTAATTAGGTGCAGATACTTGATAATTGTCATATCTTCCTGTTGAATTGATACCTTAATCATTATATAGTGTCCCTCTTTGTCTCTCTTAACAGTTTTTGTGGTAAAGTTTATGTTGTCCAATATTAAGATGGCTACACTTGCTCTTTTTTCATTTCTGTTGGCATGGTATATCTTTTTCCAGCCTTTCACTTTCAGTCTGTATGCATCTTTGTTGGAAAGATGTGTTTCTTGTAAGCAGCAAATAGATGGGTTTTGTTCCTTAACCCAATCAGCCAATTGGTGTCTTTTAACTGGACAGTTCAGGCCATTAACGTTCAATGTGAGCTAGGCTAATGTTGGGCGCCACTTTACATACGTAAAATGGTGCCTGCTATTTGTCTTGCTCGGCTTTGTATGGTGAGTGGAGAGAGAGACTACTGTCAGTACCGGTTCCCCTTATTTCTTTGTTTTTTTCTCTCCTCCAGTCAGCCTGGTGAACTTTCCCCTGTGGGGCTTCAGGCCTCGTTCCCTCTAGGCTCTTTCTGCCTTTCCCCACCAATGTCTCTGGTTACTGAGGTTTTTGTCTCACCTCCCCTTCCAGCGCTGGCATGCAGACTCTGCGGCTCAGCTTCCACGCCGTGGGCAACATTGCTCTCACCATAGGTCCTCCTTGTCACATCCTCTAGATCCATAAGAGTTTCCTCTGCAATATTTTCCTGAGCCTTTTCCTGATGCTATAGTAACTCCACTTTTATTAAACTATCTTTTCCCAGACTATTGGTGCGCGCCCTCACTATTCCGCCATCTTGAACTTCTAATTATTTTTTAACTCTATATTCTGAACTGTTTGATAAACTGTATTTCTCTGGCATGCTTTAGGCTAAAGTATTTTGGTTAATGGAAATTTCACGTTAACTGAAGCTTACCAGCTGGCTCATATTTTTCATGGATTTAATATTTTGAAATTTGAAACAATAAATAAAAATCATTAATGTCTTTGCCAATTCTTCTTTTTTTTTCAATCTCCTCATTTAATATTTAATAAGTAAAATTGCATCTGGTATTGAGAAACCTCTATATCATGAGTTACAATTCTCCTTTTTAAATTTTATTTAATTTGTACAAGTTTCATGTATTTCATATATACAGATTAAGAAAGAGAGCAACACTCCCCCCACCCTGCCCATGCCCCAAAGCTTCTTTCTCCTCCCTGTCCCATTCCCACTCTTAATTTTTACAAAGGTCTATTTTCACTTTACTTAATGATTGTAAAGTTAACCTTACACTAGTAAAACAGTTCAATAAATAGTTTGACGAAAAAAAAAATGTTCCTTGAAGAGACAAGGGCTGTAAACAATCATCAAATCTCAAAATGTCCATTCCACCCCAATACATTGCATTTTAGGCACTCTACTAGATATCTTGAATCAGGGATAATACGATATCTGTATTTTGGGGATTGGCTTACTTTACTAAGTATAATAGTTTCCAGTTGCAATCACCTTATTGCCAAAGATATGATTTCATTTTTATTTTACAGCTGAGTAGTATTCCATAGTGTATAACCAAAATTTCTTTATCCAGTTAATAGTTGATGGACATCTGCATTAATTCCATATCTTAACTATTGTTAATTGTGCTGCAGTGAACATGGGGGTACATATAACTCTTTCATATTCTGATTTCTTTTCCATTGGATAAACTCCCAGGTGTGGGATGATGTCTGGATCATATGATAGGTCTATATTCAGATTTCTGAGGTATCTCCATACTGTCTTCCACAGTGGCTGTACTTGTTTACATGCCCACAAAATAGTAGATTAAGGTAACTTTTACCCACATCCTCACTAGCATTTCTTATTTGTTGATTTCTGTATGTGAAATGAAAAAATCTGAGTATGAATGGATTTCATCAATGTCAACTTTATTATGATATTTATACTATATTTTTACAAGATGTTACTCTTGGGAAAACCCAGGTAAAGGATTATCAGAATTATTGTTACTATTACAGCTATTATTTTTTGTAGTGACATGTGAATCTTTAATCACCCCAAATTAAAAATTTATTTTTTAATCTGCTAAACAGGAGCTTTCAAATACTGCATATCTTTCTTTGCTGTGACCAATTGTCTCTGATAAATTTTAATATGTAATTTATTCAGCATGAATATATTATGTATCCACAGTATTATACAATGAAACTGTACTAGGCACTTAAAAATAAAAGCTAAGGGGCCAGCGCTGTGGCTCACATGGCTAATCCTCTGTCTGCGGTGCTGGCAACCATATGGACACCGGGTTCTAGTCCCGGTTGCTCCTCTTCCAATCTAGCTCTCTGCTGTGGCCCAGGAGGGCAGTGGAGGATGGCCCAAGTGCTGGGGCCCCTGCACCCTCATGGGAGACCAGGAAGAAGCACCTGGCCCCCGGCTTTGGATTGGTGCAGTGCCAGCCATGGCAGCCATTTGGGGAGTGAACCAATGGAAGGAAGATCTTTCTCTCTGTCTCTCTCTCTCTCACTGTAACTCTACCTAACAAAAAATAAATAAACAAATGCTAAACATTGGCTACATTTACTGATAAAACCTATCAATTTCCACCTGAAATTATCTTCAAATTAATTATATGAATAGCTGCAAAATATACTAGTACTCTGTTGTGTTACTTATATAAATCCAAAATACAATAAGCATATTGAAAATACTTTGATCAGTCATGGACATTTTGTTGCAGTGGTTATGTTATTGCTTGGGACATCCTCATCACACACTGGAGTGCCTGGGGTCAAATCCCACTTCCACTTCTGATACAGCTTCCTGCTAATGTTCTATGGAGGAAGAAGATGATGGTCCAAGTACCTGGGTCCCTGTTACTCTTATGGAAGATCAGGATGGAGTTCCTGGCTCCTGGCTTCAGCCTGGCCCAGTGCTGGCTGTTGTGGATGAGTCATCTGGTGCATAAAAGATCTGTCTTTCCCTCTCTTTTTGTCACTGTGCCTAAAAAATAAATAAAATAAATAAATAAAATGCTTTCATATTTCAAAATTCAAAACGTGAGCTCTGAATTCAGAATCTGGATTTTAATTACATATTGGGAAGCTACTAGTTACTGTTAACTCAGAAAAGATAATTGACTCCTTAATATCTCATTTCATTCTAAAATAATCAGGATAATAATGTACCCACCTTCAATTTTGTGAGGATAAATATAAAGAACCTGAAAGAGTGAAAACACTAAACTGTTTTATTTTTAGGATTATTTATTTACATTTATTTATCTGATATAGATAGAGACAAAGAAAATGTGGGTGTCCCAAGTAGTGGATTAACATGTTGTGCCCTAATGCTGGTCCCATTAAAGTGTTCTTGATGTTATATATAATAATGAATGAAGAGAATGGAATGATCTCATATTCTCAGCAAATATTAACATTTAGGAAATCACATTTAGATGGTTCAAATGAATCACAAACATGGACACAGACATTTTATTTGGCTTTTAAAGTGCCGTGTACTTTATTTTTTAAAGAAATATAGAATAACATAATGTTATGGAAATATACGTTGATTGAACTACTCTTAATTTTTGAAATGGTAGTTTACATTGTTATCTTTCAGACATATTATTTTAAATAAGGAAAATAAACTGAAATGTTCCATAACAGATATTCAGAAGTTCGACCAATGAAATATCATTACATGAGATATGAGAAATTACAATTCTTGGGGCCAGCGCTGCAGCACAGTAAATTAATCCTCCCCCTGCAGCACCAGCATCCCATATGGGTGCTGGTTCTAGTCCCGGCTGCTTCTCTTCCAATCCAGCTCTCTGCTATGGCCTGCGAAAGCAGTAGAAAATGGCCCATGTACTTGGGCCCCTGCACTCATGTGGAAGACCAGGAAGAAATTCCTGGCTCCTGGCTTCGGACTGGCTCAGCTTTGTTGTGGCCATATGGGGAGTAAACCAGCAAAAGATCTTTCTTTCTGTCTCTCCCTCTCACTGTATGTAACTCTACCTCTCAAATAAACAAAGTCTTTTAAAAAATGCAAAAAAATTACAATGCTAACAGTATTCACAAAATCTGGGATTTTTACTTCTTTACCACATGTGAAATGCAAACATCTGGATTTCTTTAATATTACTAAATATTCCTTGAATTGTTCCTATGAAAGTCAGATATCCTTTAAAGTGCTTAGCAGATGCTTTCTGCCTTTTCTTTTTTGCCTTTTCATTATATTAGCCCCCTTTTTCCCCACTTTTCATTTTACAGAATTATTTTCACAGGGAAGTAGTATGTGTGATAAAAACATCTAATAGAACCTGACAACACTTCATAACACGTTTTATTTTCAAAATTCTTTGAAAGTCCTCATTGCTTCTATTATTTGATAGGTTAGTAAAATGTGACTGTATTTTATTAGAAGAATAATAGTACCTGGACTAGTTACATTATTTTTTTAATTTCTACTTTCTGATGGCAAATACTATGTAAAAGTTGCCATTTTACTTAAGTTATATAAAGTAGATATGGTAAAGGCCTATTAGCTGCAAGTCAACTCGATCACTATATAAAATGACTCTCAAGGGCATATTTTAATGCTCTTTCCAGGCTGGTTTTGAATAACTAATGTTTTCAGTCTTCTCATGGGAGGATATTTTATAGCATGGTTTCAGTATTGGACCATTTTTCCTAAAACTATATTTATTTAAAATTTATTTTCTTATATCACATCTATTCAACCCTTTAAATGTTTTACATTTGTTTTTATGAATTTCTCATCCGGTTATCTCATGACTAATGGATATTTTATTACTAATATTTCCAATAAAATAATTTATATTAATTCAGCTATTTAAAGAAATAGAGAAAAATCTAAGCATATATTATGTAGAACCATAGATAACTGCCTAAATATATGTCTTTAAGTATTGTACTTAAATGATATTATTCAGCTGGCTATTTTGCAGGGTTTGAAAAACCAAAGGTATATATTATAAATATACTAAGAAATAAAAGATGGGATTGACAAACATAGGTAGGGCAAACTAATTGAAAGAATAAAAAATTGAGTTATCTGTACAATGTAACAGTTTTGTACATTAGCTCAATCTGACTGAGGTCAGTTGTTCTATATTTTTATAAGATCAGCTAAGAGATAAATATAAATGCTCATGATTAAAGTTTTGATTAATATTAGTAAAAATAAGCAAGAAAAATATATTTGTAAATACATAAAAGTTCATATGTAATATTATGATTTATAAAATTTTATACAAGTATATTAGATTTGATAGAAATAGGATTACTAAATAAAATTCCCAATATGGCTATAAAAATGTTATTATAACATGTATTATATGTAACATATTTTGTTTTATAAAAACCAAAAATGATCAATGAGTCAAATCTTAAAGTTTTATAAGAAAAAAATAGATTGATGAAAATAGCAGAATTTAAAAGGAAAGGAGTAGGTATTTAGCCTAGAGATCAAAATACCTGTACTACACATCTGACTGCCTTAGTTCAAGTTCAGGTTCCAGGTCCTGATTTCAGCTTCCTGCTAATGCGGAGCCTGGGAGTCAGTGGTGATGGTTCAGATAACTGTGTTTCTGCCACATACAAAAGAGAGATGGATTGTATTCTAGGCTCCTGATTCCAGCATATGTCCATCCCTATCAGAGGCATTTAGCGAGTGTATACAAGCTCTCTATTACTGTGTATATCTCAAATCAAAAAAAAATGAAAATGGAGAAATTTCAACAGATAACTGTGTAGAAAAAAAATTGATCAACATACCTGGCATACTTTCATGTATTCCTCTAAATATTTTATTTCCCCCCAAATATTTTCACAAAAATAATCAGTTTTATGGGGCCAGCATTGTGGCATAGTAGGTTAAGCCACCACCTGGAACATCAGCATCTAATTTGGATACCAGTTCCAGTCCTGGCTGCTCCACTTCCAATTCAACTCCTTGCTAATGCAAATGAGAAAGCAGCAAAAAAAAAAAAAAAAAAAAAAAAAAAAAAAAAAAAAACTAAGTGTTTAGGTCCCTGCATCCATGAGCAAGTCACAAAAGAAGAAGCTCCTCACTTTGGCCTGGTCCAGCCCCAGCCATTGAGGCCCTTTGGGGAGTGAAACCAGTGGATGGAAGATCTCAATCTTTGTGTCTATCTCTCTCCTTCTCTCTATAATTCTTCCTTTCAGATAAATAAAAATGTCTTTTAAAAAATCATTTTCACAACAATTCTTATGAAAATACTTTATGTAATGAAAAACAAGGAAAAAGGCTGGCGCCACGGCTCACTTGGCTAATCCTTCGCCTGTGGTGCCGGCACCCGGGGTTCTAGTCCCAGTTGGGGTGCAGGATTCTGTCCTGGTTGCTCCTCTTCCAGTCCAGCTCTGCTGTGGCCCAGGAAGGCAGTGGAGGATGGCCCAAGTGCTTGGGCCCCTGCACCCACATGGGAGACCAGGAGGAAGCACCTGGCTCTTGGCTTCGATTCAGCGCACCAGCCATAGTGGCCATTTGGGGAGGTGAACCAACAGAAAAAGGAAGACCTCTCTCTCTCTCTCTCTCTCTCACTAACTCTGCCTGTCCAAAAAAAAAAAAAAAAAAAAGAGAGAGAGAGAGAGAAAAGAAAAACAGGGAAATGACTTTTGGGTCAAATTCTGAAATATCCATTAGCTGTTAAAAAACAGATCAGTGGATTGGTACAGTGGCATAATGGGCTAAGCCTGCACTTGCAATGCTGGCATCTCATATGGTTAGAAAGCATGTAGACCAGAGAAGCAAAGTCAGAGTATGCACCCAAGATAATCCAGTTGTATTCAGTATTAGATCTTGTTACTCCAAATCTCACCTCTTTTCATTGTTTATATTATTATTATTTTATATACAACTACTTTTATTATGTTTTCTAACTTCATTATTTTTTGAAAAAAAGTAATATATATAAGCAATTTAATAAGATTTTAGCATTACCATTGGAAACTTAAACCAAAACAAAAACTATATAAACATTTCCTTAACATCAGATAAAATCTAACATATGAGGGTACTTCAAAATATTTTTCAAAAAGTAGAATTAAAAGATAAGATTATTTTGGCTCAAAAATATTTGGAATCTATGCATATGAGTAAGTCTTCAAAAAGTAATGGAAAATGCAAATTATGAAAAAACTGAAAAGATTGATTTCAAATTTTTTGCACCAAAATAAACTTATCTTTTAATTCCCTTATTTTTTAAAACATTCTTTACATTTTGTTCTTAACAAAAAGAATAAAGATGTGAGCAAGATGAAAAAGTAGAAGAGCCTAGTTTCTTCCCACAACAACACAGTAGAACAGAAACAGAGAAAGATTGAGAATGTGTATGAATGAATGAATTAACCTAACAGAACAGGCAAGAAGAGTTTGATTTTTCCTGAATTATACTAGCCCTAAGCATCCATACCCAGACAGCTCAGCACCAAGAGAGATATCTTGACCCAATAAATTCCCTCTAGTAAGCGAACAGGAGGGCAAGGTAAGTGACCAGATTCCCAAGCCTTTCACAGCACTGCCTAAAAGATAACTTTGGTTTCATCCCACCCAGATGGCTGAGAAAACAAGCATAGTCATGATATCTGGAGACTGCTAGGATCAAAAAAATTGGGATCTTTAAGTGTCATTCATACAACAGGTGTCACTCAGCAGCCTGAAATTCCTGTTGAGAATTTCAATAACCATTGCAGCCACTGTGATTCCACCACAGTGTTCACCATTGGAACTCCCACAAGAATTCACTATCAAAAAGCCAAAGGCCTGCTATAACACAGCAGTTGTCACTGATAAAAATCCAACAACCGACACACCTGCCATGACTATCTTTCACCACCAACAGCCCTACAGTTTTTCATGTTTGTTGAACTCAGCTGCCTGAGATGCTATCCCTCACTTCCGCAACTTCTCTACCAGACTTGTCCAACCAGCACTATGGCCTCCTGCCCTAGGACCCAACCAATCACCACACAAAGTCCTAACACCAACCCCAACTTTACTGGCAGTCCCACATAAAGTATGATGCACATACCCACTGCCAACCCCAATTACCAGTCCTCATCACCATATATGCACCTGGACATGACCACTGCTGCCAGATCTCCACTACTCACACATACAAAACCATTCCCAACTCTCAAAGTAGCATGGTGCACATGAAGCCAGTCCTGACTGTGGTTGCCCCCTCTTAGCCTGTACACTCACAGCAAACCACTGTACATTAATACACGTGTCTACTGCTCCAATCCCTGCAGCCTCATGTAATCACCACTAGCTCTGCTGCCACATCTAGGTTTATAATTAACTCCAACTCCTCTTACTGTCCACAGCCTTTTAGGTGTGCATGGCTACAGCCAGCCCCTACCATTTTACACAGACTTGCCACTAGCCTGCCCTGCCACATACTTGCCATCACTGCCTCTGGCTTTCACCAACAAACATGTACATAATCAGCCATCACCATGTGTGTACTTATAGCATAACACTGCATACTTCTGCCCACAGGCCCTTGTGCCACTATACATGCTACCATAGTGTGCTATAGTATACACCCTTCTCAACAGCTTCACAGCTCCTTACCTCCCACCGTCCTTCAAGTGAAGTTCTTTATGAAAGCCAGTTCATAAAATCTGAAAGGATTAACTGCTCCTTCAGATGTGCAGACACCTGTACAAGGCTACAAAGATCATGAATAATAAGGGAAACATGACAATATCAAAAAAACACAATGAACTTCCAGCTACCAAACTTAATGAAATGGAGATTCATGAATTGCTTTAAAATATAAGTAATCATTTTAAGGAGGTTCAGGATGCTAAAAGAGATGCAGATAAATAATTTAATTAAATTTGGAAAATGATACAAAAATCAAATTACAATTCAACAGAGATAGCAAACAGAAACAAAAACTAAACAAAAATTCCAGAGCTGAAAAATACAATGACTGAATTTTAAAAACTCATTAGATATTCAACAGCAGACTTGATCAAGCACAGGAAAAAATAGCAAACTCAAAGACAGTTCACTTGAAATTTTTCAGTCAGAGGACAAAAAATGAAGAATGCCACGGAGTTTATAGGGTATTATCAAATTAACCAAAGTGTAATAGAAGTTCAAGAAGAAGAGAGAAAGTAACAGGCCAAAACCTGTTTAAAGAAATAACACTGTGGGCCTTTGGTACAGTGGTTGACACATTGACTAGGGTACATACATCCCATATGGAAGAGTCTGGGTTCAATTTCAGTTCTGCTCCTGATTCCAGCTTCTTAATAATGTGAACCCTGGGAGGCAGCATGTGATGGCTTAAGTAGTTGGATCCTTGCCACCCATGAGGGAAACTGAATTCCCAGATTCTGGGCATTTAGGAAGTGATCCAACAATTTCTTCCTCTCTCCCCCCACCCATCTTATTCTACCCCTCCCTGTCTTCCTTTCTCTCTTCTCTCCCCATCTCTCTTTCTTTTTCTACCTCAAAATTAAAAAAAAAAAAAACTCAAAATTCAAAAATTCAAAATAAAAAATATGATTATAACTGAAAACTTTCCAAATTTCTGGAGAGAAATAAACATCAGGACTTAAGATACTCTAGTGCCCTCAAATTGGTTGACTATAAAAAGGTCTACACTGAGAGATTATAATTCAACTGTCAGAAGTCAAATATAAAGAAAGAATTTTGAAAGTAGCAAGAAAAAAATGACATTACATAAAAGGGAAACTTTATAAGCAGATTTCTCAACAAAAAATTATGCAAGCTAAGAAAGGGTGAGATGACATTGAAAGTACTTAAAGAAAAAAAATCTCCAACCAGTAATGCTAAATCCTGTAAAGTTAACCTTTAAAAGTGAAGAGAAGAAGGCCGGCGCTGTGGCTCAATAGGCTAATCCTCCGCCTTGCGGCGCCGGCACACTGGGTTCTAGTCCCGGTCGGGACTAGCTCTCTGCTATGGCCCGGAAGTGCAGTGGAGGATGGCCCAAGTCCTTGGGCCCTGCACCCGCATGGGAGACCAGGAGAAGCACCTGGCTCCTGGCTTCGGATCAGGGCGATGCTCCTGCCGCAGCTGCCATTGGAGGGTGAACCAATGGCAAAGGAAGACCTTTCTCTCTGTCTCTCTCTCACTGTCCACTCTGCCTGTCCAAAAAAAAAAAAAAGTGAAGAGGAGAAAATTGCCTTCCCAGACAAACAAAAACTGACAAAGTTTGTCACCACTACACTTTCCTTACAAAAAAGTTTAAGGAAATTCTTCCAGAGGAATCAAAAACATATTTAACAACAATGTGAAACCAGATAGAAGTATATACCTCCATAAAAGATAAACATACAGGCAAACACAGAATAATACAATACTATAATGGTGTCACACAAACTCTCCATAATCCTAATATAAAAGTCTTAACTGTAACCACAAAAAATTGGTAACATATTTATAATACATTAAAATAAACTCTGACTTCAAAACAGTGTGGAATATTGAGTAAAAATGTCATTTTGTATGCGATTGAACTTAAGCTGTTACTAACTTAAAATATAGTGTTATAGTTACAAGCAGATGTGTACAAGTCTTATGGTAACCACAAAGGAAAAATGATAATAGACATACAAAAGAAAAAGTGAAAGGAACCAGACCAAATCACTCTAAAGTAATCATCAAAAAACAAAAGAAAATAATGAGAGGATAATAGGAACTGCAAGATAAACAGAAAACAACTAGAAAAGAAATGAAAATAGCAAGTCCTTACCTAACAATAATCACTTTAAATGTAAATGAATTAAATTCTCTATCCAAAGAAACAGAGTGGCCATATGGATTCTTAAGCAAAACAAAACAAAATCCAGCAGTATGCTATCTATAAGAGACTCACTTTAGATGTAAGTACATACATGGACTGAAAGAAAATGGATGAAAGTAGAGACCATGTAAATGGTAACAAAAGGATTTCAGAGTGCCAAAATAGACAAAATGGGCCTCAAGTAAGAAAATGTCACTAGTAACAAATAAGGTAATTATACAATGGTAAAAAAAAAAAACCTCAATTCAATAGAAAGGCCCAACAATTATAAATATATATGCATACAATATTAGAGAACCTAAAATGCAAAACAAAGAGAGGCAGATTGGAAGGGAAAAGTGGACAACAATACAATAATAAAAGAAGACTGTATGTACCACTTTCAATAATGTACAAAACATCCCAGCAGAGTAGGAGATGACAAGGTTGCGGGTGGCAGGGAGGTTATGCAGCAAAAAGCCGCAACAATTCAAAAGTTGTACTTTGTACATTTATATTTATTAAATAAAAATAAATAAATAATAAAAAAAATCTCAGTAGAATTGTGATGAGGTTTCAAGTAACTTAAAACTACAGATAAAATGGACCTAAGAAACATATGTATTACTTTGCCAGGAACAAGAACAGAATATAAATTCTTCTTGAGCACACACAGAACATTTTCCTGGATAGGTCAAGAAAATGTCTTAACAAACATAAGAAAACTGAAATCAAACCATGTATCTTCTTATAACGCAATGAAATAAACCTAATTAATAACAAAACAACTAGAAAATTCACAAATACATGGACATTAAAAAAAATCACTCTTTAACAACCACTAGATAAAAGATAAATTAAAGGGAATTTTTAAAATAAATCTAGACAAGCAAAAATGAAAATGCAATTTACATAAATTTATAGGATGCAGTAAAAACAGAAATAAGGGGAATGTTTTTTCCATTAAATGCTCACATTAGAGTGGTGGTTACATTGCCCAAATTCCATATCAAAGTCTCGGTTTGTGTCCTGGCTCTGCTTATGATCCAGCTTCCTGCTAATGTACACCCTGGGAAGTAGCAAGTGATGGCTCAAGTGGTTGGGTCCTTGCCACCCACTAAGAAGATCTGGTTGAATTCTGCGCTGCTAGCTTCAGCCTGGCCTAGTCAGCTTTTGCAAGCAGTTAGAGAATGAACCTAAAGATTAAGGATCAATCTCTCTCTCTCCCTCTCTGTTCCCCCAATTGAAATAAACAAATAAATAAAAGTAGAAAAAATCAAAAGATAATTTTATAATTCAAAGAACGAAAACAAATAAGCTAAATCCAGAGGTAGTCAAGGAAAGTAGATTAGAGCAAAAATAAATGAAATTAAAAAATACAAAAATAGAAAAACTATGAAACTCAGAACTTTTTAACACATACTTGGAAATATATACATATATATTTTTAAAGATTTATTTATTTATTTGAAAGGCAGAGTCACAGAGAGAAAGAGACAGAGGCAGAGGCAGAGAGAGAGAGAGAGAGAGAGAGAGATCTTCCATCCACTGGTTCACTCCCCAAATGGCCACAACGGCCAGAGCTGGGCCAATCTGAAGCCAGGAGCCAGGAGCTTCTTCTGGGTCTCCCACATGGGTACAGGGGTGCAAGAACTTGGGCCATCTTCTTCTGCTTTCACTGGCCATAGCAGAGAGCTGGATTGGAAGTGCAGCATCCCATATAGGATGCCAACACTGCAGGTGGTGGCTTTACCACTATGCTACAGCACTGGCCCTGAGAACTATTTTAAAAAATAAACAAAATAGATAAATTTCTAGGTAGATTAAGAAAAAAGTCTTCAACTATAAAATCATAAATGAGTGTGGAATAGGAAGGGAGCTTAATGCTCTAGTCTAGATGAAGAGAGTTTTTAAAAAAGTGGAGCAAGTGCGATCTCAGGGAAGAGTTAGGAAGAAAACAGCAGAGGAAATTCCGTGCAAATTAGAGGGACACTGTGGACCTACATGGAGGGTGTGGACATGCACAACTCAGGATCCCAGCAGCTGAGAACCTCAGCACCAGCTCTAGAAAGTAAGATGAGACCAGACTGCAGCAACCCAACCCACTGGCAATAAAGCTGCAGGAAGAGTCCAGTGGGAATGCAGTTGTGGGGGGACAGTGTACCTGCTAAACTAGAGGAGAGTAAAAATGAGGGGCACAGTTCTCTGTCCCCGACCACCCTGCACCAGCATCCAGTAATAAGCCAAGACAGAGCAGGCACCATTTTGGACTTATGTAACAGTTGTGCTAGATCATGTCCACGCACCCAGCAACTAGCTGAGCAGAGATGACTAAGTCTGGCTGAGAGAACCAACAAGGGACTGGGTGACTGTGGCAGTTGGAAGCTCATGTGCTGGGACTCTGAAAACACTGTGGCTGCATGGGAAGACTCAGGATGTGCCTGGGACTTTGGGCAATCACTTTGGGAAGCTCCACATGCTCTGAGTCCCCTGATTCCCTGGTCAGGGTTATTGCTGAGGAATCCATGGTTACAACAAGTACTGCACATATCGTTTGTGCAGTTCTTGTAGCAGCGCAGACAAATATTGTACCCACTGGGACTAGAGCCCATGCACTACTCTCTTTTGTGGAGAGGAGGTGAGAGTGAAATTACATAAACAAAGCAGAACAAATTTCCCTGCTGATTTAAAAAAAGGAGATTTACCACACCCAACCTGGGTGTGACCTTGGACAATCCCTATACCTTAAACACTGATCAGAGCTCCCTGGCCACACCCATCACATGCCTCTAGGGATTCACTGAAAAAATGGACACTCCACTAAGCCACAAAGGCATAGTCCAAAGACAAAAGCCATCATGGGGTGGGGGGAGGACAGGACTCTCCACAAATGCTGAATAAAAAATGCAGCAATTCAAGTAACAAGCATAAGGAAGACAACAAAAGACAAAAGATAACACTTCAATACTAGAATATGAAGATGAAGAGACTGAAACAATGCCAGAAATGAATTCAAAAAAGTGATCATAGGATTACTTAGAAATAATCAGAAACAAATCCATGATCTAATAAAATCCATACATCATATGAAAGAAAATTTCTCTCATGAAATTGAGACCTTAAAGAGAATGAAATCCTGGAAATGAAGAAACCTTAAAATGAAATCCTGGAAATGAAGAAAAATTAAAAACAACAAACTTAAAAAATATGGTGAAGGGGGCCTGCGCTATTGTGCAGCGGGTTAAGGCCACGGCCTGCAGCATTCCATATGGGTGCTGGTTCAAGTACCAGCTGCTCCACTTCCAATCCAGCACTCTGCTGTGGCCTGGGAGAGCAGCAGAGGATGGCCCTGGTCCTTGGGGCCCTGCACCCATGTGGGAGACTCAGAGCTCAGCTCTGGTTGTTGTGGTATTTGGGGAGTGAACCAGCAGATGGAAGACCTCCCATTCTCTTTCTCTCTCTCTCTCTTTGGCTCTACCTCTCTCTGCAACTCTTTCAAATAAATAAAATCTCTCAAAAAAAATATATGGTGGAAAGCCTTAACAATAGAATTGGTGAAGCAGAACAAAGAATATCTGAGTTAGAAGACAAACCACTGGAAATTTTATAATCAGACCAAGAAGAAATCAGAAAACTAAAAAACACAATTGGATATCTATGGGATACTATCAAATGACCCAACATACAGGTCTTAGGAGATCCTGAAGGCATGGAAAGAAAATGGATAAGAAAGCCTTTTTAGTGAAATAATAACAGAAACTCCCCTAATTTGGAGGAAAAGGGACATGCAAGTGCAGGAAGCACATAGAACTCCTAATAGACATGACCAGAAAAGATCTGTACTGCAACACATTGCAAAACTCTCCACAGTAAACCATGAAGAAAAAATTCTAAAATGTACACAAAAGAAATGCCAGATTACTTTCCAAGGAACTCTAAGTAGACTCATATAGGCTTCTCATCAGAAACCCTAAAGGCTAGTAAAGATAAGATACAATCCAAGTCTTAAGAGAAAAAAACTGTCAACGTAGAATACTGTATCCTATAAAGCTCTCATTTATGAATGAAGGTAAAATAAAAACTTTCCATAACAAACAGAAATTGAGAGAATTTATCATCAATAAAAAAAAATGAAATCTGGCTATTTACAATAAAATGGATGAGACTGGAAATCATTGTTCTCAGTGAAATAATCCAGTCCCAAAGGGACAAATACCATATGTTCTCCCTGACCTGTGATAACTAATAGAGCACCTAAAAGGCAATCTGTAGAAGTGAAATCGACACTGAGAAGCAATGACTTTGAATAGCCCTTGTCTCGAATATTTAGGAATAGGTTTTTTCCCTGCTATTTGTTGATCTCTTCACTTAACACAGAGTTAATTATATGAGTATAAAGTTAACTGAAAATAGATCTTAGTAAAAAATAATAATGGGAGTGGGAGGTGGAAGAGGGGTGGGAGAGTGGGTGGGAGGGCAGGTATGGTGGAAAGAATCACTATGTTCATGAACTTTCAATTATGAAATGTATGAAGTTTGTATTCTTTAAGTAAAAGGTTTCATGGGAAAAAATCATAAATGAAAGAAATGAAATAGTTCAGAAATAAAAGGGATCATAATTAACTATTAAAATAATTATATGCCAAAAATTTGATAAGCTAGAAGAAACTGATAAACTCCTAGAGACACACAACCTAACAAGGCTGTGTTAAGAAGTAATAGAAAGCCTAAACTGACAAATTAAATCTGAGAAGACTGAACCAATAAGCAAAAACCTTCCAATAAGAAAAAGCTAAGGACTAAAAGGTTTCCAACAAATTTTCTATCAAAGAAAAACTAGTAATAATCTTTTTCAAGCTCTCCCAGAAAAACAGAATGAAAAAGAACATTCCTAAACTCGCTTTATGAGGCCACCATCACTATATTTCAAAGCCATTAAAGGGCAACACAAGAAAAGAACAATATCTCTGATGAACAACAATGTGAAAATCCTCAATAATTTATTAGCAAATGAGTTAAAGAAGATCACATATCACAATTGAATAGAACTTACCTTAGCCACTAGAATACAATAACCTAGCATATGCAAATAAATCAGTGAGATAGACTACCTTAACAGAATGTAAGGAAAAACAACACAATCATCTCAATGTAGAAAAAACATTTCACAGCATCCAACATTCATTCCATAATAAAAGAAACCTTTCAACAAAAGAGATAAAGAAGGAAGTTATCTCAACACAATGAAGGTCAATATATAAAACCCACATCTAACATCATAATCATTGAAGAAAACCTAAAAGCTTTCCCTCTAAGATCTAGAATAAGGCAAGAATGCCAATGGTCACCACTGATGTTCAGCATAGTCCTGGAAGTCTAGCAAGAATGTTCAGTGAAGAAAATCAAATAAAAAGCACCTAAATTAAAAGGGGATGGTAAAATAACCTATGTTTGTAAATGACATCATCATATACATAGAAAACCCTAAATATTTCACAAAAATATTTGGAATAAATATAAATATACTAAATCATCAGGAGACAAAACCAACATCCCAACCTGTGGTGTTTCTATGCACTAATAACAAACTATACAAAAGTAAAACTATGAGGGGGCAGTGCTGTGGCACAGCAGGTTAACGCCTTGGCCTGAAGCGCCAGCATCCCATATAGGCACCAGTTCAAGACCCAGCTGCTCCACTTCCAATCCAGCTCTATGCTATGGCCTGGGAAAGCAGTAGAAGATGGACCAAGTCCTTGGGCCCCTGCACCTGCATGGGAGACCTGGAAGAAGCTCCTGGCTCCTGGCTTCGGATCAGCGCAGCTCTGGCCATTGCAGCCAACTGGGGAGTGAACAAAAATAAATAAATAAATAAAACTAAGAAACGATTCCACTTAGAGTAGCCACAGTAACTATTTAGGAATTAACTGGTAAGATGAAAGACATGTACACTGAATGCTGTAAAACACTGACAAAAGAAGTTTTTGTTTTTGTTTTTTTTTAAGATTTTACTTATCTATTTGAAAGGCAGAGTAACAGAGAGAGAGAAGGAAAGAGAAAGAGAGAGAGAGCCAGCAAGCGAGCAATTTTCTATCTGCTGGTTCACTCCCCTAATAGCCATAACAGATGGAGCTGGGCCAGGATGAAGCCAGGAACCTACGGGATTCCAAAGACTTCAGCCATCTTCCACTGCTTTTCCAGGCACATTAGAAAGGAGTTGATTCAAAAGTGGAGGAGCTTGGACACAAACAGCACCCACATAGGATGCTTAACCCATGATGTCACAATGCCCATCCCTGAAGGAATGTCTTTAAAAAGACACAAATAAATAGAAACCCATTTCATATTTACAGATTAAAAGAACTAAGATTGTCAAAATATCCATACAACCTAAAGTGATATACAGATTCAATGCAATCCCAACCCAAATTTCAAGGGCAGTTTTTTATAGAAACAGAAAAAAACAATCTGGAAAATTCATATAGAAGCAGAAAACATCATCAATAGTCAAACCAATCTTGAGACAGAAGTGCAAAACTGGAGTGTGGGCAGCCACAGGTAGTCACTCCCTTTGTTTACACTTAAACATATGAATGGAGACTTCCCAGCACAGACAATTGGCCTAGGGAGATTCCGGGAAGAGGCAGGAAGAACCTAAACATCTCACAAGAGATAATATAGATAATCAGTCACACCTGAAACCTGCATTTATCACCTAAGTGTTTTATTGTAACCTTAAAAGCCTTTTTGATATGTAAATCTTTTGTGCTCCCTCTTGTAAACAACTGGTCATATACTACTGGATTTGTTCAATAAATGAGCCTTGATCAGGACTTGTCTTGGCTCCATTCTTTGCGTCCTTGTCCCCGCATTCCCACTCTGTTTCAGGAAACCCAGTTCATTGTGCCGCAGGTCGGCACACTGGAGGCATCACACTTTTTGATTTCAAGTTATATTAATAAACTAGTAATCAAGACAACACAGTATTAGCATAAAAATAAATACTTTGACCAACAGAAAAGAATACATTTCCCAGAAATAAACGTATATATACATTTATGGTTAAGTGATCTTCAACAAACATGCTAAGAACAAGCAATAGGAGTATGATGGCCTCTTCAACACAAGTACAAGGAAAACAGGATCTCTGCATCCAAGTCCCCTCTGTTCCACTTCCTATCCAGCTCCCTGCTAATGACCTGGGAAAACAGCAGAAGATGGTCCAACTGCTTGGGCCCCTGCACTCATGTGGGAGACCCAGAAAAAAACAACTCCTGGCTCCTCGCTTCAGCCTGGCTCAGGCCTGGCTATTGTGACCATTTGGGGAGTGAACCAGCAGATGGAAGATCTCTCTCTCTTTCTCCCATCCTCTCTCTCTCTTTTTCTCTCCCTTTGTCTCTGCCTCTCTATAACTTTATCTTTCAAATAAATAAATATCTTTAAAAGAAGATGAAGAAATTCAGTTGCTAGGCAGGCATATGAAAAAGCACTCAACAGATGTAGTCATCAGGGAAATGCAAATCAAAGCCACAATAAGATGTGACCTCACACCTGTTAGGATAGTGGGTATTGAGAAGACAAAAAATTAGTCTCGATGGGCACATAGGAAAAATGAAGTCCTTCTATTCAAAAGACCTTTCTCATATGAAGAATTCACAAATACTACTATCCCTTCATTGCCTCTCGTTGTTCTCACAGCAGCTTTTCACTGCACAATGTCATTAAAGCTATTGAGGCAGAGGTCACTAAATCCATTTGATTGCTTTTAGTTCTCAGTTAATAACTCTGTAGATTTTGACATTAAATTATTCCATTCTTAAAAGTCTTTCAATTTTTGTCATACCTGATACTATTCTTATTCCTACCCAGCTTCCTGACCATTTTTTGCCAATCTCATTTGCCATCCCCTCCATTTCCCCTTTTATAACTTAGTTTTAAGCGAATTTCAGTTAAAGAAATAGGATGCATCTTATGGCCCCATTTATGATCTATTATGTATATAATTATAGACATATTCAGAATTTATATATCTAAGTTGTGTTTATAAGTCATATATATACAAATATATATACATATACATGTATATACATACATATATATATATATATGTGGTTTCCCAAAAAGTTCTCTGAAAGTGCAATTATGAAAAAATGGTGTTTAAATTTCAAAATCTTTTGCACCTAAGTAAACTTATCTTTGATTTCCATTTTCCACAAACTTTAGGAAAAAGTTTATTTATTTTCATCTACTTGAAAGGCTGAGCAACAGAGACAGAGAGACAGACAGAGAAACAGAGAGAGAAAGAATATTCCACCTACCACTTCACTTCTGAAATGTCCACTACAGCTAGGGCCGGCTAAAGCCAGGAGCTAGGAACTCCATCCACTGTCCCACACGGGTGGCAGGGACCCAAATACTTGATCCATCATCTACTGCCTCCCAGGACACATTACAGGAAGGTGGGTCAGAAACAGGGCAGCCAGGACTCAAACTGGCACTGCAATATGGGATGCAGGCATTCCAAGAGAAAGCTTAACCTACTGCACCACAATGTCTGTCTCTTCCAGATTTTTTGAAATCTCTTCATATACCAAAATGTTAGTAAGCAGTGGAGATAATATTGGTAAATTTCATTTTTATTATTTTCTATAATTTCTAAATACTTTTGAAATTATCATATATAACTTTTAAAATCAGATTATCAATATTAAATTCACTATTTATGCTTACATGCTCTGTAGTGATACTTACATGTTTTGATCCAAATTGTTCTTTCAAGATCAGATTTTGGATCCAGCATTGTGGCATAGCAGGTAAAGCCATCATACATATCAAAAAAATTCAAATTCTGGTTGTTCCACTTCCAATACAGCTCCCTGCTAATGCCCTGGCTAAAATATTTGATGACTGGCACTCACATGGGAGACACAGAAGAAGCTCCTGGCTCCTAGCTCCTGGCTCCTGGCTTTGGCCTGGCCCTGTGCAGGCTATTGTAGCCATCTGGGTAGATTCTCTCTCTCTCTCTCTCTCTCTCTCTCTCTCTCTCTCTCTCACACACACACACACACACACATGCTTTCAAAATAAATAAATCTGTTTTTAAAAGACCAGATCTTTTTACTACATTCCATATCTGAATGTCCCATAGTCATTCCTCACCCTCATCCTTCATTTGTGCCTCCACAATCACCAAAGCATACTTTTCCTTGAGTAAGTGCTTTTTATAGCTATGTAGTTACACATTCCTAATTCCCCAAATGGATAATTCCATGAAATATTCATGTTCCTATTCATAGTGCCTATCATACATAGTGCCTTTGTATTAACTGAGTAAATAAGCTAAGAGGATTGTTTTTGTACCTTATGGTTTAGGGAATTATTGAAGTTTTTAAGTTAGAGAGTAACATATTTGGATTTGTAATTAAAGATTATCTGGATGTACAATCATACATTGCTTAGCAATAGGGATATGTTGAGAACTGTGTCATTAGCTGATCTTGTCATTGTGCAAACACCATAAAGTACACTCACATAAACCTGGACAGTGTAGGTCAATCAAGTAGGGTAGGCTCTTGATTCAACCAAGAAATGCAATAAACATGACATGCATAAGATTACTGTTGATATAGCATAACATACTGTTTTACAGCGACCTTTTATTTTTTAAGTAGAATGCCTACAATATAAAATACTGATCAAAAGTATAGTATACTTTTTTATACATAAACTAATAGTAGTTAATTGTTATCAATTATTATATACTATATGTAATGTTATATACTATCTTTTTTTGCAATTGGTACTGCAGATTTGTTTACACCAGCATTACCACAGACACATGAGTAATGTACTGTTTCATGACTTTATGATGACTATGACTTCACTAGGAGATGAGAATTTTTCAGCTCCATTATAACCTGATGAGACCACTGTTGCGTATGTGATCTGTCATGTAGTGAAACATGACATGGGGACATACCTATGAAAAATGAATAGGAAGCGAAGTTTGGAAGGTAAGAATAAGCATAAAATGTGACAAAAACTCTAGGCACCGATGACAGAACCTTTCTAATGAAGTCATACCTCCAGGGAACAATAAATCTAAACAAAATTCCTTGGCATTCCTTATACATTATTTGGTATAATGACTGAAGGTGTTTGATTATTCTATGATAAATCTTTGCTGCCATCTGGTGGAAAAATTTAATATTTCTATTTTATATCAATGTTTAAGTTGAGAGATTTACTGAATCTATCTTTATCTATAGTTGTTACTCATTATCTGCAAAAAAACTTCAATTTAACCCTTAAACACCCAAAACACCTAGAAAATTCTTTCTGCTACTTTCATGAAATTTACTTTTTAATCTGCATGAGCTTTTCATGTATCACTTGGGGTCTAACACTCTTTTCTTATTTGTAATATAAATATAGCTAATTTCTTTATTTTCATTTGTTTCTGTTCAACTTTTTTTCCAAATTTCTACAAGCTAAAGTTCAGTAATAGTTAATGTATTTATTGAATTATTTTCTTATTAAGTAGAAATAAATTCATTTATTCAACATTTAATTACTATCTATCTCATGTCAGCCATTGCTCTAAGCAGTTAGAATAATACAATAGTAGTAGTGGGAAAAGAAACAAAAACCCATGATTCCAGAAGCTTACTCTTCAGTCAGATAAATAAAGTAGATTTCTATGTCCTGATGTTCTTTGAAAACTTATTTCCTGTTATAACAAATTGCAATTTTCCTAGTTTGGAAGGATATTAGATACAGAAGGAACTATCTCTAAACTAGGCTTATTCTTTGAGAAAATATAGTTTAGAATACTCCACAATAGTTGCATGCATAAAAAATTTTGTAGAAACTTCAAATCTTAGTAACTGTTTTTATTGACAGGCTTATAAAAACTGTAGAACTAATAAATGAGTAAGCAATGAATTAAATAATTTGGATAGTTTCTTCCAATCTGAGCAAAACAAGTTTTTAGTACCCATGTACAACATATAAAGAGCTAAAGTTTATCAAAAGCTGAAATGGTTTAGAAAAACTGGCATTTTCAAGAATAACAGAATGTCATTTTGGGGAATTGCTAGCCACTATTGCTCAAGGAAGTCATTTCCCATTATCAACAATACCTTCAAACATTCTGGCTGTATAACTGCCTTTTTTTCTTTTTTAGTATACCTTTTAGTCCATAAAATTCTGAGATATAATGAATTTCAATTTGTGACCTTCAATGATTTTTTAAAAAGGATATTAATTAAGAATGCACATATTTCAATATATTTTGTTTCAGTTTGGAAGAAGGGGAAAAACTGAATCCTAAGTATGACATTGAACTAGTTACTGCGGTGTTTACCTATGGCCCCATCCCTTTAAGAAGTCCTGTAAAAACAGTCTCAGGTGTATTGTTCACATGAGACACAGAATTAAGAAACACAAGTTCCCATCCCTAAGTTGGTCAAACATTGCACCAGTTGTGTTTATACTGCAAGTTTGGTAATGATCCAAAAGCCTAACTAAATTCTATCAGACATTAAAAAAAGAGAGAGATTTAATTATTTTAAAAGCTAGGGAGGGGCTGGCACCACAGCTCAATAGGCTAATCCTCCGCCTGCGGTGCCGGCACCCCGGGTTCTAGTCCCGGTCGGGGCACCGGATTCTGTCCCCGTTGCCCCTCTTCCAGGCCAGCTCTCTGCTGTGGCCCAACTCCTGGTCCCGCATGGGAGACCAGGAGAAGCACCTGGCCCCTGGCTTCGGATCAGTGCAGTACACCGGCCGCAGCGGCCATTGGAGGGTGAACCAACGCTAAAGGAAGACCTTTCTCTCTGTCTCTCTTTTACTGTCCACTCTGCCTGTCCAAAAAAAAAAAAAAAAAGCTAGGGAGGGAAGGAAGTGGAGGAAAGGGAGGAGGGGGGCAGAGAGAGAGAGAGAGAGAGATCAATCTGGTTGGCTACAACAGCCTATTCTGGGCCAGAATGAAGCCAGGAACTCCATCCTAGTCTCCCATGTGGGTGGCAAAACCTCCAGTACTTAGGTCATCATCTGCTGCTTCTCAGGCATATTAGCAGGGAGCTGGGTAGGAAGCAAAGTTGACAGGATTCAAACCAGTCTTTGATAAGGGATATGGGTAACCCAAGCATAGGCTTAACCGAATGTACCACAGCATGTTTTATATATTGGTACTGGAGAAAGGAACATAATGCAGATGAAATGTTGTCAGGTAAACTCCACAATAATTGGAGGAAAACAGTGGGCCAAGAGAACGTGTGGTGGGACTTAAAATGTTTATGATTCTTAATTATTTTGTGAAGCTATTAAAACTAATAATAACCCTATCTTGGGAAATGAAAAAATAAAGACAAATATAATTTTTATCATAAGAAAACATTTTATAATTTTGATGCAAGAACTTAATAAATTATTTTCACCAGCATTGCCATCCATAGAGGACATTCAAATATGGGTAACATGAGGAAAGTTATATTCTTTCAAATAGCTGTGTGTGTGTGCGCGTGCGCTTCTGTTAATGTAGATACACATGAATGTGCAGAAGAGTAAAAGCATAAATGTGCAGGCATTTGGCCTAGTAGTTAAGGTGCTCATTAAAATGCCCGCATGTCAAATCAGAATGCCTGGGTTACATTCCTGGCTCTGGCTTCTATTAATGCAGACCCAGGGAGGCGGCAGTGATGGTTCAAGTAATTGGGTTCCCACAAACCATGTAAGGACTTAAATTGAGTTCCTGGCTCCTGACTTCAACCCGGCCATCCCAGCCATTTTGAACATTTGAGGAGTGAACCCAGCAGATGAGAGTTCTGTTTCTCTGCTTCTCAAATTAAAAAAAAAAAATTAATTAAACATAAATGAAAAGTTTTAATTAAAAATTAACTTACTTACATTTTTAAATATATATATTGCTGGAATGTTTTATGGGGTACCATGCAATTTTCAACACATATATACAATATAAACTTAGCAAATCAGGCAATTGGCACTTACATTTCCTCACTTTTTTTCTTATGTTTGTAGCCTACCACCCCCTCTTTCAGTTCTTCACACTACATAAAATACAGAAAATGTAGTATTTGTCGCTCTGTATGTGTCTTATTTCACTTAGCAAAATGACCTCCAATTCTACCCCTTTTGCAACAAATGCCAAGATTTAATTCTTTATTAGACTGAATTATGCTCTGCTCTGTATACATAAACTTGAATTATTTACTCATCCATCAATGAACACCTAAATTGATTCCATACCTTGACTGTTGTGAATAGTGCTGCAATGAACATGGTAGTGCAGATACCACTTTAATATTATTATTTCATTTTCTTCATATATATATATATATATACACACACCCATATTCAGGATAGCTGTGACATATGAAAGTTCTATTTTTAGCTTTTTTGTGGAAAATCCATACTGTTCCCCAAACTGGATTCAATAATTTGCATTCTCACCAACAGTGTATAAGGACTCTCTTTTCTCCACATCCCAGCCATCACTTGTTATTTCTTGCCTTTATGATAATAGCCATCCTAATTTGAATGGTACTTTACTGGGATTTTTATTTGCATTCCCCAGATCACTAGTGATACTGAGCATTTACCCTTATACTTTTTGATCATCTGTATTTCATCTCGTGGGAAATGTATATCCAGATTCTTTGTCTATTTATGAAATGGATTGTTGGGAGGTTTGTTGTTTGAATTCCTGAAATATTCTAGCTATTAGTACTTTAGCATATGAATAATTTGCAAATACCTTCTCCAATTCTGTCAGTTGTCTCTTCACTCTTGATGGTTTCCTTTGTTGTTCAGAAACCTGTTAGTTTGCTGTAATCTCATTTGTCCGTTTTTGGTTTTTGGCCTGTGTTTTCTGGAGTGTTATTTTAAAAATTTTCCTGAAATGTTTCCATTACATTTTCTTTCAGCTCTTTCAAAGTTTCAGGTCTTACATTTACATCTCTGATCCATTTTTGAGTTTTGTGTAGAATGAAGAGGTGCATGCAGATAACTAGTTTTCCCTATATCACTTATTTAAGAGGCTGTCTATCAGGACCGGCCACCGATTAAACCAACACTCCTTGCCAGAGTGCAGCCCCCAGCACCAGGTTACACTGCTTTTAATAGTATTCTGTCCACTAGAGCTTATAATTTCAAACCAGACCCTGGTAATCAGTGAACAATAAAGAGGAAAACCAGAATATGGTTGTAAGATAACAGTTAACAACAACAAACCCAATAACAGATCCAAGATAAGGTTGTAAGATAACAGTGAAGCACACATTTCTGTTAACCTAGTTCCTGGGAATTTGGGCCCACATAGTTTCACAAGATACACCCTTAGATGTTAGCAAGCAAAGTTAATATGTACAGAACCAAGAGATCTGCAATTAGCTTTTAGCCACACTCACTCCATTTTGATTCTGATTCTACAGTATCCTGCAACTTTACTGAAATTACTTATTAGTTCTATAGATTCCTAATGGAGTCTTTAGTTTCTCTACAAATGATCACATTGTCTTTAAGGGATGCTTTGACTTCTTCCTTCCCTATTTTTATGTATTTTTATTTACTTCTGTTACCTAAAGTAGCTGGTTAAAACTTCTAGTACTGTGTTGAATAAGAATAGTGAGAACAGATATCCTTATCTAGTTCTAAATCTTAATGGGAATGCTTTTGCTTTTCCCCATTCAATATGATATTGATTTGGGGAATTATTAATATTAGTGTCATATTGGTATTCAGTATTATATTGGCTGTGGGTTTATCATACATATCCTTTGGTATATTGAAGTATGCCTCATATACAGCTGGGTTGTTCAGAGAATTTTCATAAATGAATGTTAAATTCTATCAAACAATTTTTCTGCATCTCTTGACACAATCTGTTGATATGATGTATCAGTGCAGGAGTGTTCCATTTGGGTGGCAGGAATCTATCACCATTGCTTCCCAGGGTGTTCATGAGCAGAAAGTTGGAATTGGAAGCAGAGCCAGGAGTTGAAAGCAGGCATGTGACTCAGGTGACTCCATGTCTTAACTGCTACATCAAACAACCACCCCAATATTCTTTTCTTTAAAGTCTGTTACTAAAGCAGTGTTGTGGTATTCTTGGGGCTGGCATATTGACCAGCTTTTTCTGACTTCCAGTGTCCCTGTGTTGATATTTGCATTTCTTGAAGATCAGTTGTCTCTATAACTTTTAAAGAATTACTTTTGTGATGAAAGCCTTTTCCTAAATATGTCTTTTTTGGAAGTTAGTTTGGTATACTACTTCATCTTTAGCCCCTGTGAGCACTGTGGGGTAATCTCCCACAACCTTCCTGCTCTGTAATCAATGTCAGAGGCAGCAAGTTATATGGCACTCCTCTCAGCTTCAGGAGGGATGCACAGATCTCAGTGGAAGCCTGTGTGGTGGGGCCTTGGGCAAGTGTGTCAGCCCTCCGTTCTCAGTGACTGATGCCATATGAGTACTTGTTCAGAGTTCCAGAGAAGGTTGCATGGATCCCTGCAGGGCAGGGGAATAGCCAGGGCTGAGGATGGAGCTCATCTATATTATTTGGGATTACGTAGGTCCCTATAACTACAACTAGCTATAGAGAAGAATATGGGAATAGGGCAAGTTAAAATGTGAAACAGTTAGTTGTTCTTACCACCATTTAGCTCTTGTTGAGTACCTTCCTTATTGTAAGTATAGGATTGGAGATTTTAATATTATAAATCATCATCAGGTCCCATCACTGCCAGTCCTGTTTCTGGGCCTCCTATCTTCATATTGCTTGGAACACTGCTTGCAGTCAGGGGTTTTCCATTCTATAAGAAGGAGCCAGATGGTCAGCGCCGTGGCTCACTTGGCTAATCCTCTGCCTGCAGCACCAGCACCCCAGGTTCTAGTCCTGGTTGGGGCACTGGGTACTGGTCCCGGCTGCTTCTCTTCCAGTCCAGCTCTCTGCTGTGGCCTGGGAGGGCAGTGGAGAATGGCCCAGGTGCTTGGGTCCCTGCACCCACATGGAAGACCGGGAGGAAGCACCCGGCTCCTGGCTTCAGATCAGCGTAGCACTGGCCATGGTGGCCCCTGGGGGAGTGAACCAATGGAAGGAAGACCTTTGCCTCTATAACTCTACATGTCAAATAAAATTAAAAAAAAAAATTGTTATTGCTTTAATTGCAATAAATTCTTTAAAAAAAGAGCCAGAATCAGCCTGACAATGGAGCCTACAGCAGCTAAGTGCGTGGGAGGGGGAGGAGACAAGTTTATGAAGGTGCCTTTATATACTTGTATGTATTCACCTGTGTGAACACAAGGAAATTGTTAGGTTTACAGATCCTAGTTTAGGGGCAGGCTAGGATGGGGGGTGGAAAGAAAAATCCCATCTCTTCTCACTTCAGCCTCACCCTATTCCCATAAGTGTATGGTACGGAAGAAGCCCATCCCCAGGTCCCAGCCTTTAGGATTGGAGTCATTTTCAACCTAGTGGAGTTACAGATACATTGTGTGAGTACACTAGTTCTGTTTTCTTCTTAAAGTCTTGGAAAACTATGAGACAAGAAGCAAAGCAAGACAGTTATCCATTAGAACATGAAGCTGCAGCCATTGCTGATGGTGGTGATCTTAGCTTTATGCTCCTATTGTAGACCTGCAGAACCTGCAGTAGCCTTGCCTCATGCAGGCCATGGAACTCATCTGTTATGTCTTATTCACTGTTCAATTAATACAGGATGAACATGCAGTTGTCTTGGCCATTCCTGGAAACCCAGTGAGAGATGGCTTTCCCCATTCTTCTGGCCTGTGCCACACAATCAGGAAACTATACTTACTCTCACACTACTACTTGAAGTCCTTTTCTTTCTGAGTTCCTCTAAGACAACCTGGATTCCATCGAGAGCTTCTAATGCAACATGACATTGTTGAAAACTGAGGTCTCCTAGGTTTCTATCACCTGTCATTTTACAATAAGAACAGCACGGTGGCCAACTCCTTCTGCCAAAGTTTCCATTCAGAGGGAAAGAAGAAATACTGCCAAGATCACTTGAAACTCTTTACTATCAAAATAGCCCAGGAAACCTCAGTTTTGAGTAACTGTAATCCTTTCATTAATTTCTATAATTCTGGAAAACTGACAGGTTTCACCTGTTTTTATGAATGCATTCACTGTTTTTGGAGGTCCTTACTTTACCATTCTGGAATTCCTGTGTCCTTTTTGTGGCTTTTATATCTTAGAATTCTCTCTTGTAATTGGGGCAGATTTATGCTGTCATTTCCTTCCTGTAATTTACTGCCTCCAAGAAGGTTTAATAACAAAGAAATACACTGAATACTTTTCAAAATGTTACAGGTAATAACTAGTAGAATTAAAATTATATCCATAGCAAAATCCTTTGTTAGTCCTAAATTGACCGCAGGATAAAGGACTTTCAGGCTGTCTATATGATGTAAATATCTGGTTACCTCTCCGGCTTCATCTGGCTCCTTGTTTATGAGCCCTAGTATATTTCAATAACTTTTTAGTTCTTCCAATGTTACAACATCTTCCATCTCACGACTTTGGTGTAGACTATTATCTATGCCTGTACCCCACCCCAGATCAGGTAAATTTCCATTCCCACTAACAGCATAACGTATTTTCCATGTGTACTTACAGCAATATATTTGAGAATAAATTTATATTTGCAGGTATTTGATTCATGTCTATCTTTCTTGTGAAATTCAAACACAATGAGGACAGACAGGTGAACTATTACTTTGGTTCCCTGCACCTAGTGTAGTACCAACACATAGTAACTATTTAATACTGACTGAAACAAATTAAAACTAAGATACACATTTTGGAAATCATAGTGAAAATAAAAAAAAACATATTTAGCAAACAAAATGAAAATAAGAAAGTAGACTTAACTGTAGACAGAAAAGCACAATACAAGTGACATAACAAAATAGGACTAACATAAACAAATAAAGATTTGGAAGGCAGTGTGACAAAGGAGAGAGAAGAAAAAGATAGCTTCCATACTCGCATACTGGTTTATTCCTCAAATAACCTCAACAGTCTAGACTGAGTCAGGCCAGCCAAGAAGTAGGAAATCCAACTGAGTTTCCCAGGGGCTGACAAGAATCCAAGCATTAGCAGGAAGCAATACTGGAAGTAGAGGTAGGACTTGATTCCAGGCACTCTGATATGGGATCTGGGCATCGCAAGTGCTGTCTTTAACTGCTGAGTCACAGTACTCATTCCAAGATTAGACTCATGATTATTTTTATTATTAAACATTTATGGACTTATTACTCAGTGTTTACACTACACTAAAGGGACTGCATGTGTTATTTAATCCTCAAGACATCTTATCAATGTTTTATAGATGAGAAATGAGATTATCAGATGTTAAGTAACTTACAAAGTCATTAGTAAATTCTGGAACACTTTAGGGGCCTGAATAATCACTAATCAGAAAAAGATTTGGTTTCTCTGCAAAATAAAAGTCTTAGCTATGAGTCGAAAAGAAAAGAAAAGAAAAGAAGAAAAGGAAAGAAGCAATCTATTTTCTGATTGCCATGTAAATGCCCCCCAAAAATGACACAAGTTAAACATAAACAGATGGGGTTAGTTTTATTAGGCAAACCAAAGAAAAACTTAACAAAACTTAAAACACTAACATCAAATATATTTCAAGACAAAAGACACTAAAAGATACAAAGAAAGTTTCTGTAAATCAACATGGCTTAAAACACAATTGTAATAGCTGAATTTATCACATCTCTCTTTACACAGATCAAATAAAGGTTGCTTTTTGTTCCTTTTTATAACACATACAATGTGAATACTTACTATATTTTTCAGAAACATCTAAGTGTATACAGCAAGAAGAAAAATCTTAAATTTAATTAATTTATTTATTTGAAAGAGTTACACAGAGAGAGAAGTAGAGGCAGAGAGAGGTCATCCATCCATTGGTTCACTACTCTATTCACTGCAACGGCCAGAGTTGCGCCAGTCTGAAGCCAGGAGTAACGAGCTTCTTCTGGATCTTCCCATGCGGGTGCAGGGCCCCAAGAACTTGGGCCATCTTCTACTGCTTTCCCAGGCCATGGCAAAGAGCTGGATTGAAAATGGAGCAGCCAGCACTCTAACCGGTGCCCATATGGGATGCTGGCACTGCAGGCAGCGGCTTTACCAGCTATGCCACAGCGCCAGCCCCCCCAAAAATCTTAACTTTACTCCTTGAAGCCTTTCCTTGTCTCCAACCACTGTTATTAAGGATTAGTTCTCTTCAAACATTATTCTACATAGTTATACAGATAGATCAGCATACCACATTCGTAATTATTGCTGTTCAAGATACTGAAGCTTAATTGAACTTTTTCCATTTTCCCATAATATACATCTCTTTCCACTTCCATCAACCTTAATCCAGTAGAATTGAACAATATTCCTTATGAAGACTTATTAAAATTCATTCACTAAATTACAAAAAATACTGAACTGAACCAATACTAGTTGGTAGACTACTTCTGCCCATTAAGGTAGGTACTAACAAGTTGTGACTGTTAAGCAAATGAAATGTAGCTAGGCTAAGCTAAGAAATGCTGTAAGTGTAAAATACATGCCATATTTTGGACATATTGCTTAAAAAATAAAAATCTAAATATCTCAAATTTTTAGACTGACAATATGCTGAAATTATAACAATTTAGATATAATGGAATAAAGTATATTAATAGTTAATAGTATCAATTTTTACTTTTTTAGAAGTGATTATTAGAAAATTTTAGTTATCTATGTCCTCGTATTTCTGGCCATTATACTGCTAGTGAACAGTGCTGTTCTAGTCCCTCCTTTAAGGGGGTGACAAATGTTCTAGTGAATAAAAACAATGAACACAAAACCACACACACACTAATGTATGTTATCTAGTACATCTACTTAGAAGCGGAAAAACAGCATAAAGAATCACTCTAGAGTGAACATCCCTGTGATGGAAACCTTGTTTATAAAATACTACAAAATTTAAATAAGACTGAATTCACTTCTATAAACACAATTTTGTGCCTTATCAAAATTATTTTTTTAAATGGCTTCTTATTATGTTATTTCTAGTCAGAAAGAGACAGACACACAGAGATGTCCCATCTGCTAGTTCCCTCACCAAATGCCCACAAGAGCCAGGGAGGGACCAAGCTGAATCTTGCAGGTGGGAACTTAATCCAGGTATCCCACATGGGCAGCACGGACCAACTACCTTAGTCATCACCTGCTGATATCTAGAGTGCATATAAGCAGGAAGCTGGAATCAGTATCCGGAGGCAGGACTCAAATCCAGGCACTTAGATATGATATGCTGGCATCCTTGGCAGCATCTTAAATGCTAAACCTAATGCTCACCCCCTGTACTTTAAGAAATATTTTTAAATGCTTAAAGTAATGAAAGTATTACAATAAATACCCACTTTCCACCAAGGATTGATAATTGCCTTATTTAATGCATTCTAACTCTGGTTAATCACAAATAATCAAAACACCTTTTGATATGTATAGAGCCAGGACAGGAAGGAAGCTGTAA
This sequence comes from Oryctolagus cuniculus, assembly GCF_964237555.1. Lineage (NCBI taxonomy): Eukaryota > Metazoa > Chordata > Mammalia > Lagomorpha > Leporidae > Oryctolagus > Oryctolagus cuniculus. The sequence goes on along the minus strand of NC_091432.1, from coordinate 81,402,261 downwards.
AGTTTATATACATTACTTATACAACTACTAGAAAGTTTCTCAAATATTTGGTGGTAGTTAGCATCACAGTGTGGGAATGGAGAGAAAAGTGAAGTTGGAAATGGAATGCACTGATCCTTTCCTTTTTTTTTTTTTAATTACAGCAATGACTTATTTTTGTTGCTTATTAAAATATCCAGAAAAGAACCAAAAAATTGCAAATATATTGTGACTCCATTTTTTTCTTTTCTGGAATTACTGTTGATTTTTTAAAAAATGTTTATTCATTGTGTTTATTTGAAAGACAGAACACGGTGAGCCAGAGTGAGCACAAGAGACATCTTCCATCTACTGGTTCAGTCTCAAAATGCCCACAACAGCCTGGATTAGGCCAGGACGAAGCCAGTAGCTAAGGACTCCACCTGGGTCTAACACGTTGGTGGCACTGATTCAGATCCATCATCTGCCACCATTCAGGTGCATTAGCAGGAAACTGCATGACAAGGAAGTGCTCTGGCGCTCCTGCTTGTGATGCAGGCACCCGATGAGAGTGCCAGTTCAAGTTCCAGCTCTTCCACTTTCATCCAGCTCCCTGCTGGACTTGGGCCCCTGCCACCCAAGTGGGAAATGCGGATAGAGTTCCACGCTTTGTGCGGCTTCCACTTGGCCCGGCCCCAGAGGGTGCAGCCTTTTGAGGGAGTCACCAGCAAACGCTAGATCTAGTCTCTAGTCCTCCCATTTGGAAAACAAGAGTACACAAGCTGGCCCTAGTGTTGCCTCACTGAAAGAAATTTTACCAGACGGCCCAGGATTAGAGAACTGAGTATGAACAACTTGGTTCATAAGTTAATAAGAAATAACTCCTAGACCCGGGTTTTAGAGAAACTGTCCTTTCTAGAACCACAGTTAATCTAAAATTTTCTTTGTCCGGTTTTCAAGCACCTTAAATTTTCATAGTAGTGTTCTACGCGTTTAATGTGATTCGACCACAACTGTTCGGTTATTAAAAAATGCTCCCTAAGTGTCCACTTCACCCTTGCCCCTGTCATCGGGACACTGGAAACACAGCCCCCCCCCCCCGACCCCACCCCCGCAACAACACACACAAGGGGAAGATTCGGCCACTCTCCTCTGCTCAGGTGCTAAAACCACTGTGTTCCAAGAAGAGGACGTACAAATAACGCCCCGTTTTTGCACTTTCTCTGGGGTCGCTAGCGGCTTAAGAGACTGACAATGCGTGGAACCGGCGTTTCCAAAGCAGCAAGAAGGACGCGGGGCCGCGCGGAACAAGGGGCACAGCGGCCACTTGGCTACGCGAGAAACACACGGCCGGGGGCACTTGCTCAGAATGGAGGGGGCACGGCGGTCGGTCCGTACCTTCACTTTCTGTTCTGTAAGTGTCTCACTTACAAACGTCCGGGCTGCAGCTCCTAAGCCGCGGCCCGCCGCCGGAGCCCGACTAAGGCGGTCCCTCCCAGCCGCTTCCTCCGCCTCCTCCCATCTTCTCTGCGCCTGCGCGACCGGAAAATTCGCGAAGGTTCCTGAAGCGGAACCGGCCGTTTCCGGAAGCCGGCTGCCGCCCTAGCAGTGTAGCCGGTACTGGTGACCGGAGACTTGGAAACGCACCCTCTTGCGGTTCCTGGCGTTTGGGCTTCACCTGGAGCGCCGAGCAAAGAAAATGGCTCTGCTGTGCTACAACCGGGGCTGCGGCCAGCGCTTCGATCCTGAGAATAACTCCGATGGTAAGAGAAACAGCCGCCAGTCGCCCTCTCTACCAGCCACTTCCTCCTCCCGGCGGAGCCCTGTGGGCCCAGGGGCGCCCGGGGTCCTTCCGCGAGCCCGTACTGCCGCCCCGGCTCATCGCCACCCCCTCCCCGCCGGGGCCTCCCTGGGCTGAACCACCTCTTTGCGTGCCCTGGACCCACGTGGTTCCTTGCTGGCCCCCCTCATTCTCTTTCATTCTTATGGCACTTGGAACAGTCCCTTGGCCCCAGCCCCCCAAGTCTCTCTGGGGATGTAGTTAACGAGGTACACACCCCCCCCCCCCAAGCTTGCTTTGCAGTTACCCAGGTGATACCTGGCTGTGATTTCGCGTGCATGGCGCGGTGGGGAAGGAAGGAAGGGGCCCCGACTTAACCTAACCTTTAAGCTCTGCTTCGTGATTAATACGTAAGTTTGTCCGAAAGCTCTGGACCTGCTGTAGTAAAGCTGCTTGCTTTCTGAGAAGGGGTTGTTGGTTAGGGAAGGGAGTTACTTTGTGTCTTTAACCTAAATTTTGATGCCTCTGCCCTATTTGTCTTTGACTTTGTAGCGGCATTTGTTTCATAGCCTTGCGGTGGCCTCCACATCTTAATACCGTGCCATCTTCCCAGTGACTTGAGCTAGTGTTCTCTAGGGCACCTAAGTGTAGTTTTGGACGCTAAGTGAAAGTTAGTGACTGCACTAGGTGAACATTAGGAAACGACCAGTGAATCTGAATGTTGATTGGTAAAAGTTGAAGAAATGAATTAATTTCCTCAGACCACTTCCTGAAGTTTAACTAGCATTTATTGCATATTCTTTATAGGCCAGAAATAAGTCTGTCAGTTTGTTGTCGCATTTAATCTTCACAACAACCCTCGGAAGCTGGCAGTATTAGGTCACATTTCTACGTGATAGTAACATGGTTCGGTATCATGCAGATTAAAAACCAATGAATTACTTTTTAAATCGTTTTCACCTCTGAGATAGTTGAAATGTTTGTCTTTATGAGCAGATAAACGGGTGACCTCAGCTAAAACGATAAACCACTGATACAGGATTTTAAGGAAAACATAAATGCATTGTATACACGCTTACTGTCATTGACACAACTCTTATTGTTACTGAAGGTTACTAACTGAAATTGTAAGTTTCAGGGGATGCTAAACTCAACAAGTGAGGAATTTTAAAGTCTCTTTGATGTTGGTAGCCTATGCAGATAATAAGTTGAATTGATATCTGTACATACTTTCTTTTAACATCAAATACAGGGGAAAGATTGATGCTTTGTCATGTGACATATGTTCATGGATCCATGTACCTGTGTGAAGTTCAAGAGAGATGCAGCCCTTTGTTGGAAGCCGTGTGCCCATGCATTAAATGATACAGATAGAGTATAAGGTGCATCTAGGAGAACTAAGGGAGTAACATTCTCCAAGAGTTGGTGGTGAGCAGTACCAGGTTCAGCAGAGAACACAACTAAGATTGTAGAACGTTTATTCTCTTAACAAAAATGGGGGTTATTTTAGAGACTTAGGATAAATACTTCCAGCAAATTGGTTGAATGAATGAAGAAAATTGAGATACAGTGAAAATGATAATAAAAACTGTGGACTGGGTTAGGGGAAAGTTTATAAAATGAAAGAAGTTTGACCTTGTATGTTGACCAAAATAACGAACAGATGAGGTTGAGGATATCTAGCCATTGACTATTAATTTGAGCAAAACTGGCAAGCCTGATAAAGGCTGGTAAAGAAAATATCCATCTGCTTGCTATGGGCTCTTGAATGCAGTGATTTTTCAGATTTTCCTTATGCTAGTTGTATGGTTAAAAACTGACTCATTTGTGCTTCTGTTATGCCACAGTTGACCACTATTATGAGTATTTTATGCCTCTCTGTTATACATTGTACATTTTATACTTCTGACTGCATATTATTTTTGCAGTTTGAAAATATACTGTATTTCTATTCCTTTCTCCACTTTATGCTTTTACATATTTCTATTTCCAACTTCTTTTCAGCACTTAATCCCACTCCTTCTGTTAATAGGCTCTTCCAAATCTATGGATTTACTTACTGTACCAGGAAAACATCTAACACTTTGGTGTATTGACTAAACATGGTTTGTGTAACACATGGTTACTTAGGAAGCATAGCAGCTATTAAGAAAAATTCCTCTAGACACTAGGAATTAATCACTTTAAGGCAACACCAGGAATCAGAAGTTGTCCACAGTTGAAAACTAAAACAAATTAGAAAGGTTCAGTGCGGTACCCTTGTGAAAATTCCAAACAGGGAGATGAGCTGTTTAAGCTAGTGAAACCATCTAAGAAGGGAATAACTGTGTTATCTAAAATTTTTTAAAGAAAATATGCCATGTTGCAAATTTTAATATACCTCTTATAAGTTAAAAATTAAAGGTATAGTAGAGAAGGGAGGAAGGAAGTACTGAATAACTTCAGTGACAACCTGGAAACAGACTATATAGCTTAAACTTCTTTCAATGAGGTTTTTACCTAGAAATTGACATCTGTCTAAAAAAGTTAAATTAGCAATTAGACATTAAAACAGTTTTTAAATTTGGGGGCTCTTCAAAAATACCTTTTTAGGGAATCTTCATAAATCTTTCTAGATCAGTGCACATAAGAACACCTAAGCTTGATACTATTTTTGTAAATGTAGATTTGTAAGCTGATGGTCAAAAGCTTGGAGCTTGAAGTTTTGGTACCAGATTTTGCTACAAAGATGCAAAGGATAGAGAGTTTATTTATCTGTGTATCTTATACTATTGTGTATTATTTTATCTATGTATCACACTCTTGAATTAGAACTTGTAACTTGGGCTGGCACCGTGGCTCACTTGGTTAATCCTCCGCCTGCGGCGCCGGCATCCCATTTGGGCACTAGGTTCTAGTCCCAGTTGTTCCTCTTCCAGTCCAGCTTTCTGCTGTGGCCCAGGAAGGCAGTGGAGGACGGCCCACATGTTTGGGCCCTGCACCCGCATGGGAGACCAGGAGGAAGCACCTGGCTCCTGGCTTTGGATCAGCGTAGCGGCAATTTGGGGGTGAACCAATGGAAGGAAGACCTTTCTCTCTGTCTGTCTGTTTGTAACTCTGTCAAATAAATAAATAAACTTAAAAAAAATTCTTTAAAAAAAAAAAACCTTGTAACTTATTTAAATATTTGATGCACTTTGTGCTATGCATCATACTCAAGCATTAGAAAAATTGTAAGGGATAATATTAACTGCATTTAGAAAAACAATTACATCTTGGCCTGCCCCATGGCTTACTTGGCTAATCCTCTGCCTGCGGCACCACGGGAGTTCTAGTCTTGGTTGGGGCGCCGGGTACTAGTCCCGGTTGCTCCTCTTGCAGTCCAGCTCTGCTGTGGCCCAGGAGAGCAGTAGAGGATGGTCCCTGCACCCGCATGGGAGACTGGGAGGAAGCGCCCGGCTCCTGGCTTCGGATCTGCGCAGCGCCGGCCATGGCGGACATTAGGGGAGTGAACCAACAGAAGGAAGACCTTTCTCTCTGTCTCTCTCTCACTGTCTCTAACTCTCTGTCTCTCTCTCTCTCTCTTTCACTAACTGCCTGTCAAAAAATTAAAAAAAAAAAAAACAATTACATCTTAATACCTGTAGGAAATGGTGATATATGCAATTTTCATTATAAATTAGTGGCTTTTCTTTTTCCTTTCTCCTCTATTTTTGACCAGATGCCTGCACATACCACCCAGGTGTTCCAGTCTTTCATGATGCATTAAAGGTAGGAACAAAGTATATTTTGAGTTTCATCTTATCTGTATGTTAAATTTAGAGATATAATGTTAAGTGTTTCTTGGCTTTTTTCTCTCACCTTCTGACTTTTTGTTTTGTTAGTGAACTTTTGGGGATTTGTTAAGCATGTATTCCACTAGAAACAAAGAAGTCACTAGATAGTGATCTTTTTACCAGTTATAAACTTTCATTATTTTCTATACCCCTTTTTTGCTTTTTTAATTTTGAAAGGAAATAGAAGCAGTTGTATTACTACCTCTTTTTTAAAAGTGCTAATTTTAATTCCATTTCCCCATGGATTTTTTTTTCTTTCTTTTTTTTTTTTGACAGGCAGAGTGGACAGAGAGAGAGAGAGAAAGAAAAGTCTTCCTTTGCCGTTGGTTCACCCTCCAATGGCCGCCGCGGCCGGCGCGCTGCAGGCAGCGCACCGTGCTGATCCGATGACAGGAGCCAGGTACTTATCCTGGTCTCCCATGGGGTGCAGGGCCCAAGCACTTGGGCCATCCTCCACTGCACTCCCTGGCAACAGCAGAGAGCTGGCCTGGAAGAGGGGCAACCGGGACAGAATCCAGTGCCCCAACCGAGACTAGAACCCAGTGTGCCTGCGCCGCAAGGCGGAGGATTAGCCTAGTGAGCCACGGCACCGGCCTTTTTTTTTTTTTTTTTAGGATTTATTTATTTAGTTGAGAGGCAGAGGCAGGGAGAGAGAGATCTTCCATCATCCACTAGTTCACTCCCCAGATTGCCCTAACTGCTGGAGCTGCACCTATCAGAAGCCAGGAGATTCTTTCAGGTCTCCCATGCATGTGCAGGGGCCCAAGGACTTGGCCCATCATCTACTGCCTTCCCAGGCCATAGCAGAGAGCTGGATCAGAAGTGGAGCAGCCAGGACTCAAACTGGTACCCATATGGGATGCCAGCACTGCAGGCAGTGGCTTTACCTGCTACGTCACAGCGCCAGCCCCAACAGTTGTAGTACTTCTCAATCTTTCTGTCGCTTCTGGCAAACAAAAGCAGCTCTTAATTTTAGGAAAGATTGTTATAAATATTTAATAGTACCAATCTCAGGGCAGACATGTAAGATTATTTTTACTGAAAAGAGATGTTGTAAGTTTTCAGCCTGTGCTTCCTTGATGTTCTGGAGAATTAGAAAAATAATAGAATGTGTTTAACCAGCTTTTTGATGGTGTTCTGTTTAAAATTTATGACAATATGATACATTTAGAGAGTTTCCTTTGTTTGCCTCAAAAGAAAATGCTGCAGTGAGGCTGTTGTTCTCAGGAAGATAGTCTTACATGTTCACATATTGTAATGCCCTTTGAGTTTCTAATTATATCTTCCAGAGGGCAGTTGGACTCTTTCGGTATTTCACTGTTGTACAACCAAATCTAAACAAAGTTGTATAACAGATTAACAAGTTTATGGAAAACAGAACAAACATTCTGTGGGACAGATTCAGACCTGACTCCTCCTTATATATCTTTTTAGCTTCTTTATATACCTATATGTGGGATTGAAGCTGGGATACCATGGGAATATTTATTTTTCTTTTCTGGGAATTATACCTTTCCTGGACTGCCACTTATTCTGATTATTTTTCTTGTTGATACCGTACCCTGATTTCCGTATGTATTTTTCTTCCTGTCTCCTAGCCATTGGAATACTTTAGTTCTCAGACTGTGGGTTCCTATTTTGTCTCATTGAGTTCATTCATTCGTGTCCTCCAATGTCACCACCACTATGCCAGTGACTCTTACAACATATTTCCATTTGTGTGTCTCATTGGCAGCCTAAAACGAGTTTCTGAAATGAACTAATTCTTATTCCAAAAATAGTCTGCCTGTCAACTTTGCTGCCCCTGGTAATGATACACCACTGACTTTCTAGTTACTTGGTCGATAGTTGGTTTTTTTCCTTTCCTTACTGTTAATCACTCTAAATCTTAGTAACTTCATGTTTTAATATTTTTGTTTCTCTTTAATGTGTTCTGTTTATTACTGTCTTTATAAATATTTCTTGAAGACCTAGACTTTGCAAGAGTATTACATTTCACGGCCCAATAAATTTCTGACAATATGTACATCAACATAGGGCCACTAATTTCCTGTTTGACCACAAAAGAAGTTAAATAAGCATTATGTTAATTTTAAAAGAGCATTTTTATATTATAAGGGGAATATTCAGAAAAAAGGACTGTCTTTGTCAAGAAAGGGCAGTTTGCAACCTTATACTCAATACTTAAATGGATCCTTCTTTTTTTCTTTTTACTGAGCACCAGCATAGAATCCAGATTGGCATTTAGGAACAGCTGGCCTGTGTGTATATATGTCTTACATGTATGTATGTCAGTATCTTACATAATTCTCTGTGTGTGTGTGTGTGTGTGTGTGTGTGTGTATATATATGATTAAGAAAGTTAAGATTTTTCTCCTAGAGCGTAACTTTTCTGATGACTATTATCAGTGCTTTTTAAACCCTATATCGAATGCTGCCGTGATTGGTTCATACATATCTGAATTCAGTGTTAAAATATAGAGTATTAAATTTTAAAATAAGGGAAATTTTGAATTGTAGCATATTCAAAACTTTCTTTAAAAAAACACTGAAAGTACATGTTGTAAAAAAAAAATCACTGCCAAATTTTATATGCAGTATATTGAGTAACAGTGAGGCCCAGGTGGTATGTGCTAAGTTGGCACCTAATCTGAATTAGCAACTGCTCATGTCTTCAGACTGCTACATTTTTTGTGTCACTGTTCTCAATAGTACATTTGGAATAGAGGTCTTAATGCCATTTTTTGTTGAGTTGCTTGATGTTTTGTTTTAAAAAAAAATCACATTCTGTAAAATAATTTCTGTGTTTTTATGCTTCTCACTGAAACGATCATTTCACCTTCATTATGAGATATTTCTCATAATGATTTGGCGCCATGTTAATTATGTTGTTCTTAAAATAGAATGCTTATTGCTGAACCATACTGTGGGTTTTGTTTAGAAAGTAAATTATTATCCTTACTAGATTTTTTTAAAGTAAAAAAAAATCACCCTGACTTCCTTTAAATATATGATTTTTAGGAATTACAAAATGTTATTCTTCCAAAAATGTACTGTTCATGAAGATAAAAGCAATTTCTATTTCACTGCTTTAAGAGGCTTCCTTTGATGATAGGTCACAAAACAAGCCATTGTAACATTGATTAATTGGTTCTTTTAAAACAGGTTAGAAATCTTCTCAGTTGATAAGGTAAATCATTGTAACACTTTGAAACAGTGAAATCTGTAGGCAAGGGTACTTCAGAAACTTTTTAGTAAATGGAATTCAGTGCTCACTTCTGCAGCACATATACTAAAATTAGAAAATGGAATTGAAAGGTAAGTTTATTTTGATGCAAAGAATTTTGAAGTCTGTGCATAGGTTTTTATAATACACAATTTCCACAAACTTTTTGAAGATCCCATGTAAATGAAAATAATTTCAGGATTCAAGGAGTTAAGTCCAAGTAGAGTGTTTTAGTGGGTCACTGTTCCTGTACTCACTTTCCATTCTTTTTCCCTCTTGTGTTTCGTAGGGTTGGTCTTGCTGTAAGAGAAGAACAACTGATTTTTCTGATTTCTTAAGCATTGTAGTAAGTACTACTTTATTTTTCTAGAGTATCTTCCTGAAAATGTATCTTACAGGAAGCTCTGGATTTAAGGAGGTCTGATTTCTGGTACCTATTGACTGGTTCCTGTTAACTATCAAATAGCACCTTTTAAAATGGAGTTCATGTCATGTTCAGAGCCTCTTAAAAAGGGGGAGGAGGGCTGCTTTTAGAGAATAAGGTTTTAAGATACTAATTCATCATTTGTCATTTTAGGTTTCTTTTTGATGTATATAATAGGCTTCAAAGATATATTAGGATAAGGATGTGGTAGGCAACAATTTTAAACAGGTTTAAAACAATTCTCTTGTTCAGGGTTGAACAGCTAGTAAGTAGAGCTGGTGCTCTAGTTGAGGCCTTTTTGCATAAAAGACTTGTATGTAAATAATTTGTAGACTTCTCTTTTTAAAGTTCTCCAAAATTCATTTTCTGTCAACAAGAAGTTTATGGTTAATAGAAAAGGTAAAAACATATTTAAGAAGTGTATTTGAAGACTTTTTAAAAAAAGTGCTTTGTTCAGAGATGATTCTTTCACAAATAAAGCAAATTTGAAGTCCTTTTTTAGATTATTAAAATAAGTCAATCTAATAAAGTATTTCTTCATGGCTTGTAAAAATAGATGACAGGATGACTCTTAATACCTTTGACTAACAGGGCTGTACGAAAGGTAGGCATAATAATGAGAAGCCGCCTGAACCAGTCAAGCCTGAAGTGAAGACTACAGAAAAGAAAGAACTATCTGAATTGAAACCCAAATTTCAGGAGCACATCATTCAAGCCCCTAAACCGGTAGAAACAATAAAAAGGCCAAGGTATACTTTATTCAGTTGGGTGCTTTTGTCACATTTAAATAACAACATTTGTTTATGATATTTCCTTTTATGATTTTGCATAATATTCTTGTTTAGGCCACCAAGTTTTGAACTGTTTGATTTTTTCCTTAGCTAAGCTTTGAATTTCTATTCCCCCTCAATTTCAGGGCATATGCACAGTAAAGCATCATTGTAGATTTTCTTCTTGTGCCATTATAATTATAGTATATGTACCATCAGGATGTGGGAGCTCTATATCTTTTTGTACACTGGCATATGTCTTTTTCTTGTCTTCCCTCCTTTCCTTTTAACTCTCCTTACTAGCAACTGAACATTTTGGGCTTTATTATAAAAACATTTTTGGTTAAAACAGAATGTAAGTAGATTATAGCCATTATCTATAAAATATTTTAGTGGAAATAACTTGATTCACATTTGGCTTCTTCCTAGAAGGCTTTAAAATTATTGATTTTTAAGTACAAAGAAATGTTTTGGTACATTTTTGTAATGAAGGTTTAAAACTTCTCCAGTCCAGATGAACCAATGACAAATTTGGAATTAAAAATATCTGCCTCCCTAAAACAAGCACTTGATAAACTTAAACTATCATCAGGGATTGAAGAGGAGAAGAAAGGTAAGATTACTTTTTGTGTTATTGTTAATGTTTTTGTGTAACTAAGTGGTTATCCAAAACAGGTAGCAGTAGTTTACTGAATAAAAGGATGAAATAGTAAGAAATGTAAATATGTAAAATGTGTTATAGTAAATAACTTAAAATTTTTCTAAAATGTTAGTAATAATACCGGATGAATAAGTATGTGGTTCCTTTATTGATTATTTTTATTTATTTTAAAGATTTATTTACTTATTTGAAAGGCAGTTAAAAGAGAGAGAAAGAGAGGAATCTTACATCTTCTGGTTCACTCCCCAAATGGCCACAATGGCTGGGGCTGGGCAAGGCCAAAGCCAGGAGCTTCATCTGGGTCTCCCACATTGATTCTGGATCCCAAGCCCTCAGGCCATCTTCCACTGCTTTCTGAGGTGCATTAGCAGGGAGCTGGATCAGAAGTGGAGCAGCCTGAACATGAACCGGTGTTCATAAGGGATGCCAGCACCCATACTGAATATTCAGCATCACAGGCAATGGCTTAACCTGCTGTACCACAATACCACCCCCAGGCTTATTTTTAAACAGTGAGTGAAATTGCTTTAATAATTGAAATTAATAATTGAAAATGTTTCCTTGTGCATTACATAAAACAGACTCAATTGTGACCTATGCTTGATACCATGATGACAAAAATACATTTCTATGGGGCTGGTGTTACAGCATAGCAGGTTAAGCCACCTTGTCAGTATCCCATATCGGAGTGCCAATTTGAGTCCTGGGTGCTCCATTTCTGATCCACCTTCCTGCTAATATGCCTGGGAAAGCTGCCACCCATATGGGACACCAGGATGGAATAGCTGGCTTCTAGCTTTATCCTGGCCCAGCCCCAAGTGTTGCTGACATTTGGTGAGTGAACCAGCAGGCTGAAAATGCCTCTCTCTCTCTCTCTCTCTCTCTCTCTCTCTTTCTTTCTCTCTCTCTTTCTCTTTCTCTCTCTCTCTTTCTCTCTTTCTCTCTGTGTGTGTGTGTTCCTTTTTATGACGTTAAATATACTGTATAAACCATTCCATTATAGAATAGCAATGCACCATATATTATTTGGAGGATGCAGGCAAACTAATGATAGTACTGTTTTTTTTTTAAACAGTTTTCTAGAAAACACTACTTTTTAAAAATTATACAGCAGTGAAATTATATTTTACTGTTTAAATTTCATTTTTCCCCTTTGTTTCAGAAGAAGACAATGATGAAATTAAGATTGGAACCTCATGTAAAAATGGAGGGTGTTCAAAGGTATATGTTACAAAACTTGTGTTACCAAGTAAAATTTTAATTTGGAAGAAAGGGGTATAATTCACTGATTGAGTTCAGCGAACATTTGGGTACCTCTTAGCAGTTGGCACTATTCTATGGACTAGGACCACAGATATAGATAAGAGACTGAGTAGCATCATATGTAATAAAAATGTGAGAATAAATCTCGTTTAGTAATTGCATGAGCATTTATTACATGCTTAACATTGTGGGGGCTAGCAAGTGATATCCTCTTTTGTGAAATGTTCAAAATCTTTTACCTAATTTTGGGTTTTCTAATCAATTTAGGAATTTTTAATATATATTGACTACAAGTCCTCTGTCAGATATACTACACCCTTCATTTTTTTCAGTGATGGCTTTGATAGACAAAGTCACTTTAATTTGAAAGAGATTCAAATTGTCTATCTTTTTCTTTGTGACTAGTGCTTTCTATATCCTATTTAAGAAATCTTTGCATACTTCAAGGCCATGAGTATTTTTTCATAGAGGGGCATATGAGCTAGATGTAATTAAAGGACTTTAAATGAGATAATTATGGAAATAAATAATTGTAATTAGACAGTAGAACAGAAATTGAAGGCTCAGAAATGTATTAGTAAACTGTAGTTCAACTGCGTAAAATCTGCAAGTTTATGAGGAAAGTTAGCAAATTAAACTGATAGATATTTTCAAGTAAATTTGACTGGATTTTATGATAAAGTAACTATAGCAGGAAAGAGAACAGAAATTCAAGAGAACTTATCCGAATTTTGCTTTGGGAGATGGGAAAAAGAGTAGGTTGGGGGGGCAATAGTAATAAGTTCAAAATGTAACAGACTGGGCCGGCGCCGCGGCTCACTAGGCTAATCCTCCGCCTAGCGGCGCCAGCACACCGGGTTCTAGTCCCGGTCGGGGCGCCGGATTCTGTCCTGGTTGCCCCTCTTCCAGGCCAGCTCTCTGCTGTGGCCAGGGAGTGCAGTGGAGGATGGCCCAGGTGCTTGGGCCCTGCACCCCATGGGAGACCAGGAAAAGCACCTGGCTCCTGGCTCCTGCCATCGGATCAGCGTGGTGCGCCGGCCGCAGCGCGCCGGCCAAGGCAGCCATTGGAGGGTGAACCAACGGCAAAGGAAGACCTTTCTCTCTGTCTCTCTCTCTCACTGTCCACTCTGCCTGTCAAAAAAAAAAAAAAAAAAAAAAAAGTAACAGACTGAAGAGGCATTTGCTTATGGAGTATATTGAAATATACACAGCATATGGATTTACAAAAAATAAACACTTAGGTGCAGGTATTTTGGTGCAGTGTGTTAAACCACCCCTTAGGGCACCTGCATCCCATATTAGAGTGCTGGTTCCAGCCCTTGGCTGCTTCATTTCCAGTGCATCTTCCTACTAACGCACTTAGGAGGCAGCAGATGATGGCTCAAGTACTTGAGTTTCCGCCACCCATGAAAGAAACCTAGATAGAGTTCTTCCTGACTTCTGCCTGGACCTGCCTTAGTTGTGGCTATTTTGGGAATGAACCAGCAGATGAAAGACATCTCTCTGTCACTCTCTCACACACTTTTTCATATATATATATATCTTCAAACTTTTGAGTTACTTGTAGTTACACTAAGAAAAAAATACATTACTAGCTGCATCCATGTTTTATTAACAACTTTTACTGAGTTCATCTGTTATGCCTTCACCTACAACAGTTACAGGGCCCGGATCTCTCAGACAAACCATGGAAAATATATATCTGATTTTTTTTTTCCTTTATAAGGATAAAAAATCACCATCACTGCAGAATTTTCAGAATTGTTTAAAAGAGTTCCCATATTAAGTGATAATGCTCACACAGATAATGACCATACATGGGCATGCTTGGAAGAGACCTCATTCCTGAAAAGCTGAAAGCATCATTTTTTTAAAAAAAAAGATTAATTTATTTATTCAAGAGGCAGAGTTACAGAGAGGGAGAGACAGAAAGAGAGGTCGTCCATTTGCTGATTTCACTCCCCATATCCCATATGCTGAAATGGCCAGAGCTGGGCGGATCTAAAGCCAGGAGCTTCTTCTGGGTCTCCCACGTGGGTGCCTGGGCCCAAGCACTTGGGCCGTCCTCTGCTGCTTTCCCAGGTCATCAGTATGGAGCTGGTTCGGAAGTGGAGCAGCCTGGACTTGAACCAGCACCCATATGGGATGCCAGTGCTGTAGGTGGAGACTTAACCTACAGTGCCACAGCACTGGCCCCAAAAGCATCATAATATATCCTATTGCCTACTTTTCTGTATGCCTTTTTCACAGGAACCTAGAATTTAGCCATGTCCCAAAGGAAATAATTTATCATTCCTTTCTAGAATGTTCTGGGATGAATTTATGAATGTTCTAGGTAGTTGTTACTGAATATTTTGCAAAATTCATAAAGATAACCAGTAATGGAGATATTTATAAGATGTAATTGAGGAATATGCAGGTAATTTTTTCCTCTTTTTTCTCTTTTAGACATACCAGGGTCAAGAGAGTCTAGAAGAAGTCTGTGTATATCATTCTGGAGTACCTATTTTTCATGAAGGGTAACTTACACATGACTAATTAAAATACGTTATGGAGAAGGTTAAAAATATTAAATCTTCATATTATATGGTAGTACATAGAAAATAGTGCTGTGTTAAAATCATCTGATATGTTTCCATTTTGTTCAGGAATCAAACTTGAAGTCCTTTAAATTTTGGCTTCCTGTGTTTTTAGGTTTTTTGTTTTTTTCTTAACTGATAATCAGTTTCACCTGTTTTGGGATTGACCATCACAGATTGTATAAATATTAGTATTTAATTTGTTTGCTAGTCTCACTTTATTGAGTTGTTGAAGGGTAAGAATTATGAATCTCTGGTCATACCACTTTTTGATAGCTTCAAGAAAAAACAAACATGAGCTGTCTGTGAAAAATGATTTTGAATATTGTGATGGCTTTAAATGTCTTGAAATTACTATAATAAATGGATACTCTGATTTTTTACATTATTAGTCTTCTTGACAAATATCTATTGTAATTGTTCAGTAACTTTATTAAGATACTGAAGTAGCAGGTTTATTTTTTAATCACACATATCATTGTAATTCTGGATTTAATTGGTTTTGAGATTTTTACGTATAAACTTTTTCTATAATTTAAAGGATGAAATACTGGAGCTGTTGTAGAAGAAAAACCTCTGACTTTAACACATTCTTAGCCCAGGAGGGCTGTACGACAGGAAAACACTTGTGGACTAAAAAGGATGATGTAAGTAAGCTTTTAAAAAACAACTTACTGAGTTGTAGTCATCTCGTTTTTAAAAGACTTGAAATTATTCTCTTTTAGATTTAAAAATCGGTCTTCCTTGAACAGAAAAGCTTTGACATGCCTATAAAGTAAAAATTAATCTAAATGAAGCTCTCAGAGCATTGCCTGTTGAGTAAAATAGTCATTGTGTATGCTGGTGTAGACGTGTGGGATTTTGTGAAATAGTTAAGCCTGCCAAAATTGAAGCGTCCTTGTCTTTTATTATTATTAAAACTAACTACACAGCCTTTTCATATTTGCTTTTTAGAAAACACTTTTCTATTTGTTAAGTATTATGTATGTTCTATTTATGTATGTTTTTAAAGATTTATTTATTTGAAAGACAGAGTTACAGAGAGAGAGAAAAAGAGATCTTCCATCCACTGGTTCACTCTCCAAATGGTCGCAATGGCCAGAGCTGGCCTGATCTGGAGCCAGGGGTTTTGCCAGATTTTCCATGTGGGTGCAGGGACCCAAGCACTTGGGCCATCTTCCACTGCTTTCCTAGGCACATTAGCAAGGAGCCGGATTGGAAGTGGAGCAGATGGCTCCACTTGAACCAGCACCCAAATGGGATGCCGGCACTGCTGCTGGCAGCTTTACCTCCTGTGCCACAGCACTGGCCCCTCCATTTATGTAATGATGTAGGTTACATTTAGAGTTCTGATTTTTTTTTTTTTTCCCCACTTCATACTTTATTCAACTGTTTACCAGAATCTCAAACCCTCCATCTAATGGCCAAGGAAGTGGATTACAGACTTGGTTAGGTGGATTGTTTTGAATGCCTCTGTTGGCTAAAGAGAAAATGGGCATCAGTTCCTACTTCCATGGACAGCTTTCTAAAAAAAAAAAACTTGAGTCTATGTAGATAATTTCTCCAAAGGTCGTTAACGTTTAGAAAGCCAAGAAATGTATTGCTAAGGAAGTTTTTATCTATTAACTATGAATTTATTTTATAATATATTATTCCCTTATGCTATACTGAATCTAATAATCCCTATAGTGCAATGAACTTTTTTGGTATATGTGTATGTTTGTGTATGTGTGTATGTGTGTGCATATGTAAATATATAAAACTTGGGGCTTACAGTTCATAAAGTGAATTTTCAGATTTAGAGATTTATTCAACATTTGAATATTCTTCTAGTTACTACTTTTTAATAATATGGTTGAATATTATAAATATACTTTTCCAAGTTATAATAATTCATATACCACAAAACTTCTAAGAACATTTCATTAGTATAAAGATATATCCACCTGTATATTTTCTTTGAGGTTCAAAGTTTGAAAGATTTAGTTTGAAAAGATAAAATACTTTCTATTATGTTAAAAAGTTTTCAAAATATATCCCTTAATGGACTGATGTATTTTGTAGTTGTTGTAATGTATGCAGTTACCAAATCTGAACCAGCTGAGCCAATAAGTATGGGCAAAAATGTGATATGTGTAATTTAACTTTATTAGTGTAATGGTACCAAAATTTAAACATTGCCTTTTACAACAGTAGTATCTCAATTTCCTGAATTATTGACCAAATTGTTCTCATTTATTGATATGGTAGTGTGCCGTTAAAATATAATGATTATTTCCATAATAGCAATCAAAAAATTGCTTCAACAAATTCTCAGTTTTCTACATATTAGTACAGGAGGAAAATATGTATTTAATAACAGTATAGATAGTTATAAGTGATCAGATTTTTTTTTCCTTTGCCCTCAGATTCTTATTGTAGAGAATAAATTAAAAGTTCCTATTCATGAGGTTAAAGAATGTTTTTATGACAGTAATTAGTGGATTTTAGAATATTGGGTAAAGTTTACTGCCTTTTAAATATGTGATCATACTGTGGCCCTGAAAAAAAAACAAATGGGAAGAATAAGCTTGTTCTCAAATCTTAAAACTAAGATTCTTTGTATCCAATATATATATTTTTATGTAAATTTCAGTAGTTTGCCCCATAAGCCTTAAATGTTCAGTTGTGCATGTTAATTTTTTCTTAATTAGATCAAATTCATCTCAGAGAAGTGAATTATTTGGCACTTTTTGGACTTAAATTTCTCTTAAATTAACAGGGTAAAAAAGTTGTTCCATGTAGACACGACTGGCATCAGACTGGAGGTGAAGTCACCATTTCAGTATATGCTAAAAATTCACTTCCAGAACTTAGTCGAGTAGAAGCAAATAGTACATTGGTAAGTATACTAAATAATTTTAAGTAAAATGTCTTTTCTGCTCATTGTTCTTTATGTTACAAAAATATTTTTCTGATTTTGAGAAAGGATCTTACAATCTTACAATTTTTCCTGTTCAGAAAATTATTTAAGTTGACTTCATGAAAACTGTTTCAAATGAAAATGTCTGCATAATTCATATTCCAAGGCATTCTGTAGATACTACAGAGTTTAGAAAATTAGCAAATAATATGGTTCATAGTTCTCAGGATGAAATTTCAAGTCAGTGTTTTTTCTGTTGATAGTGTTCTCCGTTGAAAAAGACATTTGATACTGGCAGTTTCTTGAAATAGTTTATTTGTTTAAATGTCTTATAATCGGTGTTTGATAGAAGCCTTCGGTGTGAATTTGATAATTGAATTTTGGTTATCTTTTTACAGTTAAATGTTCACATTGTATTTGAAAGAGAGAAGGAATTTCATCAAAATGTGAAATTATGGGGTGTAAGTATTACAGATTCACCACTTTTTTTTTTATAAAATACCATTGTAGAAGAAGCTATTTATTACAGTTTAATGGAAATATATATAACAGCATTTATATAAACGTTACATAAAATTTAAAAATATAACAGCATTATATCTTACCAAAAATTTTAAATATGAGTATTAAAAAAGGCTATAATGGCTTGAATTTGGGAATATTAGTGTAAGCAAGACTGATACTTTTCTCTGAGACTAATTAAACTATCCAAGATTAATTCTCTTCAATATGTTATAGGTGATTGATGTAAAACGAAGTTATGTAACTATGACTGCAACAAAGATTGAAATCACCATGAGAAAAGCTGAACCTATGCAGTGGGCAAGCCTTGAACTGCCTATGACCAAAAAGCCTGAAAAACAGAAAGATATTTCAGATTGAATGAGGGGATGGGGACAAACCTACTGCCTGTTTCAGAATTCTTAATGTGGTGAAGTGGTGGCTTGCTGCTGTAATCTGTTGCTGTTGTTGTTGTTGTTGTATCTTGGCATTTCAGGGTCAGCGTTAGATTCTTAAAAGCCAAAGTCAGTCTGTCTTTTTGTGCCTCCCATCTTCCTTTCCAGTTACATAAGACTGATTATTCATTTCTCATACTGATAGAACTGTAGTTGTGTCCTATACTTGAAGCTAGAGTATAGATCATAAACATATTTGCAGTATTTCTTTGTGTAATATTTCATTAAGCTGAAAAGTATAATGAACTTTTCTCACTTCTATCGTCCCATAATTAGTAAAGCAAGACAAAATGTCAAAATTTTAATTAGTTTTTTCCATAGATTTCTGTTCCTATAATACTTGAATATCTTTACAGAAAAGATAAGGCTGGCATTGTTTTTCCTTGTGATAGTTACTTTTTCTAAGAGGATTAATCCTGAGGAAGTGCAGTAAGTAAAGGGAAATATAAGCATTGATTGACAAATTGGAACTTGTTTACAGTTAATAAAACTGAAAAATTACATCAGTACATATATTACTTGTTAAGAGTATGGGAAATATAATTAAGATTATAGAGTTATCAGTTTCGCTAAAATTCTCTTATTTTATGACAAAATAATGTTAAAAATGTTTTTCCTGATTATTCAAAAGGGTTTTGTATAGTGTTATCACTAAATTTACTTGATTTATAACCTATACTCTCTCTTAAAACCTCTAATTAGTTATATGTAAGAAGAAATTAAATATTTGGTCTCCCTGATGGAAAACTATATCTGTAAAACTGTAGACTCAAAAGTTTGTGGAAATACATTAGGGAATCAAAAAACTAAATATATAAACATTGCTTTATGATAACTAATACATATTAAATAAATGAAATAGCTCAATTCTTTTGTAGTTTTTATTTTAAGGCTTTCATGGAAAACCTGAGAACAATAGTGACACAATGTTGATTATATGTTCTCCTGTTATACTAACTGGCTTAATTAAAGGAGAGGCTACTTTTTCTGTGTGGAACTCAAGAAGAAAATGAAATGTTATGAAAGCCAAAACTGGTAGAATTTAGCATAAATTTGGGGATTAATTAGGCTTACTTACATAGATTTAAAATGAAAATGAAAGGGGTTTGTTTTCCAAACCCCTTGAGTGTTTTCTTGGTATTAATGGAATTCTTAAGAAGCAAAACTTGCAAAAATATGATTTTAACTTAGTATTATCATTCTAGTATTCTTAGCAAATATCTGTTTAGTTATATAATTATTAAAATGTTTAGCTCTGTTTCTATTATAAGAACTCAAAATAATATGGCATACAGGTTTTGATGCCATTAAAATGACATGACAAAATTTTGGGGCAGTAAATATTAGACTCTGCAAGTAAGTACATATGTGTCTAGTACTGGAAGATATAGTCACTTTTTTTAGTTTTATTTCATGATTTTGGAAACTAGGTTCATTTAGACATATTTCTTATTGTTTGAAGCAGGGGTTTTATACTTAATTTGATCTAAGGCAGTGGTTAATATACCTTCTTCAATGCCTCCTTCTTGAGGTTTTTTCCCCCAATATAATCCTTAATATGTGTTACATGAGGTGAACTGTTATTTAAAGCAAATAAATTATGTTTCAAGTTTTTGGGTTTTTTTTTTTTTTTTTTTTTGAGATACATTTTATGTGGTCTGGTTCACTAGTGACCATTTTATTTTTTTGCTTCTTTTTCTAAAAACCTCTGAATTTGTTGCCCAGATAAAAATCTATATAATACTTAATCTTAGACTCATACATAAATTAAGAGTGATAGGTAGAATATAATTTACTTATCAATTTGTCTTTTAAAAAAAAAGTTAATAAAAAATGCTTGTTAACTTTAGTGAGTTTTTCTCTAGGAATATGCTTTGTCTTAGCATTTAAGGTAATTACTATAGCAAAGCAATCAAAGTTAGATAGATACTATTGTAACTAGCCCAGCATGGGAAATCAAAATCCTGTTTTTCCTGCCTAGCAATTTGCTAGCAAAACAGAAATAAGATCTTAAGAAATTAAGGTTTTTTTTGTAGTCTCTTATTTTGAGATAATTTTAGATTTATAGAAGTATTGTAAAAAAAACTAGTACATGAAGTTTTTATATCATGTTAATCTTACTCCTATGTTAAAATCATAACTGTAAGACATAAGTAATTAGCCTTGGTACATAAATGTTGACTAAAGTAGAAAGTTTAATTTTGACCATTATTTCTTGTGGAACTCTTGAACATATCTTAATTTTATTACAAATTTCTTGTCATTATTTAAATCAGAAATTTATAAATAATTAAAATATGAATTGCAATTAATGGATGTTGACAAGTTGATGATACAACTTCTTAGCAGAACTGCATACTGGCAAAGGAGTGTAATGATTCTACTTCATATTTTATTTTAAGAGATTTTAATTCTTGATAAGTATAACTTGTTTGACTTTTCTTTAGACAGTTCTTTAACCATCAAGTGAAGAGAACATTGAAGAGTTCTTGCAAATATTTTAAGAAAACTTTGAGTTATTTTGTCCTCACTGCCTGCTTTTTAAAAAAGGCATTCATTCCTCAGCCTGAAAAATTCTACCATGCATACATCCACAATAAGTAAACATTTGAAAGCTCATTTCTGAAATGCGGTGTCTGTTTTAAGGCATTTGGGTATGTACTCCATAGCTTTATTTTTTTTTTTAATTTTTTTATTTATTTATTTTTTTGACAGGCAGAGTGGACAGTGAGAGAGAGAGACAGAGAGAAAGGTCTTCCTTTGCCGTTAGATCACCCTCCAATGGCCGCCGCTGCAGCCGGCGCACCGCGCTGATCCGATGGCAGGAGCCAGGATCCAGGTGCTTTTCCTGGTCTCCCATGGGGTGCAGGGCCCAAGCACCTGGGCCATCCTCCACTGCACTCCCTGGCCACAGCAGAGAGCTGGCCTGGAAGAGGGGCAACCGGGACAGAATCCGGCGCCCCAACCGGGACTAGAACCCGGTGTGCCGGCGCCGCAAGGTGGAGGATTAGCCTAATGAGCCACGGCGCCGGCCTAGCTTTACTGTTTTTAACAGCCAGGTACTCTTTAACAAGTTATTGTTTGATGCAAATTATTTTGACCTGGCATTCATAATTGGTATTTGCTTTGTATTCTTTTGCTAATATCATAATTCCAGTTGCCTTAGTTCCAAAATGCAAGATGTTGAGAACAGCTAACTTTTAGGTTTTGTTGATAAATTATTTTTGTGTTTCATTTCTCTTAATTGGGAAGTGGCAAGTTGGTATCTTTCCTGACTGCTTCTCAACTGTCCTGTTATTTTAACACCTTGAGTTCATTTGGTATTGTGTGACTTACCTTTTCAGTTTAATTTAGATGCCCACAGCTTTCTAATTCTGGCATTATTCATAAAATGCTCAGCTTATAAAGATTTTCTGCATTGTTACTGCTTGATTTTAAATTCTTATGGATTTTTAAATACAGAGTCCCTTCAAGAACAGTTTTCCAAAGACAGTGTTTTCATCAAAACTTTTTGATGACTTCTTAGTTTTCCAGTTTAGTAGACTAATCTACTTCACGTAGATTAAAATTAAAACCAACAGCCTATAAAGATTGTATGCTAGGGCAAGTATTTGGCACAATGGTCAGATTGCCTCTTGGAACATCCATTCCCCCGTTAGATTGCCTGGTTTGTATACTACTCCCTCAGTTTCTGAATCAGCTTCTGCTGATGGCAAAATAACCTTTTTAAAAATGTTTGCTAATTCAGATTAGTGATCTTGGAAAAGGCAAGCCTCCTTGAACTTGAGGTACTTTTTTCTCCATTAAAGAGATTAAATGAGTGTATTAATGTTATAAAATTCCTTCATTATGCTCATTCCAATTTACAGTTGGATGTTTATTCATTTTTTGTCTGGTTAACTTTCTTGTGTTTGTGTTCCCTTGTATATTAATAGTTTCTGTTTTTGACCAACAATGAAATTCATATCTCTGTTAGATAAAACCTGTACCAAAACAATGACTAACTTGTTTGTTTTGCTTATTGGTATGGGACCTGATGAAAACAGTTACTTAAATTGGAGTACCTGAAATGTAAGTTACCTGCATGGGAAAGACAGTAGGTAAGATTGTGGGAGGGACCAGATGGCAAAAGATAATTTGAATTGTCTTTCATCTTCTGGACCAGACCAGAATTTATCAAAGTACCATTTCTAGATCAGTAGTATCTGCATCACTGGGGATTTTCTAGAAATACAAACTCTTGGTCCCCAATCTAGACCTACTAAATCAGAAACTCTAGAAGTGGGGCCCAAGAATCTGTAGAATAATTTCCAGACTGTTCTGCTGTATATATACTAAATGGTAAAGACAGCATCGTTTTCTGATAAGTTAGCCTTTTTTTTTTTCTCCTTTTTATCAGTGTGATTTCTTTAAACATTTTACTTTAGAACAGTTTGGGCTTTGTATAAAAACTGTAAAAACAGTACATAGAGTTTATATATATAACACACTCAGTTTCCACTATGAATACCACATTAGTAGGTACACTCATTAGAATTACTGAACCAATGTTGATTCATTGTACTAACTACACTGAGTCCATGTTTTAGTCAGATTTTGATGGTTCTTACCAAATACATTTTTTTGTAGTCCAAAAATTTTTTTGAAGTCTACCTAGAAGACCAAATTATATTTAGTCATTATGTCTCTTGGGCTCCTCTTGGTACTGGGGCAGTTTGTCAGATCAATCATTAACTGTAATCAGGGAAAGAAAAACCACAGAGCTGAAGTGCAGTTCTCCCATTGTATCAAGGACAGACTGTAAACATGAATTATCATTTTGATCAGCTGCCTTACAGTAGTGTGTGTCTGTTTTTTCATTGCAAAGGTAGTTGCCCCAATCCTCTTCCACTGTTTGGAAGGAAATCAGTATATGCAGCTCATAATTAGAAGTGGGGTGGGGAGAAGAGGCAGACAATAGTATCATATTCCATTTCCTTGGGAATTTTCTACACAGAGTATTTGTCTCCTCCCCATTCACATAATTATTCACATTAATATGGACTCATGGATATTTATGGTTTGAGGTATAATCCAGTATTACTTTGTTATGGTGTTCAAATTGTTATTGTGGCCTTATTAACTCCTATTTTCCTTGTGTCAGATTTTTTTTGTATTTTTTTTTTCAGTGTTTTGTATTCAGCACTTATTTTCTGGTATTTCAAGATGTTTGGAGCATATTTGATTTATTTACTGCCCAAATTCTAGAATTAGTCATTTCTCCAAAGATATCTGGTTTCTTTCATGGGAAAACAGTATTGGAAACCAGTATCTGGGTATTTATTGCTAGTGGGTTGTCTTTGGTTATAGGTACTCTGTTTTATAACAAGGAAGTACATGTGTAGATACTAACTTGTATGTATTTGTATATGTATATATATACACACACACCTATATTTCATATGTAACGAAGTATATGTTAGGCTAACCATGAGTTCATATGTTTCCAATTCTAACTCATTACCACATAAATGATTCCAGCCTCTTTCCTTATCTCTTGAACTTCTCACTACAGTGAAAAATCTGGTTCCCAGCTTCTGCTATCCATTTCCTTAGTTATCTAGTTCCAGTATACATATCTAGCTTTTTCAGAGTTGTTTACCCAGGTCTCTAAAGGAAAAACTTTACCAAGTACAGCACTGTGTATGTGTACGGGTTGGAGGGGTGCATCCATAAATATGAGTGTATTTCAAAATGTCCACAGAAAAAGGAATTAGAAGTTTACTTTGATGCAAAAAAAATTTGGGGGGAAATCCATGTATAGCATTTTCATTCATTTTCCACAAATTTTTGAGGGATCTCATATACATAATTTTTTAACATTCTTAAAAATCATTTGTAGATTCCTACAGACATAGTTAAGCACCTCCCCCACATACCTCTTTCATGTATTTGTAATAGAGCTTGCATTTTATTTCAGAAAGATCAGTTTGAAGGAAAGAAACAATTGGAGGTGTGTAACAAAACCAGTTAGGATGAAATATAGCAGAAGCAGTAGGTAGAGGAGATAAATTAAGAAACTTTGGATCTTGAAATGAAAGGAATTATGAACTGAAGAGTAAAATCTTGGGTAACTCCCATGTTTTGGAATAGAGGGAGAGTCTAAACAAAAATAGGGAATTTAGACAAAGGTTTCGGAGACTATGTTTTTCTCTAGAAACTGCTGAGTCCAACACATTACAAATCCGCTTGAAGTCTTCCACGGCTATTGGTGAGATCAGAAGCTTGCACTGAGGTTTTGCCTGGCTCTTAGGATTTGGAATTCATAAGTAGACAGGCCATGTGATGCATCTAATACATCGCTTCGCTAATTTGGAGGATGCAATCATTCTGAACTTCTTTGAGGGCATATTGACTTAATTAAAAAACAATGAGAAGCCCTGCCTTTGATTATACTTTGAGTATGCTACAGTAGGAATACACAGCCTTGGAAATGAATAAATATAATAAAAGATTATTTGGGCATGCATAGTATGCTACAGTAGGAATACACAGCCTTGGAAATGAATACATATAATAAAAGATCATTTGGGCATACATAGTAAACATTCACAGTGTGCCACCAAGATCATCTATAATGGATCCTAAGTATGAAAGAAAAATTACTCTTCAGAAGAATGGGAAAGGACACCTGTGTGGGTGTGACACAGACTTCAACTTTAATTCTGTGAGTATCAATGATAAAACACTTTAGGCAGACATGGTTTCTTTTTAAGGTAGATGAAGTGTGAAAGTTGTCAACTTAAATTTCATTTCTTTAGACTGATCATAATTGAGATTGTTGCAAGTACAATTTTATGAATAACCTTACAAGATTAGATGGGTGGAGTTTGCATTGGGACACTTGGATCCATTTTGGAGTGCCTAGGTTTCTGTCAGCGCTCTAATCCCAATCCCGATTCTTGTTTTTTGTTATCACGTACCTTGGGAGACAAGCTGATGGCTCAAGTGTGGTAAGATCCATAAAAAGATTGATCCCAGACTGCCTACTTCATATTAGAGGCCAACCTGGACTGTTTTGGATACCTTAAAGATCCCTTCAGGTCCTCCCAATACACCACCTAAATTATAGCTGGAAAAGACTGCATAGGGAAACAGATTTAAGGGGATTAGGGAGACTGAAGCAAATGGCAGGGTAATAAAATCAGAATTGTAAGATACTTAGGTGAAATTCTAGTCCAATTTTTTTAGGCAGTAATTTGAAACTTTCAGGAAAAGTGTGTAATCACAGGACTTTTACAATACACTTATTAAGAGGACATTCCAAAAAATCCTGTTTGTGATTGAGGTTTGGGAATTTAGGAGGCATTATTTGTAAGAAATAGTTTGAAGCTGTAGACAGTAATAACAAATTTTGAGGCACAATTAAAATATGATAAGCACTTTCCTGAGTGCTTCATGATGGCTTTAATTACTCTTCAGAAATTTCCATGGTTGTACTGTATATTATTACCTGTTTTCTGAGGCAAAGGAAAGTTGCACTGTTTGCCTCAGGTCACAGAGAGCAAATGGTAATGGTTACTTTTAAGTATATGCTCTCAAATGAAGTGTTTTTGCAAGTATAGTATGGCACCAAAGTTAAATCCTTAGAATTGAGAAAACAGGAACTGGCACTGTGGTGTAGCGTGTGAAGCCACTGCCTGCAGTGCCGGCATCCCATATGGGCACCAGTTCGAGTCCCAGCTGCTCTACTTCCAATCCAGCTCTCTCCTATGGCCTGGGAAAGGAGCAGAAAATGGTCCAAATTCTTAGGTCCCTGCACCCCTGTGGGAGACTCAGAAGAAGCTCCTAGTTCCTGGCTTCAGATTGGCACAGTTCTGGTCATTGTGGCCATTTGGGGAGTGAACCATCAGATGGAAGACAGACTATCTCTGCCTCTCTGCCTCTCCGTAACTCTGACTTTAATAAATCTTTTAAAAAAAGAATTGAGAAAAATTATTTTGATAGTCTAATTTTATACATGTCATACATTCATTTATACTTAATAAATAGCATACAAATTAAGAATACTCTTCCCTTTAAGCAAAATAAGAACTCATTTTTGAGAGAGAGAGATCTCATGTGCTGGTTCACTTCACAAAAACCTACAATAGCCAGATCAGGAGCAGGCGAAAGTCAGGAGTCTAAAAGTCAGCCAGGTCTCCCATGTAGGTGACAGAGACCCAACTACTTGAGCCATCACCTCCCCCCGTAGGGTGCCCATTAGCAGGAAGCTGGAAGCAAGAACTTAAAACCCAGGTACTTCAATATGGAATGTTGGTGTCCTAAGTAGCATCTTACTACTACAAGTACCCACTCCCGTGTTTAAAATGTATCTCTAGATGACTCAAGGTCATTACTGTACATATTGCATATTTTATTTTGGAAAATCAGTAAAGTATCTTCTAGTAATATTGAGATGCATTGGAAATTTTTGTTCCTCAGCTAGTTGCTACTCTTTAAAACATTTTTATTTCCTGTTTAAAAAAAAAAAAATCATGGAAGGCAGAGAAAGAGAAAGCTATCTGTGGGTTCACTCCCCAAATGCTTACAACAGCCAGAGCTGGGCCATGTTGAAACCAGGAGCTTCATGGGTAGCAGGACCCCAACTACTTGAGCCATCCCCTGCTATTTCCCAGGATTTGCATCAGCAGAAAGCTGGAATCAATAGCAGAACCTAGGGGCAAGGCACCGTGGCTCACTGGGTTAATCCACCACTGCGGTGCTGGCATCCCATTGGTGCGCCGGGTTCTAGTGCCGCTTGCTCCTCTTCCAGTCCAGCTCTCTGCTGTGGCCTGGGAGGGCAATGGAACATGGCACAGGTGCTTGGGCCCTGCACCCGCATAGGAGACCAGGAGGAGGTGCCTGGCTTCTGGCTTTGGATTGGCACAGCGCTGGCCTTGGCAGCCACTTGGGGGCTGAACCAAGGGAAAGAAGACCTTTCTCTCTGTCTCCCTCACTGTCTGTAGCTCTACCTGTCAAAAAAAAAAAAAAAAAAAAAAAAAAAAAAGGCAGAAGCTCAAGCCCAGGCACTGTGATAGAAGATTACAGACATCTTAACCGACATCTTAAAACTACGCAAGATGCCTGTCCCAATTGAACTTTTCTTCTGAGCATTTACACTACATCATCATTTTCTAAAAGTGTGCTCTTCCAGTTTTTTAGATGGACTTTTGTAATCAGATTTACTGGGGCCTAGTTTTCCTGCAATAAAACGTACACATACATTTTAAGTATGAGCCGGTTCTACAAATATATGCCTGTGTATCCACCACTCAGCTTAAGGCACCAAAAAAAAAAAGTAAGTTTCCTCAAGCTTCTTTGCAGTCATCCTCCTCCACTGACCACCTGTCTAGGCAGCCACTGATCTAAGTTCCAACAGCATACTATAGTTGTGCCACTTCTTTGTATAACTAGATTTATATGCTATGTACTCACTTGTGTCTGGCTTCTTTCCCTCAATCACAGCTGCCAGTAATATTGCAACTATTGACAGTTATTTCATTGGTATTGCTGATGATTATTCCACTGCAGATATATCACAGTTTATTCATTTATCTGATGATGGACATTTGGGTTGTTCCTACCATATGGTCAAGAAGGTTTTTTTTCCTTCTTGAGTAGACACCTACAATTGGAACTTTGTAGTCATATTTAACTTAAGAAGCTATCAAGGGCCAGCGCCGCAGCTCACTAGGCTAATCCTCCGCCTTGCGGCGCCGGCACACCGGGTTCTAGTCCCGGTCGGGGCGCCGGATTCTGTCCCTGTTGCCCCTCTTCCAGGCCAGCTCTCTGCTGTGCCCAGGGAGTGCAGTGGAGGATGGCCCAAGTGCTTGGGCCCTGCACCCCATGGGAGACCAGGAGAAGCACCTGGCTCCTGCCATCGGATCAGTGAAGTGCACCGGCCGCAGCGCACCAGCCACAGCACGCAGGCCATGGCGGCCATTGGAGGGTGAACCAATGGCAAAGGAAGACCTTTCTGTCTCTCTCACTGTCCACTCTGCCTGTCAAAAAAAAAAAAGCTATCAAACTCTTTTCCAGCATTTAAAATGGTTATACTACTTTACATTCCCACTAGTGATTTCTGAGAATTCAAATTCCTTGTCATTAATTTTAGTTAAATTTCTGTTATTTTTTTTCCTGCCACATAACAGGGGCTTTTTGTTTTGTTAGACCAACACTTTTGTAATACAGTTATGAATATTTAAAGAGCCAAAAAGCTCTTTGCAGATGAACAAGGTAGAAATCTAAAGTCAATGTGACATGTAAAGCAAGATTTTTGAACACTGGCTTCACGAGTTATTAAAAAGATGATGAATTTTATCTTCAGCAACACCTTTAATGGCTAGCCACTTGGCTAAGATCTTTTTATAATACTTCTTTGAGAGTTCCTGCTGCTGCTTGAATTGTGAAAGATGCAATAGAAATATGTTTTTTTACTTCTGTCCAGGCCAAATGAGGGTCTGCTTTATTTTCAATGTCAAACATAGCATCATAGATCCCAGGAAATGATTCTCCAGCATATTTGTTATGACTACTTGGAGCAAAGATGATGTGCCTAGAAGAAAAGCCCACACACAAAAGTAAATTGAATACATGTATGTATATATATTCATGGATTATATATATATATATTTTTCACATTTCCTTTTTACACCATATACCCTATCATTATGTTATTTGTTTCTACTGACTTTCACACAAGTTGTATGAAGCAGTTGTTGAACTGCTTGGGCATCCATAAACATGTTTGCTTTACAGATAATAAGTGAGAAGGCAGAATTTTGTTGCATTTTTTTAGAGAATGCCATGGCAGTTGTTCCTGATACTTTTCAGACATTAAGAAGGAATTAAAAAGTATTCCAAAAATATAAATGATAGGATGATGAATCACATTCCACAAAGGTAAAGTAGTTATATATGGTTTGCCCACAAAGACACTCAATTTCTCACCTAGAAGGAAAGTTTATTATTGCTTTCCTATTTATCACATAACTAGTTCAAAAGATCCAGTTACTTTCCTCAATAAGTGTATGGAAGTTTGCTTTTTTTGAGAGGGACTTTTTAGTTTTTAAGATTCTATTTGAAAGGCAGAGTGACAGAGTTCTTCCATCTGCTGGTTCATTCCCCAAATGCTGGCAGCAGCAGGGATTGGGCTGTGTTTTCAAATCAAAATGCTATATTTACCTTGTAACCATGTTCTGATTGTTGAACCTCCCTTTACCTGTTCCCTCATCTTAAAAATGACGGTGATACTATTACTATACTCAAAGAATCAAACGATGGAAAGCAGTCAGTATAGCTTGACATTTAGCATTTAATGAATATTAGCTATTCTGAGCCTAAATCCTTTCCATAATTCCCTCAAGGAAGAATAGGCAGTTAGCTAAAAGAAATGGTCAATCAGTGGGCAATGCTCAGGCAGTTCAAATTCCCTTTAATGAATGGTGAACCCAAGTAGCTATTCTAGCCCCATAATAATTCTATCCCTAGTCTAGTTAGTTTCAAGTCTACCATGATATAATTCTCAGCTTCCACAATGAACATTTCTGGCTTTGCAACAGGTAACTACTATAGCAGACTACCGAATACAAATGACACTCCCTAGTCCTGTTTTTCCCAGCCTTTCCCTCAGAACATCATTGATGAGTTATAATGTAAATAATTATCTACATAAAGTATTTCTACATAATGACAAACACTATTTCCTTTTATAACTGACTGTTTAATAGTTGCTGTTCTACATCAAGTATTTCCCATGAAGTAAAGAAGAAATACAACATTGCGTAGTAGCACTGAGCATTGGGTTTGGAAGCAGTTGCCTGGCTCAGACACTGATGCTGCTGTTTACTCTGTGTATCCTTGGGAAAGTTACTTAATCTTGCAGTGTCAGTTTTCCTATAAGTGAAATAATGAAAAAAAAACATAACCTATATCTCAAAGATTGTTGTGGAGATTCAGTTAGATCTTTATGAATCTATACATAATATATACATATATATACATAGATGCAAATACACATGTATAAAGTTATATGTAAATTTTAAATACACATGAGTGATTAGATATGTTAAATATATACACATAATATGTGTATGTAAATATAAATGCTTTAAAATTTAACACTATTAAACACTTTTCCTTGAAAAGAATAATAGAAGTGACTGGATATGAGTCACAAGAGAAAATTCTGAAGAGGCTTTGTCCATTTTTGTATCGTGTAACTGCACAGAGTCTGAAATTCCTACATTGAAAAACAGATGTTGGGGCCGGTATTATGGGGTACTGGGTAAGGCTGCCACCTGCAACAAGTCCTGGCTGCTCCACCTCTGATCCAGGTCCCTGCTCATTGCCTGGGAAAAGCAGCAGAAAATGGCCCAAGTGTCTGGACCCCTGCCACTCATTTGGGAGACCCAGATGAAGCTCCTGGCTCTTGGCTTTGGCCTGACTCAGCCCTGCCCGCTGTAGCCATCTGGGGAATGAACCAGCTGAAGGAAGATCTCTTTCTCCATGTCTCTCCTCTCTCTTAAACTCTGAATTTCAAATAAATAAATCTTAATAGGACAAAACAAGATGATTTGCTTGTAAATTATAAAAAAAAAAAAACCTAATGAACTTAAAAGAACACTAAAATTGTATAATATTGCTTTATATTTTTATATAAAGATAACTTTCAGTTGTAATCAATGAGTAAATGAACAATTATGCTCTGATAACATATAAAAAGAGCTACCATTTACTGAGCACATCACACTGCACACTAAATCCTTTATGTGCCTTAAGTCGACCAGTCTATAGAGCAAAACAATTAGAATCCCCACTTGGAGCTGAGGAACCTGATGCCTAGAGAAATAATTGGCCATACAGCAGAGCTGGTTTCCAAAAGCTTATGTTAATCACATTTATTTTAAAAGGTATCAAATGGAACTGTGTTTTAATTGTAACTTGTTGACAAGCTGCCTTGCAAAATAGCCACTATTGCCATATTAATTCATACAGGAAGACCACAGAAGTGACACTAAATTACATATCTGTAAGTAAACTACAACATAGATTTTCTGGCTTAAATGCTAAAGCTTTTCTAATTTCCCACAAGGAACCATTGTATAAGAAAGACCTTGAGAAAAGACTATCAGGGTCATGCAGATAAGATTTTGAAAGAAAACATGATATGGGGGTACAGATAGAAAAACTGAGTATTTCTTTGGGAGAACATGGCAGCCACTCTTCAAAACCTAAAATGTTATGGATAAAGAGAGCTAGACTGAGTTTATTTGATTTTGGAGAACAGAATGGGTTCAGAAGGAGAAACTGCAGGAAATTGCTCTTTATGAAATGAATTTTCTAATTATATTTTCCCTAAAATAAGATAGACTTTCTTGGGGCTGGCGCTGTGGTACAGCGGGTTAAAGCCCTGGCCTGAGGTGCTGGCATCCCATTTGGGCGCTGGTTCTAGTCCCGGCTGCTCCTCTTCCAATCCAGTTCTCTGCTGTGGCCTGGGAAAGCAGTGGAAGATGGCCCAAGTGCTTGGGCCCCTGCACCCACGTGGGAGACCCGGAGGAAGCTCCTGCCTCCTGGCTTCGGATGGGCACAGCTCTGGCCATTGTGGCCATCTGGTGAGTGAACCAGCAGAGGGAAGACCTCTCTGTCTCTACCTCTGTAATTCCGTCTTTCAAATAAATAAAAAATAAATTAGAAAAAAAGACTTTCTTATGAGACCATAAGATTCCCATCTGAGATCCTATAAAAAGCATTCATATAGAAGTTTGAACTAGGTAAGATCTATAATCCCTTCAAGAGTCTATGACTTGAGGTTGTTAAAAAAAATTCTTTTCCACTATCATTTTCTATTTCCATACACAGCAACTCAATAAACAATATGAAATTTATTTAGGGATATTACATAGTATATTATTAGATGCATCCTGTCACCCATATACCTTTAGTATATATTTTCACTTTCCACCTTCACACAGACTTTGGGTATGCTGTTTTTGGTCATAGTGAAGCATTTGGTGTTTGTTACTGGTGTTCTCCTTACCTGTAAAATCGCCTCCCTGGTAAACCAAGGGGATCAATGAATGCTCTTTCCAGTAGCATCAATTGGTCATTCATAATTCTCACTGCAATGGGACTTAGAGAACAAGAAATACATAATTGTAACTCTTACTATGGAACCATGTTTTAAAGTAATATTAAAGATAAAGCATGGGAAAATAAACTTCTAAAAGTAATGCATTTTTAACAGAATACACATCAGTACAGTAATGATTTACATTGTAAGTTAAATATATCAAGGTCATCTTTCTAGTATTTAAAATACGCAGAGGGTGTCAGTACCGTGGCGCAGTAATCCTCTGCCTGTGGTACCGGTATCCCATATGGGCTTGGTTCTAGTCCCAGCTGCTCCACTTCCAGTCCAGCTCTCTGCTATGGCCTGGGAAAGCAGTGGAAGATTGCCCATGTCCTTGGGCCCCTGCACCCACGTGGGAGACCTGCAAGAAGCTCCTAGCTCCTGGCTTCGGATGGGCACAGCTCCAGCCGTGGCAGCCATTTGGGGAGTGAACCAATGGAGGGAAGACCTCTCTCTGTCTGTAACTAACTCTCAAATAAATAAATAATTAAAATAAGCAGAAATATTTATTGGGAAATTGTTTATTTTTGGGGGACCACATATTGATTAAAAAAGAAAAAAAACAACAAAGTGATTGAGGGTCTTGGAAGTTGGTAAGAAGAGCCAGAGGCATGTGCACACCCTTGATGGAGAATTCTCTCTCTCATTCAAAATCTTCAGATTGTCTTTTTGAGGAGCTGAATAAATTCCCTGGGCTCTTCTACAATTCAAGAGAGAGAGAGGCTAATCCAAACAACTGATAGTGCTTTTTGCCAATATGAAAGGTGGAGGAGCTTATTCTGATTAAGTTAGAAAAAAATGAATGTGACATGGACATTGGAATCCATGCTTGCTACAAAATGTTTTATTTGAATATGGCCATTTAAATTATTTTCAACCCTTAAGTGGCAAGAACTTATATGAAATACAAAAAAAGTATCAATAAAAAGAATTTCTAAATTGATACAAGCACAGCATGAAGGAATAAAATATATTACAAATGCATTAATAGACATAGTCAGAATTCTCATCACACAAACACGAAAATATATATCTCTGATGCTTGTCTTGACATGAGTTTTTAGTTTACTATTCAGAGCATCACTCCTCAAACTTTAATGCTAGTGTAAATCATTTGAGGGTCTTGTTAAAATGCAAATGCACAGTTCTAATTCAGTATGTCTTGGGTGGGGTTGGATAGTCCGCCTTCCTGACATGCTCTCAGTTGATGCTGATGCCACTGGTTTGCAGACATGATGTAATAGCTATGATCTGGAGCCAGATGCTTCTAGGAATGAAAACAGTAACCAGATTGCTTTTCAGGTGGCCATCTGAACCTACTTCTTAAACTTACTTTGTGAGATCAGCTTGTGTAAGTCTTCTATGAAAGTCTGAAGCAGCTTCCGAGAAGTTTTTCACAGCAGAAAATAAGGAGTCTTTTTTGAAAAGAGAAAAGTAAATTAATAAGCATAAGTGCTTCACAGTTCACAGCTTCACTTTCCTGCCCTCTCCATTCCAGACTGATATGACTAAAAAGAATTTGAGACCATCTTTATACTAAGCCTTGTACAGATTCATGATAAGTATTAGAGAAAAATCACACAAAGAAATATGGTATGAAAATAAAGAACAGCTAAATTGATCCTTAAGGAAATAGTTTTCAAATGTCTAGGATATAAATAATTCTTTAACACATAATTTAGCAGAAAACCAGCAATTATTATTTATTCATTTGTTCAATATGTATTTATTGGGACAATTATTATCTGTAGACATTGGCTATAGATATAAATAAGCTATAACACTGGGGGTTATCACAGGAGAAACCAGAACCAATTCTTATTTTCAAATAGTGCATTTTACATCTTGATCAAAAATCAACCTGTGGGAGCCGGCGCTATGGCATAGCAGGTAAAGCCGCCTCTTGCAGTGCCGGCATCCCTTACAGACGTCAGTTCGAGTCCTGGCTTCTCCACTTCCAGTCCAGCTCTCTGCTATGGCCTGGGAAAGCAGTGGAAGATGATCCAAGTCTTAGCCCCTGCACCTGCATGGGAGACCTGGAAGTTCCTGGCTCCTGGCTTCGGATGGGCACAGCTCCAGCCGTTGCAGCCATTTGGGGAGTTAACCAGCAGATGGAAGACCTCTCTCTCTCTCTCTCTCTCTCTCTCTCTGCCTCTCCTCTCTCTGTGTAACTCTGACTTTCAAATAAATAAATCTTTTAAAAGAAAAAAAAAATCAACCTGTGACAAACTAATGTATCCAGAATGATACATTTACTGATACTGATACATACAGAGCAGTTTTTGTCTTTTTTAAAAAAAGATTTATGTATTTATTTAAAAGGCAAAGTTATAGACAGGAGGTGGGAGAGGAGAGACAGAGAAACAGAGAGCGGGACAGAGCTTCCATGAACTAGCATATGGAAGATCTCTTTCTCTGTGTCACTCTCCCTTTCAAATAAATCTTCAAAACCAAATGTCTCAAGAACTGATTTTGCCATATGCTGTATGACGATTTTTGATTAAGAAGGCAATGGGGCACATTAGAAAGAAGGAATATTGATTTTTCTAAGATAGAAAAGATATGAGGGTATTTACTCATATACAAGCACAGATACAGATTTTAAAAAAGAGGCCGGCGCCGCGGCTCAATAGGCTAATCCTCCGCCTTGCGGCGCCGGCACACCGGGTTCTAGTCCCGGTCGGGGCGCCGGATTCTGTCCTGGTTGCCCCTCTTCCAGGCCAGCTCTCTGCTGTGGCCAGGGAGTGCAGTGGAGGATGGCCCAAGTGCTTGGGCCCTGCACCCCATGGGAGACCAGGAGAAACACCTGGCTCCTGCCTTCGAATCAGAGCTGTGCGCCGGCCACAGCGCGTCGGCCGCGGCTGCCATTGGAGGGTGAACCAACGGCAAAAAGGAAGACCTTTCTCTCTGTCTCTCTCTTTCACTGTCCACTCTGCCTGTCAGAAAAAAAAAAAAAAAAGTAGGTAATACTTAGCACTATGTGCCAGTCACCAGTGCTTCCATGTAATAGCTAACTGGATCTCAGTAACAATATCTGAAAATGTATTTTTTTAATTTGTTATTATTTCATTTAAAGCTGACACACAGAGATTAGGTAACTTTCCTAAGGTTACACAGTCAACATAGTATAGCCAATTTCAGAAGCTGATAAACTGCTTCTGATGAAGGCAATGGGATACAATCAATTAGATTTGTGAGCTGGAAGACCACACCTTCACCACGCCCCTAGGTGATCTCACGCCCCTACCTGATCCCATCTGTATGCCCACCTGCCAATCAGGCTACATAACCACTCCCCTTTGGAAGTAGCTAAAAGGCCTGGAACACGGTGGGCCCCTCCTTTATTGCCATTGCTGGGCTTGATGCCCTTGCTGCCCCGCGCTTTGGGGGCATCTGCTCCCTGCGTTCCTGCCTGCATGCTTGCTGCACGTGGCTTGCTCTTGGCCCGCTCTCTGTTTGGTATGGACCCAACTTAATTTATAGACTTCTCTTTCTCCCCTAAATAAAGCCCTCACTCTCCTGTGCATTTCTATCACTGAATAAAAAGCTTAAAAACGTACCACGTTGTCTGGTCTATTTGAGCCAGTATTCAGAATTCTCTGAATACGTGACAGGAGCCCATAGGCTTATTAATATTGGGAATTACTAAAAAGCAGGACGGTATCACTTCCAGATTCAACATCCAATGCTATCATATTTCACTCCTACTTTAACAAGGAGTGAAGAAGAGCAAGCAGGACTAGAACCCGGCGCCCATATGGGATGCTGGCACCACAGGCAGAGGATTAACCAAGTGAGCCACAGCGCCAACCCAGCAAAAACATTTTTAAAGGTAATAAGAGGAGGGCCAGCACTGTGGCGCAGCAGGTGACAACCTGGCACCCCATATGGGCGCAAGTTCTAGTCCTATCTGCTTCTCTTCCGATCCAGTTCTCTGATGTGGCCTGGGATAGCAGTGGAGGATGGCCCAAGTCCTTGGGCCCCTGCACCCATGTGGGAGACCTGGAAGAAGCTCCTGGCTTCAGATAAGTGCAGCTCCGGCCATTGCAGCCATCTGGGGAGTGAATCATCGGATGGAAAACCCCTCTCTGTCTCTCTCTCTGCCTCTCCTCTCTCTCTGCATCTCTGACTTTTGAATAAATAAATAAATCTTTAAATTTTTTTTTTAAAAAGGTAATAAGAGGAAACACATTTACCAATCCAGTATTTATGGCACTAAATCAGTCATAGTGAATTAACCCCAGACAATTCAGATTAAATCAGGTTCTTTAATAGGTGTTTGGAATATTTGTCTAGAAGTCATAATTAGTAAGCTTCACAAAGATAAAGGATGAAATATGAATCTATTGATCATAATAGGAGATGATATCTTAAAGCTCTACCTTAAAGATTATAAAATATCTGCATAACTGTTTCTTACCAAATGATACTCCATATTCTTTCAATTGTTGGTCATGTTTCTTGGATAAATTATAGATACTTGTTGCATAGTTTTTCAAAGCTTTTGCATAGTCTTGAATATTGAAAGGAATGATTGTAGAGTCTGCAAGCTCGTAAACCAATGATCCTCGTAACTGAGCCACAGAAAGCTGTTTTTTAAATGTGGGATCATAAAAATTCTCTACCAATTCAAATGTCTCATAAATTGTGTGGTATACTGGGTAGCTGCTGTACTTATCTGTTTTCTAAAAAAAAAAAATTGTGGGAAGAGTACAATCATAAACAAACATTAAATATTCAAGTTATAATATATTATGAGATCAGAAAAAAGCTAATATGGCTTACCCTATTCTTAGTGTAACGAGCTCTACCTGAAGCAATTCCAAGTCTCTGAAAATAAGCTTCAAAATCACTTCCAGATCCCAGCTTATTGATTCTAGAAGTAGAATATAAACAAATACATATGAACACATACACATATACAAATAAATAATACAAAGTAAGTAGATGAGCAATAAATCCTGTGCCAGGAATAGCAAGGAATTACAGAGTACATTTATAACGATTAGAAAAAAGTTAACTGCCCTCAATACACTTTGTTTTCATACACTGGAAAGTTGCTGTGATAAACCTACAAATCTGAAAACAAACTGCAAATTTGAATACAACCAGAGTAGGGCAGTGCAACCAAAGAATGCAGCCTGATGTCGGTGCTTTCTTCCATGTTTTCAGCATTTGTGGTTTTTGTTTAGAGGGGAAAACAATGAAGATATGGGCCTCGTCCTTGGAGAACTATAGTAAAAAAATTGCTACCAGGATATCTGTATTTAAGATAATGAAGAATCTAACTGTGCTTTATTTCATTTCAGAAATTAATATAATTACAACATATTTCTTGTATATAATTAAGAAATCCATATATACAGATATATAAGATACATATACATAATATATAATTTAATAACATGAAAAATTTTTGTGATATTATGGTAAACCCATAAAACAGAATATAAAATTATGTATGCATCAAGAACATAATTATATATTTCTCAACTATTAGATTATTCTATGTGTATTTGGAATTGAAATCTTATATATTTAAAAAAATGTAGTCTACTATTTTTGTTGAATAAGCATGTGAAACTTTGAATGGAAATACATTGAAACTTTCATAGAATTAATTTGGGATATAGAAAAAGTTATAAACTACTATCATCATTTATTGGTTTTAGAAACAGCATTATATTGGGCATTGTGGCACAGCAGGATAAGTCACCACCTGCAAGACCAGCATCCCATAAGGGCTCAGGTCTGAGTACCAGCTGCTCCACTTACAATTCAGCTCCCTGCTAATGCACCTGGAAAAGCAGTAGAAGATGGCCCAACTACTTGGGCCACTGCACCCACGTGGGAGGCCCTACTGGAGTTCCAGGCTCCTGGCTTTGACCTGGCCTAGCCCTGGTTGTTGCAGCCATTTGGGGAGTAAACCAGCAGATAGAAGATCTCTCTCTCTCTCTCTTTTTCTCTCTCTCTTTCTCTGTTACTCTGCCTTTCTTTAAGATTTATTTTATTTATTTGAAAGGCAAAGTTACAGAGAGACAGACTGAGATCTTCCATCTTCCATCTGCTACTTTACTCCCTAGATGGCTACAACAGCCTCAGCTGGGCCAGGCCAAAGCCAGGAGCCAGGAGCTTCACCTGGGTCACCCACATTGGTGCAGGGGCCCAAGCATTTGAGAGAACTTCCACTCCTTTCCCAGGTGCATTAGCAGAGAGCTAAACTGGAAATGGAGCAGCCAGGACTTGAACTGGCACCAATATGGGATGCTGGCATTGCAGGTGCAGCTTAACCCATTATGCCATAATGCCAGCCCCACTCCTCCTGCCCCACCGCACCTTTCAAATAAATAAATAAATCTCTTTTTTTTGTTTGTTTGTTTGTTTGTTTTCTTCTTTGTTTGTTTGTTTTTGACAGGCAGAGTGGACAGTGAGAGAGAGAGAGACAGAGAGAAAGGTCTTCCTTTTCCATTGGTTTACCCCCCAATGGCCGCTGCGGCCAGCGCACTGCGCTGATCCAAAGCCAGGAGCCAGGTGCTTCTCCTGGTCTCCCATGGGGTGCAGGGCCCAAGCACTTGGGCCATTCTCCACTGCATTCCCTGGCCACAGCAGAGAGCTGGCCTGGAAGAGAAGCAACCGGGACAGAATCCGGCACCCCGACCAGGACTAGAACCCGGGTGCTGGTGTTGCAGGCAGAGGATTAGCATAGTGAGCCATGGTGCCAGCCTCAAATAAATAAATAAATCTTTAAAAATAATAGCATTATAGTAGAAAATAAATGAATATAAAGTAAATTCAAGGAAGCTGCTCTAGCATGAATAAGGACAGAAAAATATTTATATAAAATCTAATCGCATTATAGATAAATAAAAATACACAATTTTGTAGTAACTGATAATACATTTAGAAGCAAATAATCCATTTTTTTACTTCACCTTTATCTTTTTTACTGTTTATTTATTTATTTAATTGGCAGAGGTACAGACAGAGAAACAGAGAGACAGAAAGAGTCTTCCATCCACTAGTTCACTCCCCCAAATGGCTGCAGTGACTAGAGCAAGACCCAGGAGCTTCTTCCAGATCTCCCATGTGGGTGCAGGGGCCCAAGCACTTGGGTCATTTTCTGCTGCTTTCCCAGGAGCATTAGCAGGGAGCTGGACAGGAAGTGGAGCAGCATCAACTCAAACCGCTGCCCATATGGAATGCCGGCGCTGCAGGCAGAGGCTCAACCTATTGTGCCACAGCGCCGGCCCCTACTTCACCATTATCATTTGAAGTTATTTTATTTCTTTTTTTTTTTTTTTTAAGATTTATTTACTTATCTGAAAGGCAGAGTCAGAGAGAGAGAGAGAGAGAGAGCGAGCTTGCATCGGCTGATCCACTCCCCAAATGGACACAATGGCACTGCAGGTGGAGGCTTAACCTTTTATACCACAGCACCAGCCCCTATTCTATTCCTTAATGCATCTACTACAAATCTAAAGAAATTTTATGCAAGAGTTAGTAAAATAATGACTAACAATGTAACAATCACTCTGACTAAAAATTTGCAAAACTACATCTAGGTTCTGTTGTAGATTAAAAGATATGGTTGTGTTAATCAGCAAAACAAAAAGCTGGACAGAATTCCTTTGTTGTCTTTGCTCAAATCATTGATGAGACAACTGAGAATTTCCATATCTGGAGACACAAAGGGCAAAAGGGAATTGATAATTATCCTCTGGTAGAAAGGATGCATAATATGGGCCTGCACTGTGGTGCAGCAGGTTCACTGTGGCCTGCAGCAGCAGCATCCTATATAGGTAGTGCTTCAAGTCCTGATCCACTTGCCAGTGCACCTGGGAAAACAGCGGGGCCCCTGGCTTCAGCCTGGCCTAGCCCTGGCCATTGTGGCCATTTTGGTAGTGGACTAGCAGATGGAAGATTTCTCTCTCGCTCTAACTCTGCCTTCAAATAAATATTTTTTTTAAAGATACATATAAGTAATTTACCTGGGAAAATCTTTATTTTCAGGTGAAGGGTCTTTTTCCAACCAGCTTTCATAAAGAGATTTACTCTCAAAACCATCATCAGGGCTAGAGATCTGGGAAGACAAATCAAACACTGAGAATTAGGAGTAGAACCAACTAAATATGCCCATACAAAACCATATATTTGTTGTCATCAGTTTACTGTAGATACATATACTTATCAGGCTGTTTATAGAAAAAAAATGTGCTTTTGCAAATGGCAAGAAAAAAATCTAGCACAATATCATTTTCATGTATGATGCCTATTACTGGTAATTTAGTCAAGCGCCTAAGAGAATTTTGGCTTATTTTCATAAACATTTTAATAGTTTCATTTTTTTCACAAATATTTCTTTAGTGTTGGAAGCTTATGTTTATTGTAGTGGGACGACATTGGGGAAAACTTGGGATATATTATTTCTTTTAGAAAATTCCTTTTCTCTAAGAACCACAGAAGGCCTCAGAATAGCATAGGTGATACTGGATAAGAAGCTGAGCTTGAAATTGTTCAAAAAAATCCTTGTTTTACTGGACAAACAGAAGGAGTGGGGGAAGAGCCTATTATTTTAGAAAACTTTATTACATTTAAATAAATTTGAAATTTTATGATATAAAAATTCCACATAACCTCAGATTTCTACTTGAGAATTTAAGAGTATGTATGCTTATTGTCTTTGCTGTGGTTTGAATATGTCCCCCAAAATTCATGTTTTAGAAATGTAAAGCTTATTAATTTATTTATATTTATTTGAGTAGGGCAAGAAAAAGAGAGATTTGCTATCCATTAGTTCACTTACCAAATGGCCACAACGGCCAGGGGCTGGGCCAGGCTGAAGCTAGGAGCCAGGAAACTCATCTGAGCCTCCCATGTGGGTATTAGGGATTTAAGCACTTCAGTTTATTATTTCAATTATTTTATTATCTGCTGCCTCCCAGGATCTGCATTAGCAGCAAGTTGTATCAGAAGTGAAGGCAGGACCCCATATCAGGTACTTTGATATAGGATGCAGGCTTAGCAGGTGGCCGCTGCTTAACCCACCATGCCACAATGTTGCCCCATGTGTTGGTTAAATGTAATCACTAGTACTATGGAAGGTTGAGTCTCTGCCTGCAGTGCCGTCATCTCATATGGGTGCCAAATCAAGTTCCGAGTGCTCCACTTCCAACCCAACTTCCTGGTAATGCTCCTGGGGAAGCAGTAGAAGATGGCCCAAATTTTGGGACCTGTGGGGAGCAACTCGGACTAGACTAAGTTACTGGAATTAAGACTTATTCTATGCATCTGCTCTCCCACAATATGGCGCTGGGAGAGAAGAAAACAGCTTCTACACAGCTGCCTCCAGTTCAGCCAATAAACTGTAGGACTTGCTCCTGATTGGAGGAGAGCGGCGTGCTCGGCGTGTGGGCAGCCGAGTTGGGATTGGCGGAGGAGGACTATATAGGAGGAGAGAGACGGCATGGTGGTGTGGGTTGGTTGGAGAGTGCGTTGGAGAGTTCGCGGGGAAGTTCGTTACTTCGTTCTTTCTCATTTCTCTCTACTCATTCTTGCTTTGGGAGTTTGCTGTTTACTTATTCTTACTTTACTATAGAAAGGACTTGTAAAAAAAGGGAACAACAAGCGCCCGGTCCGGTGCGGCTCCTCCGCATGCGGAGGAGCAGCAGGACCCCTGCACCCATGTGGAAAATCTGGATGAAGCTCCTGCCCCTGACTTCTGCCTGGCCTAGCTGAGGCTGTTGCAGCCATTTGGGGAGTGAACCAGCAGATGGCAGATCTCTATCTCCTCTCTGCTGTGACTTTGCCTGTCTTTCTCTCTTTCTTTCTTTCTTTCTTTCTTTCTTTCTTTCTTTCTTTCTTTCTTTCTTTCTTTCTTTCTTTCTTTCTTTTTTTCTTTCTTTCTCTCTTTCTCTCTTTCTCTCTCTTTCTCTCTCTTTCTCTCTCTTTCTCTCTCTTTCTCTCTCTTTCTCTCTCTCTCTCTCTCTCTTTCTTTCTTTCTTTCTTTTAAAATATTTATTTATTTATTTGAAAGAGTTACACAGAGAGAAGGAGAGGCATAGAGAGAGAGGTCTTCCATCCTCCAGTTCACTCCCCAGTTGGCTGCAACGGCCGGAGCTGCGCCAATCTGAAGCCAGGAGCCAGGAGCTTCTTCTGGGTCTCCCATGTGGGTGCAGGGTCCCAAGGACTTGTATCATCTTCCACTGCTTTCCCAGGCCATAGTAGAGAGCTGGATTGGATGTGGAGCAGCTGGGACTCGAACCGACGTCCATAAGGGATGCCGGCACAGCAGGTAACAGCTTTACCCGCTATGCCACAGTGCCGCCCCCTCTGCCTTTCAAATAAATAAATAAATATTTTTAAGTGTATTTACAAACATATACTTTCCTTGTTTTTCTCTACTCTGAGAAAAGCAGGGCCATGTGGTGGTCATACTGGGATTGCGATGTCAAAAAGGTCAATTTTAGTTCGAGACTATCATATTATTGGCTATATTTTATTTCTTTGCCTATAGCTCTGCTTTGTTTACAAAAAGACCCAAGTCAACTCCACGTGTGGAACTCTAAAATCAGTTTAGTGTATTGTTTCCCCTCTTTGGACCTTAGTTTTCTTACCTGTGAAGATAAGGATAATGGTACCTGTATTAATCTTAGCATAATACCCTCTTATATGTTCTCTGACCTTTATACAGAGTTATTCCCAATTCTGTTCCCCTATTCATAAAAAAATTCTAAAAATGTCTATTGGTGTTGAAATCAATATAAATGTGAGGGAAATAATGTAATTTCCATCCCCTTGGATCTCATAATATAATATCATTGGGGATGCACACACCAGACAAATAAATATGTAATACCCAATTATGATAAGCAATTCAAAACAAAAGAGAAAATTGTTATAAAGAGATGCAGATAGGAATGACAAAAAGATGCGTCCTCAGAAAAGGCCTTTTTTTAGAAAATGGCAGTGAAATTTCAGACTGGACTCTAGCCAAGGTGTTAGGTGTTAGCACATGTTTTCAACTTGCCCTGTTTCAGTCTCAGCCTATTTATTCATATGCACAAAACTGTTGTGCTTATTGATAACACAGGCCCTCAATAGATTTTAAGTAAAAGGTAAAAGTGGCGACTCCACCTCCTGCCACAGTGATGGCAGGGCTGGGGAGCAATAACTTGTCCTGTTGCTTAGAGTGGATGAGATGGTACTTCGCCATGACGTATGAAGTCCACAGCTTAGAAAAAGTCTCTTAGAAAAAGCCACCCCACAGGGATATTCCCATCCTCACCAACATATTGTAGCTACAGAGATGGTCTATTCATCTCAAGCCAGCTGTCTTGGTTCTACTCTCTTCTCTGTTCTTGCTGATTTGCAGTGGCTGAGATTATACTCCAGTTTAAACATCAAGGTCGGATTGAATTCCCAGAAAACCTTCCTCATTTACTGGAATCATACTATGTCAGTCTAGTCCTACCCAGAACTGCTTCCCTTTCGCCTGCACAGTTTACAGCAGTCTTACCCGCCATCACTAAATGCATTGTCAAAGTTAGCAGACAATCTCTGATGTGTTAATACTTTGCTCTGCTTCTTGCTCCATCAGACAGCTGATCTTAAATCTAAGCCCACTCCCTCACTCCTACCCTCCCCAGTGTTGCCAATATGGTTTGACCTACTTAGGGTTGAAAAAACTGTTAATAATCAGTTTGTAGGAAAGTAAAAAGTTTTGTTCTCTGATCCTGGTATGGCCACAGATAAACATTTGCCTTTGTACAAAGAGACACAAATCTCTCTCCCTTATCAGCCCTCAAATTCTTATATCTGACATCAAAGGCTGCTCTTTGCAACCTCTCTAGGACAACACAGTTAGTAAATGCAGATCCTGAAAAGTGGTCTCCCAAAAAGGGTTTTTCTTACGGATTGATTTTTATATAAGATGATTTTATGGGATATTCTAATGAAAGAATACAGGATGTAAACTACTGAAGATGGTGAGAGTGTTTTGATGAGGATAATGAGACCACTTTTGCTTAGTTTTTAAAGATAATTAGCGGGGCCAGCACTGTGGCATAGCAAGCAAAGCCGCCGCCTGCAGTGCCGACATCCCATATGGGTGCCAGTTCGAGTCCCAGCTGCTGTACTTCCAGTCCAGCTCTCTGCTATGGCCTGGGAAAGCAGTGGAAGATGGCCTAAGACCTTGGGAC
Source organism: Oryctolagus cuniculus (assembly GCF_964237555.1). Classification (NCBI taxonomy): domain Eukaryota; kingdom Metazoa; phylum Chordata; class Mammalia; order Lagomorpha; family Leporidae; genus Oryctolagus; species Oryctolagus cuniculus. Next base: position 81,357,578 of record NC_091432.1, on the reverse strand, counting down.
CCTGCACCCATGTGGGAGACTCAGAAGAAGCTCCTGGCTCCTAGCTTCGGATGGGCACAGCTCTGGCCATTGCGGCCAACTGGGGAGTGAAGCAGCAGATGGAAGCCCTCTCTCTCTGCCTCTTTCTCTCCCTCTGCCTCTCCTCTCTCTGTGTACCTCTGACTTCCAAATAAATAAATAAATAAATAAATCTTTAAAAAAAGAAATAATTAGCAACAAAAAGGAAGGAGCAAGAATAAGGGAGATTAGGAAATAGTACCTAGAGAAAAGTGATACCTTCTTTACACTATTGTCTAACACAGGCTTAGAAGCAAACATTTATGTAAGTAAATTCTATAGCAGATGACTAAATTAAGTATATAGATATTAAAAGAGCAGATTATGTAATTTCTAGAGATTCAGTATGCCCTAGTTTTTCAGCATATTGTTACATTTATAGCATTTAAAATTCCTATGGAAAAGCAAACATGCAGAATGATTTCCATTTTGACTTTAGACTTAATACTATTTAATCTTTTCACTACTTTGACTTACACTAGTTAACAACCTTGTTTTAAGTTCTTTCATAATCAGGGCCAGTGTTGTGGAGTAGCAGGTTAAGCTGCAGCTTTCAATGGCTGCATCCCACATCAGAGTGCTGGTTCTAGTCCCAGCAGTTCCACTTCCAATCCAGATCCCTGCTAATGTTTCTGGGAAGGCAGCAGAAGATAACCCAAGTATGTGAGCCCCTGCCATCCACGTGGCAGACAGGGATGGAGCTGTTTGCTCCTGATTTTGGCTTGGCCCAGACCTGGCAGTTGTGGCCACTTGATTATTGAACTAGCAAATGGAAGAGCTCGCTCTCTCTCTGTTGCACTACCTTTCAAATAATTAATTAATTTTTTTCATAATTTCTCTATCATCAGATTCCTAAACTCCATGGCCTATTTCATACCCTTTCTCTTATAATATTTTCCAGATCTTACACTTAGGCCATCTGAGCTACATTCTAGTCAGGAAATATGTTCTTTTATTTCTTCTGTTTTTTCTTCTTAGAATGAACTTTCCCTTATACATCCTTCCATTTGATAGTCTGAGTATTAATTATCCTGTTATCCACTTATGCTTTCCAACTTCCCCTGGATATCCTGAGATTTTAGATTCTCTATTCCATAACTGTTATATATAATTGCATATAGTGGCAATTGCTTTAGCAAGTTGTAATTCTCCACTTTCCCCTAGATTAAAAAATATTTGGATTCAATGACCTTGTCCTTTTATCATTGTTGCAGCTAGAATTCATTTTACAGGCCCTGACAAATAGTAACGACTCAATGAATATTTGTTGAGTAAATGAGTAGTCAAAGCAATCTTTGAACTCAAGGCTTTTTTATTCCAGTTCAGTGTTCCTTCCACTACATCAAAGTACCTCTGTCAGGTTAACATTATATACCCTATATATTATAGCTACATGTACTACAATTATTAATAAGCACTATTGCTAGAACAATGAGACTGATGATACTATCTTCATAATTATGTAACATATGTAAACAGTGCATTAAAGGTTTGGTTTTTACTTGTTATTTATATAGTTAGATTCTGTCACTAGTTTCAAAATAAGTGCCATTGAATAAGTGGGTAAGAAAATGTTATTCATTTATCTATACATCAAAGAACATATTAAGATAGGTGTCTTTATATACCTCTTTTGTCAGTTTATACACCAATTGGTAAAGAAGGGGTGTACAGTCAACTCTTAGAGTATAATTTCCTGAAAATAAATAAAACATAAAGAGTATTGTTACACACTTCCAGATGAAATACCAACTATATTTAATTCTAATTTGCTTTCTAATTTTCAACAAGATCTAATAGTCTTCAAACTGAAGCCACCATTCCCAAGGACCAAAACAGGATGGGAATGGTTCTTCAGTTGATAGACTGTAGCACATATTTTGCACAGAAGGTGGTCCAGGCAGATTCTAGTTGCTAAGACAGCAGCTCTCATAGTGATTATAAGGTCCTCTTAAACACAGAAGCTCTTAAGTGGACTTTGGCAAAGGAAGTGGTAAGGCTGCCACATTCCTTCCTTATTCTTTCATTCATTTCAATAGTACATGGTAATACATCACACATGAATATGTCATGTAACTATGTTCTGATATTTATCTAGATATAATTGCAATGCAATGAAAGTCTAGAGACACAAAGGTCGTATATCAGACTCAAAAGGAAGTTTGTAGTTTGAGTTTATTTCAAATTCATTCCAATAAAAACAGGAAATATTTCTGTATGACATATTCTGTGAAATACTTCTTCTGAAATATTTTAGCAAATTTATTTAACATCTCCATAGAAAGAATGTGGTTAATACTGGAGTTTTAAATAGTGAGCATACCAAAAAAATCACTAGCAACATGAACTCATGGCTTAGTTATGAATCACATTGATTCATATGAATGTAATTTTTAAAATTTTTTCAACTTTTATTTAATAAATATAAATTTCCAAAGTACAACTTTTGAATTATAGCAGCTTTTCCCCCCATAACCTCCCTCCCACCCGCAACCATCCCATCTCCCACTCCCTCTCCCATCCCATTCTTCATCACGATTCATTTTCAATTATCTTTATATACAGAAGATCAACTTAGCATATACTAAGCAAAGATTTCAACAAACTGCACCCACAAAGACACACAAAGTATAGAGTACTGTTTGAGTAAGTAGTTTTACCATTAATTCGCATAGTACAACACATTAAGGGCAGAGGTCCTACATGGGGAGTAAGTGCACAGTGACTCCCGTTGTTGATTTAACAACTGACACTCCTATTTATGATGTCAATAATCACCCGAGGCTCTTGTCATGAGCTGCCAAGGCTATGGAAGCCTCTTGAGTTCACCAACTCCGATCTTATTTAGACAAGGCCATAGTCAAAGTAGAAGTTCTCTCCTCCCTTCAGAGAAAGGTACTGCTTTCTTTGACGGCCCATTCTTTCCACTGGGATCTCACTCTCAGAAATCTTTCATTTAGGTCATTTTTTTTTTGCCACAATGTTTTGGCTTCATATGAACTTAATTATTTTCTCTGTGCTAAAATGGAAAATTATTGCCAAGGATATCTGAGACAGTTAATCTTTTGTCATTTACAGGCTAAAAGGATATTAACCACCTTAATCAATTAAGTCCCAAGTTTTCAATTCTAGGATTATTTCAATGACATTCAATTGTAGGATTATTTCAAAGTTACCAAAAGTGGTATATTTCTTGCTCAATTTAAGTCTTCATATGTCATATATATATAAAATAATAAAACATAACAGATTAATAACTAAAAGTCACATAAAATAAAAATTCTTTACAGTTTTCTATTTATTTTATTTATTTGAAAGGCAGACAGAGTGTGTGCTCACAGACAGACAGGAAGCAAAGAGATCTATCTGTGGTTCACAACTCAAATGCCTGCAACAGTGGGAGCTGGGCCAGGCCAAAGTCAGAAGCTGGGAAATCAATTTGGTTGTCCCACTTGATTTGAGCCAGCACCTGCTTCTACCAAGGGTGTGCATTAACATGAAGCTAAAATCAAGAGTGGAGCTGGGACTCAAACCCAGTTGCTCTGATATTGGGTGCAGGTGTCCCACACAGTGTCTTAATCACTATGCCCAATGTCCACCCTGAAACAAAATTTAACTTTTGAGAATTTATTTTAAATTAAAATGTAAGTTACCTTCTATAGATGAATCTGAGTTGATATAAGCAATGCTTCTCTCCTGGAGTATTTTTGCATTTTCCTACAGTTGAAGCAAAATTGTTATTTCATTCACAGTATTTACAATTGTGAAATATAAACAAAATAATTTTATGAAAAAGTATATAGAAAGTACCCTCATGAATCAAATACTTGTACCTACCTGTGACTACAATTTCTGAAAAAAATGCTTATAGCTTGTTGACTGACATTAATGCAATTAAGAAAGTATCATGAAAGATTGGCTACAGTTTTTAGGAATAATAGAGAGTTTCAAAACAAGTATTTTCAAAATATGGCTCCTTGGGGCTGGCACTGTGGTGCAATAGGTTAACTCCCTGGCCTGAGGTGCCGGAATCCCATATGGGCGCTGGTTCAAGACCCGGCTGCTCCTCTTCCAGCCCAGCTCTCTGCTATGGCCTGGGAAAGCAGCAGAAGATGGCCCAAGTCCTTGGGTCCCTGCACCCACGTGGGAGACCCAGAAGAAGCTCCTGGCTCCTGGCTCCTGGCTTTCGATCAGCACAGCTCCAGCCCTTGCGGCCATTTGGGAAATGAACCAGCAAATGGAAGACACCTCTCTCTCTCTCTCTCTCTCTCTCTCTGCCTCTCCTCTCTCTGTGTAACTCTTTCAATTAAATAAATGAATCTTAAAAAAAAATATGGCTCCTTGATTCTCTCCATCAGCATATGCAAAGATGAGGTTCCCAGATTTTGGGGCCAGCCCCCAAATAACTGATTCAGAATTGCTCATAGTAAGGCTTAGAAATCTAACAGAGGTCCCTGGTGATCAATCTTTATGTACACTGAACTTTGAGATCCACTATGAGGGGATAAATAAATAAAGTTATCATTTTAATGGTGATAAATAGAAAATTTCCACTGATCTAAATGTATTCAAAAAGTGAAGAAGTAAAATGATGTAAAGAGGATTAGAGGACAGGGAAAATTAGAGGGATTAAAGGAGGGACAGATTAGAACAAAACCAAGACTCTCTCTCTCACACACACACACATACACACACGTGCGCAAATATACAGACTCAAAAAAAATAGACTAAAGTAGTCACATAGATGTGAACATGATGTTTCCATTTTAGATAGATATAAGGTCATAATTTACATTATAATAGGTTTACAGTGGAAATAAAGAAGCTAAATATAATAAAGAATCTGGTAACTGGTAGTAGAAAACTAGAAAGAGTACTGAAATTATCTTTTAATGCACATGTATGTAAATTAATGAAAAACATGTTTATTATTTTTACCTCAGATTTTTAAATCTTTATTTTAATCTGCCGAAATTTTAAAAAATAGATGTATGTATGTGTGTGTATAACAAAAATTATATATATATTTCCAATATTAAGTGACCTTACAAATGAAATTTGATTCATTTAAATTGATGTTCTACTTCCAAAATGTATATTCATGGTACCAATTTAAGAATAAAAATAATAAAAATTTGTAAGGTAAATGGAATGAACAAAGGATAAGTGATATCAGAGAAGTGGCTGTGTATGTATGAATGTACACCTGCATTTGTTTGATTTATATTATTATTATTTTTTATTTGTTTGACAGAGTTAAGCAGTGAGAGAGAGAGAGAGAGAGACAGAGAGAAAGGTCTTCCTTCCGTTAGTTCACTCCCCAAATGGCTGCTATGGCCGGTGCTGCACCTATCTGAAGCCAGGAGCCAGGTGCTTCTTCCTGGTCTCCCACGTGGGTGCAGGCGCCCAAGCAATTGGGCCATCTTCCACTGCCCTCGTGGGCCACAGCAGAGAGTGGGACTGGAAGAGGAGCAACCGGGACTAGAACCCTGTGCCCATATGGGATGCCGGTGCCACAGGTGGAAGATGAACCAAGTGAGCCACGGCGCCATCACCAATTTATTTTATTCTTAATTTAAAGTAACAAAAGAGGAAATGCATCAAGAGAGAAGCATTTTAAAAACTAAACATAATGCCAGTACACATACACCATGTTTATCTGAACTCATAAATGATAAACAGCAGATAGTGAAGGGAAAGTACTTACACAGGGTACCTACCTTTATAACAATGTATTAGCTTGCCTTATACATTTAAGAACTTAGAGATTACTGAACAGAGAGGCTAAGGGAAGAAGAAAGAAAGGAGGTCTAGGAGAAAGACAGAAAAAAAAATTAAGAGCACATGACAAGTGAAAACAATTATATCCGAAAGGGAAAGGAAACATCTCTGAAATTACAAAGGAAGTCAATTTATTAACAATCAGGCACACATCTGTTGTGAATGGTAAAATTTTCCTATGGTTGCAATTTTATACAGAATCTAAATGTTAAATTATAATCAAAGTATAGTGAACTTAATAGAATATCTTATGCTGTTTTTCAGATGGAAAAACTGCACAGAATCATCAGAAATGTGAAGATAAACTCCAAGGATTTGTACCATTTCCTAGATCAGTTGATTAAAACAGTTTCCTAATTTGGGAATTTTGGGGGATATTTGAGCTTGCCAATTCAATTTATTTTTCACCAAAAAATTCAAATAGAAACTAACAAAGATCTTGACAAGAATGAATATATTTATTTGTGGTCTAGTAACAAGAAGGTATTCTATTTAGCCAAACTAGGTGTAAAAGCACATTTTACTGAATTTTGCTGGAAATGTAAAGTCAAACTGTGTTCCTTAAGTTCTCTTGAATCATTCTCCAACTTATGATTCCATCAGACAATAGGATCTATTTGTGATCATCCTGAGATATATATACTTCTCCTCTGCTGACCAAGAAGGGAATAGGAACCTTTTCTGTCTGTCCTACCTCAGCCCATTCTGTGGAACCCAGAAGTCCAAATTCTTCTGCATCCCAGCTGGCAAAAATGATAGTTCTTCTAGGCCTCCAACCTGTAATCATCATGAACATATGTGGTTAGATACACCTGCCTAAAAATATAGGAAAATTAGGCCAGTCACTTTCTAACATCACCTACCATAGGAATGTTATTTACCTTTAGTTATCAGTTTTCCAAAACTCTGGGCAATTTCTTGCAAAACAGCAGTCCCACTGGTTGGGTCAATACCTCCAAACACCCAGGAGTCCCGGTGACCTCCCAGAATAACATACCTGTCTGGAGAAGACAATGTGCTCAAAAAAACTACAACTTTTTAAACACATTCTAAATATTCATAATTTGTGTTTTAAAATTAAACTTTCTTCTCCTTCCATTTCTTCCATAGAAAAAATTAACATTATAAAGTAAAAACATTCCTGGGGCTGGTGCCATGGCACAGTAGGTTAATCCTCCACCTGTGGCTCCGACATCCCATGTGGGCGCCGGTTCTAGTCCCAGCTGCTCCTCTTCCAGTCTAGCTCTCTGCTATGGCCTGGGAAAGCAGTGGAAGATGGCCCAGGTGCTTGGGCCCCTGCACCTGCATGGGAGACCTGCAAGAAGCTCCTGCCTCCTGGCTTCGGATTGGCACAGCTCTGGCCATTGCAGCCATTTGGGGAGTGAACCAATGCAAGGATGACCTTTGTCTCTATCTCTTCCTCTCATTGTCTGTGACTCTACCTCTCAAATAAATAAATAAAATGTTAAAAAAAGATAAAGTAAAAACATCCCTTCAGAGTTGTATACTTTCTTCCCAAAATTTAATAGTTTCAAATCAACCAGAAAAAAAATCAGTCATGTCTGAAATTTATCATCTGTTACCCTTTAATATCTGTAAAAACCAAATGTTTTTAAAAAGTTCAAAGACTCACCAGGTTCCACAGATCCTGTGATAGTTCCAATGACATTGTAAATTCTTGTAATTTTATTGATGTTGTGAACATGCATTCTAACCTTCCTAAAATTCCAGAAGGAATAAATTAGTTTGGATAGGGCATTATGTCTACATTTCAATATCTTATTGTGAAAAAATATCAAAACTATGGAAAACTGTACTTTGGATGATAAACTGTCATATACTCACCATAAGTGCAATAATTGTCAACACTATTGAACCACTTGTAAGGCAGTTACAGACGTCACAACAATTTACTCTTGCATACTTAAGCAGATGCTTGAAATTAAATTTTTAAATAAGATGAATGTTTTACGTTCTTTTTCCTTGATAGTCTATTTTTGATATTTATTAGTAATTCAAAATATTCTGTTTTTCAAAATACCTGGGTTATTCATTCTAAAATTTTCAAATAGTTATTTACAAAATAAGTAAGACAGCCTATTATGTAACAAAAGGAAAAGCACAGTCCTATTATTTGGATGTGTGTCTTTACATTAATTCTGGCTGTTCAGGTGCTTTTTGCCAGATGATGGAAGTGCCAGTATGAATGGACCTTGTTAAAGAAATGTCTGGGTGATGACTTTAAGAATGACAATGAGGGGCCTGTGTTGTGGTACAGCGGATTAATGTCCCGGCCTGGAGGACCAGCATCCCTATGAGTGCTGGTGAGTTCTGGCTGCTCCACTTCCATTTCAGCTCCCTGCTAATGTGTCTGGGAAAGCAGCTGAGGATGGCCCAAGTCCTTGGGTCCCTGCACCCACAAAGGACACCCAGAAGAAGCTCAGCAGCTTCCTCTGAGTCTCCCATGCGGGTTAAGGGACCCAAGCACTTGGATCATCTTCCACTGCTTTCCCAGGCCACAGCAGAGAGCTGGATCAGAAGTAGAACAGCCAGGCCTTAAACCAGAGCCCATATAGGATGCTGGTACTACAGGTGGCAGTTTTACCAGTTATGCCATAACACAGGCCCTGACATTGGAATTTTTATATTCCTGAGTTTTCCTTGCACTGTGACTGAAATCATAGAACTGAAGCTAATGACGGTCACTCCCAAAAAGTTTGTAGGGGCAGGCATTTGGGGCAATGTTTCAGCTGCCCCTTGGGACACCCTCATCCTATATCAGAGAGCCTGGATTAGAGTTGTGCCTACACTCTCCATTTCTGCTTTCTGCTAACACCTACTCTGGGTGTTGGCATGTGATAACTCAAGTACTTGGGTCCCTGCCACCCATTCATAGACTTGGACTGAATTCTCAGCTTCTTGTTACAGCCATGCCCAGCCTCAGCTTTTGTGGACATTGAGGAGTGAACCAGTGGATGGAAGATATATGTACCTCTGGCATTCCAAAATACATAAATAAATAAAAAAAAGTTTTTTGAAGATAGCTTTAAAAATTCATGGAAATTGGAACTGAAATATTTTGATGCAAAGATTTTAAAAATCCACACATAGTTTTTCATAATGGGCATCTTCCATGAACCTTCTGAGGACACCTTGTATGTTTTCTCTGTTTGTATAATTTTATATTTGTAAACCAGAAAGGCCATTACCTTTCACTGTGTATGTTATATTTTCCTACCTCTTGAGAGTATAAATAAAATAGATAGTAAACGCTCTTAAATTAAATGAACTCTATTCTGATTGAATTATGAAAGTAAAGACATAAATCAAATATTTCTAAAATTCTCTTATAGTAAAAAAGGTGAACTTCTAATAGTGTAAATATATTGGAATAAAAATATTCCTACAAAAACTAAAAAACATTCTAAGAGTTTTAGTCCATCTAGTCAAAGTAAATTGTGAGGAAATAATGTGATTTAATAAATCTAGTTTAATAAAAACAGCCACATCTTTTCTGATGTGTCAGTGTTAACATTTCCCTCTCCTCCTACATTTCAGGTAAATCCAATTCCTTAAGGTTCTGAGCAGACCCTGCTGTTACAGCTCTGTACAAGGTGATCTTGCCACCTTTATTTCCTGCTTGCCTTAGAAACTCACAGTAAATGATCATTAAATGTTGGTGCCTTTCTTTTTTAACCCCTTCCTTGAGTTAATCTTGAGTTTCCACGTACAGAATTTGAAAATTGTTTTAAAATCTTTCGGTGAAGGTGAAACTAAAAAAAAAATTACTTGAAGCATTAAACCTGTAACTCAAATGTAATATGTTTTGAAACCCTATGAAACAAATATTGATATCACTATTGGAAGAATCCAATACTTTAAGTATTGCTTTAATCTTAAAAAATCAGTTGTTCACTAATGGAACAGAGAAAGAGATAAGCAAAATACACCTCACAGAACAGTTATCTTAACATTTTTACATTAAAACATAAAACTTTTCCAGGCTATTAAAATAATACATTACCTGAAAGAATCACTGCCTACAAATCCAGGCCCGATTCTGTAACCCACATTAAGAGTTCCCTTCCAGCTCTCATCTGGTGGAGCAGTTCCTCCCAAATAGCTGTCAAGAGAACATGAAAATAACAGAAAAAGGCTGAGCATCACAATTTCTAAGGACAAACCATGACGTTTGAAGATGAGATAATATTTCATTCATATATTTAAGAAATATTTATTGATCATTCATTAAGGTTCTGTAAAAACAGTCTCCTCCCTGTGGGGCTTACATTCTAGCAACAGAGCTATAACTGAGATAAATAAATATGTAACATGCTAGTGATACATGCTAAGGAGAGAAAAAAAAATAGAACAGTAACGGAAGATGGACAGAACCAGCCTTTTGGGGACAGTGTTGTGGTGTAGTAGGTAAAGCTGTCGCCTGCAATGCCAGCATCCCAGATGGGTGCCAGTTCAAATATCAGCTGCACTGCTTTTAATCCAGCTCCCTACTAACATGCCTGGGAAAGAAGCAGAGGATGGCCCAACTACTTGGGCTTCTGCATGCACATGGGAGATCTGGAAGAAGCTCCTGGCTCCTGGCTCCTGGCTTTGGCCTGGCCCAGCCCTGGCTGTTTGTTGCAGCCATCTGGCGAGTGAACTAGTGTATGGAAGACCTCTCTCTGTCTCTCCTTTTCTCTCTGTGATTCTACCTTTAAAATAAATAAATAAATCTTAAAAAAAAAAAAACAGCCTTTTGCTCTTGGCCTTATTACTTATATGGGGAACCACTGGGTGCAAGAAATCTTAATTCATGACTGTAAAGGGAGAGAAATTAACTTGCAAAGAAGCTGCTGATAACATTGTAGTCATTCACTGGAGCAATTATTCAGCTGTGCTAAAACAGACACAAGGAGGGAGTGTAGGAATGAGAGAGAGTAGAGTGGGAAGTATCACGCTCTTAAAACTGTATATTAAAACATGAAATTTGTTCCCTTTATATAAAACAAAACATTTTAAAAACAGAAGTTGGGATTAAATAAGCAACATCAGTTACAGAAAATAATAATAGAAAATGTTGTGCACCCTATCCTAGATACTGCACTAAGTACTTCACATATCTGAAGTCAAAGTCACACTATTGGGGAGAAACAATTACTATCTTCATTTTATAGATAAGGAAACTGATTAAAGAAAGATAAAGCCACTGGTACAGGTCACATATCTAGTACTTGTTGGGCATTATCATAATTTGAATTATAGGCCAAGTATAAATATTTATTTAAGGGATATCTAAGAAAATCCAACCACTTGAAAAATCTCAAACTAGTATTCATTTCTATCTTTGAACATTTGACCATTTCATTTGTGGCCAACAGAGCAATGTTGCAGTATTATTTCTTAGTCACTAAACTCACTTCTCATTTTCTGTGGAATAAAAAAAAATTGTATGGGTGTGGGCATTTAGCCTAGTGGTTAAGATGACAGTAAGATGATCATGTCCCAAGTCAGAGTACTTAAGCTGGATATTTCACTATAGCTCCTGATGCCAGCCTCCTGCTAATGCAGATTCTAGGAACAGCAGTGATGACTCAAGTAATTGGGTTTCTGCCACCCACATGGGAGACTTGGGTTTGGTCCCTGGCTTGAGAAGTCAGCCTGTGCATGAATGTATTCTGTCTTCCTCTCTCTCTGCCTCTCAAATAAATAAATTTAAAAAAAACTTTAAGGTGGTATGTTCCATCATTCTTACATCCAAAATTACTTTACCTTTAATATAATTATATTGGTTTTTGATTAGAAAATTGACACTCTCATTTGAAATATCTTAATCACATATCTAACTAGGAAACTATACCGTAATAGTATTTCTGCATCATTATATCCAATGGGATGTACAGGTATTTGGGGAATTCCTACTCCTTCTTCAACATTAAGTCTGAAAGTATACTCTGTAAAATCAAGCACATAAATGGAAACAATTGAATAATATGAACAAGAGGTATTCAGGAATTTTTTTTTAATACTACTTCAGATTCGCTACACATTTGCAATTAAAGCAAAATTAAAAGTTACCCAAAAGTCCAACTATCTTTTTACTTAATACAGCCCATTTGATCAACAGTAAAGTTTAAATCATTTATACATTAAGGTAAAATCAATTACTGAGATTATAGTTTCCCAAATTTGTTTTGGCAGTCTGCATAATTCTCTTGAATTTTAAGAATATTTTATTTCCTCAAAGATATCTTGTATTCTTCTTGTAGAAGCTTCAACTAACCAGATATCTGGAAAATGTGTTCCAGATTTTGAAACTAGAAATGATTGGAAAAAATAACCAAAGGAAATTTGTAAGATCTTAGGAATTAATGAAAAACATCTATTCACAGTAACACAGCATTCTCTTTAAAGGTATATTGAAAAGTATTGACAGCCTTAAAATCTCACTGGGACTGGGGCTTTCAACCAAGATACCTTTCTTTCTCTCTCTGTGTAACTCTGATTTTCAAATAAATAAATAATTTTTTTAAAAAGTATATATACACACATAATTTGTACAAAGCTTATGATACACTTATGTGTAATAGCTATGAGACTGAAAGTGACCCAAATGTGCAAAAAGCAAAAGGATAAACAAATTTTGGTGTAGCTATTCAATGGAATTCTAGTCAGCAATAACAAAATGAATCATTGATGTAAATGGTGTGAGTGGGTAGGGGGTTGACAGGGGTACAGGCAGGAAGAATGGAAAGGGATTCTGAAGAGATGACAGAAAACTTATTTTGCAGTAATGGATGTATTTTTTTTTTGGTCTGGTTTGTGGGATATGGTTTCACATGTATCAAAACTTCTCAAATTTTAAATTTTAAATAGCACTAATCAGAAAACTCATTGGTATTTTAAAAAATAAGAATATATTATCTAAAGAGTGAATTTCTTAGGGAATTCAGAAAACCTAATTCCACTTTGAGAAGAGCAATATTCCTCTGGGTATGAGGATCTGTGTTTCTGACCTCTATTCTACTAAAGGTAGGAGAATGCAGCCCACACCTCACAGAAATTTAAAACTAAAACAATAGAAGAGACAATGCTTTTGATTTCCTAGTAATAATAATCAAAAATGATAATTTGAATGTTATTCTTTTGCTATTTGCTTTGATCTGATCAAAAAGGCAAGGGATATTTTGCAAAAACAGTGAACTGATAGGCTCATTCATTACCTTTAGCCGGATAGCCTGGAGTAAGTGGGTCACCAGCACCATTCAAATTTAACACATTTCCTCTCTGGGCTGCAGTGCCAGGAAGATTCCATCCTTTGGGATATGGCTGTACCTCGGGGGCAAAGTAGTCAGCTGGATCTGAGTACAAGATGATCCCGATGGCTCCTGCTAACATGGCATTTTTAACCTGTAGGGACAGTGTGCAAGTGGTGATACAGAAACAGCACATGATTGGCTTACTAATATTACAAAAAGCACCAATCTAATAAAGTAAGGACACTTAAACACTACTTTTTGTTGTCCCATTAACACATTCTGTTATCTTTGCCTTGAGTACATTTTCCCTTGTACATGCCCTAACACATATTTATTCTATATAACAAGGTACCATCTTTTATGTGAAGCATTCCTATTATTCCCAAAACTCAAAATTGATGTCTTCTTTCTTCTTTGTAATTCTGTATTTTGTATAACTTTCTGTTATAGAACATCCTAGAGTTTATTGAAGTAACTTTTAAGTTTCTGTTTTTCCTATTAGACTGAGAGTATTATTGAGAATGTCTTTTTCACATTTAACTATCTGCTCTCCTAAATCTCACACATTATAGAGTAAGCATCTAACAAAATATTTGTAAAACTAAACTGGTATGGAATTTTATTGAGAAGAATCATAGGGTGTGAAAAACTGCCCAAATTGGTTTTGTAAGCATCTTTCTAACAATCCAAATTGGCCAAGGATAGAAAAATCTACCCTATGAGATACTGAATTCTTCATTATCAGAAATATTGTGACAAAAGATGTATAACTATCAAGTATGATTCATTAAAACATATTCCAATATTCAGGAAGAATTTTACTATATATCAGCGGGGGCGTAATGTGTCACAATTTCTTAAAAGGACATTTGATTGTGCCAATCAAAATTCTGAAAGAATATACACTTCAGCAATTTCTTTTCTAGGAATCTATACTACAAAATTCACACAAATCTGGATAAGGGTGTTCACAGTAGAATTATTTGTAGTAATAACAAATTCAAGATAAGCAAAAAATTCAACAGAGAAATGATTAGCTTATAAATTCTATAAAATATCATGCTATCAATTAAATTAGTGAAGTATTTAAATCAGTTTTACAGAAATTATTATTACCAGACATTATCTTAATAAGGACTCTGTGAGATTGGTGCTACTAGTGTTTACATTTTATATATGAGAAAGCTTTGGCATACTTATGGTTGGTTACATAAATCACAGTAAAAAATCTGGAGAACAGAGTCCCAGACTAGACCAGCCCTAAGTGGTAAGAATCTTTGGGCTTATAATCTTTTTTGACAGATAGAGTTAGACAGTGAGAGAGCGAGAGACAGAGAGAAAGGTCTTCCTTCCGTTGGAGGTGCAGGGACCCAAGCACTTGGGTCATCCTCCACTGCCCTCCCAGGCCACAGCAGAGAGCTGGACTGGAAGAGGAGCAACTGAGGCTAGAACCCGGCACCCATATGGGATGCCAGCACCACAGGCAGAGGACTAACCAAGTGAGCCATGGTGCCGGCCTGGGCCTATAATCTTAACCACTGTATTATACAACTCTCAGTAAGCTGATGTGGAAGGATAAACCTGAATTATAGCTAAGGGTAAAAAAATAAAATTGTCTAATGTATAACATAGTCTTTGTTTTTAAAATATGTATGTAAAGTGAGCTTATACATAAATAAACATATGATCATATATCTCACCTAATTAGGTTATGAATAGCTCTTAAGATTGATTATATCTGGGCAATGAATTTACATAATGCAGGGGAACTTTACATTTTTTAGTTTATATAAATTTCCTTCAATTAGATGTTAAATAGCAAATATTACTTTTGTAATAAAATCATTTAAAATTATTTCCCTTTATAGCTACCTGATGCTACATAAAAACAGAAATTTCTGGGCACACCTAGAAAATAGCACAAAAGGCAATTTTTAAAGCAATCTTGGACATCATGAAGCAATCTTGGACATCGTGAATCAAGCTGATTATGTACATTTATAGGACATATCCTCTCCCCTTTCCTCTAGAAAAATAAAACCATACTTTATTTCCTCTGAAGATTTTCCCATATCTTGCAATAACAATCTTTCCAGTGCAGTTGATGTTCATCTCTCTTTCTAGTTTGAAAAAATCTTCAGTACGAGCATAGTTCACATATACAAGATCTCCCTAGAGGAATAAAGAAAGAAACAAATTCAATACTGCTGAAATTAAGAAGAAATAAAGAAGTTTGCTTGAAGTATTGCATCACTGAAAGTTTTCTTTCCTTATTTGCAATTAATAAAAAACCCATGATGGTTCTGTATTTTTTAGAGGATTTTCCAAATCCAAAGAAGTTAAAAAATGTTAATATGAGACATATTTAAATAGTACATTATGTGGAAGAAATTATCAGTGTATTCTAGATCACAGGAGATAAAAGAAATGTCATTTTTGGCAGTGCCGCGGCTCAATAGGCTAATCCTCCACCTAGCGGCGCCGGCACACCGGGTTCTAGTCCCGGTCGGGGCGCCGGATTCTGTCCCGGTTGCCCCTTTTCCAGGCCAGCTCTCTGCTGTGGCCCGGGAGTGCAGTGGAGGATGGCCCAAGTGCTTGGGCCCTGCACCCGCATAGGAGACCAGCAGAAGCACCTGGCTCCTGGCTTCCGATCAGCGCGATGCGCTGGCTGCAGCGCACTGGCCGCGGCGGCCATTGGAGGGTGAACCAATGGCAAAAGGAAGACCTTTCTCTCTGTCTCTCTCTCTCTCTCTCACTGTCCACTCTGCCTGTCAAAAAAAAAAAAATGTCATTTTTAAGAGCTTCTGTGGATGATCTACAAAAACAAATCTATCAACTATGATCAATTCAGATTTATAAACAATTACTAGGGGCTGGCACTGTGGCAGAGCAGGTAAAGCCACCGCCTGTAGTGCCAGCATCCCATATGGGTGCTGGTTCAAGACCTGGCTGCTCCACATCTGATCCAGCTCTCTGCTTGGCCTAGGAAAGCAGTAGAAGACGGTCCAAGTCATTGGGACCCTGCACCCATGTGGGAGACCCAGAAGAAACTCCTGGCTCCTAGCTTTGTATCGGCATAGCTCCAGTCATTGTGGCCAACTAGGGAGTGAACCAGAGGATGAAAGACCTCTCTGTGTAACTCTGACTTTCAAATAAATAAATAAATATTTTAAAAAATTACCCGAGCTTATAAAAGCATCTATTGGCATTAGTGAATTAAAAGCATTTTAATTTTGTTATTTCAGAGTGGCATCTGCTTCACGAAGGTCTATTTTAAATGTACTTGCTTTCTTGATTTTTCTGGTATTTTCTTTTTGTAAAACATATTACTTTTTATTTTAAGGGGATGTGTTCATTAGTGCTCAGTAGTAAATAATGGACTGGTGTGTATAACTCACCTAATCTTTTTCATTTTAGTCCTCTACACAAGTTCCACATAACAAAGAAAATTTTAAACAAGAGAACAAACAAATGTCTTTATTTTACCTCTGGCGTGCCTTGGGCTGAGAAAGCATTATATGGCGGTACAATATTTGTAACATTCTCATATCCATCTGGTGCAGGTTCAAGGGATGTTGTTTTGAAAATCTAGCAAAAATTGAAAGACTCAAGTTGAAAAGAATAATTTCAGGTTGTTATAAAAGTTTAATCCATTTTGCCCTCAAATATACACTTTAGATTAAACATCCTGGAACTAGGTTCTAAAAATATGTAGACCATGTTGAAAAGCTTTATTTTTTTTTTTGTTTTCAAAATAATAGAAACTTTTACAAATGCTAGCAATCCCAGCTAACTTAAAGCTTCTTTATAAAGTGAAAAAACGGGGCTTCAAAGGTGGAAGTCTCCTGAGTTTCCTTTTTTGACTGTTTTTCCATCTTACTTTGTGGGCCTCTTTTTCTCCTATCTTTATTTAAATAATTTTTCCCCATATTTTACCTCCAGTACACTACTTGACTCATTCTATGTTGCCTTCCTGTGAAAATTTCACAAACAGCCAATATGCTTATGATGCCCAGTTTTAAAACTCATACACTCACATTTAAGAGCTTGATTGTTATTATCTTTCTTCTGACTCTCCAAATCCAGGCCTGTTTCTAGTCTGGGAGTCATCCTGAACTCACTTTTTGCTTCTTTTCTCCAATCAGTCACTAAGTTCTACTAAAATGCTCCCTAACTGGTTCTCAGATCCACCCTTTTTCCTCAATCTAGCTAACATCCTAATTCAAGACTGCATCATCTTTTATCTGGACGGTTGTCTTAAGATTGCAACTTTAGAGGCCGGTGCTGTGGCGCAGTCAGTTTTAAAGCCCAGGCCTGCAGCGCCAACATCCCATATGGGTGCCAGTTTGAGTCCCAGCTGCTCCACTTCCCATCCAGCTCTCTGCTAATATGCCTGGGAAAACAGGGGAGGATGGTCCAAGTGCTTGGTCCCTGCTCCCATGTGAGAGACCTGGAAGAAGCTCCTGGCTCCTGGCTCTTGGCTCCTGGCTTTGGATTGCACCATTGCAGCCATTTGGGGAGTGAACCAGAGGATGGAAGACCTCTCTCTCTCTCTGAATATCTCTCTCTCTAACTGCATTTCAAATAAATGAAATAAATCTTAGGGAAAAAAAAAAGACTGCAACTTTAACTCCTTTTCTAGTGTAAGTATAATCAGCAGACTGCCCAATCTATCTCAGATTCCATTCTACCTACACCCTCCCCCTGCTTTGGACTTTTGTCACTGGCTCCTGTGGACTAAAGTTAATTTCTAAGACCTTCAGGATAGCATGTAAGTCCTTTTATGACAGTCTGCAGAACATATCTACTCGTTTTCCTTTAATCACAGACTACTTTGTGTTTAAAACGTTTGAAATGCAGATCTTAAATTCTCCCAATGCTACTAAGCTAGTTTATGTTTCTAAGGCTTTGCCAATATTTTATTTTCTGCCTAGAAAATTCTTATCTTGCTTTCCCTCGTGAGTAATTCCTTGTGTGCTTTTATAACATATCAACACTTTCAGGAAATCTCCTCTAACTCACAGGCTGGACTTAGTGACTTTTTGTGTGTGTGTGAGATAAACAGCCCTAATAATACTGTTCATAACACCATATTGACTTGAAGCAATGTATTTCATTGTCAGCCTCATCTGACTTAAGCAAAGCACCTATGTCCTAACTTTCCTTCTGGCCTCAGGGCCTAGTACCATGCCTAATGCCTACTAGACTCTTAATATTTAGCTTGCATATCATTAATTTTTTAAATGTTATTTTTATTGGATTATTAACAAACTTCTATTTTTACTTGATCCTACACTCCAATCCACATAAAAGGGTGGATTTATAAAACATGAAAAATACCAACAATTCTGTATCACCTCAATTCCATGTTCATTCACAATTGATATATAGTTGGCATTTGTCTCATTAGGGTAAGAGAGAAGAACATCATAATGAACCAACTTGGCTGAATCTAGCCCAAATTTCTTCCACTGGGTTTGAATTTTCTTGGCGAGCAGTAAATTTTGTTCTGTTCCTGCCAGATGAGGAAGTTTTGTAAAAGAGCTAAAATGAAAATAAAACACAAGAAGGAGTTAAAACTATATTCAGATGATGTGCTAAAGACTATTTTAGATGCATTACTCAACCTTTAAGCCTTAAGTTATCATTTCCATATCAGAGATACGAAAAACCCAGCCAGAGATAACAACTTGGGTATATGCCAGTTTTAAACATGTTTGTACACAACTGCAGTTTCCCCATGGTGCTCCCTCAGAAAAGAACACACTCATAGTTAACAGAATCAGCACAGGCCCAGATGTGAGAAGACACTCAGGAAGAGGGTCACACTCCTATCCCCATGGTGCTCCTTCTTGCTGCTCATCCACAAATAGAGGGTATTTTGTAAAAACAAAGCAAAATAAAAGTCTTAATGTTTACCAGGGACCAGAGAGACACACTTCTTCATTTATCTTATAGTCATACTTCTATTAATTGTACTATGGCTATAGTTGCTGATTTTTATCATTGAGCCTAACACTTCTGTCTGAGCTTGTTGAATTGAATTTACACAGTGTCCTTTCAATTCTGTGGGTAAATCACTTGTAGTGTTGATGTGGCCTCATAAATGCATTTCTTAGTAAAATCGGTTTTGCCTCAGGTAAATACTTTTTTTAAAAATATTTATTTATATTATTTGAAAGGCAGAGTTGCAGAAAAGAGAGGGGCAGGGGAGAGGTCTTCCATCCAGTGGTTTGGTCACCAGATGGCCGCAACAGTTGGAGTTGTGCCAATCCAAAGCCAGGAGCCAGAAGCTTCTTTCAGATCTCCCACACATATGCAGGGGCCCAAAGATTTGGGCCATTCTGCATTGCTTTCCCAGGCTACAGCAGAGAGCTGGATCAGAAATGGTGCAGCCAGAACACGAACCTGCACCCATATGGGATGCTGGCACTGCAGGTGGTGGCTTTACCCGCTATACCACAGTGCCAGCCCCTGGGTAAATACTTTTAAAAACATTTTCCCAACCCTCTCCCACTGATATTAGTAAAGCAATTACTTTTATAAAGTGATTTTTAGCTAACCAAAAGACAAAAGTAGAAGGAATTCATCTTTATCAAAAACTTATCATATATTAAGCCCTCTACAGACACATTAACATGTGTTCTCATTTATACTCAGAACTCATCTTTCACAGACCCCATTTTTCCAAACAGGAAACAGAGGATGGTTGAGTAACTCATTCATAACTTCACATCTAACAAATGCTGGGACTGGAATCTGAAAGTATACCTGTCTGATCTTGAGAAATACTGATATTTCTAAATAATTCATCTGTTCTTACTACCTAACTCCTTAAAATCCCTTAAATCTGCTTAAAATCTGGGAGTCATCCTGAACTCACTTTTTGCTTCTTTTCTCCAATCAGTCACTAATTAAGTTCTACTAAAATGCTCCCTAACTGGTTCTCAGATCCACCCTTTTTCCTCAATCTAGCTAACATCCTAATTCAAGACTGCATCATCTTTTATCTGGACGGTTGTCTTAAGATTGCAACTTTAGAGGCCGGTGCTGTGGCGCAGTCAGTTTTAAAGCCCAGGCCTGCAGCGCCAACCTCCCATATGGGTTCTATCCCTTCCTACACTTTGTATTATGAAGCTCACCGTCCCACAGGGCATATAAATTCCTTTTAGATATGGTCCATTCTTCTACCTTTTCAGCTTCACTTCCGACTACTCTATAAAATTTTCTGCTCTACATCAGAGAGTATATTCATTTTCTCCTGAAGTGATTGTGCTCTCTCTTACCCCTTACCTTTACATGGGGCCTTCTCTCAGACATGCATATATCACATGTACTTGACTCTCCCTCCCTCACCGTTTTTACTTCTCCCTCTCTCCCACCTGCAAAGTACTCATCAGCCACTAGGACTCCTCAAGCATCTTCTTCCCTGGGAAATTGTCCTTCTCTATATCATCAAATGAAAACTACACATTGTAGCTGTTTAATTCTTACAACATTTGTTTTTTAAAATGTACTAATGGAGTTGGCACTGTGGCACAGCAGGTTAAAGCCCCAGCTTGCAGCGCAGGCATCCCAAATGAGCACCAGTTTGAGACCTGGTTTGCTCTACTTCCAATCCAGCTCTCTGCTATGGCCTGGGAAAGCAATAGAAGATGGCCCAAGTCCTTGGGACCCTGCACGCACATGGGAAACCTGGAAGAAACTCCTGGCTCCTGGCTTTGGAATAGCTCAGCTCTGGCCATTGCAGTCATTTGGGGAGTGAACCAGCAAATGGAAGACCTCTCTCTCTGGCTGTACCTCTCTCCACAACTCTGTCTTTCAAATAAATCTTTAAAATGTGCTAATGTGTTTATACATATGATATTTTGTATACTCAGAAAAATATGAAGCCCAGCATTGGGATGCAGGGGGTTAAGCCACAGCTTGCGAAGAATGCCAAGTCTCAGCTATTCTGCTTCCAATTCAGCCCTCTGCCAACGTGGCAGGGAAGCAGGAGATAATGGCCCAAGTACTCATTTCCTACAAGTTTCTCATCAGGGTCCAAGATGGGCATTATAGTTCCAGGCAGCACATATACACTCAATAATGCTTACGAGAAACAAGTACAAGCAAGAGCAGCTAGTACCTCTTGCAGGTTTCATTTAACAGAGGAAAATACTTTGTAGAAGACCTTAACTAAATGTTTTTCTCATTTCATTAGGTCACTCTCCTCTACTTAAACCAATCATTGCCAAACGGAATAAAATTATTACCTGCCTATGAACAATAAAAAGATTCCTAGATCTGGAAGATGACAACATCTGATAAATACAAGCCTTCCTGGAAGCAGGAAAATACGATTGAGGCCCTGTCAATAAGAAAGTGGTTGGGTGTAATGAAATTGTTCCCCTCATTAGTCTCTTTAACCCAATGTAGAGCCCCTCATTTCCTTCCTGAACTATACTATTGTGTTTACAAACCCTTTATATCTATAATGAATAGATCAATAATAAACCAACAATTCTCCTGTGCCTCCAGCCCCTTTACTGAATGTTTAATTTATCTGCTTGCTTTAACTGGTTTTCTCTGAGGGCCTTGCCAAGCTGTTCTTTTTCACATGCCTCCGTATATGTCAGAGCTACAAGGCCTTTCTTATATTTCAATGGAGTCTTTCTTATATTTCAATGGAGTCTTTCTTATATTTCAATGGCTCTTTCTAATATTTTTCCTTCATTTTCTTTAAAAGTAACAGCTCTTTTTGAAGTTCATATCAAAAGTCACCACCTACTGCATGTTGTAGGTGTCATTATCTCCAAAACTTAGATCATTCCTCTACATTTAAGTTGTGGGCACCTAATTCATTGTATTTCCCTCTGTCCCTATTGGGTCACTGTTCTTGGCATGTAATTTCTGTATTCAGTTGGACACAAAGGAAAAAAAAGCCAACACTGAAAAGAAAACTATTCACACATAACTTGTCACTTTATGGATATTAGAAATTAAAGAAAAGTGGGGTCAGCGCTGTGGTGCAATAGGTTAAGCCACTGGCTGCAGTGCCAGCATCCCATATGGGTGCTAGTTTGAGCCCCAGCTGCTCCGCTTCCAAGCCAGCTCCCTACTCATCTGCCTGGGAAGGCAACAGAGGATGGTCCAAGTCTTTGGGTCCCTGTATATATGTTGGAGACCTGGAAGAAATCCTGGTTCCTGGATTTGGCCTGGGCCAGGCCTGGTTGTTGCAGCCACTTAGGACTGAACCAGAGGATGGAAGATCTTTCTCTGTGTGTGTATGTGTGTCTGTCTCTCTCTTTTTTTTTTAAGATTTATTTTATTTATTTGACAGGCAGAGTTACAGAGAGAGGTAGAGATAGAGAGAGAGAGAGGTCTTCATCTATTGCTTCACTCCCCAGATGGCCGCCATAGCCGGAGCTGTGCTGATGCGAAGCTGTGCCGATCGGAAGCCAGGAGCCGGGAGCCTTCCCAGGGTCTCCCACGTGGGTACAGGGGCCCAAGGACCCAGGCCATCTTCCACTGCCTTCCCAGGCCACAGCAGAGAGCTGGATCGGAAGTGGAGCAGCCGGGACCAGAACCGGTGCCCACATGGGATGCCAGCGCTTCAGGCCAGGGTGCCAACCTGCTGAGCCACAGCGCCGTCCCCCCACCCCGTCTCCCTCTCTCTCTGTAATTCTGACTTATAAATAAATAAATAAATAAAATCTTTTAAAAATGAAATTAAGGTACTAATAATATAAATAAGCATGACTTTTAAAGTTCAATTAAGGGGCCAGCGCTGTGGCGCAATAGGTTGATCCTCTGCCTGTGGCACAGGCATCCCATATAGGCACAACTTCTATTCCTGGGTGGTCCTCTTTGGATCCAGCTCTCTGCTATGGCCTGGGGAAGCAGTAGAAGATGGCCCAAGAGCTTGGGCCCCAGCACCTGTGTGGGAGACACAGAGGAGGTTCCTGGCTCCTGGCTTTGGATAGGCTCAGCTCCAGCTGTGGCGGCCATTTGGGGAGTGAACCAGCGGATGGAAGACCCTTCTCTCTGTCTCTCCCTCTCACTGTGTGTAACTCTACCTCTCAAATAAATAAATAAAATCTAAAAAAAAAGTTCAGTTAAGAGCATCACCAAGTTTTACCATTGATAGCTGATGCTCTCTTATCAACACTTCATGTTATTCTGCAGGCACAGTACAATAGTGTTAACATCTTATCTCATATTTTTAAGTTGTACAAATTTCAATATAAGCATTTTGTCCCACTTGGTAAGACATTCTGCCATTTTACTTCATTGCATTAACAATACAGATTGTCTCTTCAAATGATATTGATCCCACTGCCTACTCTTTCTTTTTTCTGTATCTCCAAAAAAGCACCTAAAAGCAGACATTTTGAATTAGCTTCTTGATATGTGATTTGTTTTGGCCATAAGTCCACTCAAATTTCCTAAGAACAGTACAATTGTTTTCATATGCTAGCTTATTCTAATTAAATTCACAGAATGGAACATTGTGATCTCATCAAATCACAGCACAGAAGAGGAAATGCACCATTGTGTATGCATTTCACTCTGTAGAAGATTCTCTAGGGCTTATCTGGAATCTCAAAGGAAGAGAAGAAAAGAATGTGTAGAAAAATATTTTAAGAAATAGTTAGCAAAATCAAACATTCCTAAGCAAGAAGAGTTATTTCAATGAATGTTGTAGGTGGGTGTTTAATCTAACAGTTGAGAGTCTGGCTAAAATTCCTGTGCCCCACATCAGAATATCTGGCGTCACTACCCAGCTCTGATTCTTGACTTCAGCTTCCTGTTAATGTAGACCCTGGAAGGCAGCAAGGATGGCTCAAGTACTGGGTCCCTGCCACCCACAAGGGAGACCTGGATTTAGTTCCCAGCTCCTGGACTTAGCCAGGCCAAGCAGCCCTGTCCATGTAAACATTTAGGGAATGAACCAGTAAATGGAAGCTTGCTCTCTCCCATTCTATATACATTCTCTCTCTCTCTCTCTCTCTCTCTCTCTCTCTCTTTCTCTGTGTGTGTGTGCATGTGAGTGTGTTTGTGTCTTATTTTAAAACAAACTGTATCATCAACCCTCACATCCAACCACCCACAAAAATTAACTTGAAGTGGATCTTTGACCTATATGTGTAAATTCCAATTATAAATCTTTATAAATGGAGACACACAAACATCCAATAGGCTCATAAGAAGATGTTTAATATCCTGTCAGAAGAAGAATCCAAATTAAAAACAGTACAATATCACTACTCACCACTAAAACTATCATAATTAAGACAACTGACAGTGCTAAGTATTGGGCATGCTGAGCAGCAACAGCAACATTCACATGTGGTGGACAGGAATGCAATGTGATGCAACCACTTCTGAAGTTGCCTTGGTGGGACTGCTGTTGTGGAATAGTGGATAAAATCCCAGACTGCAACACCAGCATCTCATATGGGTGCCAGTTAGTGTCCTGGCTGTCCTGCTAATGGCCTGGGAAATGCAGCAAAAGATGACCCAAGTGCTTGGGTCTCTGCCACTTCAAGGGAAACCTGGATGAAGATCCTGGCTCCTGGCTTCAGCCTGCCCCAGCCCTGGTCATTGTGGTCATTTGGGGAGTGAACCAGTGGATTGCAGAGCTCCCTCTCTTTGTGAATTCACTTCAGCATTTTCTTAAGAAGTTAGACATATGTTTGTCATCCAACTCAGCTATTCCAACCCAGCCATTCCAAGGGAAATAAAAACATAAATCCACAAAAAGACTTGTAATCATACATTCATAGAAGCTTCACTCACAATAATAAAAAACCAAGAGCAATCCAAATATCCCTTGACTATACATTGGAGTATATCCATAAAGTGGAATACTATTCAACAACAAAACAATGATACCTGCAACAACCTGAGTGAATCCAAAATCATTACTCTGTATGAAGGAAGCCAGACACAAAAGTGCATACTATCTAATTTCATTTATATAAAATTCCAGAAAATAGAGATGAATCTATGGTGACATAACAGTGACCACTGGTTGCGTATGGTCAAGGAAGAAGGGAGGAATAAACTGCAGAGAGAATAACAAGTTTTTTTTTTTTTTTTGAATTTTGACTGAGAAGGTTTGCTGAATACAGTATAATCAGTCAGAACTCAAATTATAGGTTCTATAGAGATGCAGCTTATGTAAATTATGTTTCAATAAATCTGATTTTTTAATGGCACTCCTTTGAAAGTCATCCCAGAAATAGATGCCATAGGTCATTGACCTCAAGGAGTTCATAATCCTTCCCCTGAATGTCAGTAACTCTTGTTCATGTTTAGAAATTGAAGGATATGCATTAATGCCTCTTTGCTTTCATTTTGTTTTATTTGTGAACAACAAATGTATATTTGCAAGATGAGATAATGGTTTAACCTATGGTAGGCAGTTACCTTCTTTCCACTAAACCAGTGAATCAATACCACAAAACTCTTCCTGACAGAATATGATGTGTTAAAAAAAAATGCTGATTAAATTCAGGCATGAAGAAGAAATAATAACATTGAGCTGCGGTCCAAAGTTCCATGAATTGCATTTTAAGAAAAATATATTTTTATTCAGAAAATATAAACAAAAAAACCAAATGAAGTTGAAAAATCTCTCAGTAGGACTACCAGATACCTTTTGATAAATGAAGTTTTGGGAAGAAAGCTCTATTTCTGTAAAAGGAATGGATTTCAACTTATTAATGGTTTAAAGAGAGGCTTTACACAACCATAAATTAATGACTGCTACCTAATTTCCACACAAAGATATCTCACATACATGTAACCAGATTTAATACACATTACACTCAGCAATGTTTTAAACAGTATTTTTAAGATCAAATATGCAAAAACAAACTCACCGAAGAAATGATTTAATGTTTTCAGCTTTCATTTCTGAGACCAGTTTCCACCGTATACTTTGATGATAGCGCACTGAAGTGGTTGTTCCTTTGAAAGGCTTAATGAACCAGCCTGAGGGAAAATACACACACACACACACACACACACACAATCGCTATGGTTTTTCAAAATCAGAAACGAAAAAGTGCCCCCCCCCCCCCGCCATAGATCATGGTGGGCTTTAAAGACAAATGGGCCCCATTAAATGCTGAAAATCTTTTAATCCTAATGTATGATGCAATTCTGAGTTGGTTGAAGTTTTACTTTAGTATCTGCTCTGGTTCTCCCCTGCAGATCTAATATGCAAGACAGTGCTTGGCACACACAGCCTCCTTCCACAGACACTTAAAGGATGAGGAAAGTTCAGTTATTTGCAGTGCCCTCAGATACGTTGGTATTTCTGACTCCGTATTGCTTGGAAATGAAACCATCTTTCCCATCTCTGAGAACAGTGACAGCTCTAAACTGTCTTTCCAAAAGCCCCTAAGGGTAGCCGGAACTCAGCACTGAGTAACACAACACACTACATTGAATTTTTACTTCTGCTGAAATTTCCAGGGTTCCCCACATGAAACTCACTGGACCTGGCAAAGGCCAGCCTACGGCCCAGTCCCTTCCAGATGCTCGCTGCTTTCATTCCCCTTTGCACGGTAGCCGCCTTCCGGAGGCTGGCCAGCCCTGGGTCCGCGGTGCGGGGGTGGGGAGTTTGTAACTTACCCACCATAAATCCCGCCAGGAAAGATGCCAGCGCTGCAGCCAAGCACATCCAAAGGTACAGACGGCCCCTGGAGTTGGCCATTGCTTCTTCCGCGCGGAGCCTCGAACGCCGGCTGCTGTCGGTAGCCTGGGAGCTGCAGAGAAGCCAGTCCAGCGCGCGCGCCGGGAACGCGGTGAGCAGCCTCGGACCTTGGCCAAACCCGCCCCCGCCCTCCTGATCAGTGCAGAGAGTGAAAAAAAGCTGGCAGCGCTGGCCAAGCTTGGCCTGGCCCCAGCGGTCCCCGGGGGCCCTCAGGGGTGGGAGAGAGAAAGCGCTGCAGTCGGAGGAGGAATTCTTCCTGTTGGCAGGCAATTTTCTTTGTGTGAATCCTGTAAAGGCCGGCAGGGGCTGCTGAAGTGTCCTAATCATTTCCCAAATAACTCAGCTACTGCTGCTTTGCCTTCTGTATCTCTAGAACTGCGGAATCTGGGCTCTGCAGCACATGTCAGCATTGTTTTTCCTTCCCCATTCCTGACTGTTTCCAGACTCTGTATCCTAGTTTCAAGCTAGTTTCAAACTCACTGTCACATGTTAGTACCTTAACACCAAAACTCACTCACTTGCCTTCTTTCCTTCTTCACCTAAACAAATCTCCAAATTTATATAACTCTGTGTCCTCTCCCTTAACTGAGGTTTTTACCTAACTCAAAGTAGTAAAATTAGCCATTGAAAAGGCTTTTTACTGTTAAGGCCATCCTTAACAAATGCCGTTCTCTCTGTCCTCACCTCTCTGTTCCAATTACAAACCACTTCTCATTAAATATTTGTAATATTTGAAAAAAAAAGATTCTTGGAAGTGGAACTCCTGCATCCATCTTTTTCACAGTGCAGAGGATAATTTTAGCAATCTATGATTGACTTCCTATAAATAAGCAAAAAATGTTCAGGGGAAACAAAATTGTGGAGTGGACTTTGAAAGAGAGGACACAGCTGGGATTAGACTCCAACCTTTATTGCATTGTCTGGAGCCCTGATGGCTTGAGATAAGGTTTGAGATAAAGCACCTTTGCTTCTAACAAGATGCCAGAAGAGTGTAATTTATTTTTCTTGGATGTAATTGTTGAAAATATCTTGGAACTTTCATAGGATTTCTAACAGCTAACAAGCTATCCCTCATGGTTTGACCCAAGTATCCATTGTGAACTAATTGACTTGTAAATATTTATATGTCATTAAGGCCCCAAGTAATCCCAATGCTTTCAGCTGCAATTCTACTGTGGTT
The DNA here is from genome assembly GCF_964237555.1 of Oryctolagus cuniculus. Taxonomy (NCBI): domain Eukaryota; kingdom Metazoa; phylum Chordata; class Mammalia; order Lagomorpha; family Leporidae; genus Oryctolagus; species Oryctolagus cuniculus. The sequence continues at coordinate 81,329,596 of NC_091432.1, read as the reverse complement.
TGGATATGGCTTAAGTGTGTCCCAGGATGGTGATGTTGGGAGTTGAGATTTGTAACAGGTGAGGCCTGGTAAGAAGTTAAATAAATTATTCAGAAGATACTGTTGCTAGTGAAGTAACTATACTCGTCAAATGAGGTTTGAGAAACACTTCCTATCCACAATTATTGTATATATTATATTATTAAAGAATATTGGGGTTTTTATAACTATAAAGTGTCTAGTTTAACAGTTAGGTAACAAGGGTCTCCACTATGCCATTCACAATATCAAGTGTCATTTGTGTTACATGTAAACCTTTTCATTTGTAATTAGTTAAATTCTAGACCAGTGGCTTTTTTAATATGCTACTCCTGGGGCCATTTACTATATATAATGTATATAATATTTGTATATTCAAGAACATATATATCTGCACCCCATGGGAGACCAGGAAAAGCACCTGGCTCCTGGCTCCTGGCATCGGATCAGCGCGGTGCGCCGGCTGCAGCGCGCTGGCTGCGGCGGCCATTGGAGGGTGAACCAATGGCAAAGGAAGACCTTTCTCTCTCTCTCTCTCACTGTCCACTCTGCCTGTCCAAAAAAAAAAAAAAAAAAAAAAAAAAAAGAACATATATATATATAATTAGCTAAAATCATCTATAGAAAAATTCTGAGGCTTTGATCCTTAACTTTAGGAAGACTACAATACAATCAGAAAGCAAATATTGAATAAACAATTAAATGTAAATATTTTTTAAAAAGTAGTATTACCTCAAGTGTGAACGTTGTCGGTGCCCCAATAGGCGGCATCTGCAATCTGTATCCTGGCAATCCATTGTAGAAAGCCGAGCTAGATGATTCAACAAGTCTTTGGTCTTTTGTTAACACAGACGCTGCAGGCATTCAGAATTCTGCCTTAATTAAGCTTATAACAGAGGTCTGCCATAAAAAAGTTTCTAATTATTAGTATCTCTTTAAAAATTATTAATTTATTTGTTCATGTTCTTGGGTGGGGAGGAGGGGGGCTGGGGACTGGGGTTAGGGCACTCCCATTTGCTGGTTTGCTCCTCAGATGCCTGCCATCAGCTAGGGCTGGGTCATTCTATAGCCAAGAATTCAGTCCAGGTCTCTCAATCACCTGGGTCACCCCAACTACTTGAGCCATCACCTATTGCCTCCCAGACTGAAAAAATAATTATTAGTATATAACTATTTAAAATAATTATTAGTATCTTGACAGATACTTCTGACTTGCAAAGCATACTTTGAGCAACACTGTTTATTTATGCTAACCCCTTTTCCAATTTTCTTCAAAGTTAAAAGGGCTAAGAAAGGGTGCCGGGTTCTAGTCCCGGTTGCTTCTCTTCCAGTCCAGCTCTCTGCTGTGACCTGGGAGAGCAGTGGAGGATGGCCTAAGTGCTTGGGCCCCTGCACCCACATGGGAGACCAGGAAGAAGCACCTGGCTCCTGGCTTCAGATCTGTGCAGCACTGGCCATGGCAGCCATTTGGGGAGTGAACCAGAGGAGGGAAGACCTTTCTCTCTGTCTCTCTCTCTCACTATCTATAACTCTACCTGTCAAATAAATATAAAGGTCTAAGAAATATTTAGTATTGGCAGACCAGTCTCTAAATAATAAAACTATTGGAACATTGGACCTGCTCATGGTTCTGTGTCTTTAACATGACAAAACTAGCCATTTTCTCAGTTTAGCGGGTTTAATGTCCCTAATACAACCTTTTCCCTTCCTCTTCCCACATCATAAAAGAGGCAACATTGTAACTCTAAAGTTCAAGTCCTTTCAGATCAGTTATGGCAAGGTTTGAAAATGAAGAATGACATACATACTAATAAAGCAGGATGTGTATATGTAAATTCCTTAATAAACATTCTAATTACTGTTTCAATAAAGAAGAAATAATGTTTAGCTTGATGATAAAATGGCTAGATATTTGTCAAATCTATAGTCTCACCAGACCCTGTTACACATGTTATGCTTCATTTGAAGATGTTGCCTTGTTCTTCCTAAGATGTATCACCTGGATGTATGCTCACTGTATACATGTACGCATTATTCTATGAGCAATGTCACAAGGTGGCATTACTAGAGAAGTAATAATAGACTCATATAATATTGTCATCCAGAAAGCAATATTCACTTTCCAAAATAAGTGAATGGTGAATTCTTGATAGTTGTGATTCATGACAAGATATATGCTTGAGTTCAGTATTTTTAAGCCTCCGGGCTCCCAAACTGTCAAAAGTTAGCTTCAAGCATAAACTAATATATTAGAAATGCACTACACTGTACAGTATATCAAAGCCTGTAGGGTAGGTGAGAGGTGAGACAGAGGAAGAACTTTAAATAATGAGGAAAGGGAAAAAAGTTCATAAAAGTGAGAAGAAATTTTTTTAAAAAAGCAGAAGCCATGATTGGATGATTTTCTTCTGATGTCACAATTGCTCTACTCAACAATTAATGCAGAAATTAGGAAAGACCCACCAAGTTCAAGTATAAAATAGAGGTCCCTACCCATGCACTCTCCTTAACACAGGATATGCCTACTCTCATGCTACCGTTCCAGATGGAACCTTGATATTGGTAAGTTATATAAAATGGCCTTTAAACCAGATTTTCTTGCTCAGCATTGCTTATCTCTTATCATTAACATGTGCCTTCAGCCTGTTCTTCATGATAGTTTTAGGAATGGCAGGATCAGGGCACTCCTGATACTTTCTCTTCTAATCTCATCCTCTAACTCTCATCCTATAGCAGCAGTCCCTATATTCCTTCAGTATTGTTTGATTGTGAATAAATCCCTCTATTTCTTAGTCTTCCCTCTAATAATCACTTTTTCTACCCCATCTTGACACCTATTTTTACTGAAAACCAGTTAAATGGACATTTCCTCTTCTTATCTCTCCTTTGACTCCTGAAATCAGAGAGAAAGACTACTGTCCTTCCATTGTTCCACTGTGCATTCTCTTTTAAAGCCACTTCCTTCTGATTATATCAGATTCTTTCTATTTTCAACATTGTCCCCATATAAACACAAGATGTTCTCCAACCTTCTCCAGTGGTTTTAATGGCTCCTCAAAAATTTGAGATCTAACTCATCTTTGACCCTTCATTTCTCATTTTTCTCCCATATTCCATATCCAGAACTTTAGTTAGCACTATTGGCTTTGAAGTCAAAATATATCTTGATTCCAGCTGCTTTCCAAATTCACCAGCATTTTTCTAATCTTAGCCACAAGCATCTCCCATCTTCATTTCTGCAAAGCCCCTTAACTAGTCTCTCTGCCTCCGCTACTGCTCCTATATAGTTCCATCTTTGATTAATAGATAGTTACCCTAAAGCAACAGTCAAATCATTTTATCATTTAAAACCCTGAAAACCTTCCCTTTATATTTAAAAATAAAATCCAGAATTGCTAGAATGGCTACCAAAGGCTACATAATCTAGTATTCAAACCTCACCTCCCTTCAAGAGAAGACCCCACCAAGGAAATACATGCAAACTAAATGGAGATCAGGCAACACATCAACAGAGATCACCAGCATCACAAAGAACCAGACAAACCCAAGGGGAGGCCTTGCAATATTATGCTTACCTGGTAGTGGTTTAATAAGCCCATATGTTTACTGATGAAGGAGGCATTGTTGAGTGGCCAATGAGCCAGAAAGCTGCTGGTGTTCTACATTACTTTTCAAGGATTACCAATAAGGCAAAATAGCAAGAAGTGAGTGTTCAACAGTTTTAGAATTGGAGGCAACTATTGGAAAAACTAAAAAGTATTTTGGATTTTAATTCCAGTGAGTTAATACTCTTTAATAACTAGTTACTCTTTCTGACCAGTAGGTCTAGCAAGGACAATCTAATCACAACAGTGGGACTATAATCTCTATTCTGCAAGCCTTATCAATTCCTAAAATACATTGTGAATATTTGGATTTCAGTGCTTATTTCCTGCTAAATCTCAAACCATCCCTAAAAAGGTCTTTAGCTATTTACCAGTTGTTCTTTCTATTCCTCTTTCAAGCAGAATACAGTTTTTTTCCTTAGGCCCAGACGAGCAAGGCAATGAGGAAATGAATGAAAGAGATTTTCAAGAGATCCAGGGATGATATTACTGCAGGCTGTGGTTGTATATGGAAATATGGTGAAAAAGATCAAGAGAAGAGACAAATAATCAGTCCTTGGGATTTGAAATAACTACTTCAATGAATGTTTATTTGGCCTTCACAAAAACCAACACTGTACTAAGCTATCTAAAATCCCCAAACACATGCAGGTCATCCATATACAAAAAAACTAAATTTCAAATCAACATAAATTTTGTTCACTCCTCTGTAAAGTCACTTCTCATTAAACAACAACAACAATAAAGCCTGGAGCTGGAGTACATTATGCTGTGAAATAAGTCAGACACAGAAAGAAAAATACTGCATGATCTAACTTTCATGTAGAATCTAGAGAAGTGGAATACACAGAAACTGAATAGCATGTGAGGATAATGGAAGGGAGGAAATTGGAAGAAACAAGCCAGAGTAGAAATTCATAGTTATATATAATGACTAAATCTAGTCTTATCAAACACACACATACACATAGACAGACTCATACAGAAAGATATCTATGGAAGGTGATAAGTTAATTTGCTTGGCTGTAGTGATCATTTTACTATGTATATGTATATGTATATGTATATCAAAGCATGGTATACACCTTAAAATATACACAACAAAAATTTTATTGGAACAATTCATAAAGATTGTTTCAGATGGAGCAAAATGACTGTTAACATATCTAAGTATAGTTTGCATATTGAGGAATAGGATAAAACTCTATTCAGCAAACCTTAGTCTTTTGGTTGGAGAATTTAGTCCATTTACATTCAAGGTTAGTATTGGTAGATAAGAACTAAGACCTGGGGCCAGTGCTGTGGCACAGTGGGTTAATTCCCTGGCATGAAGCGCCAGCATCCCATATGGGCGCCAGTTGAGACCTGGCTGTTCCACTTCTGATCCAGCTCTCTGCTATGGCCTGGGAAAGCAGTAGAAGATAGCCCAAGTCCTTGGGCTCCTGCACCCATGTGAGAGAACTGGAAGAAGTTCCTGGCTTCAGATCAGCGTAGCTCCAGCCGTTGCGGCCAATTAGGGAATGAACCATAGGATGGAAGACCCCCCTCTCTCTCTCTCTCTCTCTCTGTAACTCTGACTTTCAAATAAATAAATAAATCTTTAAAAAAAAAAGAACTAAGACCTGTCATTTTGTTGATTGGGTGATGATTCTACCTGCACTGTTAGTGAATTTGGTGGTGTCATGTGTTTTTGTTGTTGATGTAGTTGTTGTTTACTTTTAATGTAGGATACCTTTCAGAATTTCTTGTAAATCTGATCTGATGATGGTGAGTTCTCTGATTTTGCTTATCTGGAAAATACTTCTCCTTCACTTTTAAAGTATAGCTTCACTGGATGTAATATTCTTGGTTAGAAGTTTCTTTTAAGATTTTGAATATACCATCCCACTCTCCTCTGGCATGTAGAGTATCCACTGAGAAGTCTGATGTCAATCTAATTGGTTTTGCCTTACATGTGACTTCATATCTTTCTCTTATTGTCCTTAGGATTCCTTCTTTTTATCTTTTGACAACTTGGGATTTTTTTCTTTTCAATTTTTTATGTATGTAATATGAAAAAATTTCAGATATTTCATATATACAGATTTAGGAGCTTAGTGATACTTTCTACCTTACCCTCCCACCCATGCCCTCATCCTTCTTCCTCCTTCCATTATTTATTTTAATTTTAATAATGACATACTTTTAGTTTATTTTCTAAGCTTAACCCTACAGTAGGTAAAGAATTCAACAAAAAGTAAAAAGAAAAAAACAAAACAAAACAAAACACTGTTTCTCAACAGTAGCAAAAAGGACTGTAAACAACAACCAAATCTCAAAATGTCAATTTCACTCATGTACATTGCATTTTTGTGCTCTATTAGTTATCATAGATCATGGAAAATATATAGTATTAGTTTTTTTGAGACTGGCTTATTTCACAAAGTATGATGATTTCCAGTTACATCCATTTTGTTGTGAAAGACAGATTTCATTCTTTTTTATGGCTCAGTAGTATCCCATAGTGTTTATATTAACTGCAATATGCCTTGGAGAAAAGGCAGAGTGGATAGTGAGAGAGAGAGAGAGACAGAGAGAAAGGTCTTCCTTTTTTCCATTGGTTCACCCCCCAGTGGCCGCTGTGGCAGGCGCACCATGCTGATCTGAAGCCAGGAGCCAGGTGCTTCTCCTGGTCTCCCATGCAGGTGCAGGGCCCAAGGACTTGGGCTATCCTCCACTGCACTCCCGGCCCACAGCAGAGAGCTGGACTGGAAAAGGAGCAACCCGGACAGAATCCGTTGCCTCGACCGGGACTAGAACCCGGGGTGCCGGCGCTGCAGGTGGAGGATTAGCCTAATGAGCCGCAGCATGGGCCTAAGATATGTTTTTGCTTGAGTCTATTTGGGGTTCTTTGACATTTTTATATCTGGATATCCATGTCTTTTTTAAGACTTGGAATATTCTCAACTATTATTTCATTTAGCAGATTTTTCAATGCCTTTTTCATTTTCTTTTCCTTCAGGAATATCTATATTATGACTATATGGTCATTTAACAGTATCCCATATTTTACATGGATTTTCTTCATTCTTTTTAATTATTTTCTCTTTAATTTTGGCTGATTGGGTTATTTCAAAAGCCTTGTCATCATGGTCAGAAATTCTTTCCTCCACTTGGTATATTCAGTTAAAGCTTTCAATAATATTTTTTACTTCATTGATGATTTCATCCTTCAAATTTCTATTTGATTGTTCTTAATAAGTCCTATCTCCTTTGTGATATTTTCATTCATGTCATTCTTAGCTAAAATCATGAGCAGCAGGGCACACAGCTATTTCTTTCCTACCTTGACATGGTAAGATGGTGGCTCACAATAGGCAGCAGGCCATACAACATGGCTGGCTGCAGTGGTGTCTCTCTCTTCTTCTTTCTTGTCCCACAGAGTCTTTGTTGCTTTACTTCTTCCTTATTGAAAATTTATGTCATTCAGATCCTTAGAAATGTGGCCCTTCCTTTGTTCTTCTGTTATCCCAGAGCAGCTGAAGTTGGTATAACTATAGTGTATTCAGCCATCTTGCAGAATCCCACATATAGTCCATTCTTTTTCTTGTCCAATATCCACAAGCACTGTTTTTCCTATAGTTAAGATTCAAAAATAAACCACATACCTTTTCATATTTTGTAACTTTCAAACTTAACAAACTCGATTGTACAGCCAGAAAAATGTATGAAAGTATTGTCTGGGGAGGTGGTTCTCAAAGTGAGGTCCCATACCAACAGTCTCAATATATTTGACCACTTGTTAGAAGTGACGTTTCAGACCAATTCTAGAACTGTTGAGTTAGAAACTAAGAAATTTGTATTTAGCAAGTCCTCTAAATAGATTCTGGTTATGGTAAAATAAAAAAAATCACTGGTCTAAAATTACTGACTAAAATTAGAGGTGCTTTTACACAGTAGGAGGAATCAACCCAAAGTCTCATAGGTATTGCATTCAGCCACAAGAATAGCATTCCCAGCTGATTCTCATTCTTCCTCTAGTTCTGCCATGATTCCCTTTCAGTGGTTACATCTTGTGGAGGAAACTAAAAAGCTAACCAGAATCTACAAAGAGATCAAGACACTCCACAACAACAAAACAAACAACCCAGTTAAAGATGAGCCAAAGACATAAACAGACATTTTTCAAAAGAGGAAATCCAATGGCTGACAGAAACATGAAAAATGTTCAAGATCACTAGCTGCCAGGGAAATGAAATTCAAAACTGCAGTGAGGTTTTGCCTCACCCCAGTTATAATGGCTTTCATACAGAAATCAACAAACAAATGCTGGTGAGGATATGGGGAAAAAAAGTAACCAAATCCATTGTTGGTGAGAATGTAAATTGGTAAAGCCACATGGAAGACAATATGGAGATACCTCAAAAATCTGAATATAGACCTACCATTTGACCCAGCCATCCCATTCCTGGGAATTTACCCAAGGGAAATAAAATAAGTAATAAAAGAGTTATCTGTACCTCCAAGTTTATTGCAGCTGAACTCACAATAGCTAAGACATGGAATCAACTTAAATGCCCATCAACCAAAGACTGGATAAATTATGGGATATATACACTATGGACTACTACATAGTAAAAAAAAGAAATCTTTTCATTTGCAGCAAAATTGATGAATCTGGAAAATATCATACTTAGTGAATTAAGTCAGTCCCAAAGGGAAAAATGCCATATGTTCTCCCTGATCTGTGAGAACTAATAGAGCACCTAAAAGGAAATCTGTAGAAGTGAAACTGACAGTTTGAGAAGGGATGACTTGATCTGTCCTTGTCTTGACTGTTGAGGAACAGTTTCTTTTTTCTGTGTTTTTTTTTTTTCTTTATACTATTTGTTAAACACTTTACTTAACATAGAGTTAATCATATGTGTATAAAGCCAATTTAGGATGGATCTCAGTGAAAAATAAGAATGGGAATAAGAGAGAGAGGAGGAAGTTTGTAATGGAAAGCTGTATAGTTCTGCATACGTTTCTACAGACTTAATTCTAAGAGTACAGTTTAAAACTTGTCATGGGGCTGGCGCCGCAGCTCAATAGGCTAATCCTCCACCTAGCGGCACCGGCACACCGGGTTCTAGTCCTGGTCGGGGCGCCGGATTCTGCCCCTCTTTCAGGCCAGCTCTCTGCTGTGGCCCGGGAAAGCAGTGGAGGATGGCCCAAGTGCTTGGGCCCTGCACCCCATGGGAGACCAGGAAAAGCACCTGGTTCCTGCCTTCGGATCAGTGCAGTGCATCGGCCGCGGCGGCCATTGGAGGGTGAACCAACGGCAAAAAGGAAGACCTTTCTCTGTGTCTCTCTCTCTCTCACTGTCCACTCTGCCTGTCAAAAAAAAAAAAAAAAAAAAAAAAAAAAAAAAAAAAAAAGCTTCTGGCTCCTTGTTTAAAAAAAAAAAAAAACTTGTCATTGTCATGGACTCCATATCCCATTTAGCTTGGTGGTAAAAATGCCATCTTAAGTGTTAAAGTGATCATATTAAGTGTTAAAGTGAACATATAGATAGGTTTAGTTGCTAAAGTGATTATAAAAATAGGATCAAGTGTCTAGTAATATTAATAGATGGAATTAAAAAGGAGAGAATGTTCCAACATGGGAAGCAGTCCACACAGTAGACTCATAGAATGACAATCACTTTAAGTAGCACTCTGGCCTAAGAATCAGCCCTTAGGGCTTCCTGATCTGGCTTAAAAACCTGTGAAAGCTGCCCTGGGGCACTCCTGGTGGAAGTCCACCAGGTCAGTGTGTGCCTGGATCTCTAGGTGGGCAGACTTAGGGGAGCAGGGTCAAGGGAACCCTTGTGCTCAGTGACTGGTCCACAGCAGGGTAAGGACCCTGAAAAAGCACATCAGCCTCAGCCTCCTTGCTAAAATAAAGTAAGAAAATTAAATTAATAGCCAGCCGGGAAGTTGCTATTAACAATACGGGCTGTGTGCACACTTTGGGACAGAAGAAAGCCCCACAAATAAAATTTACAGTGAGATAATAATATCTTTCTACAAAGATGTAGAAAAAATGAGATGCCTTTAATCTGGAAGGAGTATAAATTGAAGAAACAAACATTTTGGAAAACTCTAAAAACTTTCCCTATGGTCAGGAGATGTGGTGCCGCTGGTTAATCTGTGGCCTTCAACATTGGAATCCAATATCCAGAAGCAACAGCATTCCCTGACTCAGAACCTCCTATTGACTGTAGAGAAATCATTTTACACATTTCACAACAAGATTTTCCAAGGGTTCCCTTGCTAGAACATCAGCATTTTTCTGCTTATGGAATCATAAAAACAACAGAAAAAAAATCATTAATTTATAAGATGTAAAATTATAATAGGAGAAAATTTTATACCTATTTCTTAGGCACATTAACCTGGGCCTGAGAATGATATAAGACTGCTTATCACTGAGTTATAAAATGAAAATTCCTCTGTTTTCAAGGTTTAAGGTAAAAACTTGAATTCATTTCTTTGGACCCAGTATTCACCTGACAATTGGAATTGGTCTCTGCAACTTCTTGGAATGGATACTGGATCTGGTAGGTGAGACTTAGTTCCCTGGGCTCTGAAGGATCAGAAGGTCTCCACACCCCAGTCAGCTCCAAGTCACAGAGCTGAATAAACCTTGATTGGGGGAGGTCTTTATATGAAGATGAGTAAGCCGCACCCTGATGTGGTTACTGTAGCACAGAGGAAAGGGGAAGTATTTCCTATCATTCTTTGGGTGAAATCCTGAATCATATTTTTACATTCACAAATCAAATCAAGGAAGTTATGTTACTATTGGACATATCAATAAATATCAATGGAATATTTTCAGTAGCTGCTTGCTGAGCCAAACATAAACAGTAGTGAATAATAATACTAACGCTGATAATAATGATAAAATTACTATGTGAAAAAAAGTAAAATGCCACACATTTTGTAATTTTAGTTACATGAACCTGTAGATTAAGTGATTATGAGAATGAGGGAGGCCCATTTGTCTGGTGAGTGATTATTGGTGGATTACATACAGGTGAAGGGTACAAAGTTAAGCCAGAGGGCAGAAAGAACCAGAGAGCACAAGTGGAAGATGAAGATTTTATCTAAAGTGAAACAGAAACAGAAATTGGACTTAGAATGCAAAGATTGTCAGAAACTAAACTAAAACATTTTTTTTGGTTTCTTAAAGTTTGTATTCCTTTATTTAAAAGCAAGATTATGGCAGGTGGGGGGAGAGAGAGAGAGACTGTTAGTTCACTTCACAAATAGCAGCAATAGATTGGGCTCATCCAAGCCAAAGCAAGGAGCTAGAGCTTCCTCCAGGTCTCCCAGTAAAACGTAGAGGGCTAAGCTCTTGGGCATTTGACACTGCTTTCCTAAGCATGATGGTAGGGAGCTATATTGGAAGTAGAGCAGCTGGGACTCAAACCAGAGCTCCCACATGGAATGCCAGCATTGTGAGCATGCCCTAATCCACTATGCAGAAGGCCAGCCCCTAAATTAACCATTTAAGAAAACATCTGAGACCATGGAGCAGAGGTCTGGGGGCCACTCTGGGGGAAAAAAATACTGGGAAATGTTCACAGAATTGGAACAACCCAGAGAGCAGCATCTGAAAGACCCTAACTATGGGTGTGGGTTTGTGATGTAAACTACAACAGGACCAGAGTCCTGCAAGGAGGGTGGCAGCATGAAGGAGGTGGTTCCTCTAAGGCAGAGGAGAGCCACAAAGCCTTCTGCCATCCTCCTGCCCTCTAATGTACTGCCAGTGTCAACTTGTGCAAAAGCCTGGCACTCTCAGCCCTCAGTGAAAATGTCTCATGGAACCATGTGCCTCAGGTCAACTTACGTACATCTCCCAAACCCAGTCTACATTTTGCTTGTCTCTTAGCCTCTGGGTACTGTTTTCTGTACCTTGCTAATCCAGTTAATCACTTTCCTACCTTCCCTGTAACCTCATCATGGAAATCCAATTTGTTCTAAAGACAGAGGCTCTCAGTGAGTGGGTTTGGTGGGTGGGTCAGGTGAAATCCTCTAAAAAGGGACACACCCAGAGGAGTTTAGACCAGAACAGAGGATCCTGATCTGGAAGCAGCTGTGCATTGGAGAACTGAAATGACCAATCACATCTGCATTTCCAAAGGTGAAACCACTCATAGCACACACTGTGAGTATTGAATTTAGTGGACAGGCCTGCGTGTTTAATTTCTTTTACAAATATATTTTAAGTTTAAAAATCAGTTAACAGATCTTTTATCAAAGCAAACATGTGACTTTTCTACTGATATTAAGTGATATCAATATTGAAAATATCCATGACTAGAACTTTTGTATATATCGATATTTATTTTTTATTCTATGTCTTCATGCATTACTAGATATTTAAGGTATTTTGGTATAGGTTCCCAATTTTCACCCAACTCATAAAGCACCTAATGCCCTCAGTTGAGGAATGCATGTGCAGTGTGCTATGCACATCTGAAGCTTCAGAATCCATTTAATCCATTATCTGAGCATAGACAGAAGACCTTCAGAAAAAAATACTGCATGTGCTTAATATTTAGACATTTCTCTTGTCATTATGCCCTTAACATTGCACTATAATGGAAGTTATAGGCAAATACTATACCATTTATATAAGGGATTGAGTATCTGTGAATTGTGGTATCTGTCAAGGTCTTGTGGAACCAATTTCCTGTGGTCACTGACAAATGAATAATAGTTTTTTGGAAATCAGAATAATCCTAAATGTGTCTAGATAATTTGAAAGCCCTTATTTTAAGGGTCCACTTACTATCCCTAAAAAACCTTTAATTTTTAGATTAAATATGTAAACTATTCAAAATAGATCCCAGGAAGAGAAAAGTGCTCCCAAGAAATGACATCTGCCACTTTGGGAAAGACTGAAAATAAGGATGAAGATATCATGCCTCTGTTAGCTGCATCTATAGATATTCTACAGTAGGAAGGAAACCCAATGTTTTATTTTCATTTCTGGGGGCTTGTTTTAAAGAACAATTGACCAATAGTTGCTGCCCATTGTTGTAGTTGAGTGTTCACCTTTTCAGAATGTGACCATCCCTTTGATGGGGATGAACTGACTCTGGGAAAATTATACTTTTCTCAAATTGGCTTTGTAGTGTTATAAATACACTGCTAGCATCAAAGAATTTTATATACTACATTATTAGTTCAACAAAGACCCTCCCACTCACCCGTCATAAAAGAACAGTGTCATTACTATAGTTTTGTTAGGAGTCACAAAAAATGTTTTACTGAAGAAAAATATTCCCTTAATTGTTTATCATTAGATAGAGAATTTTGAGTAATTTTTACTTTTCTGTGTAGATCAATTAAAAAGTATATATTTTTTTCATAAGTACTGTCTCATTCTTCATGGCATATAGGAAATTAATATTTTACTTCTTTCTACACTTTAAAAAGTATGATATTTCCCTCATTATAAATTAGTAATTTCTATATGGATTGCTGTTGTGCTGCTGCTAAAAACAAAGTTAATAAAGGGTATGGGCACACTGAAACAAACCATCAACTGTAATACCAGTCAGACATGAAATATATCAAACATTGTTTAAATATTAAGACAGGAAAATGCTCCTTCTATATTAAATAAATAATTAAGATTTGAATTTGTCATATGGTATGAATGTAGGCCAATATCATCAATAGGGGTATGATCTAGTGCAAAGTATAGACACACACACATACATAGCAAAAGGAAGAGGAGGAGGAAATACATTTAATATTGGTATTGTAGGGGCCAGCACCATGGTGCAGTAGGTTAATCCTCTACCAGCAGTGCCGGCAACCCATATGGGTGCCGGTTCTAGTCCTGGCTGCCCCTCTTCCAATCCAGCTCTCTGCTTTGGCCTGGGAAAGCAGTAGAAGAAGGTCCAAGTGCTTGGGCCCCTGCACCCGCATGGGAGACTAGGAGGAAGTACCTGGCTCCTGGCTTTGGATCGGAGTAGTGCCGGCCATTTTGGCCATCTGGGGAGTGAACCAACGGAAGGAAGACCTTTCTCTCTGTCTCTCCCTCTCACTTTCTGTAACTCTACCTCTCAAATAAATAAAAAATTTTAAAAAATTGGTATTGTTTTCCATAAAAAATTGGTACTCAATCCTTCTTGTGCATTAAAACTATCTGGAGAAATTCTGAAAAACACTGCTGATCAGCTCTCATTCTAGGCAAAGGGAGAAGATGGTGGACGGGCTCAATGTCCTGCGACAGTACAACATCCAGAAGAAGGAGATCATGATGAAGGGGGACAAAGTGATCTCGGGCGAGTTCTCCTGGCCCAAGAACGTGAAGACCAACTATGTGGTGTGGGGGACTGGAAAACAAGGCCACCCTAGAGAGTACTACACATTGGATTGCATCCTATTTTGACTGAATAATGTGCACCTTTCTCATCCTGTTTATGTTTGGCTCGGCAAGCAGCTACTGAAAATATTCCTGTGGTTAGAAGACCTGACCGAAAAGCTCTGCTTGGCTATCTCAATGGTGAAGCGTCAACATCTGCAAACACTGACAGAAATGCCCCCCTGGAGCTAGGTCTTCAGCGATCTACTCAAGTCAAAGGAGCTGCAGACGAAGTTCTGGCAGAAGTAAAGAAACCACGAAGTGAGGATGAAGAGTGTGTGCACCTTGATAAAGAAAGATTGGCTGCTCGTTTGGAGGGTCCTAAAGAAAGGATTGTACAGACTGAACATATTAGGTCTATGTCTGAAGCCATGTCTGTGGAAAAAATTGCTGTGATCAAAGCCAAAATTATGGCTAAGAAAAGATCTACTATCAAGACTGATAGAGATGATGTTATCACTGCCCTTAAACAGAGGAGTTTTGTAGATGCTGAGGTAGATGTGACTCGAGATATTGTCAGCAGGGAGAGAGTGTGGAGGACAAGAACAACCATCTTACAGAGCATGGGAAAGAATTTTTCCAAGAATATTTTTGCAATTCTTCAATCTGTAAAAGCCAGAGAAGAAGGGCATGCCCCTGAATAGTGACCAGCCCCAAATGCGGCACCTGTGGATTCCATGATGCATACGAAACAGCCGATCCTGGCTGCTTACAGCAGATATGATCAGAAGGGATTCAAAAGCAAGGAAGAAATGGAAGGCTTCAAAATTGACACTATGGGCACATACCATAGTATGACGCTGACATCTGTAATGGAAGGTGCATCTGCCCGGAAGGCTCAGACTCCTGCAGCACAGCCATTACCAAGACCAGTTTCACAAGCAAGACCTTCCCCAAATCAGAAGAAAGGTTCTAGAACACCAATTATTATAATTCCTGCAGCTACCACCTCTTTAATAACCATGCTTAATACCAAAGATCTTCTAGAGCATCTTTCAGATGAAGAAACAGGGTTGTCAACGAGAAGAAAAGACCAAATGCAACTGGGAGGCATTGAAATTAGCATCACAGTACCTTTTAGAGTAGTAGACCAGCCCTTTAAACTTAAGCCTCAAGATTGGGACCAGGTTGTAGCAGTTTTTGTAGAGGGTCCTGCTTGGAAGTTCAAAGGTTGGCCATGGCTTTTGCCTGATGGGTCACCAGTTGATATATTTGCTAAAATTAAAGCTTTCCATCTCAAGTATGATGTTCATCTAGATCCAAAAGTTCAGAAATGGGATGTAATATTGTTAGAACTGAGCTATCACAAATGTCATTTGGATAGACCAGTTTTCTTATGGTTCTGGGAGACACTGGATAGATACATGGTGAAGCATAAATCCCACTTGAGATTCTGAATTGCTTGATTCCCCCTTTTATGAAAATCTGGATTAAAGAACAGGGATATATATATACCTTGATCTAGAGACTAAGACTCAAGTTCTATGAATTTATCAAGAACTTAACAAGTGAAGAAGGTCACAGATCGATCTTTTTATAGGACCCTATTTGATGCTTTGTGCTTCAAGAGGATGATGCTTGTCATCCATTTAAGCAAACTTTCAGCTTACAACTATTTTTTTAATATTAGCCTTCTAGTCTGTAATTGAAATTGTATATTTTGATAGAAGTTTTTTTTTCTATTGGTTATATTAGCATTACTTAAAACTTGTTTCTTTAGAAAAGAGATACAGAATATAAATGTGTGTATATTTAGAGGTTAAAGGCTCTCTAAGCCATCCTGCTTCTGATTTTTCATTGCTCTATTAATTCCTTTGACTGAAAATGCTATGTGATGAATGGTGTTAAATTTAGTCATGGAAACTTCCAAAAACAAGCAGAGGGATGTGACTATTTTGAATGAGTCAAAATGTCAACCTGTAAGTCTACTATATCTACATTTATTCTTTTCAAAAAGGAATAATGAAGAATCAAGAATAATTCTTCAATTTTGGTTGAACTGTTCAGCCTTTATCAGACTTTTCCTTACAAGTGAATACAGTTCATGAATGTACATTCTTCTCCCTGACTTTGGTGATTTTAAAACTTAGAATGATATATTACTATCTGTAATATCTTTCCACTTGGAAAAATCTCAAAATACAGATTAAAAACATAATAGGCTGTACTACATTTTATTTTATTTTATTTTGGGAGCCAGAGTAGGAGTTGGGAAAAGGATTATGTGTCAGCTGTATTGCAGTGCAACTTTAGCATCCTTATCTTTTCTTGTAAGTCTACCTGTGATTCTTATTTTATATGGTATTGGATTTCCAGTCTTCTATTTCTGGCATGTCAGTTTTGGTGTTCTTATCTTTCATTATCCCTAAATATTGATAAACTCCTGACACCAAAGAACACATTTGCTTGATTAAGTGTCTGAACAGAACCAAGATAAAAACACTGGTATTTTTATGTGTGTATTCAATATGGTATAAAATATAAAACCTTTATTTTAACTCTGTAAAATATTTTACTATTTCCCTACAGAGTGTTGTATCCAAGTGTTGTATAATCAATGACCGTTTTTCTTGAGTGTTGATCTCATCTGTTACTACTTAAAAGGAACTGAGGACTTTTATTCCCCTAAATTGTTTTATATGGGAGAGCCAATTTTGAATTTCCAAGAAAACATAGTAAAGATTTATTTGTGTTTGTCTAGGTCAAATTCGGTTTCAGGATTACAGTTGGAATATTTATAATTTTTATAGCTCAAGTTTAAATATGTTCCTTGGGTATATTGGAAATAGTACTAAATATTAGTGATGAATTGTTCTTGACTTGCTTCTAAATTTGAAGTTAATGCTTATAGTTTTTTTAACCATGAAAATACCCAGCGCCCAAACCAGGACGAGAACCCAGGGTGCCGGCGCTGCAGGCAGAGGATTAGCCAGGTGAGCCACAGTGCCGGCCACCCTTAGCTTTAAGAGAGAAATTCCCTATGACAAAGCAGTGTTGCCAAATGCTGGACACCAAAATGCAAATCTCCATCTCAACATGACTGAAGGTTTGTTCTGAATGTATGTTTTTCTCCCAGAGTGCATTTTTAGATGAGGACACATTTACAACTAAGTGAATAGGTGAATGATACCAAAATGCAAAAGTCACAACAGTTAGGGACCAACTGAATGTGTCTCTGGGAACCACTGGGTGACATTGTCTACAGACTCAGTGCTCTCCTACAGGGCTTCTCCCAGGAGCGCTCACTCCATGGCCCTGGACTCTAATAGGTGCCCATTTATTGGCTTTACTCCTCAGCCACAACACCGAGGACCACACTCTTCCCTTTTTAAATCAATTTATACACTGCAGACAGCTCAGAATCAGGAAAAGCCCCCAAATACCAATAATAGCTGTGCTTTTTTTTTTTTTGGTAAAGAAATTTTATCTTTTTTTCTTAAGATTTCTTTTTTATTTACTTGAAAGTCAAAGTTACAGAGAGGCAGAGGTAGAGAGAGAGAGATCTTCCATTAACTGGTTCACTCCCCAAATGGCCACAATATCTGGAGCTGGTTGGATCTGAAGCCAGGAGTCAGGAGCCTCCTCCAGGTTTCCCATGTGGGTTCAGGGACCCAAAGGCATGGGCCATCTTCTAATGCTTTCCCAGGCCATAGCAGAGAGCTGGATTGGAAGTGGAGCAGCCGGGACTCGAACCAGCTCCCATATGGGATGTCAGCACCTCAGGCGGCAGCATTACTCGCTTCACCACGGTGTTGGCCCCAGCTGCTATCTCTTTTTTCCATTTTCTCCATCTGTTTTTTCCTCAATATTTTTAGATTTTATTTCCCCACTTCTATTTTGGGTAGCTGGCTTCTTGGCAAAAAATTTTTCTGCTCTGTATTATCCATAAGTTATTTCTACCAATTTTAAGGGTACAATTTGATAATTTTGATTTTCATTAAGTAGCATGGAATAGCAAATGGCATACTATGACTGATTGTGTAAAATAGCAAGAGATATGATTATCCATTTTTAAAAAATGAATATTTTTCAAATAGTAGAAAGGCAGAGAACAATAGAAAGTCCAGCTATGGCAAAAAATAAAGGTAGGATTATAAGATTCAGGTCCTGGAGAAATATAAAACTCCAAAGTCCATGCCACCTGGTGTGTGTCCAAGAGGTGATGGCAGCCTCAGACCACAGGACATTGCAGGTGTGTGCCAGCTGCTTCTCCAGGTCAATGTTGCTGCTTAGCAACCAAGCTTGTGGAAATGAGATTCCTTGGCTGCTCCAGGCTCCAACTAACCAACTAAGATAAGACTCCTGCATGAGCTAGCCTTAAAGATTTAGGGATCCAGGGATAGAGCAGCCTCCTTCAAAGAAATATCTATGGACTTCCCTCAAAACAGCAGTGGTCCCAAGGTTCCAGTGCAAAGCCAAGTCAAGTTTGCTGGGTGTCTCCCTGAGACACACTGGCTGTTCCAGGCCCTGGGAGATGCTCTGGTGAGTCGTAGAATCTTGGACAGCTGGCTGCCAGTGGTTGGTGGAAACTTGGGAAAGATGGCAACTTCTATGCAGGGGGCAGGGCGACCTTGCAAGGCATGGAGTTAGAAGGAAGGGAGTGAAGAGCTGTCAAGATCCTGGTGATTCAATGGGCTGAGCTCAAGGACCTGGTTATCTTCCTTTGTCCAAAATATCTGGCACTGCCAAAGGGTCCTGTGCTTCTCCTCAAATGTGGGTGTGGGAAGAAGGAGGAAGAGCTTCAGAGAAGAGGCAAAATCTGTCCCCACCTTGTCAGAGTGCACTGAGGCTCAGCCCAGGGACAAGAAGCAGATCATGGGGCCAACCTATGGCTTAGTGGTCTACAAGTACTGTTGTGTTGCCGGCATCCCATATGGGTGCTGGTACTTGTCCCAGCTGCTCCTCTGCTGATACAGTTCTCTGCTATGGCCTGGGAAAGCAGTAGAAGATGGTCCAAGTGCTTGGGTCCCTGCACCCACATGGGAGACCTGGAAGAAGCTCCTGGCTCCTGGCTTCCAAGTGAACCAGCTCTGGCCTTTGCAGCCATTTGGGCAGTGAACCAAAGGATGGGAGACATTTCTCTCTGTCTCTCCCTCTCTCAAATAAATAAATAAATAAATAAAATCTTTAGAAAAAGAAAAACAGACCTGGGGGAAATTAATGGGGAGGATTCCATAGACCTTTTCTGCTGTCCTCCTGGTGCTCAGTTTCTTGGATAGGGTGGAGCCTAAGCTCTCATGGCTCTGCCAGTCACTGTCCTGAGCCAACTCCTGCCTCTGAGTGGGGAACTGGGTGATTTCCTTTACCCTGCCCAGCCTGGGAGGAGGGCATGGAGGGATGAGCCTGTGCAGCAGGGAAGCCCCAACTCAGTGCGCTGCAGGAGCAGATCTCCAAGTGGCCAAGGGGAGGTCCCAGCACCAGTCTACCGGGCCAGTGTGTTCCTGGTCCTCCACGTGGGCCGATTCAGAGGAGCCAGATCAGGGGCAATTCTTGCACTGAGTGGCTGTGGCACCCACATGCCAAGGGCCAGGAAAAGCTGTGAATCTTAGTATTTGGGCACAGTGAGAAGGCCTTTGGTATGCTCTGAGAAGCTGGAAAAGTTGGGTCCAGACTCTCAGTGGTACAGAGAGGGGCCCAGAAATCCAGCCCAGGAGAAAAGGAAACCTTTGGGTCAAGTAAACTGAGTTTCTGAAGCCCATGTTGAAAGCCAGAAATGCTTCCGAGGCTTGGCTGTGTGGTCCTTCTTCATTCCTAGAAAAGAAACCAGAAAATAGCCCTCTAGATGCATCCTGTAGCCACAAAAGGATGAGAGCTTTGCTTTTGAGGACTCTAAGCCTGTAAAGTAGGGAGAGAAGTGAGTTTCTTGTCCTAGACTGCTCTTTCCGCCAACAGTCATCTGGATCCACACCCAGTACCCAATTTTCTGGTTATTCAGTGGTGCCTGGCAAGTGCCACTGAGTTCAGCTGCCAGAAATGAGAGAAGTCTGGCTCTTAGCTCAAGTGGTCCCACAAGAGGCCTGACTTCATGCAGTATCTGTGTGTTATTAAACCTCAGTTCATGGAACTGACCACTTCACAGATGATATAATTACTTCACATTTCAGTAAACATTCCTTTCATGATTACACCTGAAATATTTTCATTCTTGTTGTTTATTGAAGACATAAATATGACATTTCATTATAAAATTTGGCAAAGATTTATTTTTAAACAAATTTAACTGATATATGAAATGAGTATAGTTTATGTATGGCATACTTGTGATGTTTTGATCCACGCATAAACTGTAATCAATCTAGATAATATTCATATTCATCTCCTCAATCATTGCTTTCTGGTGAAAACATACAGAATCCTTTCTTTTTGCTTTTATGTGTTAGAGAAATCCACAGCACATTTCCATTATCTATAGTTTTTTAAGTTTTCCTTTATAGAGAGAGGATCATTGCTTTATAAATGATTTTCCTGTTCCGTTAGTTTATACAGATCATTCTGTGGAAACCTCAAAGTCAACATAATGGAATGGAATTTTGGATTTGCCCTCTAGTGGTCATACATGTCTATCAATGTACTGAGAGTTTGTTGAATAATCTTGCTGGATGATGCACTAGGCTCAAAGTGAATAATTTGAGGATCCACCTTGTAACAGAGTCATGGAGTTCCTTGAACACAATTGAGCTGAGTTTTTTTAATGACCTGGACATGCAGAAATGTTCATGTGTCAGGTACTTGCATCTACCCAACCAGGTCAGATGTGAACGGAAATTTACACACCCTTCCTAGGGTTTAGTGAACTGACATAGACAACACTCACTCTGCTATGCAAGCCAGATTCAGATATGTGGATAAAACTTTCTTAGCACATGGATGCATCTTGCACCTCAGAGAGCCTTATATAGCAGTGGGCCACTTCTTTCCTCAGACCATTATCCACTGCAGAAAGAGAACAATCTGATCAATGAATGATATGTCCATGTCCCAAACATAAAGATTTTCTGCTCACAGAGTCACTTGCTTTGTAAGAGAACAAAAAACAGAATAAGGGAAGCAAAATGAATTGATACCCTCATCAGTGAAGCTCAAGCGTTCTTGTGACCTTACAGCATAAAATATTCAAATAAGAGAGAGAAATAAGAAAAAGAATTTGGACGTTATCACGTGTTGCATAAAGTAGGGATTGGAGGTTGATATCTGGAATGTTAATTTTTTTCAATAATTTTGAATATATTTATTTGTTTTTTTGAAAGGCTGACATACAGAGTCACAGAGGAATCTTCCATCTGCTAGTTCACTCTCCAAAACCCACTACATTGAATGGACCAAGCCTAAACCAGGAGCCAGAACCTCAGTCCAGGATCTCTTATGTGGATAGCAGGGATCAAAGTACTTTGCACATAACCTTTTGCCTCCCAGTGAGTGCATTAACAGGAATCTGGGTGGGAAGCTGAGGTGGGACTGAATTCCGGCCACTTTGACATGGGGTGCAGGTGCCCAAGTGACTTCACTGCTCTGTCAGATTCCTGCCCCTAAACAGCTTATTCTGAGACAAACATACAAGCTTTTTCTTTACTACAAGTATTTTTCAGTTTTTTCTTTAATACCATTAATAAATATTAATACTTTGATATGATACAGATATTTACTGGGAAATTATCTATGTCTGGTCACAATAGCAAACATAAAATATATGCCCACATGAGTAATGTCTGAAAACAATGTTCCTATCACCATATCTGCACTGATCCTGGATTTAGCCTAATCATGGTTTCAGCCAGCCCTCTGTTCTCTTGACCTGCTGTCTAGTACAGGCTTCACAGGATTGGGCTGTGCTCACAGGTCCCTCATCACTTACTTCTTGTCATAGTTATGCGATACTATTGGAAAGATTCTGCTTATGAGAATATTAACAATAAAAGTGTTACTATCTGATTGTGTTGGTAGACCAAATTTTTCTGATTTTATGAATCATTATAAACATAGTGTATGATAAACACACTTGGAATATAGAATAAATTTGAAACATCCTGTGCCATATTAGATCTTTAAAAAATGCAGCAATCTGAGTAAACATACACTTTTCTCATCCACGGAAGGGAACTGAATTGATAATTTTTTGAGAATTAATGCAAAAATGTAACCATCCTGTGCTGAGTTTCTGGAAAATCATTCTCTGAGAGTAGTATTTCTGATTACACTACAGAGACTTTTATCCTATGTGTTATGACAAAAATACCACAAAGCTTATCAGACTATGCAGATTTAAGGGATTGGGCAAACACAAAGTTTCAGAACAATGGACACTTAGTAGTGATATGTGTGAGTGCCATTCTGATGTTGTGAAAACATTCCCCAGAAAACCACTCCTGTCTCTGAACATGGACTCTCCCTGCTCACCTGAAGTAACTCCATGTCCGGCTTGTGGCATGTTTCAACCACTTCTCTGTATGTTTCTTCCAGCCGGTGTTTCTGTTGGGTCATTCTTATTTCACTGTCCTCGAGCTTTTGGACAATCTGCTGTGCTTCTCTGTGCAGCATATGCAGCTGCAGTTGCTCCTCCTCATAGAGCAATATATGCATCTTCACATACTGAGCTTTTATCATCACCTGCCTTAAGGACACATATTCCTGTAGAGATATTAGGTTAGGAGGATGACACGTCCTCATGCTCAACAGAAAATTGAAACTTCCAATATGACTTCCTGAGCTGCTTGAGACACTACATCCCATATGAGCACTTGTTCGAGTCTCCATGCTTCAACTCTGGCTTCCTTTTCATGTGTCTGGGAACAAGGCACAAGATTGTCCCAGGACCAGGGAGTCTGCCCACTTACATGGGAGACCTGGATGGCATTCCAGCATCCTGGATTCAGTCTGATTCAGCCTTGGTCATTCCAGTCAATTGGGGAGTGAACTAGCACATGGAAGATTTATACTCTCGCTTGCTCTCTCTCTTCCCTTCACACCACACATATGCATACTAACCCACGCTCTATCCCTCCCTCACTCCTTCCTTTGATCCCCCCCGCCCCTCAGTTGGTGAATGGGCTTGGGAAGATAGGTGCCTATATTTGCTCTATCTCTTAGACTCTTTCTCATGCTTCTTCAGGGTTCTTACTCTATCAACTATTTCTGTTCTAACCTAAACCTTCTTGCATTTGTTCTGTTGCTTTGCTAGATTCTTCTAAATATTTAAAAATATTTAGGCATATTCCACATTGCACAGATTTTTATGAATAATTCCACTTCCCCTATATGATTTCTGCTTCTCATTTCTTTTTCCAGAGCCATGCTTAGTTTGGTATCATCAGTGTCTGTGAAGGTATATGTCAACCTTCATCACTATAGTAGGAATACCTCTGATGACCTGTTTTCCATATGTAGTAGTATCTTTCTCACTTGGCTGGCACAGAATTTGTGATTGCTGAGTTATCATTTGAAAGCACCACTAGATCTGGGAGGAAATAATCATACTTTCATGGTGAGTGGCATTTGTCAAAAGGTATAAAGCATTTTAGTAGTTGCATAAAATCTTTCTCATTCTTACCTTGAATGAATGAATCTTTCTATTTTCCTGATGCAAACTGTTTTTCAACTCTTGGATCTGTTCCCATAAAGCTTTCGTTTTGTTTACAAATTTCTCCTGCAAAATAATTATGATTTATCAACATGAAAGAAGGTCTCGTATATGTCATGATGTTACAAAAAGGAAATGTCACTTGTTAAGAGAATAGTGATGGTTTTCTTCTTTTTTCCTGAGAAGTTTTAAACAGAGTAGAGTGTTTATATTTTCACATACAGTTCTGTTTTGAATCTTGTTTTTTAAAGATTTATTTATTTATTTGAAAGTCAGAGTCACATAGAGAGAGGAGAGACAGAGAGAGAGAGAGAGAGAGAGAAAGAGAGAGAGAGAAAGAGAGAGAGAGGCCTTCCATCCGATGGTTCACTCCCAGGATGGCTACAATGGCCAGAGCTGCGCTGATCCGAAGCCAGGAGCCTGGAGCTTCTTCCAGGTATCCCATGTGGGTGCAGGGGCCCAAGGACTTGGGCCATCTTATACTGCTATCCCAGGCCATAGCAGAGAGCTGGACCAGAAGAGGAGCAGCCGGGACTAGAACTGGTGCCCACATGGGATGCCGGCGCTTCAGGCCAGGACATTAACCCGCTGCCCCACAGCACTGGCCCTGTTTTGAATCTGATATTTGGGATATAGGAGGAAACAGAGACTTACAGGAAAGGTTGAAAGAATACTTAAAGTCAGTATACTCCACTTCCTGAGAAAACATTGTTTATGTTACTTGGCTGTGAAGCAGTCACAGTTGCAGCACAGGCCCAAGTTTCTGCTGATGACCACTTGCACCACACCTGCACCAGCTTCACACACTTCTAAGGGGACTTCCAATCATGACAGCTCAACTCAATTGTGATTATGTTGCCACACTGAGCAAGAACATGGAAGGACAATTTCACATCTTGGGATTCACAGGGAAAAATCACTAATTCACAATCTCCATTCTCATACATTTCCACTCCATTTCCACAAATCCCCATCTTTCTTTCTAGTTCAGGATCCCAGAGAATCCACATGGCTCTGGAGGCATTACTCACCCAGGACTCCTCAGCAGCACATTCCACCATGGTGTGGCCATGTGATTCGGGCTGTGGGAATTCAGAGAGAGGCTGACAGTGCAGTCTCTTGTACACCTCATGGAGGAGCCCTGCTGCTTCTGTCTGTGCAACAGGGACCTGCTCTTGCAACCTGGTGACCTGGTTCAATTGGTACTTTCTGGCAGTAGAAGCCAGCTTCTTGAGCACAACATTGGTTTTGAAGTTTGTCTTCTCTGACATCTCCTTACACATTGGGCAGCACATGGGGGTCTTGGCTTCCTCCCAGCTCAGAGAAAGGCAGGATCTACAAAAGTTGTGTCCACAGTCTATCATAACTGGGTCTAGGAAGAAGTTCATGCCAATTGGGCATGTGAGTTCCCGCTGGAAGACTTGCAACGTGGCTGGATCCCTGACTCTATTAAGATCCTTTAAAAACAGAGAGAAATAATGTTTTTCTTTCCTGATGAGAGAAAGCAAAGATCTATGTACAGTTTTCTGTCACTATTTGGGCTCTGACACATTGAGTTATTAAATTGCCCCCAAACAAAGCAAGACTTGCTGACTATAGACATGCTGGGCCTATAATCTGACAAACATAAGAAAGTAAGACAAATACTATCTTTGTTTAAAGTAAGTAACACTGGACAGCATCTTAAAGCACTGAGTGTTGGTTTGAGTCCCAGCTGCTCCGCTTCAGATCCAACTCCCTCCTGATGCACCTGGGAAGGAAGCAGAGCATGGCTCATGTCCTTGGGCCCCTGCACCAACGTGGGAGACCTGGAAGAAGCTCCTGGATCATAGCTCCTGGCTTCGAATTGGCTCAGCTGTGGCTGTTGGGGCCATTAGGAGAGTGAACACACGAATGGAAGACCTCTGTCTGTCTCTCTCTCTCTAACTCGCTCTGTAAATGTGTTGTTCAAATAAATTTTAAAAGTCTTTAAAATAAATAAGAACAAACTAAGTAACACTTATTTGGAGAAATTTAAGATTGGATTGTTGGGTGTTGGCACTGTGTCAAAGTGGGTGAGGCTACTACATGCAGTGCCTGCATCCCATATGGGAGCCGGTTTAAGTCCGGGCAGTTCCACTTCCAATCCAGCTCTCTGCTATGGCCTGAGAAAGCACTGGAAGATGGCCCAAGTGCTTGGGCCCCTGCACCCATGTGGGTGTCCCGGAAGATGCTCCTGGCTCCTGTCTTTAATTCAGAGGAACTCTGGCCATTACAGCCATCTGGGGAGTGAACCAATGGATGGAAGACCTCTCTCTCTCTCTCACTGTCTCTCTATTTCTCTGTCTCTTTCTCCATAACTCTGCCTTTCAAATAAATAAATAAATAAATTTTTCAAAAAAAAAGATTGGATAGTAAAAGATGAGGTGATTCTAAGATTCATTTGCTTTAAGTGGCCTAGAGACAATATAAAATCAATATTTCTTTCTGAATCTCTCCCTCCTCCTCCTCCTCCTCCTTCTTCTCTCCCTCCCCCCTTCTCTCTTCCGAGTTCCTATTGCTATGCTATTCATTTCATCCAGGACTCCTTGATTTTAACACACACACAAACAGTGGAACTCCATACTAAATGTCTACATTCTCTGCCTACCACTTCACAGAGGTACTTTTCTGAGATCATGTTAAAAGAGATGAGATTTAAACCAAGCTTGTTTGATTTAATCAGTGTTAAGTTGAATGTTCTACTTTTAAAACAATAAGCAAGTGAATTTCTTTTTCAGCTTATAGCAAAATTTTCCTTCAAGAAAAATATATACAAATCATTTACAGTTTGAGAAAAATAGTATTTTCCCAGAGTCATTCATCCCATCAAAGGGATGGTCACATTCTGAAAAGGGGAACAGTCAAGTACAGCAATGGGCAGCAACTATTGGTCAATTATCCTTTAAAACAAGCCCCCAGAAATGAAAATAAACACTGGGTTTCCTTCCTAATCTAGAATATCTATAGATGTAGCTAATAGAGGCATGATATTTTCTTCCTATTTTCAGTCTTTCTCAAAGTGGAAGATGTCATTTCTTGGGAGCACTTTTCCTGGGATCTATTTTGAATATTTTTCATTATAGTCTACAAATCAAAGGTTTATCAAGGATAGTAAGTAGACTCTTAAAATAAGGGTTTTCAAATATCTTGACACATTTAGGATTATTTTAATCTCCATAAAAACTATTATTCATTTGTCAGTGACCACAGGAAATTGGTTCCACAAGACCTTGACAGATACCACAATTCGCAGATACTCAATCCCTTATATAAATGATATAGTATTTGCCTATAACCTCTCATTATAGTGCAGTGTTAAGGGCATAATGACAAGAGAAACGTCTAAATATTAAACACATGCAATATTTTGTTCTAAATGTCTTCTCTCTATGCTTGGTAGAATCCATACATTCTGAAGCTTCATATATGCATAGCACATTGTGCACACTTTCCTTAACTGAACAGTTTAGGAGCTTTATAAGTTGTGATAAAATTGGGAAAAGAAATCTTAAAATCTAGTAATGCATAAAGACATGGAATAAAATTAGAATAATTTATCATATAAATCAATATATCTGAATGTTCTAGTCATGAATACTTTCAATACTGATATCATTTAAAATAAATTGGAAAGCCACATTTCTTTTTTTGATGAACCATCTGTAAATTAAATATTAAACTCAAGGTATATTTCATAAAAGAAATTGAACACGAAGGCCTGTCCTCTAAATTCTATACTCACAATGTGTGCTATGAGTGGTCTCACCTTTGGAAGTGCAGATGTGATTGGTCATTTCAGTTTTCCAATGCACAGCTGCTTCCAGTTCAGGATCATCTCTTCTAGTCAAAACTCCTCTGGGTGTGTCCCCTTTTATAGGATTTCACCTGACCCACCCACCAAACCCACTCACTGAAAGAGCCTCTGTCTTCAGAACAAATTGGATTTCCATGATGAGGTTACAGGGAAAGTGGGGAAGTGATTCATTGGAATTAAAAGGTACAGAAAAGAGTACTCAGTGTCTAAGAGACAAGCAAAATGTAGACTGGCTTTGGGAGAAGATGTGGGATAACTGACCTGATGTAAATGGTTCCATAAGAAATTTTCACTGAGGGCTGAGAGTGCGAGTCCCTGTGGCTCTCCTCTGCCCTAGAGGAACTACCTCCTCCCTGGGGCCACCCTCCTTGCAGGGCTCTGGTCCTTTTGCAGTTTATATCACAAACCTCCTGCACCCAGAGTTAGGCTCTTTCAGATGCTGCTATCTGGGTTGCTGCAATTCTGTGAATATCTGCCACTAGTTTTTCTTTCCCAAAGTGGCCCTAAGAACTTGCTCCATGGTCTCAAATGTTTCCTTAAAATCCAGCTGCCTACTTTCATTCCTGAGAAAGCAGTGGCAAATGGCCCAAAAGCTGGGCCCTCTGCCTCTCACTGGAGACCTGGAATAAGCTCTGATTCCTTCCTGGCTCGGACTAGCCAAATCATTGCTGCTATTTGTGGAGTGAACTAACTCTCTCTCTCTCTCTCTCTCTCTCTCTCTCTCTCTCTCTTTCCCTCTGTCACTCTGCCTTTAATTAAAGGAATAAAATCTTGGAAAAAACACAAAATAGTTTCAATTTAATTTCTGATAATCTTTGTCATTTTAAGTCCCATTTCTGTTTCTGTATCACTTTAGATAAGATCATCACGTTCTACTTGTGCTCCATGGTTCTTTCTGCTTCCTGGCTTAACTTTGTACAATTCATATGTAAGTAATCCACCAATCATCACTTACCAGACAAATGGGGCTCCCTCATTCTCTTAATACCTTAATCCACAGGTTCATGAAACTAAAATTACCAAATGAGTGACATTTTATATTTTTTCTTTTTTTTTTTTAAGATTTGTTTATTTGCAAGTCAGAGTTACACAGAGAGAGGAGAGGCAGAGAGAGAGAGAGAGAAAGTCTTCCACCCGATGATTCACTCCCCAGTTGGCCACAACAGCAAGAGCTGCACCAATCAGAAGCCAGGAGCCAGGAGCTTCTTCCGGGTCTCCCACGTGGGTGCAGGGGCCCAAGGACTTGGGCCATATTCTACTGCTTTCCCAGGCCATAGCAGAGAGACGGGTTGGAAGTGGAGCAGGTGGGTCTTGAACCGGCACCCATAAGGGATACCTGGACTTCAGGCCAGGGCATTAATCCACAGCACCACAGCACCAACCTCATATATTTCTTGCACATAACAATTTTATCATTATTATAGTGTTATTATTATTCATTGATTTTTAATGAATTTGTAGCAGACAGAAGACAATTAGTATAATTTTCCTTTTATTTAAACTACAAAACTACCAGTAATTTTTTGGACTTCTAAGAAAAATGTATGTCTTATTAAAATGTTTTTACATGAGTAGTTAATTATCATTTAATTTATTATATATAAATAGCCTTCACTGGTAATACACATTCTCATTTTTTTTGTGAGTGGTGTATTACAGTTTTTTTTTTCTTTTAGATTTATTTTATTTTAAAGTCAAAGTTACACCAAGATAGAAGAGGCAGAGAGAGAGGTCTTCCATGTGCTGGCTCACTCCCCAACTGGCCTGAACAGCCAGACCTGCGCTGATCTGAAGCCAGGATCCAGGAGCTTCTTCTAGCTTAGCCAAGCCAGTGCATGGGCCCAAAGACTGGGCCATCCTCCACTGCTTTCCCAGGTCACAGCAGAGAGCTGAATCTGAAGTGGAGCAGCTGAGACTCGAACCAGTGCCCATATGGGATGCCAGCACTGAAGGCAGTGGCTCCACCTGCTAAGCCACAGCACTGGCCTAGAATTTTCATTTTAAACATAGTTATTTATTTAGGTCTGTCAAAATTGGAAGTTTTATACCCACCCAGGAATCGGAGGCAAAGGTAGTCCAAGGTTCAGATAACCTGTTTATTGATGTAAAGCTTCAAATTGTAAAAAATTTCCGTTAAAAGAATTTCTTCCTTGCCTATCCTCAACCAGATCCCAGATTCACTGAGGGTTCATTAGGTATCTATGTGTCTGATATTATACAAAACAATAAGGATGGCAGAATAGTGAGGGCGTGCACCGATAGTCCGGGAAAAGATAATTTGATAAAAGTGGAGTTACTGTAGCCTCAGGAAAAGGCTCAGGGAAAAATTGCAGAGGAAACTCTTCTTTATCTAGTGGATGTGGCACGGAGGACCTATGGGGAGAGCAAGGTCACCCACCACATGGAAGCCAAGCCACGGGAGCCAAGCCGCAGAGTCTACGCGCCAGTGATGGAAGGGGAGGTGAGAGAAAAACCTCGGTAACCCAAGACATTGGCGAGTAAAGGCAGAAAGAGCCTACAAAGAACGAGGCCTGAAGCCCCACTGGGGAGGGTTCACCAGGCTGACTGGAGGAGAGGAAAAATCGAATAAATAAGGGGAACCAGCACGGACATTAGCCTCTCTCTCCACTCACCTTACAAAGCCGAGCAAGACAAAGAGCAGGCGCCATTTTACCTATGTAAAGTGGCACGCACTATTTTGCGTATGTAAAGCAGCGCCCCTCATTAGCCAAGCAGAAAAACCTGACTCTGGTGGGGAGAAATAACGGGAGGTTAACACCTGGTGAAAGTGTGGAGCTAAGGAACTGAGACTGTGAAAATCTGGGGGGGGGGGGGCGGGGAACAAGAGAACTCACCGAATACAGAAACTTGGTAATCTGGGCAACCTGGTAAGAGACTGCGGAGAAATTTGACACCACACTAGGGCTGCATAAATTCTTTGTGTGGTCCCAGTGGTAAGCAGACAAATACACACAGGGGCCAGATATCATACATCAATTACTCTCAATTCCACTCAGTTGTGTGGAATTACTTCCCAACTACAGAGCTCTCTGGCCACACCCATCACAGCCTCTAAGGATCCATCAAAAGCAGACAGTCCACTTAATCTAGAGTCACAGTATAATGAGAAAAAACACCACACCAAAGAAATCTCCAATATGCCAAACAACAAACGCAGAAACCAATGTAACAAGAACAAGGAAGACACTATGACACCCCCAAATGAAAAAGACACCCCAATTCAAGATTATGAAGATGATGAGATAAAAGAAATGCATGAAGCGGATCTCAAAAATTGATAAGAACATTAAGAAGTTCTCAAAAACAAATTCTTGAACTACAGAAATCCTTAATGGACAAGATAGAAAATCTCTCTCGTGAAAATGAAATATTAAGGAGGAATCAAAATGAAATGAAACAACTAGTAGAACATGAAACTGTGATAGTGACAAGAAATCATAATGAAATGAAGAATTCAATAGATCAAATGACAAACACATTAGAGAGCCTTACAAACAGAATGGGTGAAGCAGAAGAGAGAATATCGGACTTGAAGACAGAGAACAGGAAAGGATACAGTCAGACCAAAGAAAAGAAGAGGAAATTAGAAATCTAAAACATATTGTCGGGAATCTTCAGGATACTATTAAAAAACCCAACATTCGGGTTCCAGGAGTTCCTGAAGGCATGGAGAGGGAGAAAGGATTAGAAGGCCTTTTTAGTGAGATATTAGCAGAAAATTTCCCAGGTTTGGAACAGGACAGAGAAATCCTAGTACAGGAAGCTCACAGAACCCCTAACAAACACGACCAAAAGAGATCCTCATCATGACACGTTGTAATTAAACTCTCCACAGTGAAACATAAAGAAAAGATCCTAAAATGTGCAAGAGAGAAACGTCAGATTACCCTCAGAGGATCTCCAATCAGACTCACAGCTGACTTCTCATCAGAAACTCTACAAGCTAGGAGGGAATGGCGAGATATAGCCCAGGTACTAAGAGAGAAAAACTGCCAGCCCAGAATATTATATCCTGCAAAGCTATCATTTGTGAATGAAGGTGAAATAAAGACATTTCATAGCAAACAGAAATCGAAAGAATTTGTTGCCAATCGTCCAGCCCTGCAAAAGATGCTTAAAGATGTGTTACACACAGAAACACAGAAACACGGTCATCAATAGGAAAGAAGGTAAAGGAAAGAAACCTCACAGCAAAAGATCACAGGAAGTTCAAAACATACATTAGAAAATATCTTTGGCAAATGGGCAGGGCAAAGTTACTACTTATCAATAGTCACATTGAACGTTAATGGCCTGAACTGTCCAGTTAGAGGACACCGATTGGCTGATTGGGTAAAGGAATAAAACCCATCTATTTGCTGCTTACAAGAAACACATCTTTCCAACAAAGATGCATACAGACTGAAAGTGAAAGGCTGGAAAAAGATATACCATGCCAACAGAAATGAAAAAAGAGCAGGGGTAGCCATCTTAATATTGGACAACATAAACTTTACCACAAAAACTGTTAGGAGAGAAAAAGAGGGGCACTACATAATGATTAAGGGATCAATTCAGCAGGAAGATATAACGATTTTCAATGTATATGCACCTAATTACAGGGCACCGGTTTATCTAAAAGATTTGTTAACGGACTTAACTTAAAGGGAGACTTAGACCCCAATACAATAGTACTGGGGGACTTCAATACTCCACTCTCAGAAATAGACAGATCAACAGGACAGAAGATCAACAAGGAGACAGTAGATTTAAATGACACTATAGCCCAAATGGATCTAACAGATATCTACAGAACTTTTCATCCTACACATAAAGCATTTACATTCTTCTCAGCAGTACATGGAACCTTCTCTAGGATTGACCACATACTAGGCCATAAAGCAAGTCTCAGCAAATTCAAAAGAATTAGAATCATACCATGCAGCTTCTCAGACCATAAAGGAATGAAGTTGGAAATTAGCAACTCAGGAATCCCTAGAGCATATGCAAACACACGGAGATTGAACAACATGCTCCTGAATGAACAATGGGTCATAGAAGAAATCAAAAGAGAAATCAAAAACTTTCTGGAAGTAAATGAGGATAACAGCACAACATACCAAAACTTATGGGACTCAGCAAAAGCAGTGTTAAGAGGAAAGTTTATATCAATAGGTGCCTACATCAAGAAATTGGAAAGGCACCAAATAGATGAGCTTTCAATTCACCTCAAGGATCTAGAAAATCTGCAGCAAACCAGACCCAAATCTAGTAGGAGAAGAGAAATAATTAAAATCAGAGAAGAAATCAACAGGATTGAATCAAGAAAAACATTACAAAAAATCAGCCAAACGAGGAGCTGGTTTTTTGAAAAAATAAACAAAATTGACACCCCATTGGCCCAACTAACTAAAAAAAGAGGAGAAAAGACCCAAATCAATAAAATCAGAGATGAAAAAGGAAATGTAACAACAGACACCACAGAAATAAAAAGAATCATCAGAAATTACTACAAGGACTTGTATGCCAGCAAACAGGGAAACCTATCAGAAATGGATAGATTCCTGGACACCTGTAACCTACCTAAATTGAACCAGGAAGACATCAAAAACCTAAACAGACCCATAACTGAGACAGAAATTGAAACAGTAATAAAGGCCCTCCCAACAAAGAAAAGCTCAGGACCAGATGGATTCACTGCTGAATTCTACCAGACATTTAAAGAAGAACTAACTCCAATTCTTCTCAAACTATTCAGAACAATCGAAGAAGAGGGAATCCTCCCAAATTCTTTCTATGAAGCCAGCATCACCTTAATTCCTAAGCCGGAAAAAGATGCAGGACTGAAAGAGAATTACAGACCAATATCCCTGATGAACATAGATGCAAAAATCCTCAATAAAATTCTGGCCAACAGAATGCAACAACACATCAGAAAGATCATCCACCCAGACCAAGTGGGATTTATCCCTGGTATGCAGGGATGGTTTAATGTGTGCAAGACAATCAATGTGATACACCACATTAACAGACTGCAGAAGAAAAACCATATGATTATCTCAATAGACGCCGAGAAAGCATTTGATGAAATACAACACCCGTTCATGATGAAAACTCTAAGCAAACTGGGTATGGAAGGAACATTCCTCAATACAATCAAAGCAATCTATGAAAAACCCACAGCCAATATCCTATTGAATGGGGAAAAGTTGGAAGCATTTCCACTGAGATCTGGTACCAGACAAGGATGCCCACTCTCACCACTGCTATTCAATATAGTTCTGGAGATTCTAGCCAGAGCTATTAGGCAAGAAAAAGAAATTAAAAGGGTACCAATTGGGAATGAAGAACTCAAACTATCCATCTTTGCAGATGACACGATTCTTTATTTAGGTGACTCAAAGAACTCTACTAAGAGACTATTGGAACTCATAGAAGAGTTTGGCAAAGTAGCAGGGTATAAAATCAATGCACAAAAATCAGCAGCCTTTGTATACACAGGCAATACCATGGCTGACGAAGAACTTCTAGGATCAATCCCATTCACAATAGCCACAAAAACAATCAAATACCTTGTAATAAACCTAACCAAGGATGTTAAAGATCTCTACAATGAAACTTACAAAACGTTAAAGAAAGAAATAGAAGAGGATACCAAGAAATGGAAAAATCTGCCATGCTCATGGATTGGAAGAATCAACATCATCAAAATGTCCATTCTCCCAAAAGCAATTTATACATTCAATGCAATACCAATCAAGATACTGAAGACCTTCTTCTTCTCAGATCTGGAAAAATGATGCTGAAATTCATATGGAGACACAGGAGACCTCGAATAGCGAAAGCAATCTTGTACAACAACAACAAAGCCGGAGGCATCACAATACCAGATTTCAGGACATACTACAGGGCAGTTGTTATCAAAACAGCATGGTACTGGTACAGAAACAGATGGATAGACCAATGGAAAAGAATTGAAACACCAGAAATCAATCCAAACATCTACAGCCAACTTATATTTGATCAAGGATCTAAAACCAATTCCTGGAGCAAGGACAGTCTATTCAATAAATGGTGCTGGGAAAATTGGATTTCTACGTGCAGAATTATGGTGCAAGACCCCTACCTTTCACCTTACAGAAAAATTCACTCAACATGGATTAAAGACTTAAATGTATGACGTGACACCATCTGATTATTAGGGAGCATTGGAAGAACCCTGCAAGATATAGGTCCTGGCAAAGACTTCTTGGAAAAGACCCCAGAAGCACAGGGAGTCAAACCCAAAATTAACATTTGGAATTGCATCAAATTGAGAAGTTTCTGTACTTCAAAAGAAACAGTCAGGAAAGGGAAGAGGCAATCGACAGAATGGGAAAAAATATTTGCTAACTCTGCATCAGATAAAGGGTTGATAACCAGAATCTGCAAAGAAATAAGAAACTCCACAACGTCAAAACAAACAACCCACTTAAGAGATGGGTCAAGGACCTCAATAGACATTTTTCAAAAGAGGAAATCCAAAGGGCCAACAGACACATGAAAAAATGTTGAAGATCACTAGCAATCAGCGAAATGCAAATCAAAACCACAACAAGGTTTCACCTCACCCCGGTTAGAATGGCTCACATGCAGAAATCTACCAACAATAGATGCTGGAGAGGATGTGGGGAAAAAGGGACACTAACCCACTGTTGGTGGGAATGCAAACTGGTTAAGCCACTATGGAAGTCAGTCTGGAGACTCCTCAGCAACCTGAATATAACCCTACCATTCAACCCAGCCATCCCACTCCTTGGAATTTACCCAAAGGAAATTAAATTGGCAAACAAAAAGCTGTCTGCACCTTAATGTTTATTGCAGCTCAATTCACAATAGCTAAGACCTGGAACCAACCCAAATGCCCATCAACAGTAGACTGGATAAAGAAATTATGGGACATGTACTCTATAGAATACTATACAGCAGTCAAAAACAATGA
This sequence comes from Oryctolagus cuniculus, assembly GCF_964237555.1. Taxonomy (NCBI): domain Eukaryota; kingdom Metazoa; phylum Chordata; class Mammalia; order Lagomorpha; family Leporidae; genus Oryctolagus; species Oryctolagus cuniculus. The sequence goes on along the minus strand of NC_091432.1, from coordinate 81,294,194 downwards.
AACCCGGTCATTTGCAACAAGATGGAGGAATCTGGAACACATCATGCTGAGTGAATTAAGCCAGTCCCAAAGGGACAAATATCATATGATCTCCCTGATCGGTGACAACTGACTGAACACCAAAAAGGAAACCTGTTTAAGTGAAATGAACACTATGAGAAATGGTGACTTGATCAGCTCTTGCGCTGACTGTTGATGAATAACTTAAGATGGTATCCCTCTTAATATTTTTTTGTTTGTTCTACTTAATACTTTTGGTTGAATACTGTAATCAATACACAGGTATTCTTAAGTGATGAAACTTAACTGAAAAGTGATCACTGTTAAATATAAGAGTGGGAAAAAGAGAGGTAAGAGATGTGCAATTTGGGACATGCTCAAGCTGACTTGCCCCAAATGGTAGAGTTAGAAACATACCGGGGGATTCCAATTCAATCCCATCAAGGTGGCATGTACCAATGCCATCTCACTAGTTCCAGTGATCAATTTCTGTTCACAATTGATCATAATGATAGGACTAAGAGCCAAAGGGATCACATAAACAAGACTAGTGTCTGCAAATACTGATAGAATAAAAAAGATAGAGAATGATCCAATATGATAAGCGAGATACACAGCAGACCCATAGAATGGCAGATGTCCTAAACATCACTCTGGCCTCAGAATCAGCCCTTAAGGCATGCGGATCCGGCTGAAAAGCCCATGAGAGTATTTCAGGCATGGAAAGCCAAGACACTCTTGGAAAAAAAAAAAAAAAACCAAAACAACAAAACCCTAAATGAAAGATCTCCACGAGTGAGATCTCAGTGGAAAGAACAGGTCATCAAAGAAGGAGAAGAAGGAGGTACCTTTCTCTGAAGGGAGGAGAGAACTTACACTTTGACTATGACCTTGTCTAAATATGATCAGATTCGGTGAACTCAAAAGGCTTCCATAGCCTTGGCAGCTCATAACAGGAACCTAGGGTGATTACTGATGCCATAAACAAGAGTGTCAACTTGTTAAGTCAACAATAGAAGTCACTGTGAACTTACGCCTCATGTAGGATCTCCATCCTTAATGTGCTGTACATTGTGATTTAATGCTATAACTAGTACTCAAACAGTATTTTTCACTTTATGTTTCTATAGGGGTGCAAACTGTTGAAATCTTTACTTAATCTATGCTAAACTGATCTTCTGTATATAATGAGTATTGAAAATGAATCTTGATGTGAATGGAAGGGGAGAGGAAGTGGGAAAGGGGAGGGTTGTGGGTGGGAGTAAAGTTATGGTGGGGGAAGCCATTGTAATCCATAAGCTGTACTTTGGAAAATTATATTTATTAAATAAAAGTAAAAAAAAATAAAAAAACTGATATACTAAAATTAAGTGGATAAGTTATTTTGTGAGCCAATTTTATTTTTGAAAATATTGAAGTCTTCATTTTTTGAAAAAATATATTTTCTTTTTTTAAACTTTTCTTTAGTAAATATAAATTTCTGAAGTTCAGTTTGTGGATTACAATGGCTTTTTCACCCCCATAACTTCCCTCCCACCCGCAACCCTCCCAACTCCTGCTCCCTCCATTCACATCAAGATTCATTTTCAATTATCTTTATATACAGAAAATTGATTTAGTATATATTAAATAAAGATTTCATCAGTTTGCACCCACACAGAACATAAAGTGTGAACTACTGTTTGAGTACTAGTTATAGCATTAAATCACAATGTACAACACATTAAGGACAGAGATCCTACATGAGGAGTAAGTACAGTGACTCCTGTTGTTGACTTAACAAATTGACACTCTGTTTATGGCGTCAGTAATCTCCCTAGGCTCTAGTCATGAGTTGCCAGGGTTATGGAAGCCTTTTGAGTTCACCGACTTTGATCTTATTTAGACAAGGTCATAGTCAATGTGTAAGTTCTCTCCTCCCTTCAGAGAAAAGTACCTCCATCTTTGATGACCTGTTCTTTCCACTGGGATCTCACTTGCAGTGGTCTTTCATTTAGATGTTTTTTTTTTTTTTTTTTTTTTTTTCAGAGTGTCTTGGCTTTGCATGCATGCCTAAAATACTTTCATGGGCTCTTGAGGCAGAGCCGAATGCCTTAAGGGCTGAATCTCAGGCCAGAGTGCTGTTTAGGACATCTGCTGTTCTATGAGTCTGCTGTGATATATTTTCATTCCTTTGAAAGGGAGAGTGAATGAGAGAGAGGGACAGCAAGAAACAAATCTTCCATTAGCTGTTTCACTCTTCAAATTGCTGGACAGTTTGGGCTGGGTCAGTCTGATCCAGAAGCTTCATCAGTATTATATCTCCAGATGCTCTTTCATTGATTTTTTTTATATATCTAATACTATACATAACTTCCTTGTATTGATATGTGAATGTAAAAATATAATTCAGCTTTCTATTAATTTAGGCTTTTTGATACAATATCCTCTTAGTGGATATAATAAGAGGATATCTGGATTTCAAATATTTACAAATATCAACTCTCAGGCCGGCACCATGGCTCACTTGGCTAATCCTCCACCTGCAGTGCTGGCACCCCGGGTTCTAGTCCCGGTTGGGGTGCCGGCTACTAGTCCCGGTTGCTCCTCTTCCAGTCCAGCTCATTTCTGTGGCCCAGGAGGGCAGCGGAGGATGGCCCAAGTGCTTGGGACCCTGCACCTGCATGGGAGACTGGGAGGAAGTACCCGGCTCCTGGCTTCAGATAGGCGCAGCGCTGGCCATAGTGGCCATTAGGGGAGTGAACCAACAGAAGGAAGACTTTTCTCTCTGTCTCTTTCTGTCTATAACTCTACCTGTCAAATAAAAAACAAACAAATATATACTCTCAAATAATTATTCATTTCAATCAAGAGAACTGTTGTGTAATTTGAGATTGATCCAATTGCTTTTAACTAAATCACCTGGAAAGAGTTTCCCAAAGAATGATGGAAAACAGTGCCACTCCCCCAGTCCTCACTGCCTCAATAACCACATCAGGGTGGGGATTGCTCATCTTCATATAAAGGAATCACCCAGTCACAATTTATTCAGTCCTGAGGCTTGGTGTTGACTGGGCTGTGGAGACCTTCTGATCCTTCAGAGCCCAGGGAACTCAGAACCACCTACCTTACCTAGTGTACATTCCTGGAAGTTGAAGAGGACCAATTCCAATCACCAGGTGGGTACTGAATCCAAAGAAATGAATTCATCCTTTTTACCTTAAAGCTTGAAAATAGAGGGATTTTCACTGTATAACTCAATGATAAGCAGACCTATATAGCTCTCAGGCCCAGGTTCATGTGTCTAAGAGATAATTATAACATTTTTTCAGTGAGAGGCAGAGGGTCCAATTCTTGGGCCATTTACCACGGCTTTCTCAGGAATGAAAGTAGGCAGCTGGATTGGAAGTAGAGCGGCTGGGTCTCAAACCAGAGCTCCCACATGGAATACCAGCATTGTGAGCATGCCCTAATCCACTATGCAGAAGGCCAGCCCCTAAGTTAACCATTTAAGAAAACATCTGAGACCATGGAGCAGAGGTCTGGGGGCCACTCTGGGGGAAAAAAATACTGGGAAATGTTCACAGAATTGGAACAACCCAGAGAGCAGCATCTGAAAGACCCTAACTATGGGTGTGGGTTTGTGATGTAAACTACAACAGGACCAGAGTCCTGCAAGGAGGGTGGCAGCATGGAGGAGGTGGTTCCTCTAAGGCAGAGGAGAGCCACAAAGCCTTCTGCCATCCTCCCACCCTCTAATGTACTGCCAGTGTCAACTTGTGCAAAAGCCTGGCACTCTCAGCCCTCAGTGAAAATGTCTCATGGAACCATGTGCCTCAGGTCGACTTACGTACATCTCCCAAACCCGGTCTACATTTTGCTTGTCTCTTAGCCTCTCGGTACTGTTTTCTGTACCTTGCTAATCCAATTAATCACTTTCCCACTTTCCCTGTAACCTCATCATGGAAATCCAATTTTTTCTGAAGACAGAGGCTCTCAGTGAGTGGGTTTGGTGGGTGGGTTAGGTGAAATCCTCTAAAAGGGGACACACCCAGAGGAGTTTAGACCAGAACAGAGGATCCTGATCTGGAAGCAGCTGTGCGTTGGAGAACTGAAATGACCAATCACATCTGCACTTCCCAAGGTGAGACCACTCATAGCACACACTGTGAGCATAGAATTTAGAGGACAGGCTTTCGTGTTCAATTTCTTTTACAAAAATACTTTAAACTTAAGGATCAGTTTACAAATGACTTCTCAAAGCTTTCATGTGGCTTTCCTACTTATTTTTTTTGGACAGGCAGAGTCCTTTTGCCATTGGTTCACCCTCCAATGGCTGCTGTGGCCGGCGCAAAGAGGGGCAACCAGGACAGAATCTGGCGCCCCAACTGGGACTAGAACCCGGTGCGCCAGCGCTGCAAGGCGGAGGATTAGCCTATTGAGCCACGGTGCCGGCCTGGCTTTCCTACTTATTTTAAATGATATCTGTAATGAAAGTATCCATGATTAGAACATTCGTATATATTGATTTGTGTGATTAATTATTTGACTTTTTATTCCATGTCTTTACACATCACTAGATTGTAAGTTAGTTGTTAAGGATTTCTGTTTCAATTTTTACACAAGTCACAAGTCAGAGAGTGAGAGAGTTCTTCCATCTGCTGGTTCACTCCCAAGTGGCTACAATGGCCTGTGCTGGGCTGATCTGAAGCCAGGAGCCAGGAGCTTCCTCCAGGTGTCCTATGTGGGTATTGGGGCCTGAGGACTTGGGCTGTCTTCTATTTCACAGGCTATAGCAGGGAGCTGTATCAGATGGAGCAGCCAGGACTCAAACGACACCTATATGCACTTGCCGGTACTGCAGGTGGCAGCTTTACCCGCTAAGCCACAGCAACTTCCCCAGGATTCCACTTATATAATAGATTGAGCATCTGTGAAGTTTGGGATCTGCCCAGGTCTTGTGGAACCAATTTCCTGTGGTCACTGAGAAATGAGTATTAGCTTTTATACACATCAAAATAATCCTAAATGTTTGGAAATAATTTGAAAACCCTTATTCAAGAGTCTACTAACTATGCCTTAAAAAACTGATTCATAGACTACTTGTAAAAAATGTTCAAAACAGAGCCAACCAACAGAAAAGTGCTCCCAAGTTACGATATGTGTAACTTTGGGAAAATAAGTATGAATCATTCATGCCTCCATTACCTGCATCTGTGGATATTCTAGAATAGGAAGGAGCCCCAGTATTCATTATCATTTTGGGGTTTGATTTAAAGAACAATTGGGCAGAGGCCAGCACTGTGGCATAGCAGGTAAAGCTGCCGCCTGCAGTGCCGACATCCCACAATGAGGCCGGATCTAGTTCTGGCTGCTCCACTTCTGATCAAGCTCTCCACTGTGGTCAGGGAAAGCAGTAGAAGATCATCCAAGTCCTTGGGCCCCTGCACTAACATGGGAGACCCAGAAGAAGCTCCTGGCTCCTGGTTTCGATCAGCATAGCTCCACGCGTTGCAACCATTTGGGGAGTGAACCAGTGGATGGAAGACCTCTCTCTCTCTCTCTCTCTCTCTCTCTCTCTTTCTCTCTCTCTCTCCCTCTCCTCTCTCTCCTCTCTCCTCTCTCTTTCTGTCTGCCTTTCCTTCTCTCTCTCTGTAACTCTGACCATCAAATAAATAAAGAAATATTTAAAAAAAACCAATAGGGCAATTGCTGCCCATTGCTGTAGTTGACTGTTCACATTTTCAGAATGTGACTATCCCTCTGATGACATGAACTGACTCTGGGAAAATCATATTTTCTCAAACTGGAAATGATTTTTGCATTTTATTACTTGAAGAAAAGGGCTTGGGTTACAGTTGAAAAAGAAACTCACCTGCTTAGTATTTTAGAAATCAAGCATTCAACTTAACACTGATTAAATCAAAGAATATTAGATTTAGCCTAATCTCTTAGTTGATTTCTTCATTAAAGTACCTCTATGAATTAAAAGGCAGGGAATATAGACTTTCAGTATGGACCCCATGGCTTTGTGAGCATTAAAGCCAAGGAGTCCTGGAGGAATGAGTAGCAGAGAATAGCAGAGAAGAGAGAGAGAGAGAGAGAGAGAGAGAGAGAGAGAGAGAGAGAGAGAGAAAGGAGGAGGAAGAGAGATTCAGGAAGAAATACTGATCTTGTGTTGCTTCTAAGCCAATGAGCTAATGCAAATAAACCTTGGAATCATCTCATCTTTTACCACAATCTTAAATTTCTCCAAATAAGTTTGTTACATATTTTATTTTATTTTTTTATTTTTGTTTGACAGGTTGAGTTATAGACAGTGAGAAAGAGACAGAGAGAAAGGTTTTCCTTCCGTTGGTTCATTCCCCCAGTGGCCAGTACGGCTGGCGCTGTGCCGATCTGAAGCCAGGATCTGGGTGCTTCCTCCCTGTCTCCCATGCAGGTGCAGGGACCCAAGCACCTGGGCCATCCTCCACTGCCCTCCCGGGTCACAGCAGAGAGCTTAACTTGAAGAGGAGGAACTGGGACTAGTACATGGCGCCTCAGCCAGGGTTAGAACCCTGGGTGCTGGTGCCACAGGTGGAGGATTAGCCAAGTGAGCCATGGGGCTGGCCTGTTACATACTTTTTTATTATTTATTTGAGGGATTTTTTTATTTATTTGAAAGAAATATTTTTATAAAGAGGTAGAGACAAGGAGAGAGATAGTGGTTTGATTCTCTGCTTCACTCTCCAAAATGTCCCAACGGCCAGAGCTTACCCAATCAGAAGCCAGGAGCCAGGCTCCTGGGACTCCTTGTGGGTGGGTGCAATGGCCCAAGGACATGGGTCATCCTCTGCTCCCTTCCCAGGCACATCAGCAGGGAGCTGGTTTTGAAGTAGAGCTGCCAGAACCCAAAATGCCACTCATCTGGGATGCGGGCCCTGCAGGATTTTACCTTCTGCGCCAAGTATCAACCCAGGTTACTTGCTTTAAACAACCATAATACATGTATTACTTTCTTATTTCTGTCAGATTGTAGACCCAGCATATCTCTATTCATGTTGATGTTGTCTAGTTTTTTATGGGGGCAAGTACAGGGAGAATCTATACACAGATCTTTGCTTTCTCTCATTGGGGAAGAACAACTTTATTTCTTTTTGTTTCTTAAAGGATCTTACTAGAGTCATGGATCCAGATTGCAAGTCTTCCAGCGGGAACTCACATGCCCAATTGGCATGAACTTCTTCCTAGACCCAGTTATGATAGACTGTGGACACAACTTTTGTAGATCCTGTCTTTCTCTGAGCTGGGAGGAAGCCGAGACTCCCATGTGCTGCCCAATGTGTAAGGAGATGTCAGAGAAGACAAACTTCAAAACCAATGTTGTGCTCAAGAAGCTGGCTTCTACTGCCAGACAGGACCAATTGAACCAGGTCACCAGGTTGCAAGAGCAGGTCCCTGTTGCACAGACAGAAGCAGCAGGGCTCCTCCATGAAGTGTACAAGAGACTGCACTGTCAGCCTCTCTGAATGCCCAGAACCCGAGACACATGGCCACACCATGGTGGAATGTGCTGCTGAGGAGTCCTGGGTGAGTAATGCCTCCAGAGCCATGTGGATTCTCTGGGATCCTAAATTAGAGAGAAAGATGGGGATTTGTGGAAATGGAGTGGAAATGTATGAGAATGGAGATTGTGAATTAGTGATTTTTCCCTGTGAATCCCAAGATGTGAAATTGTCCTTCCATGTTCTTGCTCAGTGTGGCAACATAATCACAATTGGGTTGAGCTATCCTGAATGGGAGTCACCTTAGAAGCACTGTCCTTGCATTTGCAGCTGGTGCAGGTGCAGTACAAGTGGTCATCAGCAGAAACTTGGGCCTGTGCTGCAACTGTGACTGCTTCACAGCCAAGTTATATAAACACAGTATATAAGGAAGTAGAGTTTACTGACTTTATTCAAAATTTCTATTGTGGGCTGGCACCACAGCTCACTTAGCTAATCCTCCACCTGCAGGGCAGGCACCCTGGGTTCTAGTCCTGGTTGGAGTGCCGGAGTCTGTCCCAGTTGCTCCTCTTCCAGGCCAGCTCTCTGCTGTGGCCTGGGAAGGCAGTGGAGGATGGCCCAAGTGCTTGGGCCCTGAATCCGCATGGGAAATCAGGAGGAAGCACCTGACATCTGGCCCCTTGCTTCGGATCGGCACAGCGTGCCGGCCGTAGCAGCCATTTGGGAGGTGAACCAACGAAAATGAAGACCTTTCTCTCTGTCTCTCTCTCTCTCACTGTCTAAATCTGCCTGTCAAAAAAATAAAAAAAGGTTGGGAGTCAAGATGGCAGAATAGGAAGGGAGCACACTGATAGTCCGGGGAGAGATAGTTTAATAAAAGCGGAGATACTGAAGGTTCAAGGAAGAGGAGGGGAGGAAACAGCAGAAGAAACTCTTCCGGAACATGTGATTCACAGCGGACCAGCGTGGGAGCCCACAGTTCGGGACACCAGCAGCAGACTCAAAACACCAGCACTGGAACACGAGGTGAGCCGAACCTCAATAGCCCAAGACACCGGCAGGCAAGCGGAGAGAGGAGACTAGAGGGAACGACCCCTGGTGGGGGGGGGGAGTTCACCAGGCTAACTGGAAGAGAGAGAGAGAGAGAAAAAAAAGGTGACTGGTACGGACACGGGTTTCTCTCTCTCCGCTCACCTCTCAAGGGCGAGCAAGACAAAGAGCAGGCGCCATCTTGGACATACGTCATAAGCAGAGCGACCTCAGGTCTGCACCGGCCCTGAGCCTAGCAGAAAAACCTGACTCTGGGCGGGGCGAATTAACAGGAGATTAGGACCTAGTAAATTTGTGGTGCTACTGAACTGAGACTGTGAAAAAAGAGACGGTGGGGGAGAGAACTCACGGAATTCACGTGAGCACTCTCCAGAGACGCTACAATTCCGTAACTTTGGCAACCCAGTGGGAGACTGAAGGAGAATTTGAGCCCACTCTGAGGGCCGAACAGATTCCCTGTGTGGTCCTTGGGAAAGAGCTTCCGATCTCTGGCTCCTGTGGGTATATCATTTGCCTGCTAACTACCTCCAACTTTGTTCAGCTGTGCAGAATTACTTCCCTTTTGAATCAAAAAAAAGAGAGAGAGAGAGAGAGAGGTTTACCACGCCTAACCTGGGAGTGTCACCTTTGGCACACCAAACAGAGCTCTCAGGCCACACCCATCTCAAGCCCTAAGGCTCCATCAAAAACAGATAGTCCACTTAATCTAGAGTCATAGTATAACAAGAAAAAGCACCACAGTGAAGAAACCAAATATCTCCAATATGCCAAATAACAAATGCAAAAACCGAGGTAATAAAAACAAGGAAGTCACCATGACGCCCTCAAATGAAAAAGACACCCCAATTCAAGATTATGAAGATGATGACATAGAAGAAATGCAAGAAGCAGATCTCAAAAAATTGATAAGAACATTAAGAAGTTCTCAAAAACAAATTCTTGAACTACAGAAATCCTTAATGGACAAGATAGAAAATCTCTCTCGTGAAAATGAAATATTAAGGAGGAATCAAAATGAAATGAAACAACTAGTAGAACATGAAACTGTGATAGTGACTGAAGTGAAAAATTCAATAGATCAAATGACAAACACAGTAGAGAGCCTTACAAACAGAATGGGTGAAGCAGAAGAGAGAATATCGGACTTGAAGACAGAGAACAGGAAAGGATACAGTCAGACCAAAGAAAAGAAGAGGAAATTAGAAATCTAAAACATATTGTCGGGAATCTTCAGGATACTATTAAAAAACCCAACATTCGGGTTCCAGGAGTTCCTGAAGGCATGGAGAGGGAGAAAGGATTAGAAGGCCTTTTTAGTGAGATATTAGCAGAAAATTTCCCAGGTTTGGAACAGGACAGAGAAATCCTAGTACAGGAAGCTCACAGAACCCCTAACAAACACGACCAAAAGAGATCCTCACCACGACACGTTGTAATTAAACTCTCCACAGTGAAACATAAAGAAAAGATCCTAAAATGTGCAAGAGAGAAACGTCAGATTACCCTCAGAGGATCTCCAATCAGACTCACAGCTGACTTCTCATCAGAAACTCTACAAGCTAGGAGGGAATGGCGAGATATAGCTCAGGTACTAAGAGAGAAAAACTGCCAGCCCAGAATATTATATCCTGCAAAGCTATCATTTGTGAATGAAGGTGAAATAAAGACATTTCATAGCAAACAGAAATCGAAAGAATTTGTTGCCAATCGTCCAGCCCTGCAAAAGATGCTTAAAGATGTGTTACACACAGAAACACAGAAACACGGTCATCAATAGGAAAGAAGGTAAAGGAAGGAAACCAAGGAAAGAAACCTCACAGCAAAAGATCACAGGGAATTCAAAGCATATATTAGAACTTATCTTTGGCAAATGGCAGGGCAAAGTTACCACTTATCATTAGTCACCTTGAACGTGAATGGCCTGAACTGTCCAGTTAAAAGACACCGATTGGCTGATTGGGTTAAGGAACAAAACCCATCTATTTGCTGCTTACAAGAAACACATCTTTCCAACAAAGATGCATACAGACTGAAAGTGAAAGGCTGGAAAAAGATATACCATGCCAACAGAAATGAAAAAAGAGCAGGGGTAGCAATCTTAATATCGGACAACATAAACTTTACCACAAAAACTGTTAAGAGAGACAAAGAGGGACACTACATAATGATTAAGGGATCAATTCAGCAGGAAGATATAACGATTTTCAATGTATATGCACCTAATTACAGGGCACCGGTTTATCTAAAAGATTTGTTAACGGACTTAACTTAAAGGGAGACTTAGACCCCAATACAATAGTACTGGGGGACTTCAATACTCCACTCTCAGAAATAGACAGATCAACAGGACAGAAGATCAACAAGGAGACAGTAGATTTAAACAACACTATAGCCCAAATGGATCTAACAGATATCTACAGAACTTTCAATCCTACACATAAAGCATTTACATTCTTCTCAGCAGTACATGGAACCTTCTCTAGGATTGACCACATACTAGGCCATAAAGCAAGTCTCAGCAAATTCAAAAGAATTAGAATCATACCATGCAGCTTCTCAGACCATAAAGGAATGAAGTTGGAAATTAGCAACTCAGGAATCCCTAGAGCATATGCAAACACATGGAGATTGAACAACATGCTCCTGAATGAACAATGGGTCATAGAAGAAATCAAAAGAGAAATCAAAAACTTTCTGGAAGTAAATGAGGATAACAGCACAACATACCAAAACTTATGGGACTCAGCAAAAGCAGTGTTAAGAGGAAAGTTTATATCAATAGGTGCCTACATCAAGAAATTGGAAAGGCACCAAATAGATGAGCTTTCAATTCACCTCAAGGATCTAGAAAATCTGCAGCAAACCAGACCCAAATCTAGTAGGAGAAGAGAAATAATTAAAATCAGAGAAGAAATCAACAGGATTGAATCAAGAAAAACATTACAAAAAATCAGCCAAACGAGGAGCTGGTTTTTTGAAAAAATAAACAAAATTGACACCCCATTGGCCCAACTAACTAAAAAAAGAGGAGAAAAGACCCAAATCAATAAAATCAGAGATGAAAAAGGAAATGTAACAACAGACACCACAGAAATAAAAAGAATCATCAGAAATTACTACAAGGACTTGTATGCCAGCAAACAGGGAAACCTATCAGAAATGGATAGATTCCTGGACACCTGTAACCTACCTAAATTGAACCAGGAAGACATCAAAAACCTAAACAGACCCATAACTGAGACAGAAATTGAAACAGTAATAAAGGCCCTCCCAACAAAGAAAAGCTCAGGACCAGATGGATTCACTGCTGAATTCTACCAGACATTTAAAGAAGAACTAACTCCAATTCTTCTCAAACTATTCAGAACAATCGAAGAAGAGGGAATCCTCCCAAATTCTTTCTATGAAGCCAGCATCACCTTAATTCCTAAGCCGGAAAAAGATGCAGGACTGAAAGAGAATTACAGACCAATATCCCTGATGAACATAGATGCAAAAATCCTCAATAAAATTCTGGCCAACAGAATGCAACAACACATCAGAAAGATCATCCACCCAGACCAAGTGGGATTTATCCCTGGTATGCAGGGATGGTTTAATGTGTGCAAGACAATCAATGTGATACACCACATTAACAGACTGCAGAAGAAAAACCATATGATTATCTCAATAGACGCCGAGAAAGCATTTGATGAAATACAACACCCGTTCATGATGAAAACTCTAAGCAAACTGGGTATGGAAGGAACATTCCTCAATACAATCAAAGCAATCTATGAAAAACCCACAGCCAATATCCTATTGAATGGGGAAAAGTTGGAAGCATTTCCACTGAGATCTGGTACCAGACAGGGATGCCCACTCTCACCACTGCTATTCAATATAGTTCTGGAGGTTCTAGCTAGAGCTATTAGGCAAGAAAAAGAAATTAAAGGGATACAAATTGGTAAGGAAGAAGTCAAACTATCCCTCTTTGCAGATGACATGATTCTTTATTTAGGTGACTCAAAGAACTCTATTAAGAGACTATTGGAACTCATAGAAGAGTTTGGCAAAGTAACAGGGTATAAAATCAATGCACAAAAATCAACAGCCTTTGTATACACAGGCAATGCCATGGCTGAGGAAGAACTTCTAAGATCAATCCCATTCACAATAGCTACAAAAACAATCAAATACCTTGGAATAAACTTAACCAAGGACGTTAAAGATCTCTACGATGAAAATTACAAAACCTTAAAGAAAGAAATAGAAGAGGATACCAAGAAATGGAAAAATCTGCCATGCTCATGGATTGGAAGAATCAATATCATCAAAATGTCCATTCTCCCAAAAGCAATTTATACATTCAATGCAATACCAATCAAGATACCGAAGACCTTCTTCTCAGATCTGGAAAAAATGGTGGTGAAATTCATATGGAGGCACAAGAGACCTCGAATAGCGAAAGCAATCTTGTACAACAACAACAAAGCCGGAGGCATCACAATACCAGATTTCAGGACATACTACAGGGCAGTTGTAATCAAAACAGCATGGTACTGGTACAGAAACAGATGGATAGACCAATGGAACAGAATTGAAACACCAGAAATCAATCCAAACATCTACAGCTAACTTATATTTGATCAAGGATCTAAAACCAATTCCTGGAGCAAGGACAGTCTATTCAATAAATGGTGCTGGGAAAATTGGATTTCCACGTGCAGAATCATGAAGCAAGACCCCTACCTTACACCTTACACAAAAATCCACTCAACATGGATTAAAGACTTAAATCTACGACCTGACACCATCGAGTTATTAGAGAACATTGGAGAAACTCTTCAAGATATTGGCACAGGCAAAGAATTTCTGGAAAAGACCCGGGAGGCACAGGCAGTCAAAGCCAAAATCAACTATTGGGATTGCATCAAATTGAGAAGTTTCTGTACTGCAAAAGAAACAGTCAGGAGAGTGAAGAGACAACCGACAGAATGGGAAAAATATTTGCTAACTCTGCAACAGATAAAGGGTTAATAACCAGAATCTACAAAGAGATCAAGAAACTCCACAAAAACAAAACAAACAACCCACTTAAGAGATGGGCCAAAGACCTCAATAGACATTTTTCAAAAGAGGAAATCCAAATGGCCAAGAGGCACATGAAAAAATGTTCAAGGTCATTAGCAATCAGGGAAATGCAAATCAAAACCACAATGAGGTTTCACCTCACCCCGGTTAGAATGGCTCACATGCAGAAATCTACCAACAGATGCTGGCGAGGATGTGGGGAAAAAGGGACACTAACCCACTGTTGGTGGGAATGCAAACTGGTTAAGCCACTATGGAAGTCAGTCTGGAGATTCCTCAGAAACCTGAAGATAACCCTACCGTTCGACCCAGCCATCCCACTCCTTGGAATTTACCCAAAGGAATATAAATTGGCAAACAAAAAGCGGTCTGCACCCTAATGTTTATTGCAGCTCAATTCACAATAGCTAAGACCTGGAACCAACCTAAATGCCCATCAACGGTAGACTGGATAAAGAAATTATGGGATATGTACTCTTTAGAATACTATACCGCAGTAAGAAACAATGAAATCCAGTCATTTGCAACAAAAAGGAGGAATCTGTAACACATCATGCTGAGTGAAATAAGCCAGTCCCAAAGGGACAAATACCATATGTTCTCCCTGATCGGTGACAACTGACTGAACGCCAAAAAGGAAACCTCCTGAAGTGAAATGGACACTATGGGAAACGGTGACTTGATCAGCATAGCCCTGCCTGTTAATAAACAACTTAATACATTATCCCTCTTAGTAGTTTTTTTTGTCTGTTCTACTTAATATGACTGGTTTAATTCTGTAATTAATACACAGTTATTCTTAAGTGTTGAAAATTAACTGAAATGTGATCCCTGTTAAACATAAGAGTGGGAATAAGAGAGGGAAGAGATGTATAATTTGGGACATGCTCAAGCTGACTTGCCCCAAATGGTAGAGTTAGAAACATACCAGGGGTTCCAATTCAATCCCATCAAGGTGGCATGTACCAATGCCATCTCACGATTCCAAGTGATCAATTTCAGTTCACAATTGATCATAATGAAAGGAGTAAGAGTCAAAGGGAGCACATAAACATGTCTAGTACCTGCTAACACTAACTGATAGAATAAATAAAGGGGAGAGTGATCCAACATGGGAAGCGAGATACTCAGCAGACTCATAGAATGGTGGATGTCCTAAACAGCACTCTGGCCTCAGAATCAGCCCTAAAGGCATTCGGATCTGGCTGAAAAGCCCATGAGAGTATTTCAGGCATGGAAAGCCAAGACACTCTGGCAAAAGATCTCTGTGAGTGAGATCCCAGTGGAAAGAACAGGTCTTCAAAGAAGGAGGTACCTTTCTCTGAAGGGAGGAGAGAACCTCCACTTTGACTATGACCTTGTCTAAACAAGATAAGAATCGGAGAACTCAGAGGGCTTCCATAGCCTTGGAAACTCATGACTAGAGCATAGGGAGATTACTGATGCCATAGACAGGAGTGTCAATTGGTAAAGTCAACAACAGGAGTCACTGTGCACTTACTCCTCATGTAGGATCTCTGTCCTTAATGTGCTGTGCATTGAGATTTAATGCTATAACGAGTACTCAAACAATATATTTCACTTTGTGTTTCTATGGGGGTGCAAACTGTTGAAATCTTTACTTAATGCATACTAAACTGATCCTCTGTAAAAAAAAAAAAAAAGAAATTATCAACTCCCAACTTGACTCTCACTGGGATTAAACATGACAATAGGTCTGATCTGATTTCATCATCACTTAAAAAAAATCATCTATTATTTTTCACTTTATGTTTCTGTGTGGGAGCAAACTGTTGAAATCCTTACTTAATGTATACTAAGCTGATCTTCTGTATATTAAGATAATCGAAAATGAATCTTGATGTGAATGGAAGGGGAGAGGGAGTGGGAAAGGGGAGGGTTGTGGGTGGGAGGGACGGTATGGGGGGGAAGCCATTGTAATCCATAAATCGTACTTTGGAAATTTATATTCATTAAATAAAAGTTAAAAAAAATAAAAAAAATTCTATTGTAAATTTCCTCTTTCATTTTTAAGATTTATTTACTTATTTCAAGGGCAAATTTACACACACACACACACACACACAGAGAGAGAGAAAGAGAGAGAGAGAGAGAGAGAGAGAGAGAAATTTGCCATCCATTTTGAGGTTTTTACCCCAAATAGCCTCGTGACCAGGGTGGGCCAGGCTGAAGCTGGGAGTCAGGATCCTCTTTTGGGTCTTTCATGTGGGTGTCAGATGTTCAAGCACTTGGGTCATCTTCCATTGCTTCACAGGCCATCAGAAGGGAAATGGAGCAGAAGTGGACGAGCCAGGACATGAATTGGTACCCAAATGGGATACTGGTCTAGCTGGTGGCCAATGAGCTTTCCACACTACAATGATGGCCTTATTGTAATTTTCTACCACCTTTAATATCCCAAATCTAAGACTAAAATTAGATTAATTTGTGAAAATATGACCACTCTACTTTATTCAAAATTACTATTATCAGAAAAAGAAAACAGAAGGAAAAACATTAGTGTTCTCAATACTATTCCCTCAACCACTGCCGTTTCCAATAAGTAAGGGGGTGACATATATAAGAACATATTCCATGTTGCTAAATCTTATAATTATTCTGCAGGAAAAACTTTTAAAGGAAATGAATACTTTATGGGAACTGATCCAGGAATTGAAAAACAATGTGACAGAGGAAATTAAAAAGACTCATTCATTCAAGGTAAGAATGAAAAAGATGTTCTTCAATTACTATAAAGTTTTACAATTACCATACTGCTTTGGCAAATTCCATTTACCATGAAGGATTTGTGATTTCCTCCCAGAAGAAGTGGTGTTTTCAAATGATAACTCAGTGATCACAAATCCTGTGCCAGCCAAGATACCTAGTGAGGATACCATGGTTTAGAGGAAACAGGTCATCCCTGTTGACATTTGGGTCATCTGCTGCTGCTTTTCCCAGGCCATTATTAGGGAGCTGGATCAGAAGTGGAACAGCTGGGACATGAACTGGCTCTCATATGGGATGCTCGTGTCATAGGTATCAGCCTTAACCACTATGCTACAATACAGGTCCCTTTTCACTGCATTTCTTAAAGTTTAAATATGGCACTGGTGGTCTTTAATTTGTTCTATATGCCAAGTGTATTTATCCTGCACTGCTAAAATAGCTATTATTATTGATAAACTCAGAAAGACTTGACCAACCCAAAATACGAGAAACTGTCAAAAGCAGAACCATTCCAATACTATCTCATGATTATGAAAACAATCAAATGATGAGAAATCTGTGAAAACAGTGCAATGGTGTTAGGACTGCACTAGACAAGAGTTCAGAGAACAGAAGGTTGAAACACAGATTAGACTAAATCCACGTTCTGAACAGATAAGCTGAAGTCAGAACATTCTTTAAAGAAACTACTTATTGGGGCATGTGTTTTATGATGGAAATATTCAGATGTATAGCTTATTTCCCAATTAGTAAGTATCACATTTCAAAGTAGTGTTATTTACTAATGGAATTAAAGAAAAAACTCAAAAATACTTTTCTAGCCAAAAAAGTAGAGTTGTAGGTTTGTCTCAATACATGCTAACTAGTGGTAGGCATTTGGCACAGCAGTAAGTATCTTGGGCACCTGTACCCCATAGCAAAGTGCCTGGGATTCAGTCCCACCCCAGCTTCCATCCAGCTTCCTGCTAATACACACCTTGAGGGGCAGCAGATGTTGTCCCTAATATATGGATCCATGCTACCCATGTGGGAGACCATGTTTGGATCTTGGCTCCTGGCTCAGGCCTGTTCCAGCCCTGGTTATGGGTATTTGGAGAGTGAACCAGAGACGGAAGATTTCTCTGTCTCTGTGTCTCTTTTTTCAAAGAAATGTAAACATACATATTCAAAGCTATTGAAACAATTAACACTCCGCATGAACGAAAACCCTACTTCACACTATGTGATATGTCCAAGTTCTTTTTCTTATTTTTCTCTTATTTGATTTTTTTTTTTTTTTTTTTTGCCGTAAAGCCACTTGAACCCTCTGATTTCTCAGTTGAGGGAATCTCAATTCATTATGCTTCCTTTCTTCTGTTAGTTTTCCTTGCAAAGTTAAGTGAATTGATTCCACGGGCAGCAAACCTTTGTTTTCAGGACATGGAAACAACATTCATTTATCAGATTGTTCTCTTTCTGCAGCAGATAATGGTCTGAGGAAGGAAGTGGTCCGCTGCTATGTAAGGCTCTCTGAGGATCTCAGAAATTCAATAATTGGCAAAAAAAAAAAAAAAAAAAAAAAGTAGCATTCCCACCCATTCCCAGAGAGCAGAGAGCTTTGCTGTGTGGGGTGCTCAGACCTTCACCTCTGGCAAATATCACTGGGAGGTGGATATGTCATCCTCTTCCAGCTGGATTTTGGGAGTCTGTTATGATTCCAGCACAAGTGATACCAGCAACATTATTCATTTTGAAGAAGCATTTCTCCTGGCCTCCCTGAAGAGTAACAACCATTACGTCCTCTCCACCAGTGTTCCACCCTTAACTCACTATGTGAAGAGGCCCCTGAGTATGGTTGGGCTGTTTCTGGATTGTGACCATGGAACAGTGGGTTTCTATGATGTTGACAAAGGTTCCCTCATACATTGTAACGTTCCAACCCAGTTTACTTCTCCTCTGAATCCCTTTTTTTGCCTTGGTCCCCTGTGAAATGTCAGGTTGGATGATGATTCTTTGTAAACTCCCATACAGAGGAAACTACCACCCTGGGATGTTTTTATGGGAGATATCAGGATTGTTTTTGAGCACACTGTAACTTAATGAGCACAGTGTGGTCATAATTAGAGCATGGTTATAAAACACACAACATACACTGCAATGAGTATATGAACTTTTTCTATTAAAATTTATTTTATTAAAGAGCTTTGCAACTATCACAGTTATCTGATCCCAGTACTTTTTCATCATCTTGCAAAGAAACTCAATATCTATTTGCATATACTCCCCCTGGGCATACCTCCTACTCCATCACCTGACAATTCCTTTTCTGCTTTTTCTTTTGTGGATTTGTATATTCTAAACATTGTATGCAATAGAATGATGAAATATGTGTCTTTTGGGGTCTTGTTTTTCCATTTAGTTGAATGCTACCAAGGCTCATTCACTTGCAAACAGCCTTTTATTCTCACATTTCAATATGTCTTGGGTCAAAGAGTGAAGTGTCATCTCTCTCAGTTTACTAAATAAAACAAATTTGCAAAGGTTTCTCTTCAAATCTTGCCTTTTGTGGTAGATGCAAGTGCCTGACAGGCAATCATTTCAACAAGTCCTGAGCATGCATCACATCTTAGCTCAGAGTTTTTTCCAGGAAGCCCTTTATGACTGCAGAGACCACAGTGATTTCTCTTACTACACACTCTAAGCATAACATCCAACATCACCAATAACCTCCAACATAAATTCAACAAACTGATAGTTAATGATGACTGCTTGAGTGCAAATGCCAAAATTTCCAAATGGAAAATCTGACCTGGTGCTGTATTGCTATTACCCAGGGTACTGCTTAGGACATATTACACAAAACAAATGTAGTGAATGAGTGGACTAAAGTACAAATGAAAGATTAGTATTAACAAAGTTATTCTAACATCAGGAACCTTCATGTTTGGCTTAGTGGTTTCAGATCCACTTGCAATGACCACATCTCACATTGGAGCACCTGGGGACATGGTCTGCTCCTCTCCAGATTCTTGCTCCTTGGTGACAATGGGCACTGTGGGAAGCAACAGGAGATGGTTCAAGTACTTACATAGAAGACCCAGAAATACATTTCTGGATCATAGCTTTGTCATAGCCCAGGCCTGGCTATCTTGAAGAGTGAGTCGGCAGATGAGAGCTCTGTGGGCTTAATATTAGGTAATTGGCTAACTCAAGTCACTACTAATTCAATTAAGTGTGATGGTCAATTCTGTCTCAAATTGACCATCAAATGTCGAAAATCAACACTATTTCTGGGTGAGTCTCAGAAAGTGTTAGAAGATGAGACTAATTTTTTTTACACTAAGACTACAATTTTTTTTTAGACATAAAAATACAAGGGGATTGGTGGGAGACGGGAGTTTATTGTAAAATACAAAATCAATGATGCCAGCAAGTGAGTTTCTACATTATGCTCCCAGCCAGAACACAAAATGACAGGATTTCCTCTTCAATTCCAAGCTTAAAATAAAGAAATAATAATAATAAAAAAGAACTACCATGAAAACAATATCACATTAAAATCTCTTTTTCGGGGCTAGCTCTGTGGCGCAGTGGGTTAAAGTCCTGGCCTGAAGCGCTATGATCCCCTTTCCACATCGAAAATGTATTTTCCTGCACTTGTAGTTTAAGTTTTCTGCCTAGATTTCAAAAGTGTATTTTGTTTCCTGTTTTCTCAAGAAAGAAAATGATGAAGCACCATCTTTAAACCAAGACAAGCTTGTAGCTGAGCCTCTGAAAAACCTAAAAGATCATTTTGTAGTTCACTGACCTCTAGGGTTTATTTTTAGGTCTTTTAAAATTTTTTTAAAGGTTTTATTTAATGAATGGAAATTTCATAGGTACAAATTTAGGAATATAGTGTTCCTTCCCCCTGTACCCACCCTCCCACACCTACTCCCGTCTCATCTCCTACACCCTGTCCCATCCCATTCTTCATTAAGATTAATTTTTAATTAACTTTATATACAGAAGGCCAACTCTTTATTAAGTAAAGATTTCAACAGTTTGTACCCACACCTACCCACCTACCACCCCCCACACACACTCACACAACATATAAAGTATTGTTTGAGGACAAGTTTTATAGCTAATTCTCACAGTACTGTAGTAACAAGTTGCAGGGAGAGGGAGAGAGAGAGAGTTATGCCATCTACTGATTCCTTTCTCAAATGGCCACAGTAGTCAGGGTAGGGCCAGGCCAAAACAAGGAGCCTGAAACTCCATCCAGGTCTCCCACATGGATTCAGGGACCCAAGTATTTGGGTTATCTTTTGTGGCTTTCCCAGGTGTATTAACAGCTGGATCAGAACAGAAGCACCTGGGAATCAAACCAGCCTTCATGGAATGCCAGAGTTGTGAGTGCCAACTTAATCAGCTATGCCACAATGCAGGCCCCTCCTCTGTTTTTATTTTTTAATAAAGATTTATTTATTTATTTGAAATTCAGAGAGAGAGAGAGAGTCAGAGAGAGAGAGAGAGAGAGAGGTCTTCCATCTGCTAGTTCACTCTCTAAATTCTACATTGTGTGCTAAAAATATTTATGTCTCATTAGTAGCTATACCCTTTATGTATGATGACCAATTTTTGCGTGCTTATTTTGTTCCTAGAAATCTTAACAAAATATGATTTAAAGTGTTTGTCTAGATTTACAATTTTTATAGCACAAGTTTCCTTTTCTAAATATGTACATTGTGAGTAATCAGAAACAATGGTAAATAATAGTAATGATTTGATCTCATCTTCTGACTTTGAAGCTAATGGCTGCAGGATTTACAACCATAAACATTATGCTAACGAAACATTTGAAATAAATTAAATACTAAGTAAATGTCTGTTTACATGTATTAATTTTATCTTTTTAAAGTATTTATTCATTTTACAGGAAAAGTGACAGAGAGAGAAAGGTAGATCCTCCATCCACTGGTTCAGTCCCGAAATGGCCTTAATGGCTGAGACTGTTCCAGACCACAGCCAGGAGCCTGGAACTCTAACCTTGGCTCCTGGCTTTGGATTGGCACAGCTCCGGCTATTGCGGCCAATTTGGGAGTGCAACAGTGGATGGAAGACCTCTCTCTCTCTCTTCCTCTCTCTGGAACTCTGTCTTTCAAAATACATAAAAAAATTTTCAAAAAAATTTACCCACAAGAAAGTTGGTGTTTGCTTGCTTAACCAGAGTATATGATGACTCATTTTTTAAAAGTAAAGAAAAATACAATAGAAGTGGTAGTCTTCTTTTAAAGATGATGTGGCCTGTTTTAAAAACAATTTCAGTGTCTTCTTCCAGGTCTTGTAGTTCTGGTATGAAGTGTGAAAAAGTTAATTGTATTTTATTGCCTGTTTTATTTTATCTTTGTATGGCTACGAGTATATGTATTTCACTTTATTATTTTTGTTAGGTATTTTAAATATAAGTCAGATAGATCTTATTTATCTTTATGAAGTCTCTTTGAAAAATAATTAAGTAAATGTAACCATCAAGGGATGGGACATTATTGAGTTTCTAAGGACAGAGCTGGTTTTCAGATCAAGCAGTCACCATGTGAGTGAGCTGTACAGCTGACATCTAGATCAGGGGTCCCCACCAGGACACTCAGGACAGACAGCAGCCAAGTTTAAGAGGGAGGTGAGATTCTGCTCCTGTGTCTGGCATCCTGCTACTTAGCTCCAGAGGTAGATGGGGAGGCAGAGAGGCAGAGGGTTAAGCTGCTTTTTGGAGTGCTGGCATTCTGTATCCCAGTGCCAGCTGAAGTCTCATCTACTCTGTTTCCTATCCAGCTTCCTGCTTGTGTGTGAGAAGACAACTGATGATGGCTCAAGAACTTGGATCCCTGCCACTACCCATGCGGGAGGCCAGGATGGAGATCCTGGCTCCTGGCTTCTGCCTGGCTTAGCCCTGGCTATCTCAGCCTTTTGGGGCATGAACCAGTGGATGGAAAGTATATTTCTTTTTCTTCCTTCCTTCCTTCCTCCCTTCCTCCCTTCCTTCCTTCCTTTATTCTTTCTTTTTCTTTCCTTTTCTTCTTTTTTTTCTCTCTCTCTCCCTCCCCATACACTCATTTAAGTCAATATCTTATTTTTATTCTTTTTAGTTTTTTCATTGAACATATTCAATATAATTCATAGACACAATTCTGTGAGTGTAATGATTTCCCTTCCTCCCCCCTCCCTTCCACCCTTCCAACCTCTCTCTCAATGTTTTGAAACATCACCAAAAAAAGATACATGGGTTGTCCCAGAAATTCGATTTTCCTCAAAGCTGCACCTGCAATGTGAGCACATGCAGGCGAGGCCAGTGCACAGAGGACCCAGGAACTTGTGGTGCAGTGCAGCTCCCTCTTTCAAGGACTCTGTCTCTGGAGAGTCTGCGGAAAAGCCTCAGATAGATTGAATACGGGAAGGGATTTCTGCGTGTTAATGAGAGGGCCTGGTCAAGGATTGCAAGAAATCCTGGGGGCTCTGTGAGAGGCTGGACAGTGGCGGGAAGTGGTCAGGTGTCACCACAGAACAGGGTACTGTCCGTGATGTCCCTCTCGGAGCCTTCCCAAACTCTGGGGCTGGAAGTCTGCAGGGTCTCATAGAATGGCAGATGTCCTAAACAGCACTCTGGCCTTAGAATCAGCCCTTAAGGCATTCGGATCTGGCTAAAAAGCCCATGAGAGTATCTCAAGCATGGAAAGTCAAGACACTATGCAAAAAAAAAAAAAAAAAAAAAAAAAAAAACCTAACTGAAAGATCTCTGTGAGTGAGATCCCAGTAGAAAGAATGAGCCATCAAAGAAGGAGATACATTTCTCTGAAGGGAGGAGAGAACTTCCACTTTGACTATGGCCTTCCTTGTCTAATGAGATCGGAGTTGGCAAACTCAAGAGGCTTCCATAGCCTTGGCACCTGATGACAAGATTACAGATGTCATAAATAAGAGTGTGAATAATCAACAACAGGAGTCACTTTGCACTTACTCCCCATGTAGGATCTCTGTCCTTAATGTGCGGTACTATGTGAATTAACGGCATAACTAGTACTCAAATAGTACTTTGTACTTTGTGTTTCTGTGTGGGTGCAAACTGTTGAAATCTTTGCTTAGTATACACTAAATTGATCTTCTGTATATAAAGATGATTGAAGATGAATCTTGATGTGAATGGAATGGGAGAGGGAGTGGGAGACGGGGTGGTTGCGGGTGGGAGGGAGGTTATGGGGAAAAAAGAAAGTCTGCAGGCCCTACGGTCCAGGTTTTTCTTATTTTTTTTTTTTATTTTTGGAGGATATCTGGGGTGTCCCAGGCCGGGTCCTAGTTCTGCAGTGCTCTGCCCTTGCTTCTGCATATTCCGCGCCTTCTGTAGTCCGTGCCTTCTCTGCGGTGAGTACCTGGGCAGAATCCTTGCACAGAGGGAGTCCATGCAAAGAGCAAGTCCCTGTGACTCCACAGGTCGGGAAGATGGGAGGAAGCGTGGACAGGTTTGAGAGCCATGCTCCTTCTCTTCTGATGCTCAGCTCTGTGCCCCTCTGCTGGAGGAGGGGCATGGGACCAGTAGCCTTTGGAATGCTGCTAAACTGCTCAGCATGGCTGGCTTGGGAAAGTCCTGGGAACTTCTGCCCCAGGCTGAAAGCAAGAAAAAGGAAACATGCACATGGAGCCAGTGGAACCTGCACTCTATTTCTTGTGATTTTCTCCCAGTTCCAGCTCCAGTAGGTCTACTGAAGCAGTGCTTCTGAGTCGGCTATCCAAAAAGTCAGAAGAAATGTATCTGTGGCTGAGTCAGCAGGACTCCAGATCCCAATCTATCACTTGGGTGGAGAGGGAAATTGACTGGCTGTGTTCTCAGCACCTGTTCCCTGTTATCCTGGTGTCATTTCAGTCAGCCCGTGGTCTAGGTCAGATGCGATTGCTCTCCCTGGAGAAAGAAGGTTGTGACCGCGACCTGGAGGTAATGAATGGTGGGAGAGTTTGAGGGAGGCAGAAAATGACATTGTGTTGTGGGTGCCCTAGAAATACACTCTTGAATTCGTGCACTTTAAGAATAAGTTATAAGTAAGGAGGCTACAATTACTGCCGAGTCCAGAAAGGATGCCAGAGTGAGGACCCGAAGGCAGAGGAGCAGGGATGTCAGAGCTGGCAGTGTTTAAGGATGAAGGAGACTGGCTTGCTCCCTTCCTCTCACTGCCTCTAAGTTTACTTTGTTCTGCAAGAACTAAACAACTAAACAGGACTCAAAACCGGCTGCAGTGTGAGGAGGAAAGGCAAAGACAGAGATGGGAAGGAAACAAAGGAGGGCTTTGGAGGTGGGGAGGAGAGGGGAGAGTCGTGTGTTGTCGGTGTTGCCGGTTCCTATCATTTTCTGACTCCTGGCAGGAAGGAGGAGCAAGTTGAGAGGTGCAGCGGCCTCTTGTCCTCCAGGACTGCAGAACCTGTGGGGGATGATGAGGCTGCCTGTGTCCTGGAGACCCAGGCCCTTGAAGGATGTGACCAGCAGCCAGGGCAGCACAGCCTACCTGATGTCTGCCTGCATTAACCCCCAGGGCTTGGGTGTGGTCCCCAACTGCTTCCTCTGCTTCCCCCTCTACAACCCTGCAGTCCCAGCACTCTGTGCCTGTGCTCAGGGTCTGTTTAGGGAAGCCTCAGCCCCTGGCTGCTGTCACTACTGCCCTGCTCAGCTCCTGGAAGAGACTGTGTGAAATAAAATTCCTTTAGCATATTATCAGATACTGTGCGTAAGTCCATCATTCCAAAAGCAACATAGTTTATGTTTTATTACCATTTCTTCTGGATTTTTTTGGGAGAAGGATAAGGAGGGAAGAAAAGTGCTTAGAAAACTAGCATATTAACTGAAAAATGTAGAGATTTCTTTGTAAGAAAAAGAAGTGCGACTTTCAGGTGAAGATGCGCTGTTGGCTTCTGAGATAGAAATATTCATAATGGAAAGCTTTACTATAAATCCAGCTAACACTAAGCCATATCCTATCTATTTATTTATATGTATGTTAATCTGCATTTCAAAGGTTGTGCCTAAGTCCTCATAGCTAGTTCTATCGTTAGCCTTTATCATTCAGCATGTGTAGTGTGGAGCCTGTTGTCCCTGTTTGGAGTTTACAAGTCAGTTTCACATTCTGACATGGACTGACAGCTCATGATCCTCCCCTCTGGTGACTCCTGAGGCAGTGCATGGGCACAGTCTCCTGATATCCTGAGATGACTGTGACTTTGTTTTCAAGCCTGCCTTCTAGGGATTCTCTGCTAGAATACAGTAGCATACGGTTAACTCAGAAATGTGCTTTAGGTTTTAAGCCAACAGTGCTCACAGTTCTTGGTTGAGGCTCAGTGGGTGGCTTAGGGAACACTTGCTTTCCTTATAACTTTTGCTTATTTATTTTTATTTTTATTTAAAGACAGAGAGACAATTAGAGACAGACACACACACACACAGAGGCCGAGAGAGAGAGAGAGATGGAGATGGAGAGATCTTCTACCTTCTGGTTCACTTCCCAAATGCCTGCAGCAGCCAGGGCTGTGCCAGTCCATAGCCAGGAGCCTGGAACTCAGTCTGGGTCCTTATGTGAGTGGCAGACACCCAAGTTTTCAAGCCATTACCTGCTGCTTCCTCAACTGTGCATCAGCTGGAAGTTGCATCAGAAGTGGAGAAGTCAAGACTTGAACCAAGTACTCTGACATGGGATGTGGGTGTTCCAAGCACGATCTTAATTTCTGAAACAAATACCTGCCCCAGGGAATGCTTTCAAATCTGTCGCTGTCCCTTACTTTTTGCAAGACTGAATTGAAGGAAACAATTGCCCTTGATCTTCTTGGCACATCAAAAATATATTTCCCTCCACTTGCAGCTTACTCTAAATGTTCTGCTTATTTTTCACAAATATATTTTCTTTTTACTTGTATTAAATAAAATAATGATGAAACATCCCATATAAAAAAAGATATTCTTCCAGTTGAGTCCTGTACATAATCTGAAAGTTCATTATACTGTAGTCCATTGGCCTCTAGGTTTTTATTTTTAAAAAACATTTATTAATTTGCATAAGGCAAAGTTACGAGAGAGAGAGAGAAAAAGTCTACCACCTACTGGTTCACTCTCCAAACAGCAGCAATGGTCAGGGCTGGCTAGGTTGAAGCCAATAGCCTGGGACTCCACCCAATCCTCTCAGCTGGGTATCAGGGGTCCAAGAACTTGGGTATTATTTTGCTGCTTTCCCAGGTGCCTTAGCAGAGAGCTAGATCAGGAGTGGAGCAGTCCCTCGATCCAGCACTCATTGGGATACCAGCATTGTCAGTGGTGGCTTAACGCTTTGTTCTGCAATGCTAGCACCACCTTTGGCTTTTGAAGGAAAGGTAAGATAGCTAACAAAGTTAGTGGCAGGTATTTGGCCCTGTGGTTAACAATCTGGTTAAAACTTCTTGTCCTACAGTATGGTCCCTGTGTTGCATACTTGGCTTCTTACGCTTGATTCGAGCATCCCAATTATGTAGAAGGCAGTGCTGAAGGTTCAAGTAATTGGGTCTTTGCCACCCACTTAGGGGATGTGGATTTCATTTTCTGGCTCTTTGTTGCTGCCACAGTGGGGAAAATTGCAGGCACTTAAGGGTGTACTAGCTGATGGAAGCACTCCTTCTCTCTTTCCACCACTCAAATAAATAAATGAAAAAATTGGGGGAAATTCCATCTTACCATGGAAATTTTAGACAGTTAAAGTGAATTGAACACTATGAGAAACGGTGACTTGATCAGCCCTCACCCTGACTGTTGATGAGCAACTTGATATGTTATCCCTCTTAGTATTTTTTTTTTGTTTGTTCTACTTAATACTTTTGGTTGAATACTGTAATCAATACACAATTCTTCTTAAGTGCTGAAACTTAACTGAAAAATGATCGCTGTTAAATGTAAGAGTAGGAATAAGAGAGGGAAGAGATATGCAATTCAGGACATGCTCAAGCTGACTTACCTCAAATGGTAGAGTTAGAAACATACCGGGGGATTCCAATTCAATCCCATCAAGGTGGCATGTACCAATGCCATCTCACTAGTTCCAGTGATCAATTTCTGTTCACAATTGATCATAATGATAGGACTAAGAGCCAAAGGGATCACATAAACAAAACTAGTGTCTGCAAATACTAGCTGAAGAATAAAAAAGGGAGAGAATGATCCAACATGGGAAGTGAGATACACAGCAGACCCATAGAATGGCAGATGTCCTAAACAGCATTCTGGCCTCAGAATCACCCCTTAAGGCATGCGGATCCGGCTGAAAAGCCCATGAGACTATTTTAGTCATGGAAAGCCAAGACACTCTGGGGAAAAAAAAAAACCTAAATGAAAGATCTCTGTGAGTGAGATCCCAGTGGAAAGAATGGTTCATCAAAGAAGGAGGTACCTTTCTCTGAAGGGAGGAGAGAACTTCCACTTTGACCATGGCCTTGTCTAAATATGATCAGAATCAGTGAATTCAGGGGGCTTCCATAGCCTTGGCAGCTCATGACAAGAGCCTAGGTTGATTACTGATGCCATAAACAAGAGTGTCAATTTGTTAAGTCAACAACAGGAGTCACTGTGCACTTACTTCTCATGTAGGATCTTTGTCCTTAGTGTGCTGTACATTGAGATTTAATGCTATAACTAGTACTCAAACAGTGTTTTTCACTTTATGTTTCTGTGTGGGAGCAACTGTTGAAATCTTTACTTAATGTATGCTAAACTGATCTTCTGTATATAAAGAGAATTGAAAATGAATCTTGATGTGAATGGAAGGGGAGAGGGAGTGGGAAAGGGGAGGGTAGCGGGTGGGAGGGAAGTTGGGGGGGGAGCCATTGTAATCCATAAGCTGTACTTTGGAAATTTATATTCATTAAATAAAAGTTTGAAAGCAAAAAAAAAAAAATTATCCCATCTGTTAAATAAGTGTTACAGCAATCTACTTAGGGAGTAACCCAAAACTTAGGTGTTTGCTTGATTTTCTGAAAGACAGAAAAAACTGACAGAGAGAGAGAGAGAGAGAGAGAGAGAGAGAGAACAGTCAAATGTCCAAACAGGTCAGTTGTAACCGGCCAAATAAGGAAGCCCACTATGATTTCCTAAGAAAAGCAATCTGATGTTTACCAGGTGACATATTTTGTTATGCTGTTTTCCTGTTCCTGTGCAAGCTACATTACAGAAAACAACTGTTCTGCCATATTCAGCAAAGCTACTTGATTTATGAATTGCAAGTGAATGGCAGTTGCATCATTTAAGTAAATTTGTTGAAATCTGACCATTTGTGTTTTTATTTTTTGGCATGGGCATTTAGCTCAGTGATTAAGAATCTAGGCTGGCGCCATGGCTCACTTGGCTAATCTTCCACCTGCAGTGCTGGCACCCTGGGTTCTAGTCCCGGTTGGGATGTCGGGTACAAGTCCCAGTTGCTCCTCTTCCAGTCCAGCTCTCTGCTGTGGCCTGGGAAGGCAGAGGAGGATGGCCCAAGTGCTTGGGTCCCTGCACCTGCATGGGAGACCGGAAGGAAGTACCTGGCTCCTGGCTTCGGATTGGTGCAGCTCCGGCCGTGGCGGCCATTAGGTTCAGTAGCGGAGCAGCCAGGACTTGAACCAGCTCTCATATGGAATGCCGGCACTGCAGGCCACAGCTTTACCTACTTCTCCATAGCACTGAACCCAGGATAAACACTTTACTTGGACTGGGCAATCAGATTGTCAACAATCATTAGTGGGTTGCTGCATTATCTATACCATTTCAGCAGAGAGAGCATACCACACAGATAAGAGCACCCATGTTGGATATATAATCTCAAAGGGCTCAAATTACTCTTTTTTTAATAAGAAACTTTATTTATTAATCTGAGGGGCAGATTTACAAAGAGAGGGAGAGACAGAGGGAAAGGTATTCCATCCCCTGGTTTACTCCCCAAATGGCTGCAATGACCAGAGATGGGCTAATCCAAAGTCAGGAGTTTCTTCAAGGTTTTCCACATGGCTATATGAGATCAAGTACTTGGGCCATCTGCTACCATTTTTCCAGGCATTAGCAGAAAGTAGGATTGGGAGTGGAGCAGCTGGGACTTGAACCTGTGCCCATATGGGATGCTAGTGCCCCAGGTGGAAGTTTAATCTACTACACCACAGTGCCAGCACCTCAAACTACTCTTGTTAGTGGCTGATGCTTTGCTTAGCAGTTATCTCACTAAATAAAGTGCTTGCATGCCATATCACAGGATCTGTGTGGAAAGCCCAGCTCTGAACTCTGATTCTAGGTTCCTGCTAATGGTGACACTTAGAGGAAGTGGTGATATCTCTAGTAATGGAATTTATGCTGCCCACATAGGAGACCTAGAATGAATTCCTGGCTTTGTTTTT
Organism: Oryctolagus cuniculus; assembly: GCF_964237555.1. Taxonomy (NCBI): domain Eukaryota; kingdom Metazoa; phylum Chordata; class Mammalia; order Lagomorpha; family Leporidae; genus Oryctolagus; species Oryctolagus cuniculus. The sequence goes on along the minus strand of NC_091432.1, from coordinate 81,264,501 downwards.
GGGCCCCTAGCCACTGTGGGCTTTGAGGAGTAAATCAGTTCATTACAGCACTCTCTATCTCTGGTAAATTTAAAAAACTAGACAGGCTCAATTTCTTCATGGTAACTATTGGATATAGGTGTTTTATATTTAAAGTATATAGACTGCAGAGCCGGTGCTGTGGCATAGCAGGTAAAGTGGCCACCTGCAGTGTTGGCATCCCATATGGGCTGATTAGAGTCCCCACTGCTCCATTTCTGATCCACCTCTCTGCTATGGCTTGGGAAAGGAGTAGAAGATGGCCCAAGACCTTGGGTCCCTGCACCCACATGGAAGACCCAGAAGAAGCTCCTAGCTCCTGGCTCCTGGCTTCAGATTGGCGCAGCTCTGGCTGTTGCAGCCATCTGGAGAGTGAACCAACAGATGGAAGACCACTCTGTCTCTCTGCCTCTGCCTCTAACTCTGCCCTTCAAATAAAATAAATAAATCTTTTAAAACATAAAGTATATAGAAGGCAGTTTTATGTAAGCTTCATGGTGTATCTAATAAATGTAAACTCTTTAAACTGTGACTAGGATTAGTGAATGATGAAATTGTGGCAAAGAAGATGTAAGTGACTTCTTCACAGCCATAGCTCACACTCATTCACATGAATGGCCAACAGCAATGTCTAACAAACTTTAGACATTTTTTTTTTTCATTGAAAAGAACTTACTATCTTTTGCACTATGTTCTGGTGGAAATGCATTGGTGAACATACACTGAAGGGTGACAACAGAACAATTAAAACAAAAAATCAATGAATTAGTGTTTGATCGGGTATTGGGATGACTATAGGAAATCATGTCTGCATTTCTTTTTTTTCCTTTTTTTAAAATTTTTTTAGAATTTTTTATTTAATAAATGTAAATTTCCAAATACAGTTAATGGATTACAATGGCTTCCCTCCCCCTCACACCCCTCCCATCTCCCGCTCCCTCTCCCATTCCATTCACATCAAGATTCATTTTCAATTATCTTTATATACAGAAGATCGATTTAGTATATATTAAGTAAAGATTTCATCAGTTTGCACCCACACAGAAACACAAAGTGTAAAATACTGTTTCAGTACTAGTTATAGCATTAGTTCACCTTGGACAACACACTAAGGACAGATCCCACATGAGAAGTACACAGTGACTCCTGTTGTTGACTTAACAATTTGACACTCTTGTTTATGGCATCAGTAATCTCCCTAGGCTCTAGTCATGAGTTGCCAAGGCTATGGAAGCCTTTTGAGTTCGCCCACTTCGATCTTATTCTGACAGGATCATAGTCAAAGTGGAAGTTCTCTCCTCCCTTCAGAGAAAGGTACCTCCTTCTTTGATGACCCGGTATTTCCACTGGGATCTCACTCGCAGAGATCTTCCATTTAGGTCTTCTTTTTTTTTTTTTTTTTCCAGGGTGTTTTGGCTTTCCATGCCTAAAATACTCTCATGGGCTCTTCAGCCATATCTGAATGGCTTGAGGGCTGATTCTGAGGCCAGAGTGCTATTTAGGACATCTGCCATTCTATGAGTCTGCTGTGTATCCTGCTTCCCATGATGGATTGTTCTCTCCCTTTTTTATTCTATCAGCTAGTATCAACAGACACTAGTCTTATTTGTGTGATCCCTTTGACTCTTAGACCTATCAGTGTGATCGATTATGAACTGAAATTGATCACTTGGACTAGTGAAATGACATTGGTACATGCCACCTCTTCTGTCCTTCCATCTCATCTGCCACGGGATGATTTAAAGTAATGTATGAGAATGTTGACTAACGCACACATTCACACTATTAGAGCCCTGGTACTCTTTGACTCCCCCAACATGTGAGAATACTTCAAAAACAATGAAGCATGGATCAAGATTTAAGGAAGCTCACTTATTTCAATAAGTTTACAAGTCAACCTCAATCTCTGAAATTTGAAACATTAACCGAAAATGACTCTCTTAAATAGCAAAACTCTTCTTTCAGATAAGATAATTATCTCATCCATTAGTTTTATCATTCAAGTATTTGATAATTCTCCTTACAATCTAACCATTATGCTACCTGCTGGAAATACTGCATTGACTACAGAACAGTCATTTCCTTCAAGTTTTGACTCATATACCATAAATGAAAAGTACTAGCTCTTTTGGGCAGGCTAAATTCTTTTGGCTCAGGGAGAATTCTCTCTAAAGGATGTGGGCTGCTTTTTCTACTGAGGGTGAACCAAGGAGCAATATTTATAGGACCAAGAAGACTTTAAATTGACATTGCACTGCAGGTAACCAGATCCGGTCCAGATGTGCAAATTGTGCTCCTGTAGAACTTACTTTGGAGTCACACATCCATGTGTATTTCAACCACTACAAGCTCAGAAAGCAGTAGGCAACCACAGCATATGTTCTGGATAATGAATAATAAAACATGATTTAATTAATAAAATTCAAACCATTGAATTTTGCATTCACATTGTCTTCATATTTAATAACATAAAATGAAGTTACAATTATAAAGTAGAAAAAAACTTAAAACAGTGAAGTATGATACTGTTTATTTCACTTGAGAAGGACTTCTTCAGATATGGTGATCTCAGGCATCCAGCCAGGTCCCAGAATGACCCCTGATCATGCACAGCCAGTGAAAAAAAGGGGCCTGACAGGGAAATTGAAGGAGCCGGCAGGGTACCTCCATATGAAGGAACTTTTAGCAACATTCACAAAACTCACACTTCCATTTTCAAAATCAAGAAACACACCAACTCTGCTCATAGGTTTCTCTACATAGTGAGGAAACATTGGGGAAGTGGTTAAGATTCTGTAATGATTATCCTCCTTCATACACAGAAGAAGAAATATGTCCTCAGATCCAATCAGTGTGCCCTTCTTCCTGATGCTGGAATCCTTGCAGACTCCTAGAGCCCAGTCCCAAGAGTCATTCACTTCCAGCTCCCAGTAATGTTTCCCAGAGGTGAAGTTCTGGTCTCCCCAGGCAGCAAAATAGTCAGAGATGTCATCAGAATGTGGAGATGTGTCTTGATTGTCCTGTCCAAACATTAACCTTCTCACATGGCCAAGGAGCATGACATAATTGGTTATTTCATTATCGAAGGAAATTTCCACTGTTGGAAAGAACATAATATTCCAGTCACAATCAGTCCTAAACTTTTCTTTGAGATAACAGAGTCTACCTAGAGAATTACAAGAAATGAAGATTAGTGGGATAACTCTGGAAATATAACAAATTAAAAAGCAACCAGTAGGGGCTGGCACTGTGGCACAATGAGTTAAAGCCCTGGCCTGTAGGGCAGCCATCCAATATGGGCACCTATTCAAGTCCTGGCTGCTCCACTTCCAATCCAACTCCCTGATAATGCACCTGGGAAGGCAGTGGAGGATGGCCCTGGTCCTTGGGCCCCTGCACCCACATGGGAGACCTGGAAGAAGCTCCTGTCTCCTGGCTTCAGATCTGCTCAGTTCTGGCCATTGTGGTCATTTAGGGAGTGAGCCAGTGGATGAAAAAGACCTCTCTCTCTCTCTCTCTCTCTCTCTAATTCTCTAACTCTTTCAAATAAATAAAATATATATATTTTTTAAAAAAGCAAGAAGTTGGGGCCAGCGCTGTGGCTAAATGGGTTAATGCCCTGGCCTGAAGCTCCAGCATCCAATATTTGTGCTGGTTTGAGAGCCGGCTGCTCCACTTCAGATCTGAGTTTCCTCTACCTCTTCTCAGGTGAAAACTAACATCTCAGACCTGAAAATGGCAATCACTTTATCACGGATTTTTTGATATGCCAGTTAAACAAGAAAATTTGTGTTTAAGAAAGTATAAATATAACTTCTGAGAAATGGACCCCACTGAGAGTTTTCTGCCTCACCTTGGTGCAGCTGCTCCAGTCTTCCTTCTTCTACTAAATAGCCCTCCAGCTTTAGGTGTGCTGTGGAGTTCTATGTATTACCTCATGAACCAACAACTTACTTTATTATGTTTGTCCCTAAAGGATTTTCTATGTTTATTTATGTTTATTCATGTATTTTTAAATTAATCTCATGTATGTTGCTAATTCAACTGCTGAGAAAATTGAAGGCAATATTTTTAAATATAAAATAATGGTCCTATTGACATAAGTAATGACATTGAAACTGAAATTCTTTGATTTACATTCCATTAGTTTGAGTTGATGACCAAGTGACATTGCCTATTATCATGTTCCATGGCTCAAGGAACCCTCTTTTGAGTTTCCTTTCCTCAAAAGATTTTTTTTGGTTAGGACTAATTAATGTTTACCATTATGCCAGCTTTCATTTTTTCTTCCAATATCATGAGAATTACACCACCAAATACAATTATAAATGCCTATTAATAGACTGTTTCCCTCTTTTATCCCCTGGATGAAAGATTAAGAGGCAAAGATTGCTCACAGATGACATTTTTTGAGAAGCATTGTATAGTAATCTCTCCAAAGAGCTGACACTCACCTTGGAAGTGCCTGAGCCTGTCTATCAGCCCAGTGACAGGTTGAGCCTTGAGCTCTGGGTTCACAGGCTGGGGCACAGGCTGCTGTAGTGACTCACACCTAGAAGAAAGAATAAGAAATTGATGTTTCACATACTCAATAATTCATCAGAATGTTTAATAAAACATTTAATCACAGAACTGAAAAGTCTACACCAAATCCGTTTTCTGATATTGTAGTGTAAAACCACACTGATGAACTGAGCTTGTGCCATTTTCAGGGAATCTTCACTTTCTTCCTTTTCCTACTTCCTTCATTTTCCAGCTGAAAAATCTACTCCCTGCATTATAGTATGGCTGTAAGTTGAAATCTAAAAGCATGGGTAGCTTTCTTCTAGAAACAGCTATACATATCCCTCTGCCACAGAAAGGCTTATTTTTGGCAAAGGAAATATATTCAGTAAAACAAACACAAAAGGTGGCGTATCTTTGCTAACACTGTCTTTACTTTGTTGGTAACAGCTTGGTCTCTCTCATAATTCTAATGGTGCCCTAATTTATATTGAGGATAAGCATACCTTGTTAACATGTCTCCCAAATCCTGCCAAGAGAAACAGAAAAGCTTAGATCTCATTAGAAGAGGGCTATTCTGCCTACCTATCCAGGCCTTGAGTCTGGCAAACTACCAACCGCAATCATCCCAACCACCCTCATAAATTTGTTTCCTTTTTCAAATACAAAGAAAATCCCCTCCCACTATATTGACACAATCAAGTTGTAATGAATTCAGACTCTGCAATGAGGAGAGAGAAATGCTGACTGCATTGCCCCAAATCCCCAGCCCCACAGCTTGTTTCCAAAGGGTAACATGCTTCATGTTAAAGGCAACTGCAACTAAGGACATTCAGACTGAAAGGGGAAATAATGACTTCTTCCAAATGTCTCTGAATTGCCCAACTGGAGGCTAATATGGCTTTTCTGGGAAAAATAATTCTTTATATCTCTAAAGAAATGACATACAAAAGGCAAATCTCAGAAGAAAATATTCCCGAGGGAATCTACTGTAACAATTTTGGATAGCGTGTTTGTTCACAGGGGGAACAGGAGTTATTGGGTGTCTATGTTATTTACACTTGAGATATTTCCCCACCTAAATAATACTGATTAATATATATACTATTTAGTGGGCACAGATACACATATGGTACTGAATAATGTAGTCAAAGATACGGGCTTGAGATAGTATAATTCTCCTCATGCATGTCCTCATTTCTTACCTGGAGCAGCTCCCCATCTGGTTGATGGTACATTTTCATCAGTTCTTTGCACATTTTTCTTAGCTGTTTCTTCTTTAGAATCATTTTGGCTTTGCTTTTCTTAAGCTGTTGGAAAATCTTATTCCATTCCTTTATAAGTGTCTGAGTGTGTCGTCTTTCATCTTCATGGGGAACTGGATGCAGCATTTTATAAGATGCCCTGATAATCTGTTTGTGCAGAGACACATACCACTGCAGGGACAAAGATTTCCCCAGTCACATAACCAGGACGACTTCATCTGTCTCCATTTGAAACTCATATTCACTTTTACACAAAACTTCTGCCAATAAGCTATGTACATAAGTTGATGTCCTTCACCTCTCATAGGCCATAAGTTCATTGATAATTTCTTTAAAATATATTCTCTCAGGTCTGATAGACTGTGTGCAAGTTGTTCAGATTTATCGTTTATCCATAAGTAATTATATGCAACATTCAGATCTCTGCACTAGTGAAAAAATCTTTAGGAGGAAGAGGTAGACACCTACATCTTCTATCAAGTGCCTGGGTTGAAATTCAAGCAAGTTACACTTTGGGCTCCAGCTTCCTGCTAATGACCACCTTGGGAGGCAGAAGGTAATGATCCAATTACTTTGGTTCCTGCCACCCATGTGGAGAATCCAGATTGAGTTTTGGGCTCCCAGTTTTGTCATAACCCAGGGAACTCCAGTTGTTGTCAGCATTTGAGGAGTGAACAAGGAATTGATGATCTCTGTATTTCAAATTAAAAAAATAAGTATATATTTTGAAGTTCTTTTTAATAATTTTTAAGTATGAAACCTTTCTACTGCATAGCTCCACCATTCTATCTGATCAGCAGGGTACTCACCACCAGATCATCATAAAATCTTCCCTGAGAAACTTTTAGCTCTTTGATGAATGTCCAAGTTTCTAACAGATCTGTCTCAGGTTGCCTCTGAGGCATACTCAATACTCACCATCCACTGGGTGATTATTCTGCTCTCCTCATTCAGATTTTTCTTGTTTTCTTGGATCTTTTCCCATAAGAGTCTCATTTTCTTTACCAGCTCCTCCTGTGAAAGAATTGAATTTGAACACCAGAGAAGCAAGCAGACTTGTATTTGGGACCCATAATAAGGGAGAAAATCAACTACTTTTAGAGAAAAGAACATTAGTGAAAGTAAAAGGATCATAATACCTCCCTTTTTGCCTTTGTAATTGTCAATGTTATATTTCAAACTACAGATGCACAAAATGTAATGCAAGTATGTTCACAAATAAGTTGATAAAAAAAGCAATGTTAATATTTAATATGGCATCTTACATCAGAATTTGGATCTACTAATGCTTTTCCCCTGTTATTCCGAAGCATATGATCCTATTTATTTCAGGAGGATTCGTAAATACTATTGAATCTTTTGGAACTTGCTTTAGTAGCCTAATACTCTTCTCTGATCTTGACTTCTTTTCACTGCCTTGACCATTGTGTTTTACCAAAATATTATAATGACAATTGAGTGTCTGTCCCCCAGCTGACTCTAGCAACAATATTCAATTTAAAAAAAAATTTTTTAAGAGGCAATGAGGGATAAAGAGTATTCCTGTTCACTGCTTCAAAGCCTAGATCTCCAACACAGATAGGCATAAGTGTGACAGAAGCTAGAAGCCAGGAATTCCATCCATGTTGCCACTTGGGTTAGAGGGACCCCACTAATTGAGCCTTTACTGCTGCTTCCCATGGTCATATTAGCAGAATGCTGGAATTAAGAGACAGCGCAAGGTATTGAATCAGGTACTCAAATATGGGATGTGGGTGTCTTAACCATGAGGCTAAATATCCATCTGTAAACACATTTTTATTTTGATTTCTTTGTTGTTATCTAGAACAGAACCTGGCATTCAGAGAAGAGTGAGTTAATCCTCGTCACGAACTTCATTTTCATTACGAGTTGAGCCTGCCATCCTCCAGCACTCAAAGTGCTCCCAGAAGCATCACTTACCCTGTAGTCCTCAGCAGCCACGCTAATGGAGCGGTGCCTGTGAGCCTCATGCTCGGGGGAATCAGAGCAGTGCACACAGAGCAGGCTCTGGTTCTCTTCACAGAATATCTTCTTCATCTTCTTATGTGTCCCACACATGCCCTCCTCAGAGTCGAAGAACTGCTGGAGACTAGCTTGTCTGGCAATGGAAACTAGGTTCTTCAAATGAATATTGGTTTTGAAATCTTCCCGTCGTGAAGGTTCCCTGCATACTGGACAGCGGGCAGGAATTTGGGCTTCTTCCCAGGTAAGGCAGACACAGGGCCTACAAAAGCTGTGCCCACAGCTGATGGTGACCGGGTCCATCATGAAGTTTAGGCAGATGAAGCAAGAGAGTTCTTTTTGTAAGATGTGTGGGAAGCCTGAGTCCATTTTCCTAAGGGAAATGAATTCAAAGTTTATTCTACTTTGTTACACAGAGACCAAAGGAAAATCTGAAACAGGTGCTTGTTCAGTCATTAGTTTGTGTGATGTCAAAGGGTTTGAATTTTGCATGGGGAAGAGCGAAACTTGATATACAGAGAGCTCTCAGGTCTGATTTTGCCTAAGAGTAGGCACCATACATCCTACCCTTGTCTCTCAGATTAAAAAGAAATTCCGTTTTGTTGAGGTGGACTTTCATCCAAATGTTCTGAGCTTGAGACTTTGACCCAATTCTGACTTATAGAGTGGTCTCTGCATGCTCTGAAAGTCAATTATAGGGGCTGGCACAGTCCAGCTGTTGCAGCCAACCGGGGAGTGAACCAGCAGATGGAAGACCACTTTTTCTTTCTCTCTTTCTCTGTAACTCTGACTTTCAAATAAATAAATAAAAATCTAGAAGGAAGGAAGGAAGGAAAGAAAGAGAGAGAAAGAGAGAGAGAAAGAAAAAGAAAGAGAAAAAGAGAAAGGAAGGAAGGAAGGAAGGAAGGAAGGAAGGAAGGAAGGAAGGAAGGAAAGAGTTACAGAGAGAGGTAGAACTATAAAGAGAGAGGTCTTCCATCTGCTGGTTCACTACCCAAATAACCACAATAGCTACAGCTGAGCTGATCTGAAGCTAGGAGCCAGAAGCTTTTTCTGGGTCTCCCACATGGGTTCCAGGGCTCAAGGATTTGGGCCATCTTCTGCTGCTTTCCCAGGCCATAGCAGAGAGCTGGATTGAAGGTGGAGCAGCAAAGACTTGAACCGGCACCCATAAGGATTGCTGGTGCTGCAGACCAGAGCATTAACCCACTGTGCTACAGTACCAGCCCCATAGCTATATTTCTAAGTTTGTAAAACTAATACCAAGCACCACTTCACAGTACTAAATCTATTATCACAATGAGCACCAGAAAATAGACCGTGGTTTTAACTATGTATTTTCCTAATATGTGGTCCTTCAGAGAGAGGGGGAGAGATCTTCCATCTGCTGGTTTACTCCCCAAATGGCTATAATGGCCAGGACTAAGCCAGGTGGAAGCCAGGAGCTTTCTCCAAGTCTGCCATGTGGATAGTTGGAGCCTGAAAATCAGGGCAATCTTCCACTGCTTTACCCAGGTCATTAGCAGGAAGCTAGACCAGAAATGGAGCATCCTGGAAACAAATTGGCTCCCCTATGGGAGGCAGCAGCTTTACCTGCTATGCCGCAATGTTGGCCCCTGGGTCCTCATATTGGTACCAGTAAGTAAAATCAGGAGTCTTCTAATCACAGGTCAATGATCTGAGAAGTGTCTATTTAGGTCATGATGTCACTGTGAACATTATAAATTTACATCACCTTGGTGGTTTAGACAATCATTCCACATGGCCTATTGATGCAATCAAGGAATAAGGTAAACATGAGATGCAGGAAGCTGCTGCCAGGGTAAGACAGCAGGCTGTTTTCCAGTGCAGTTTTCATTTATGCACAGAAGGAGCACTCAGCATAATAATGGTAGAAAGTATAGTATGGTACATAAGCCTGGAACTGTGATTTGTTATCCTTATCATATGTTATTGTACATAATGACCTGTACTTTCATATAGTGTTTCTTTACACCAACTACATCACATACACAAGTGATGTGTTTTGATAGAATGTGAAGATGTCTGCAGTGGGTAAACCAGGTGACAGGAACTTTCAGCTGCTTCATAATCTGAAGGCATCATAATGTATGTGGCTCTCATTGACTGGAATATGGTTATGCTGCACATGACTGTTAATGTTCCTTTCATTTCTAATACTTTTCATGGTCACCACTGTTACTATTCTGCACAGCCAGTCAATTTCTGGATTCTTTAAGTCATAAAACTGAAAATTTGAGGCCAGCATTGTGGGTGTAGTAGGTTGAGTACTGCTTGCAACCCGGGTACCCCATATTGGAGTCCCGACTGGAGTTATCAGACTGCTTCCAACACAGCTCCCTGTTAGTGAATCTCAAAAGCAGCAGAAAATGGCCCAAGCACTTGGACCCCTGCTACCAATGTGGGAGACCCAGATAGAACTGGGCTCCTGGCTTCATCCTGGGTCAGCCCTGCTCCAGAGGCCATTTGGCAAATGAACTAATGGATGGAGGTATCACTCTATCTCTCATTCTCTGTCACTCTGCATTTTGAATAAATAAGAAATTTCTTATAAAATATCATTTTCTTCAAAATCAATAATACTTTCATCAAATGATTTAATATATTTTAGGTATTTTTTTTGACAGGCAGAGTGGACAGTGAGAGAGAGAGACAGAGAGAAAGGTCTTCCTTTTGCCGTTGGTTCACCCTCCAATGGCCGCTGCTGCCGACGTGCTGCGGCCGGTACACCGCACTGATCCGAAGGCAGCAGCCAGGTGCTTCTCCTGGTCTCCCATGTGGGTGCAGGGCCCAAGCACTTGGGCCATCTTCCTCTGCACTGCCGGGCCATAGCAGAGAGCTGGCCTGGAAGAGGGGCAACCAGGACAGAATCCGGCTAGAATACAACATATATCTAGAAAATAGAACCAACTAATTTCAATAAAAATGAAGGCTCTGCAGCAAACAAGAATTTACACATTGGGCTAGCACTGTGTTACATTGGGTTAAGCTACTTCCTGGGACACCAGCATCCCATATGAGTGATGGTTCAGTTCTTGCGTGCTCCACTTCCAATACAGCTCCCTGCTAATATGTCTGGGAAAGTAGCAGAGGATGCGCCAAGTACTTGGGCCCCTGCTACCTATGTGGGAGACCCAGGTGGAGTCCAGTTTCCTGGCTTCCATGAGGCCTGCCTTAGGACATTGTTGCCATTTTGAGAGAGAACCAAAGATGGAAGTGTCTTTTATTTGCTCTCTCAGTAGTTCTGTCTTTCAAATAAATAAACACATATTTTTTAAAACTTACATGCATCTGACAACAACTTTCTGAGCTGTAATACACAGAAACACCTAAGTACTGCAGTGATAGAATTTAATCACCTCTCTAACTCCAAAACATAGACCAAGACAAGATTTTTAAGAAGGAGAGGAGCGGTGAGAATTGGAATCATTTTCCTAAATAAGAAAATAGCATAATTTCATAGGAATACATTCAGTGTGCTGAGAAATTGAAATTTGGAAATTTTTTTGTTTTGTTTTGGGAAAGTAACAGGGCTGTGGACTCACCCAAGGACTCTTTCTGTGATCCCCAACTTCTTCTTGTAGAAGTAAGGACATGAAGTCTGCTCAGGGCTCTCCAGGTGGTGGTGGCAGCTTTCACAAGTCTCCAGAGCTACTTCCAAAGCCACCCTGTCTGTTCTGTGGAAATGTGAGTTTAGCTCCTTGTGGGTCTTTATGTAGTCTCAGAAAACCACACCCAATTAATCCCATTAGTTTTGTTTCCATTACAATGGATAAATAGATTTCTTTGACAGGATAAAAAGATTGGTTTAACAGTTTCCCTAATTTCCATAAACAAACATCAATAAGCCTCATCCCATCAACAGTGATTCAACATTATACTCCAAAACACTAATTTTATATTTGAATTTTTTATAAATTTTTTTTATAAAAGTGTACAAAAGAGGGGCCAGCTGTGTCATAGTGAGTAAAGGCGCTGCCTGCAGTCCCAGTTGCTCTACTTCTGATCCAGCTCTTTGCTATGGCCTGAGAAAGCAGTAGAAGATGACCCAAGTCCTCAGGCCCCTGAACCTGTGTGGGAGACCCAAAAGAAGCTCCTGGTTCCTGGCTCCTGGCTTTGGATCACCGCCATTCTGGCCATTGCTGCCAATTGGGGAATGAACCAGCGGATTGTAGACCTTTCTCACTCTCTCTGCATCTCCTCTCTCTGTGTAGCTCATACTTTCAAATAAATAAAGAAATCTTTAATAAAAGTGTACAAAAGAGGATGTTGTTAATATAATACACTAATGAAAGTCACATGGCCGGCGCCGTGGCTCACTAGGCTAATCCTCCGCCTAGCGGCGCCGGCACTCCGGGTTCTAGTCCCGGTCGGGGCGCCGGATTCTGTCCCGGTTGCCCCTCTTCCAGGCCAGCCCTCTGCTGTGGCCAGGGAGTGCAGTGGAGGATGGCCCAGGTGCTTGGGCCCTGCACCCCATGGGAGACCAGGAAAAGCACCTGACTCCTGGCTCCTGCCATCGGATCAGCGCGGTGTGCCGGCCGCAGCGCGCCGGCCGCGGCGGCCATTGGAGGGTGAACCAACGGCAAAGGAAGACCTTTCTCTCTGTCTCTCTCTCTCTCACTGTCCACTCTGCCTGTCAAAAAAAAAAAAAAATAAATAAAATAAAATAAAAAAAAAAAAAAAAAAAAAAAAAAAAAGAAAGTCAGAAAATTTAGAATACTTTAGCCTGAGAGTGGCTTTAATTCTATTCTTTCATGTTGATACTTGTCAGTTATTGATTTATTTTTTGTACTGACAACACCCTTGTCCTTCAACACAGAATGATAATCCTGCACCCCACATTCTAGACTAAGCCTCCAAGGCCTCACAGCTAGGTAAGAAGCTAGAGTCTCTGCCTGGCACTACCAAAGAGTCTCAGAGAGTACAGGAGAGAAAATCCAAGAAGTGCAACTCAGGGACTCCTTGGATCAACATAACTGAAACTTCATTGTAGCAAAACAGAAATACCTTAGAAAAATGTGAGAAAGATATAATTTTAAATATTTATTTATTTGAAAGTCAGAGTTACACAAAGAGAGGAGAGGCAGAGAGAGAGAGAGAGAGAGAGAGAGGTCTGACCTCAGAATCAGGTCTTAAAGTATTCAGATCTGGCTAAAAAGCCCATCAGAGTTTTTCAGGCACGGAAAGCCAAGACACTATGGCAAAAAAAAAAAAAATGACTTAATTGGAAGATCCTTGTGAGTGAGATCCCAGCGGAAAGAATGGGCCATCAAATAAGGCAGTACCTTTCTCTTCAGGGAGGAGAGGACTTCCATATTGAATATGGCCTCGTCTAAACAAGATCGGAGTTGATGAACAGGCTTCCATAGCCTTGGCAGCTAATAATATATAGTTTTTCGATAGGAAACAAGGATAGCTTACTGTCTCTGTTTTCAAAGCCTTTTATGCTAACTTCTAGTGCTGTATAGAGAAATAACCATCAACACTTTCCCAGAGGAAAAACAATGCTGGGGTCTACAGAGATAGTTCTGGTAGATGAGATTAAGGTGAGCAGAAGGCTGCAATTTTGAGTTTCAGCTTTCTTTGGGCTAGTCAATTGTGATCCTTGCCACTGTCCAGTTAAAATAAGATAGGACTGCTTGAGAGCAATGTTCTCAAAAGTCCTTGATCTATTATCTTTTCCAGTAAACCTGTAACTTTGAGACCCTTAAACTAAACTTTGGTAAGAATTCTGGGTGGGTGGGTGGTAGAAGTCAACAATGCACAAGACCCCAAGTGTCTGGTATGGAAATTACATTTTTCTCAGCTCTTGCTCATGCTTTCACTCAAGATATCCATAGCCCTCCTTTGAGATTGCTCTTTAAGGAATACCTCATCTTCAGCACCAACCACTAAGAGCAGTCCAGAGGAAAAGGTGCCCCTCTTCAGCCTCTAGGGCTCCTTCTACTTTGGATGGTGTCTTGTAAAACTTCTTTTTTTATACTGAGTGATGGAAAAGCTGATTCGGCAGTACGTATCCAAGATGATTTTAAGATGTACAAACAATAACTTTAAAAATTACATCAAAGTAGAAAGAGTGGTGTGGAAACATCAGTCTCAAATTGCCACTGCCACATCCTTTCCTGACAGCCAGGTTATTGGAAGTCTCGGTAACAGCAGCTGCCCTAGATGGCTACAGAAATGCTCAGGGGCTCCATGGCTTTAAGTTCTCTTCAGATTGACAAAGGCAAACATGAGAGAGGCCCTCGAGTCTCCAGAGACTCCTACAACAGTGCCATTCACATTTCCCCCACTTCCATCCCAAATCATCAGAAGAGGGGCTCCAGGTCTGCAGAGCCTGGCTGAGTACCAAGACGTTCCCTTAGGCAAGTGCAGTGTGAGCTCAGGGATATGACCTAGGATGATGCAGAAGGGATGGGGGACAAAGTTAGGCAGGAATTTAGAGGCACTTCTAGTGATCCTTGAAAGTTAGCATTGGACCTGACTTTCACCCTGGGACCAGGCAAGCATCTATCACTTCCTGTTGGAGGGAAAGGGAGAAGTCAGAGGCAAGAACCTCCTAAAGAGTAGAGTCTGTGTCCTGGAATCCTTTGAAGTCAAGTGGCCACATCCTTTAACTCCAGGTTCAAGCAAGTAGGGAAGAGGGCACTACACAGCGTGTACCTCCTGCAGGGAGGCCAAGTTCACCATTTTGCCTGCCAGTGTCCTTTTCAAACCCCCAGAATTGCTTTCAATTTTTGTTCTTCACCCATAGAAAATTTTAATTTAAAATAAAACTATATCAAGGCCATGGAACCACAGTTTTTAAGGCAGAAATTAATCTATGACTCAGGAGAAGTCTAGTGATTCTGACTGAAGACAGCAAAAACAGGATAATTTGTGTCAGAGAGCATGGGAGGAATTTGAGGGACTACATTGTATAAAATGATAATCTGTTTTTTAAAAGATTTATTTTTTATTAATTTGAAATACAGAGTTACAGAGAGAGAGAGAGAGAGAGATCTTCAATCCACTGTTTCACTTTTCAAATAGTGCAACAGCCGGGGCTATGTCAGCCCAAAGCCAGGAACCTGGAGTTTCTTCAGGGTCTCCCACATGGGTAGAGGGGCCCAAGCACTTGGACCATCCTCTGCTGTTTCCCCAGGCACATTAGCAGGGAGCTGGATTGGAAGTAGAGCAGCTGGGTCTTGAACCAGTGCCCATCTGTGATGCTAGCCTCACAGCTGGAGGGTTAACCTGCTATGCCACAGTGCAAACCCTCAACAGTGGTAATCTTAAGTCATGCATCACTAGATTTGCTAAAAAGCTCAATAATCAATCTTTGCAGTATGGGGTGATTATTACACCTGAGGTCAAATTTTGGAAGGAAGAGACAGAGGCTTCACTACACAGTGATTGATTTGATTAATGCTCATTTAATCCTCCCTAAGTATTAATATAAGTATTAATGGTTCTAGGTAACTTTAAGTACAGAATTGGAAATAAATTATTTTTTAAAATTTTTTTTTAAGGGAAAGGGTTTATTGGGGAACACCCTACAGACCCGAGTGAAGGAGCAGTGAAAGAAAAAGAGAGAAAGAATATAAGAGAGAAACAGAGAGGAGAGGAGCTAGCAAGGAGAGAAGATAGAGCAGAGAAGAGGAGAGCAGAGCCAAGAGAGCTCATGTTCAGGAACAGGCCCTTTTAAAACTTCCCCTGAGGGCGGGCAGGGAAGCAGGAGCAGGGAATCCCCTTAGGATGGGGGTGGAGCCTGGCTCAGGTAGCTGGGCCATGTGGCCACCTGGCTAAAACTGCCCCTTTTGTTTTTTATAAAGCAGGGTTTGTATGGGATTACATTAGTCCCAAAAGTCCAGGAGGGGTAGAGGGACGATGATCTGTCTTTAGAGCTACTTCCTACTGACACGGGGCAATGAAGTACTCTTCGCTGGCAAGGGGCGATGTCTCAAGCTGCTGTCTCCTGGGTGGGGAGCTGAGTATATCCTTGTAGCAACATTTGGTTGACCGCCTGGTTGCTGAAGGCCTTCGTTTGTTCCATTATAACCTGCTGTAAGCACTTAGACACTGTAGTATAAAAGACATGGTGAGACTTTTAATTAACTAGGTAATGAGAGGATTTTATAGAGAGGAAATGGGGGTGGGGTGTCTCTGGACCCTTATGGGGACAGGATGTGCTTTCAGCTGATTCCAGCCAAGACTGGGAGAAAGGCCACTTAACTTTTGTAGGTAGTGGGGTTTGTAGAGAAATTCTGAACAATCATACAACATTAAGTGGGGAAGAGGACCATCAGTACACACAGGTTGGGAGTAGAGCCATTGGCGGTAGAGTAGAGGCTATGGTTACAAAGGAATGAGGCCCAAGTGGGCTAGATACAGAGGACAGAGTTGTTATTAGAAAACCTAAGAAAGGTGCTAAGCTACAAATAAGTTTTCTGATTGAGAGGCAAATAGAACCTGACAGAAGGGGCTTAATAATAGTCAGGTGGGCTTTAGGCCTTGTAAATTATAAGCCTCAGACTCATCTGTCTCTTCATATAGCCTACAACCTAGGGGAGGTGTGAGCCTCCTTGGGAAGGCACCCTGTTGACTTCCATTCCCTAGCTGGCCTGGGAGAAGAGCTGGCCAGGTAAATGCATGTGGCTTCTCTAACAGGAAATTTACAGTTCTGCTTGCAATGTTACTGACCCTACTTGGCCGTCCCCTCAGCTGCAGTGGTCACCTTGGAAGCTGGACTGAGTGAAGGGCTTTTCAGCTTAGAGCCAATAAGATCCGTGGCTCTGACCTGAAGTCCTTCGACTCCAGGGCAGGTCCATTTCCAGTGATGCAACTCTTGACAGAGCTGCCAGGGATCTTCACAAGCTGACTTCTGCTGAAGCCCAGGCTTTCTACAGTGGAAACCACTGCAGTTGACTGGCCTGTTGGGTCTCCTTGAGGGCAGATCACTGTACAGAGCAGCCATTAATAGGCTGCCACCCATTGCTTCTGATGCCTAGCTTTCTTTTCCTCCTGGGTTTTTTTAAAGCAGACCAGAGGATGCAAGTCAAGGGGGTGCTCAAGTCCCATCTCTAATCTTGGTGGCCTAAACTAGAAGCCTATAGTCACAGGCATGTTCTGTAGTAGTTTATGTTGAGGCAGACAATGCCCATGAGGAAAACTATATTCTCACTTTAAAACTTTCTTTCCCTTTGTTCTGAAAGGGAGGCTTTCCTGTTTCTGTTTACCTCACTGATGGTGAAGTAAATCTAGCTAAGAAATTATAATTTAAGCTCTTATTTTGGCTATGCTATTACAGAAAAATGTTAGCCATCTCTTTTATAAGATCTAAAATCAAATTTTGAATCTTGGAGATTCCTTCATAATACAAATAGTTTCCTACCTCGAAGAGAATAGAGAAATGAGAGAACAAGTCGGGCTTAGAATAGAGAAATGGGGTTGCCAGTCCCAGATCGCTTACTGACAATAGCAATAGCACATCAAAACTTAGAAAGCAGTGTCAACCATTAGATAACAACTTAAGAAAACATTTACCAGAAGGTCCAATGCCTTCCATAAATATTAAGAATACATATATTTGGAAACATCTCTTAAATATCTAACATGGTGTAGCTTATTTAACCAGCAAATTTCAGCACAAGCATATAAAATGTTTCTAGTTTTTTCTACCAACACATTTAAAACATATGATACAGAGATTCAGGTCACACGAATTAAAATGTATCTTTGATTAATTTTAACAGCTTAAATTTATGGGCAATCTTTTATCTATAAGCCAATTAAAATAAAACTCTTAAATTTTCCCATGTAGACATACAGTATGTATACACATGTAACATAATATACCAATATAGCAGTTTTAATAGTTTTTTTTTTGTTTTGTTTTGACAGAGTGGACAGCAAGAGAAACAGAGACAGCAAGAGAGACAGAGACAGAGAGAAAATAGTTTTTTTTTTTAAATTAACTCCTGTTTGTAAATTACCAATTGATTTGAATTACTTTTGTTTTTAGTAACCTCAGTTAACCATACTTTCTCTCAGTTGGTACCTTTAATACATTACTGGCTTCATCTGTTTACAGAGCCATCCCAAAGTACTCAATACAATAGATGTGGCTGGAAAAAGTTCATCAGAACCTATAGGACAGCTAAACACAGAACCAACAATGCTTTAGTTTTATGAGCAACAAATCTGATATACCAAACTGTGGATGACAAAAGACTTTAAGTTGCCACATTTAAAATTATAAACTCATTAACCAACAAGAGGTATTTGCTTACTGCACACAGTATTTCTGAAAGCACCTGTAGGATTTTACAAAGCACGTAACTCTTTTAGGCCTCTGGGGGCTTTCTCATTAAGATAACCATTATGTCTAGTAACACAAGATTATTAGACTTTTTAATTCTCAGACGTTTGTATTAGTGCCATTTTATATTATAGAAACTTAAAATTTAGCACCACTTCACATCTTGACAGTACTTCTAATATAATCCAAATAGCCTGATTAGTTGGTGTCTCTACAAGATGAGAGACATAGGTCCTTCGATTTTTTCAGTTGGGCCCAAACTGGAAAAACTTAAGTCCAAAATTTACTGGAAATTTCAGAGTCCAAATTCTTTGGAACTTTGATTTTTGATTTTTTGAATGCCTGTCAAGAATGTCAAGAAGGCTCAAAATACAAAATATCTGGTTGAAATGAGATTTAACATCATGACATATAGACCAAATTTGATCACTGTTACAAGGTAATTATTTGAATGTTTGAAAATAAGCACATATTTAAATAGCCCATAGCTTTTAATAAAAACTCAGCTGTTTTAAAGCAATTAGAATTTAACAGACATCAAGAACATAATAGATTACTTTAACACATTGCTTTAACAGAGGATCAGATTTAATTCTATGTCAAAGAGAAATAGATTAGTATACTTGTGTGTTTTCCATCTGCCAATGTCCTTGATTTACATTTTGAGATAAACTGTTAAAAATCTTCAAATTAGGATTAAGGTAACGCATCAAATTTTAGCCTGAGTTACTTTAAACGGTGTTGAACTATTTTCATAGACAGTTTATGAACTAACCCAAATAGTTTTATAGAATATAACATGTTGAGTATATAGAAGTTCACATTTAGACACATTTATTTTATTCCTCTTTACCCAATTTAAATTAGCAGTTACATCTAAATGAATTATGATGCTGATATTATATTATATCTCTATCTGAATTTAATTTAAATTAAAATTGCATTCATCTAAAACAAGTGCTAATTACCCATTGCTGTTTCATTGAGTACTGATTACCCAGAAACCTGTTAAAATAAATTGCAAAATAAGTTCAGCATTTTACAAAGCAATAGTTTCAAAGGTAGTGATCTTAGATTCAAAGAAAAATTAGTTACAGTGGGCCAGGTCCATGCAGGAAAGTTGATTTTCCTGTCTGGCTTGTTAAAACAAAAGAGCCCTCAGAAGGGTGGGATACCTAATTTGTTTCTCAATAAGCAGGGAGCCCAAAAGGCTGGGACTACCATTCCCTTGCTATTCTTATGGTAAGACTGGGACAAGAGAGGGACAAAAGACCAGTTGGAAACCATGGAAAACGCCATTCCCAAACCAATAAGACAGAGATGGTAGACTTTGGGCCCCGACTGGTTCTGAGATAAAGAATTCCTAGGTGGGAGGGGGAGATACAGTGAGAGTGGGGGTAGCAGCTAGGGAGGAAGTACATGCGGGCATGAGAATGGCTTTGAGGAATAGTTGAGCAAGGGATTTCAGATAGGACAGAAGAGGTTGACACCGCCCCCTGGAATTCGGCAGGAGGGGAAGGTGAGGACCCATCTGCCGCATGGGAGACAATGGCACTGGAACTTCAGCGGCTGAGCCGGTGCCTGTAGATTGGAGCGATAAGGGGGAGGTTGATCTGCAGGATCAAAGGAGGCTGTGGTAGTGGCGGGAACAGGATGGGGCAGAAGAAAGGATTTTTTGCTCAGGCTTCTGCCCCCTAGTGCGAATCTTGGAGACCAGAAGGACTTGAGTGGGAGAGCAAGAAGTACACAGGGAAGGTTTAGTTTGAAGATAGGAAAAGACTTGAACGTATGGAATCTCCTTCCATTTTCCCGAACGCTCACAGAAGTGATAAAGATGTTATCAGGGTCAAACTATTCCGACTTCTGATCCCTCAGGGCCAAATGTGCCACCACGGAGGGGCCGCTTTTGAGGGCTGGGGCCAATTTGAGAGGGACCATCAGACGGAATGCGGTTAGAGAAAAGTTCCCATTGCGACCTGTAGAGTCAGATCCGTGGACTGCAAGCGTCCTTGCATCCCGGCTGTCTGACTAGCGAGATAACATGGGAGCAGAAGGTGGGGTCATCACCCAAGCGCCCGCTGGAGCCCAGGGCCTCACCTGTAAAGAGGCGAACAGAGATGGAGTCGTCACTCGCACCCACTGGACACAGTGTCCGTAGAGGCTAAAGGCCTTAAGTAGGAGTTGTGGTGTCTAGCACTACGACCTTAGACTTGAGTAGAAAAGCCTCAGACGAATGTAGATGAGAGTAAACCACAACTCAGTAGACAAGTAGAGTCGCCATGAGAGTTTCCCGTTCCATGCCTTACCTCAAAATTTGGAAGGCCGATGTGTGGATGGAGATCGCAGAGCGTTCGGTGGCTTGGAAAGAGTTCTGGAGGTGTGCTTTGTGACTGGCAGAAATCCAGGACCCCAGAGCACTGGGGGACACTGGATTACCAATATGAGGCTATCCGAGTCACGGCACCAATGTTTTATATTAATGTCAGCCGTCGCAAAACACACCGGACACCGGAGTAAGGGAAAGGGTTTATTGGGGAACACCCTTTTTTATTTATTTATTTATTTATTTAATGAATATAAGTTTCCAAAGTACGAATAATGGATTACAATGGCTTCCCCCCCATACCGTCCCTCCCACCCACAACCCTCCCCTTTCCCACTCCCTCTCCCCTTCCATTCACATCAAGATTCATTTTCGATTATCTTAATATACAGAAGATCAGCTTAATATACATTAAGTAAGGATTTCAACAGTTTGCTCCCACACAGAAACATAAAGTGAAAAATAATAGATGATTTTTTTTTAATGATGATGAAATCAGATCAGACCTATTGTCATGTTTAATCCCAGTGAGAGTCAAGTTGGGAGTTGATAGTTTCTTTTCTTTTCTTTTTTTTTTTTTTTTTTTTTTTTTACAGAGGATCAGTTTAGTATGCATTAAGTAAAGATTTCAACAGTTTGCACCCCCATAGAAACACAAAGTGAAATATACTGTTTGAGTACTCATTATAGCATTAAATTTCAATGCAGAGCACATTAAGGACAGAGATCCTACATGAGGAGTAAGTGCACATGAGAGTAAACCACAACTCAGTAGACAAGTAGAGTCGCTTTACCAATTGACTTTACCAATTGACACTCCTGTCTATGGCATCAGTAATCTCCCTATGCTCCCTATACTCCACCGGAGTAAGGGAAAGGGTTTATTGGGGAACACCCTTTTTTTGACAGGTAGAATTATAGACATAGAGAGAGACAGAGAGGGCAGAGAGAAAGGTCTTCTTTCCATTGGTTCACTCCCCAAATGGCCACCATGGCTGGCGCTGCACTGATCCGAAACCAGGAGCCAGGTGCCTCCTCCTGGTCTCCCATGTGGGTGCAGGGGCCCAAGCACTTGGGCCATTCTCCACTGCCTTCCGGGGCCACAGCAGAGAACTATACCGGAAGAGGAGCAACCGGGACCAGAACCCAGCACCTATATGGGATGCTGGCGCTGCAGGCAGAGGATTAACCAAGTGAGCCACGGCGCTGGCCCCAGGAAATAAATTCTTCAAGAAGTTTCATGCACCAGCACCTTCCTATCACGTATTTCCGTATCTTTCAAGGGTTTCCACCCTCCACCCAGGCAAACTGCCAAGCCAAAGGACTGTGATTCAGTGACAACTGTAGGAACCTTCCTGCCTTAAGTGAGGTGAAATGCTTTACCCTATTGCTGCTAAGTCTCAGTTTTCCCCCACGCAGACAGTGTGAGTGAGCATCCCACTCACATAAACAGCAGTGGTTTAATGTAGCACAGATTCTCAGTGAGGAAAACTCAGAATCAGCCAAGGAAGAATGGCTAAGTTTGAGAAGCAACCCCCAGCAATACCTCTATAAGCTTTTGTTCCACCACGAAGAAAGGATCATTGCTCTAGGCCCAGAATCATAAGCGGATCACATAAATTACAAGAGATTTTGAATCTGTAAACAGATGGCTTTGTAAATCTTTTGGGATTAGTTACTAATTGGCACTTATTTTGATACAAGTGATGGATTATGCTTGGCTTATTTCATACTCATAACATGAGCTGCAGTTGTAGCAAAGCAGGTTAAGCTGAAGCTTGAAAGGATAGCCCCTTATATCAGAGTGCAAGTTTGAGTGCAGCTACAGTGCTTTTTATACACCCCTCTGCTAATGTGCCTGAGGAAGCAGCTGATGCTGGCCCAATTACTTGGGCCCTTGCCACCCATGTGGAAAACTTAGATAGGGTTGCAGGCTCCTGGCTTTGGCCTGGCCCACTCCTGGCCTTTGCAGACATTTGAGGAACCAGAGAATGAGACTATAGTGTTAGGGACTCCTGCTGATTGAATTCCCATAGATTTTGTCTAAAATTCCTGCTCTAAGGATCTCTTCTTCACTTGAAGAGAAGTGGGGTATACAGGGGGGGAATGACAGTCGTTTCAGGGGTTGGATAATGTTTGACAAGAAAGAGGCAACTGATGTGAAATTTAGATAAAAGTACCAATTTTATATCACCAAAAGTAATGAATAAAATTTACCACATATTAGACCAAAGTGGGAAAGGTTTTTGGTGAAATATCTTGAGCCAACAACTGATATTTTTGTCTTGACTGTGTGTTGCCCTTTGGCTGGTGGTGTTCTTTATAGAGCAAAGCTGGTGCATATGCTCAGTCCCCAGCCAGTGAACCCAGAGCTGATTTCACAGAGCATCACCTGAATCACAGAGTTGTTGAACAACTCCAGAGGTAAGCCTCAGCCTCCATCAGTCTAGCCCTCGTTTCCTTCTTCAGTGTTTTTGTGAATGAGCCATTTCCCATTTTAATTTAATTTTTCTAACATGAACTTGGTACCTGATTTTCTAGAATTTCTCTCCTTGTATAATCACATTACAATGATCAAGACCTAGCTTTGTAACTCAGTTCGGTGACACAGACAGAGTAAGAGGAGTATTCAGGTCATTTTATTAGGAAGAAATACAATTCTCACTACTGGGAGCAGAAGTCAGTATTGTATGCTTACTCAGTTCAATGCAATTCAAAAGCTCAATGCAATTCAAAAGCTCAAATGAGTTACTTCAGGTTTATAATTTGTTTTATATTCCAAGTGCATTTATCATATATTGTACACATATTAATTATCATTTATAAAATCAGGAAGTTTTTATGGACCTAGTAAATGACTAAAATCATCGTAAGCATCTGATAGCAGAACCATGAAAGCAATTAGAAGGCTCTATGGAAACAGTCCTAGCTGTGTTAGGCCTGTCTACAGCACAGGTATAGAAAATAGACTCAAACCCAGATTAACTTGAATCCCAGGACTGAATAGATAAATTCAAGTCAGAACATTCTTTTCAGAAATTTCTCACTTGTGATTTTATAGATTTCCATCAAATTTTTTGACATTTGAGAATGCAATATGGGGCTGGTGTTGTGGCATAGCAGGTAAAGCCACCTCTTGCAGTGTCAGCAACCCATATGGGCAATGCTTCGAGTCCCGGCTGCTGCGCTTCCAATCCAGCTCTCTGCTATGGCCTGGGAAAGCAGTAGAAGATGGCTCAACTCCTTGGGTCTCTGCACCCCTGTGGGAGCTCTGGAAAATCTCCTAGATCCTGGCTTCAGATCAGCACAGTTCTGCCTTGCAGCCAAGTGGGGAGTGAGCTAGCAGATGGAATACCTTTCTCTCTCTCTTTCTTTCACTTTCACTCTCACTCTTGCTCTCATTCTCACTCTCCCTCTGCCTCTCTTTCTCTCTGTGTGTAATTCTGACTTTAAAATAAATATTAAGAAAAAAAGAAAATGCAATAGGTGTATTAATCCCAAATAAATATCTACATTGTAGCAAAACAATATTTATCCATTATTGCCACTAAAGACCAAAATAAATACATAAATAAATAAATAAATCAAAGGAGAACTTTCTAATAAATAAAGAAAAAGTTTTAGGTGTCTTCAAGCAAACTATCCTGGGGTAGGCACTTGGTCCTGTGGTGAAGAAGGCCTGGGATGCTGACATCCCAAATCTGAGTCCCTGTGCTTAAATTCTGGCTCCTCCTCCCACTCCAGCTTCCTGCTAATGCAACCCTGAGAGGCAACACATGGTGGCTCCAGTTCAAGGGTCCCCATTACACCTGGACTGAGTTCCTGGCTTCTGGCTTTAGCCTGACCCAGCTCTGGCTGTGCAGGCAGCCAACAGTTTGGATAATCTGTCTGCCTTTGTCTGTAAACCCCTGCCTTTCAAATATATAAAACTAAATAAAAATTCAAAACTGCACAAAAGACAACTATCCAAAGATAGACTACAAATCTCAATTTCATGTGCCATGTATGTCCAATATCACTGACTGCCATGGTTTTTGCCTCTTTCTGCAGTGAATAACGGGCTGAGTAAGGAAGTGGCCATTCATTACATGAGCCTTTCTGAGGATCTTAGAGGGGCAGTGTTTGGAAAATACCATTGCAGTGCTCCTAGTCATTCTCAGAGCGCAGAGACCTTTACTATATGGGTTGCTCAAGCCTTCACTTCCTGCCTTCACTTCCGACAGCCATCATTGGGAGACAGATATCCAACTTCTCCACTTGGATCCTGGGAGTATGTGATGATTCCAGCATGAGTGATTCCCTTCTCATTACTAATCTTCAAGAAGCATTTCTCCCATTTCCACTAAAAAGGAGCAATCACTACACTGTCCAGCAATACTCTACCCTTAAATCACTATGTGCAAAGTCTGCTGGTTGGGTATTTCTAGATCATCACAATGGATCTATGTGCTTCAATAATGCTGACAAAGCTTTCCTCATAAAAATTTTTTGTGTCTTGTTGGAATCTTCATCACCTCTTGAAGGCTGTTCTTTGCTTTCGTTCCTCATGAAATGTCAGGATTCATGAGAATTTATTGGTGAGCTCATAGGATGGAGGAGGGTACAGTCCTAAGACCTTGTTATGTGAGGCTTCAGGACAGTCTTCAGGCACCTTGAAACTGAAGGAAGTATAATTTTTATGGTTATCAAGTGACATAACCACATTCAATGTATGAATATTCCATTAAACTTTAATAAAGAATTTTGCAACCATTATAGTTATCTGATTCCAGCACATTTTCATTACTCCCAAAGAAACTCAATACCTATTAATATTTCCCCATAATTTATCTCTCCTATTGCATCACTGGACAATTCTTTTTCTACTTTTGATATTTGTAAATTTGTGTATTTTAGATATTTTGTTCAAATAACATTACAAGGTTTCTGACTTTTGAGCCTTATTTCTTTCATTTAGTTTAATTAAACAAGCCACATCCTCCAGGCAAACAATGTTTTAGTCATATATTTGAACTTGGCTGGGTTGGAAGAATGGAATAGTGTCTATCTCAGTTTACTAAATGAAAGGGAGAGTGAATATATTTCTCTTCAAATTCTACCTCTTTGGGTAGACAGGTGATCATTTCTCCATGTACTGGTCATTCATCACCTCTCAGCTTGAACTGCTTTTAGAGAAGTCCTATCTGACTCCATAGACCAGGGGGGTCCAATTATTACACACTCTGAGCTTAGTATATTAACCCATCAATAATATCCAAAAAACTCTCGTCATTGAGAGGTATTTAGGACTACTACTACTACTAGTCTGCAAATTCCAAGATGGAAAGGGCAGTATTAGTCTTACTTAATATTGTACTGCTAGTACCCATTGTAGACCTTTGAACATATTACACAAACCAAAGGTAATGAATGAGTGGACAAATATATGAATAAAGGAGTTAATGTACATACATTTATTTGAACATTAAGTTCATGAAAACTGGAGGTAGGTATTTGGCATGGTGAATAAGATGCCACTTGTGACCATTCCATCTGATATTGGAGTGCCTGGGTTCAAGGTCAGCTCTACTCTACGTTTTCTAAGCTTCCCACTAATGGCTGCCCTGGGAGGCAGAAGGTGATGGCTGAAGTACTTGAGTCCTTGTCATCTATGTGAGAGAAGCAGAATTCAGTTCCTGGATTCTCACTTGGTCCTGGCCCAGCCATGGCCATTGCAGGCATTTGAAGATTGAAAGAACATATGGGAGGTTTTTCTATTTGCCTCTCTCTCTCTGTTTTTGAATAAATAAACCTTTTTTTAAGTTTATGAAAATATAGCTAACATGATAAAACAGAAATATTGTCCTTTTATAACAAAAGATTGATTTATTTATTTGAAAAAAAAAAAGTCAGAGCTACAGAAAGGAAAGGAGAGAGAGAGAGAGAGAGAGGATTAATCTACTATGCCACAGTGGCGACCCCCCCACATACCTTTATTTTTTTCATAAGATTTACTTGCTTATTTGAAAGGCATATTTACAGAAAGAAGAGACAAATGGAGAGAGATCTTCCATTCTCTGGTTCACTCCCCAAATTGTTGCAACAGCTATGGCTGGGGCAGCAGAATCCAGGAGCCAAGAGCTTCCTCGGAGTCTCCTGTGTGGGTGCAGGAGCCAAAAAATCTTGGTCATCTTATGCTGATTTCCTAGGTACATTATCATTGAGCTGGTTTGGAAGCTGAGCAGCCAGGATTTGAACCAGTTCCCATAAGGATGCCAGCATTGCAGGTGGTGGCATTACCTGCCAGTCCCAAATGTCTTAACTAGAAAAATCTAATCAATGTGTTTTCTTTTAGGTGTTGACATAACTGGAGTCATTGTTACTTCTTAACCTTTTAAAAAGTTTAATGCATTTGAAATGCTGAAAGACAGAGATCTTCCATCTGCTGATTCATTCCCCAAGATCAAAGAAGCAGAGCTGGGCTATACATAAGCCAGAAGTCTAGAGCCCACTACAGGTCTCTATGTGGCTGACTGTTTTCAGGCTCTTCATTAGCAAGACTCTTGAGTGAGCAGCTGATCTGGGATTTCAGCCCAAGCACTCATGTTTATTTTCCTTTCAACAAAAACTCACTATACCCTGTGTTTTAAATAAAGAACTGCACATTTTAAATTTATACACACAAAACACACATATATATGATGCTTTTCTTGGCTTTGATGTATGGTTAACATTTTTTGACCAACAGTAAATTTTTCTAATTGTTGTTCTCATCAGATGAATTCTGTTTCTGTAGATGCAGGTATACATTTCCTATTTTTTTATATTCATACAATTCAGCACAATATTTTTAGCAACAAAATTAAATCATAGTTTTTTTTTTTTTCTTTCCATCATCCATCCATTTTGCACTGTCTGGACTCAAATTCTAAGATCTTTTCTTTTTCACTTTCAAGTATATTATTTTCAATTCTATGCATAGCAGTCCATATTTCACGTTCCCTATCTCTTTTTTTCCAGGGTTTCTTTTTTTTTCTTTTTGCCAGGCGGAGTTAGACAGCGAGAGAGAGGGACAGAAAGAGAGTTATAGACAGTCAGAGAGAGACAGAGAGAAAGGTCTTCCCTCCGTTGGCTCACTCCCCTAATGGCCACCATGGCTGGCGCCACACCGAACCGAAGCCAGGAGCCGGGTACTTCCTCCCGGTCTCCCATGCAGGTACAGGGACCCAAGCACTTGGGTCATCCTCCTCTGCCCTCCTGGGCCACGTCAGAGAGCTGGACTGGAAGAAGAGCAATCGGGACTAGTACCCGGCACCCCAACTGGGACTAGAACCAGGGTGCCGGCTCTGCAGGTGGAGGATTAGCCAAGAGAGCCATGGCGCCGGCCTCCAGGGTATCTTTTAGCTGGACATTGTTCTTTACTATTATCCTCCACAGCATTTTTCATTTTTAAAGCAATTTGAAAAGCATCTGTATTCACTGTTGACTTCCTATAACAGAGTTCCTCATTGTGAGTTTTCAGTGTGGCGGGTTTTTTTTTTTTTTTTTGGACTGTTTCTACTGTACAAATGATCACATATATTTTTTCTTAATTTTAGCTATTATTTTGAAAATTTATTTTCATTCTACCTGAGGGGGGTGGTTATCTTGCATCCACTGGCTCACTTCTCAAATACCTGAAAAAGCTCATCCAAAGTCAAGGGCCTAAAACTCCTTCAAGGTCCTCTATGTAGGAGGCAAGGACCCATGTACCTGAGCCATCATCAGTTAACTCCTGGAATGCCAAATAACAGGAAGCTGGGCCAGACATTCCAATAGAGTATGCAGGTTTTCCACCTGGTGACTTAGCTGCTGCACCAAACACCTAGCCCTATTTTAGGTATTATTCATATCTAAGGATCTAGCTGCTCTTTTGTGTGCTTTTGCTTTTCGTCTGATATTTTTTAACATCTATGCTGTCTACTTGGTGTATTCCATGCATATCACATTTTGGCTCTTCAAGTTCAAAAGCTGGTGCTTCTAGTGGCATTTGTGATCCAGGTTGTGGCTTTTCTTTCTAAGATGCCGACCTCCTTAGATACCATTTAGTCTGTGGAGTCAGGTTCCCTTAGTCATAGGATACTTTGTCAACAGGAGTAGCAGGAAAGAGTAAGGCCTGAATCTACCTTCTTTGAGAACTGAAAAGAAAACATTGGCATTAGTTGGCTCAAGCACATTTATGACAGTAACAGATGGTCTCCATTTCCACATGAACTCTTGGGATCTATATATTGATGAACCTAAGAAAAACTAATTTTCTGTTCTTAAACTAGTAGCTTTAAGATTTGCAGAGAGTGGGCCAAAGGAGCTCTAGTAAAAAATTTCAAAGTTTTTTTTTTCTTTCTGGAACTCAAATCTTCATAATTGCAAATTTTCCAAATTCGCAGAATACAGGACATGATATTTTTTAAAATATTTACTTATTTATTTGAAAGTCAGAGTTACAGACAGGCAGAGGCATTGGCAAAGAGAGAGAGAGAGAGAGAGAGCAAGAGAGAGGGAGAGAGAGGTCTTCCCTCTGCTGTGTCACTCCCCAGATGGCCACAATGGCCAGAGCTGAGCCGATCTGAAGCCAGGAGCCAGGAGCCTCCTCCCAGTCTCCCATGTGAGGGCAGGGGCCCAAGGGCTTGGGCCATCTTGTACTGTTTTCCCAGGCCACAGTAGAGAGCTGGATCAGAAGTGGAGCAGTCAGGACTTGAACCGGCACTCATATGGGATGCCAGCAGTGCAGGCAGCAACTTTACCCGCTAAGCCACAGCACTGACCCCCAGGACATGAAATTTTGATTCTTAACAGTTGAGTGCTTTCAATAGGATAACTTTCAATGGTGTTTCCTTAAATGTATCTGGACTGGCAAGATTTAAAAAAAAATGCCTGAATAGGAGACAGCAGCATCTACCAATGGTTC
Organism: Oryctolagus cuniculus; assembly: GCF_964237555.1. Classification (NCBI taxonomy): domain Eukaryota; kingdom Metazoa; phylum Chordata; class Mammalia; order Lagomorpha; family Leporidae; genus Oryctolagus; species Oryctolagus cuniculus. The sequence goes on along the minus strand of NC_091432.1, from coordinate 81,235,162 downwards.
AGGAATGGTACTAGCTCCAATTTATCAAGGAGTTAGTAGGCAGTATGTATATATAGATTGTCATTTGCCAATGAAGAACTTGAGAACCGACTGGTAATGATACTGATGGTGTCCCAGGATGGAGAGAGCAGAGCCATGACCAGAAGGGCTACCACCCTGCTGGTGACTGACACAGTGCTCTACAGGGCAACCACTGAGAGAGAACCCTGGTGTCCAGGAACCAGGTTGTCATAACAGCTACCTCTACAAAGGTATCAGCTGCCTCTGCAGATGTGCCATCATACAATGAAGAAACATTCCTTCACAGCATCTACCTGCAGCTGTTAGGACAGAGTCTCTGGCTCTACTTGCTCAGGTTTTCAGAGTAGTGGAGAAGGAAAGAGTCTGGACAAAAACACAAACCAAGATATCATTAGAACCCAATAGACTGTAAAAGGAATGTGGGAGCGTGTGCATTAAATTTTAAATTAAATAATTTAGAATAGCAGAAAATGAAGAAGAGGAAGAGAGAGAGCTCTTCCATCTGCTGGTTTACTCCAAAGAACCTGGAATAGCCTAGTCTGGGCCGGGCTGAAGCCAGGAGCCCAGAGCTCATTCTGGGCCTCCCACATAGGTTGCAGGGATCCTAGCACATGGGCCGTCACCTGCTGCCTGATGGAAAGCAGGAGAGGTGACTTAGGAAAGTTGTCAGACTCTGGATAGTGCTCCCTCTTGCAGAAGTAAGGATTGTTGTTGCCAGGCCAGGAGTGGGCATCTTCATGGAGATGGCAAGTTTCCATGTTGTCTCTGCCTCTTAGCTCTCAATGACTCTCTTCTTACTAATTTTAAAGAGTTAAACTTAAAAGAAGAAATAAAAAATTCCCATTTTGTTTAAATGAGTTCCTCCATAGAATCAGTGCTTGATGACTGTGGACTCTGCTGTTCTGTGTGGTATGCTCATTTACACTGAGTAGAAGCTCCTACTCCTTCCTTCTCTCAGTGCAAGTGAGTCTCACTATGAGCATTTGGCATAGAGAGATTCATGCACATTTGGATATCCTGGAAAGATATGACCTTCTACTCTTCCCAGCTTACCTGGATGAGACTCCTCCAAACATTATAGCTTAATGGAGTCTTTGAAAACCTATTTAAGCCTCCTCCTTTCTCATTCTACTATTCTTGACTATTTCTACATTTTGTTTAAGGAATATTGCATCACATGAGAAGTGTAGATTTTAAAGATGAAAGCCATTATTGAATGTTTATATTATTCCTAGAAAACTTCCTAAAGATTTATTTGTGTTTTTCTAGGTCAAATTCAGTTTCAGGATGACTGTTGGAATATTTATAATTTTTATAGCTCAAGGTTAAATATGTTCCCTGGGAATATTGGAAATAGTACTAAATACTAATGATGAATTATTCTTCTTTTCTAACTTTCAAAATTATTTGAAATAAATAATAAAATACTAAGGAGATGCCTATTTAAGTGTACTAATTTTTTTTTTTTACAATTTATTTATTTGACAGGCACAATAATAGAGAGAGGGAGACTTTTTTCTGCTGGTTCACACCTAAAAGCCTGCAGTGGACAGGCATTCCTCTTTCTCCTGCCTTTTGCTCTCTTCAGGAAGTCAGTGGATTGGATGACATCATAAGGTTTAGGGAGGGGAATCCAAACTGAATACAGTCATTCAAATGCTAGTCTCTCTTGTACCAACTTCACAGACACAACCAGGAATATTTGGACCTTACTTGTGTACATCAGAGATTGAGAGCAAGTAGGCGCCATTAAAAGAGGCAGAATGAATTGTGGGTTGTCAGAAAACAGACTTCTATTCTCCCCACAATAATGAATCCCAAAACTACAATGGCCACAGGCTGGGGCTGCTGCCGTGTGTGGTGAAGTTAGGATGGTCGTCCATTCAGCAGGTGGGGACAGGGTCACCCTGAAACAGCTGCTCCAAGGGCAGGGCCATGGAGTGAGAGCTCCTGGGACAAGCTCTGTGGAGGGGAACTCTGAGTCTGTAGACAATGTCAACCAGTGGTCACAGAGATATATGCAGTTGGTCCCAAACATATCCCTGTTGTTACTTTTGAGTTTTGATACCATTCACTTAGTTATAAATGTGTCATTTTAAAAATGCACTCTGGGAAAAATATACATTTCAGAACAAACCTTCAGTCATGTTGGGATGGAGATTAGCTTTTTGGTGACTAGCATTTGGCAACACTGCTTTATCACTGGGAATTTCCCTCTCTTAAAGCTAAGGTGACACTGTTACTAAGGGTAATTCAGAGAGTAAGGAGAGAGAAGCAGTGAATCATCAGGAGGGAAATAATCTGCAGTTTCTTTATCAAAACTGCCTAGACTGCAGGAAATAAAACTTCCAAAATTGCTCTTCATGTTCATGAACATGCTTATAGGAGGTATTCCCTTTGGATTAAGTGTGATATTATTTATTTACTGATTGATTTGCAAGATGGGGCAGGGACATGAGACACACATAGTTCCCATTTGCTGGTTCACTCTCCAAATGCTGGGAGAGGCTGCAGGCCTGCAGTGAAGATGGAAGCTGAGGACTCAATCCAGGTCCCACAGGTGGCTGGCAGGGAGCCACCTGTCTGAGATACATGCTGGATCTCAGGATCCCCATAAGCAGAAAGCTGGAATTGGGAGTGAAGCTGAGACCTGAACCCAGAACTCTGATGGAGGAGGGAAGCACCCCATCTGAACTTCTGTGGTGTCTTCACTACCAGGCCAGATGCACTCACACACCTCCCCACCCACCTCTATTTTAAGATTTATTTGTTTCCTTGAGATGCAGAGTGAGAGAGAGAGAAGCAGAGACAGAGAGAGATCTGCCATTTGCTGGTTCACTCCTTTAATGGCTGCATGGCTATAACTGAGCCAAGATGAAGTCAGAACCAAGAGCCAGGAGCTTTTTCTGGATCTCCCATGTGGGTGCAGGGGCCCAAGGACTTGTGTCATCCTTGGCTGCTTTCCCAGGTTCATTAACAGGGGGCTGCATTAGAAGTGTTGCAGCCTGGACTTGAACAGTTGCCCAAATGGTGGCTTTACCACTCTGCCGCAACACCAAGGACCACCGCCCCTCTTTGTAAATCCATTCAGACCCTGCAGACAGTCCAGTATCAGGAAAAGCCCCCAAGTCCTGATAACAGCTGCTATCTCTTCTTTCAATTTTCTCCATCTGTTGTTTCCTCTATATTTCTAGACCATCTTTTCTGGACTTCAATTTTAGGTAGTGTGCTTTTGCGCAAAAATATTTTTTTTGCTCTATATAATTTATATGATATCATTTACAAATTATAAATGTACAGTGTGATAATTTTGATTTTCACTAAGTAGCATGGAAAAGCAAATGGCATACTATGACTGATAGTTCATGTAAAACAGCAAGAGAGATGATTATCCTTGCTATTAAAAAGTGTTTATTTTTCAAATACTTGAAAGGCAGAGAAGGATAGAAAGCTCAGCAATGGCAAAAAATAAAGTCAGGAAATAAAGGATTCAGGTCCTGGAGAAATTTAAAACCCCAAGGTCCATGCCACCTGGTGCAAGGCCAAGGAGTGACAGCTGCCTCAGAACTCTGGGATCTCGCAGGTGTGAAGACTGCAGCCAGGTGCTCCTCCAGGTCAACATCTCAGCTTAGCATCGGAACTTGTGGAAATGTGACTCCTTGGCTGCTCCAGCTTCCAACTAAGATAAGACTCCTGCAGCAGCTGGCCTTCTAGGCTTAGGGATCTGAGGATGGAGCGGACTCCCTCAAGGAAATACCCACAGATTTCCCTTGAGAGAGTGGTAGTTCCAAGCTTCCATGGCAAATGCTAGTCAAGTATTCTGCTTGTCTCCCTGTGTGTACCCAGCCCAGGGAGACGCTGTGGTGAGTCACAGAATCTTGGTTGCTGGAACTTTGTGACAGATGGCAACTTATGTGCAGGGTGCAGGGCATGGAGTTAGAAGGAAGGGTGTGAGAACCATCAGGTCCTGGTCATTCAATGGGGTGTGCCCAAGGAACTGAAATCTTCCTGCCAGTGCCGTGGCTCAGTAGGCTAATCCTCTGCCTTGCAGCGCTGGCACACTGGGTTCTAGTCCCGGTTGGGGCGCCGGATTCTGTCCCGGTTGCTCCTCTTCCAGGCCAGCTCTCTGCTGTGGCCAGGGAGTGAAGTGGAGGATGGCCCAAGTGCTTGGGCCCTGCATCCCATGGAAGACCAGGAGAAGCACCTGGCTCTTGCCTTTGGATCAGCAAGATATGCTGTGGTCTATCCAATGGCTGTGGCAACTGTTGGAGGGTGAACCAACGGCAAAGGAAGACCTTTCTCTCTGTCTCTCTCTCTCACTGTCTACTCTGCCTGTCAAAAAAAAAAAAAAAAAAAGATATCTTCCTTTGTCCAAAGATATCTGGTTGTGCCAAGGGGTCCTGTATGTCCTCTAAGGTATTGTCGCTGGTTCTTGTCTTGGCTGCTCTTCTTCTATTCTAGGTCTTTGCTAAGGCCTGGAAAAGCAGTACAGGATAGTTCAAGTGCCTGGGCCCATGCACCCAACGGGGAGACCCAGAAGAAGCTCCTGACTTCAGATCAGCCCAGCTGCAGCCATTGAAGCCATATGGGGACTGAAGCAGCTGATGGAAGAACTTTTTCTCTGTCTCTCCCTCTTTCTGTCTGCAACTCTACCTCTCAAACAGATGGAATGGAAGAGGAAGGAGAAGAAGAAGGAGAAGGAGAAGGAGAAGGAGAAGGAGAAGGAGAAGGAGAAGAAAAAGCAGAATAAGCAGCAGCAGCGCCAGACCTGCAGGACACTAACAGCGAAGATTCCATAGACCTCTGTGAGTGTCCTCCTGCTGGTCCCTATTCTGTCTGGGGTGGAGCCTCAATTCTCAAGGCTCCATTTGCCACTGTCCTAAGCCAGCTCCTGCCCTTGAGAGGGGAGCCAGGTAATTCCCATTCCCATGGCCAGCCTGGGGGGAGTGTGAGGAGGGAAGAGCCTGTGCAACAGGGAAGTCCCAGCAGAGTGCACTGCAGGAGCAGGTGTGCAAGTGGCTGAGGGGAGGTCCCAGCACCAGTCAACTGAACCAGTGTGTTCCCAGTCCTCCAGGCAGGCAGATTCAGGGGAGCCTGATCAAGGACAGTTCTTGTGCCCAGGGCCTGGGGTGCACAGCCCACCAAGTGCCATGAAAAGCTGTGAACCTTAGCATTGGGACACAGTGAGAAGGCCTTTTGGATGCTCTGAGGATCTGGTTCTAGGTTGTCATCAGGACAGAGAGGGGCCCAGAAGTCTAGTCCAGGAGGAAAGAAAAACTTTGGGTCAACTAAACACAGTTAATGAAGCCCATTGGCCAAAACAGGAAAGGCTTCCAAGGCTGGGCTGTGTGGTCCTGTTTCTTTCGTAACAATGAAGGAGAAAACAGATGGTTTTGGTTCACATGCCCTCCTGGGTTGACCTCCTTAGTTGGAGAAGGAGAGGAGGAAAGAGGGAGAGAGAAGTGGGAGCTGGTGACCAGAGACAGAACCAAAGCAAGAGCCTCAGATGCCAAGAGAAGCAGGTTTAGATGTTTGATGTAGAGAAACAATGCCAGGGAAAACTGATAGCAAAGCTGCACTGACATTGCAGGCTGAGATAATGTTAGGTCTGCCTTTAATATGTCAATGTGTGACCTCCACATGCGTCATTCACCAAGGCACTTAGAGGTCTGTGGGCTGATTGACATCCAACATCCCCATCATTAATCATTAACACCATCCATCAAACTGTCCCCAAAAGGGTCCAGAGACCCCCTCCATTTCCTCTCTATAAAATCCCCTTATTACCTGGTTAATGCTACTCTTAGGATCATTGGTTACTATTCTCACCCTGTTTTCTATACTACAGTGTCTAAGTGTTTACAGCAGGTGATAATAGAACAAAGGAAGACCTTCAGCAACCAGGCAGTCAACCAAATGTTGCTACAGGGATGTACTCGGCTCCCCACACAGGAGACACTGGCTTGAGACATCGCCCCATGCCAGCGAAGAGTACATCATCGCCCCATGTCAGCAGGAAGTAGCTCTAAAGACAGATCATCATCCCTCTACCCCTCTTGGACTTTTGGGACTAATGTAATACCATACAAACCCTGCTTTATAAAAAACAAAAGGGGGGAATGTTAGGAAACTGGCGCAGTTGGCCGCATGGCCCAGCTACCTGAGCCAGGCTCCACCCCCATCCTAATGGGATTGGCTGCTTCTGCTTCCTGCCCGCCCTCAGGCAAAGTTTCAAAAGGGCATGTTCCGGAACACGTGCTCTCTTGCCCCTTCTCTCCTGCTCTCTCTCTCGGTTCCTCTCTCTAGCCTCCTCCTCTGGTCTCTTGGCTCTTGGTCCTTCTCTCCTGCACTCTCGGCTTCTCTCCTCCTCTGTGTCTCTCTTTTACAGTCTCCTTCTCCCTTTTTCCTTCGCCGCCCCTTCACTCCGGTCTGTAGGTTGTTCCCCAATAAACTTGACTCTCACTGGGATTAAACATGACAATAGGTCTGATCTGATTTCATCATCACTTAAAAAAAATCATCTATTATTTTTCACTTTATGTTTCTGTGTGAGAGCAAACTGTTGAAATCCTTACTTAATGTATACTAAGCTGATCTTCTGTATATTAAGATAATCGAAAATGAATCTTGATGTGAATGGAAGGGGAGAGGGAGTGGGAAAGGGGAGGGTAGTGGGTGGGAGGGACGGTATGTGGGGGAAGCCATTGTAACCCATGAGTCGTACTTTGGAAATTTATATTCATTAAATAAAAGTTTAAAAAAAAAACAAAACAAACGAAAACACACCAAATCCAAACTAAACTCTGCTGTCCAGTAATAAATGCAGTCATCTAAAAATTTCACAGGCCACTGTGTGAATCTTAGTTACTATCACAGAGAAACTGAGAGGTGGATCTCTAATTGCAGAAAGTCACAGCCTCTTTCCCAGAAATACATTGAACAGTCTGCCCAGGTATTGTCTTATATTTCCAGGACCCCATAAATGTCACAGCCCAACAGTACCCAGGGCTGCTCTGACTGTGGTGTAGCCTGCTGTTTGCCACTTTCTTTCATCAAACTCTCAGGCTTTTACTTTCCTGCCTTTTGATTGAATTCTGTCTCTCACTGAAGCCAAGGACTCTCCTGATATCAACTGGGATTCTCTGTCTTATAAATAACTAAATAAATCTTAAAGAAAAGAAATTCAAAATTAACTAGGTTTAAATCAGAAATAGTGATTATGTCCAGCAAAGCAGAACAGACTACAGGACTCAAATGCAGTCTCTGGCTGGGGGTGGGCAGCTGGGGTCCAAGCATCCCCATTTTGGGTGCTAGTGCTTCAAGTTGCAGCTTAACCCACTGTGCCACAATGCACCCCACCCCCAGGAATGTCTTTAAAGAGGCTGCCCTAAAGATTTCTTTAAATCTAAAATCACCCATACTTGAATACTATCCATTTATTCTGCACCACACAGCACTATCTCACTTCAAATTTTGCTTAACATGATAAAATTTGCTGACAACATACAGTAATATCTCACTTTGTTTTGTTTCTTTTGATGGGATTTAGTGACTCAATCTGAGGTTTAATTTGTATTAATTTAATGATTACATGAGAACATTTCTATATTTTATTGCATATACCCACATCTCTCTCTATATGTATGTATATTCTGTCTTTGTGAATGTCTGCTCTAAAATCTTACCTAATTTTATAGCAGGCTGGCATTCTGTAGTTACTAAATGACAAACATTAAGTAGGCATATAAACATGATATCTTATTTCATATATATTTGGTAATGTCTTCACATCTTGAATTGCATTTCTGTCCTGTGAAAGAGTATCTTTCAAAATACGGAAGTCACTAGTTTTAATAGAGGCCGATGATTTTTTTTACCTTCTTGGTTACTGTTTTATGTCCTGTTCAGGCAAACTTCCTCTATGAGAATATTCTCCCATTGTTTTCCTGTTCACCTTTAGAGCTTAAGTCCATCAGGTGTCAGACATTCAGTACAGTAGTTCTGTACTAAAACTGTTGAATTTTATATCAACTTGATACCCATACTGGCCTGATGAGCTTGTGATTTTCAAAGTAGAAGAGAAAACAAGTGGGGAGGCTCTCTGCAGTACCCACATCCCATAAAGGCAGACTTGATTTCCAGCTGCTTCACTTCCAATCCAGCTCCCTGTTATGGTGCCAGGGATAGCAGTGAAGGATGGCCCAAGTGGTTAGGCTCCTAAGCCCATGTGGGAGACCTGTCTTCTATATATATAAATAAATCTTTCAAACAAGAGAGACAAAGAGAACACTGGTAATGAATAGATAGATGTGTCATGAGAATTGCAAGGAAAAGCACCCCACCTGATTTTAAATTTGAATACAGCCAAGTTTAGATGATTAAACTGAGTCAAGATGGGTAGGTAGTGCTGTATTCTGAATCTGGGCTGTTCCCATCAAAACTCATGTTGTGGCCTAATCCCACCAAGCAGCACTGTTGTAAAATGGAGCCTTGAAGAGGTGATAAAGGACAGGGAATTTGGTGCAGAGGTAGGGATGTCACCTGGGACACCTGCATACCGTACAACCTCCTGGTTCAGACCTAGCTTCTCCACTTCCAATCCAGCTTCCTGCTAATGCAGCACTCTGGCAGGCATCCAATGATGGTTGAAGTGCTTTGGTCCCTGTCAGCCACATGAGACCAGCACATAGCTCCTGGGTCCTCCAGTTGGCCTGCCCCAGGCATGGCTCTTCGGAGTATTTAGGGTGTGAATCTGTGGATGAAAGCTCTCTCTCTCTCCAAATGTCTACCTTTCCACTGGATGAAAACGCTTTTAAAAGGTGGGAATTCAGTCCTTAAGAGGGATCCTACGTATCTATTGGGCAAAGGTGGAAGGTTAATAAATTCTTGTCCTTGGGGGAATGGATTATTTCTGGCAAGACTTTTTTTTTTCTTTTTTAAAGAGTTGTTTGTGAAAGAATTACAGAGAGAGGCAGAGACAGACAGAGAGGTCTTCCATCTGCGGGTTCACTCTCCAGATGACCACAAAGGCCGGAGCTACGCCGATCTGATGCAGGAGCCAGGAGCTTCTTCTGGATCCTCCACGTGGGCACAGGGACCAAGGAATTGGTCACCTTTCACTGCTTTCCAAGGCCAACACAGAGCTGAATCATAAGAGGAGCAGCTGGGACTAGAACTGGCACTCATATGGGATGCCGGCGCTTCAGACCAGGGTGCTAACCCACTGCGCCACAGTGCCGACCCAAGACTGGGTTGTTTCAACTAGGGACCACCCAACCACATGGTTCTTTCTGCACACAATTCTCCCTTCAGCTTTTCTGCCATGAGTTGATGCTTCAAGAGGTTTCAGCAGAAGCTCAGTTGATGCTGACACCATGATTGTGAAATGCCTTGGCTCACTCTCAAGAGTTGTGAGCTAAAAACAGTGCTTTTGAGGACTTAAAGCCATTTCACTTATTTGCTATTACACTATAAAATGGAAAATGACAAGTAGTTACTGTTAAATAAAGAGAAAGGACAAACTATTTCCATATCTCCATTGGATGTTTACAACCATGTTTGTTTGATTCGTCCTTTATTGAATTGGATTTGGACATTACTGGAACACCACCATAATCTATTCTTTCACTTTCTCAAAGTTCATAAATAAAGTGAGAATCAGACAATGTGTTGTTTTCAATGCATCATGAGAAAATATTGAATAAACAACAACATGTACAGCATACATAATTTTATTGTTACTACAATTGATAAGAACACAGTAAATGGGATTTCATGATAGTAGGAGGAATTGAAATTTCATAAAATGCCACCTATTTTTACTATCTGATGAGGCTCAAGGACGAGGGTTTCAGAGAGTGGATTTCCCCCGTGTCTGTTCATAAATGACAGCAGCAGAAGATAGGCTTGAGATGAATAGAAAGGGAACAAGAAGGGATGGTATATATCAGGGAACTGTGATCAACATCAAGAAAGCTCATAGTTCTAGCTTCATAATCCAGGAATAGTCCTATGCGGTTAATCGGCCTTGCTACATATTGCACTAAAAGTGGAGAGGTGGTGAAGAAACTGTTATGGACATCTTCCTTAACACATGCAATAAGAAAGAGTCCCTCATCAACAAATATCTTGGTATTCCTGTACTTAGTTTTCCAAAAGCCATTACAAACACCTACAGCCCAATTGCAAGAGTTTCCCACTTCTACCTCCCAGTAATATCTGCCAGAAGTAAAAGTCTGACCACCCCATGCCAGAAAACATCCAGGCCTCTCCGGGAGACAGGGCACATCATGAGGGAAACAACCAATGTGCAGGCTTCAGAGATCTCCCTGTAGGAACATGTGCTAGTTGAATCTTTCAGGATCCAGACTGACAGTCACTGTAAAACAAAAGAACAGAAGTAGACACACATGTCAACAATGAAAGTTTAACCTCCAGAGGGAAAACATCTCCCAGAAGCTAATCTCCTGGGAAGTCAGAGGTTACCACAGTGAGCAGAATTTGGGTTGTAACACCTAATAGAAGAGAGGGCCCAATACACACCACAGAACAAAGACCTAACTACAGAAACTGAAATAGTTTCAGAATTCAAATATTGGAATCAAATGTAAATCCAATACCTTACAACTCAATTTTCAAAGCAATGTACCCATGGACAATGTGCCCGGAACTGTCTCCAGTTGTCCAACATCACTGTCAGAAACAGATTTCATGTTTCTAATAAGAATGTCATGTGGGTTAAGATTGAAGATTTTGTCCTAGTTAAAGCACTTCTGTAGGAAAAAAAAACTACATATTTCCACTGTAGACATATATATTTATGTAAATCTCTCTATGTCCATTGCGGATGTTACTTAACATTTAATGTTAAATGTGCACTGGAGTTTTGTAAGTCTTCTGGAACACCTTGCACTTTGAAAGTAGACAGGCACATACCTATGATGAGGACAAACAGATTATTATTCATTTCTTTTAATATATTTTATACAAAATTTCTCTTATTCTAGCATTGAAACTCTAGTGTATATATATATATATATGTGTATATATATATATGTACACACAGACAAGATTAAGCTTCAAAGATGTCAAATTTAAGATTCACAGTTTTCACAGTGTTCATGGGAAATGCTAATTGTAGAAAAACTAGGGATGGGTTTAAAAACTGTTTGCTCCAAAATGAACTTCTTTTCCCACAAACTTCTATATGTACTCTCTTATGCCCATTATATATATAAAAAAATTAAGATCCAATAAACTCTGAAACCTTTGAAGCATCTTCTTCCAAGCCAGCTTAAATATCGTGAACAAAAGTATCCTTTTGTATGTTTTACACTAAATAACTAACCTTCATTTGCTCAATCTGCCCACACTTCCTCATTCCTTTCTCTATATGATAACTAAGTATGATCTTGGATCACATTTATATTTTTCAATAGCTTTTTCCCTCTTCACATTATAAAAGCTGACTATATAGAAAAGCCTGTGATGTATGTAGATAAGCCTATGGTTCCCTCACATGCCAAAATGTGTGTAACAGTTGATAAATTGGAAAAGGTCACCTATGTGATCTGCACAACAAGCCAAGGGCGTCAAGAATACGGTCAGTGGGCTGAAATTCACCTTGGAAGTATCTGAGGGTTTCTATCAGTCCAGTGATAGGCACTGCACTCAGCTCTGGATTCACAGGCTGGGGCATGTGCAGCAGCATGGATTCACACCTGCAAGAACAAGATAAAGTTCACATGAGTGGAGCCAAAAGAAATCATTTTCATTGAAAAGAAACCAGACTCTTAATAAACCCATCTGGAATTTGAGAAATCACCACATTGTCTAACTAATTCTATTTTTAACTCCTGAATTTCCAAATAGAATACAAAAGTCAATCAGAATTGAGTCCAGTGCTTCTTACTGCTCAAGAATCTGGGTAGATGTTACATCCCTGATGCTCCAAAGAGTAATCAGGAGGGGGAGTCTGGTGTTCAACTGCCAGACCTCCCTGAAAACGCTCTACCTGGCCATGTGTGGTTCTCTGAAACCTGGCATGTGTGCTGCTTCCTTCTGTGGCTAAAGGCTGTGAACCTTGTCCCATAAGGGAGATCTGTGTCCCAGAGCAGAGCTACCCTCTGCCCCACAGTGTTCTAAATCATTCGAGGTTTCCTTTGTGTTCTTCCCAAAGCTGTGAACTCATAAATGCAGGATCAACACAACACCAGGATTTTCTCACTGCTGGAATATGCTATCCCTCTCTTGCCTCAGCTGCCACTGATGGTCCCTGGAGGGATCTGACATCTCACTCCTAGGGACTTCCAGCCCTTCTCTTCTACCTGTGGAGATTTTTAGAACTGAAATGAAGACTGCCTAATAAAGTCACTTGGGTACAACCACAAAAAGTGTGTATGTGCAGGTGGGGAGCAAAGAGGATTCAGGAAACTATTCAGTCAGTTTCCTAAGAAGCTCTGCTCTCACTCCAGAGGATCCAAGGGCTTACTGGGGGAGACCCTGGGAAAGCCCCTGTGGGAATGCAGGTACACACTCACCTGGGCAGGATGTCTCCAAAAGCCTGTGAGAAGAAAAAGAAAAAGGCTTAGTGAATTTCCCAAGACAGCTCTAAACCTGTGTCCAGGGTGGGAATTTGAGATGGTTCTCATCATTATTTCCACACCGTTTTCCTTCCAGGGTGCAGTTCCTATTTTTTCTTCTTAAAAACCTGGCCTATCACATTTTCATTAATTGTAGTCCTCCTAAGTTCAGAAAGTGGAGGACATTTTCTATGGGAATGAAGGGGAGAGCGGGCAGGAGAGCTGTGTGCTCTGCTGTAGCCATAAAGAAAGGAGGCAGCTGTCTTTCCCAGGCCCTCTTCCCAAGGGACAGGAGCAGAGAATGACAGCAATACACCCAGATCCTCAGATCTCCCCATCAGCCTTGTTATGAATTAGCCTAGCTGTCAATAAACTATTTACTTGTTGTGAATTTTCAAAAAGCCAAAATAGTTTATTGATGTTTGTAAGGTGATTATCTTTGGAGCGATTTTCATAACCATTACACAAGTTTGGCCACTCGTGGAGAACGTCTGAGGGACCTTTGGTCCATAAAATTCCAAAAGGTAGCTTCAGTGTGGAAATAGGAGTCAGGAACAAATACTGGAAGGAAAGGGAGAGGCAGATGTCAGCAGAGAGAATGAGGAGCTACGTATGAATGTCTAACATGCTGATGCCTGGCTTGTCAGTTGTTACCTGAAGTAGCTACACATCTGGTTTATGACACATTTCCTTCAGTTCCTTATACATTCCTCTTAAAGTCTCCCTCTTGTGAGCCATTCTGGCTTGACTTTCATTGAGTTGCTCAAAAATTTCCCTGTGCTCTTTGTACAGGATCTCCCAATGGTGTTCCTCCTCCTCCTGGAGATACAGAGGCATCTTCTGAAATACATTTCTGATTGCTTCTCTCCTCGAATCGACATAATCCTGCAATCACATTCAGTTATTCAAAACAAGAACCCATTTATCTCTATTCTGCTTTATCTCGTGAATTTGATTTTGTCTCGTACACATCAATTACCTATAACCCCCATCACTTCCGTTTCTCAACATCTACAAAACTTCATTCTTGTTTTTTTCTCCTGTTTGAGGATCAACATCATGTTATCTCATTAACTACATTCAGATGATTCATCATGAAGTTTTCATGAGAAAACAATAAATCTATTGATTTGATTCGTGTTTTCTAACATGCAACACATATACATGCATATATATCTATCGGAAGGCAACAAAACTCATGAGTAGAAAATGCCCTTTGTGGCAGTAGTGACTGGATTGGAATCCATTCCTTAGCACTGTTTCTCAGAGTTACTTCCAGTTATGAAAACCATTATGTGTGCAGTACATCAGACTGGCATACTCATTCTCATGCAATTACTTCTCCCATAAACCTGACCTCCTAAGCTTTCCTCTCTATCTGACCCTCTTTACCACTTCATCTCATTTACTTCTAGCCTCCTACATCACTCACTGTGCCCAGAGATTTTGTTGTGGACTCTCAAGCTCATCAACCCCACCCAATATACACAACTGACACACTTCTGCACGGACAGTTTTCTCCACCAAGAATTCTCTTCCTGGCCTTATCATTCAGTGGCCTTCTTTATTTCAGTGTCATCTTTTTGTAAGCCTTTCTCTGATGTAGACATTTAAACTCATACTCTCATCTCCAGTCTGTATTCTCTTGTACTGCTTCACAAACTCCTTATTCAAATGTTTCCCTAAAACTTTGCCACATTCGCACCTACAATGCATTTTACTTCGATGTTTACCATTTGCCTCTCTGATTCCGATTTTAGCCTCATTTAGCAAAGGATTTTTTTCAGTCTTGCATGCTGTCACATTTTTTTGTCACAATTTTGTATAGAATACCTGCTCTTGACATATTGGTTAAAGGAATTTGTCTTCTTTCAAATTAGTATACCCCCAAGAAAACCATCTGCCAAGACACACTTATATTCCTCTCTTAAAGGCTGAGTCCTACACTTAGGTTGCAAACCAGTCCCATATTTTGGTAGGTTTCTATGTATCCTTCAAGAGATTGAAACTACATCTCCTATCATATTTACACACAATTCATTATAATGTTAAAGATTCACATTAATTGCTTAGGGTACTCCTTTTAGCGTTTCCTCAGATTTGAGTCAGTGCTGTGTTTGTTGAAAGGTTTCTACCCACCTCCAAGTACTATTTAATTCAAATGCAAGCTGACTATGCCAGGAAGCTTGACTTGACTGTCCCATGCCTGCCAGATGTCATACTTACCTGGGTTTTGCAACACCTCAGCACACATGACTCTCTGTGAGACAACCCCATTTCTTGTAGTTGATATGTGGTACCGAATGTCCTATTATGGGGGTAAGTCAGCACATCTGTGGTGCAACCAGAACTCCTAGGCAAGGGCCATACTTCCCTGTGGAGTAACTGAGGACATCATTTCCTATGACCTCACCCTCTTTAGAATGAAATCCGATACTTTGTCATTTCAGATCAAGTTTCTATTTTAAACATTGTCCCTATGTTCATCTCAAGTTTTGGCAAAGGTAAAGGTGGCAGCACACTAACCTCCCATGATCTGGTTTTGATTATTTCCATATTCATGTTTCTGCTATTTTCACAGAAGTTTTTCCATAAACACTCCATTGTCTTCAGGAGGGTCTCCTGCAGACACAGATACAATCATTCATTGAACACTAGTGAAGAGGATAGTGTAAGATGCACATTGCAACAAGAACTGGGGCTGCCAAGGAGAGGCAAGTCTGCCTCACTGACAATAATAACATCATAGTACTTGCATGTTCATGTCAGACATTTGTCACATGTGAGCCTGAGAATACTCAGAACAGAGCTTCAGAATGGGACATAGAGAGGACTCCTAGGCTTACTAGGGTAATCCTCCGCCTTGTGGCGCCGGCACACTGGGTTCTAGTCCTGCTCGGGGCGCCAGATTCTGTCCCAGATGCCCCTCTTCCAGGCCAGCTCTCTGCTGTGGCCCGGGAATGCAGTGGAGGATGGCCCAAGTCCTTGGGCCCTGTACCCCATGGGAGACCAGGAGAAGCACCTGGCTCCTGCCTTTGGATCAGCGTGGTGTGCCGGCCGCAGTGCAGCGGCCATTGGAGGGTGAACTAACAGCAAAAGGAAGACCTTTCTGTCTCTCTCTCACTGTCCACTCTGCCTGTCAAAAAAAAAAAAAAAAAAAAACAAAACCAAAAACCTATCCTAATTTTCCCAATCCTCGTCCCATACAATGGCTGGAAAATTGTCTCAGGAGTGGGGGAGGATCTTTCTAATTTAGTCATAAACTATGAGGATGAGATGGTGAGAAATTTTTATAGAAGTCCTTGGTGGTGGGGGCAGGGTTCGATACAATAGCTCACCTCTTAATCAACGAAACTCAAATCAGATGGAAGCAATCTAGATTCATAGAAAGATGGAATGATACAACGTGAGGTTTATTTAACCTCTCTTAACATGACAGAAATTTCTCTCTGGAACCATCCAAACTCTGCACCCATGCGTTGTCTTAAGTGAACATATATATTTTGATCATAACTCTAATGGTTAAGTAGTCTGCATTAGCCCTAATTAGTGTCCAAATTTAGTGTCCAAAATTTTTTAAAAAGGACTGTTTGAAAACACATTCTTCTTTATTTTCTGAAGATAAAAGAATCGACTCATTTTAATCCACAGTAGAAATACCTTTGTTTTGTTTAGGTCAATTTATTTGAAGGCAAAAGTGCAGGGAGTGGAGGTAGAGAAAGAGGGAGAGAAGGAGGGAGGGAGAAATCATCCATTTAGTGGTTCACTCCTCAAATGGCTGCAGTTCATGGGACAAGGCAAGGCCGAAGCCAGGAGCTGTAACTCCATGCAGTTGTTCCACGTACTTGTAGCATTTTCTGCTGCCTTAAGATGCTCATTAGCGGGAGGCTGGACAGGACTTGAAGCAGCTGGGACTTGAACTGGCAGGGTATACTGCATGTTGACATCTAATGAGACAGTTTAACCCAATGGTCCACAATGCCAGCTCTGAGAGAATCTTGAGTTAATTGCAATCTTTATTTTGGCAGTTCTAAGTAGTCAACTATCCTCTAATTTCCTAATAACACTAATGGATTTATGGGGAAGTGGGACAACTTTAGAATTGCAGAAAACTGGGGCAGGTGCTGTGGCATAGCGAGTTAAGCTGCTGTCTGCAACGTCAGCATCCCAAATGGGTGCAGGTTCAAGCCCCGCCTGCTTCACTTCGCATCCACCTCTCTGCTATGGCCTGGGAAAACAGTGGAAGGTGGCCCAAGTGTTTGGGGCTCTACATCCACATGGGATAACCAAAAGCACCTCATGGCCCTGGCTTTGCAAGCACTCAGCTCAGGACTTTGCTGCCATTTGGGTAGTGGAACAATGGATGGAACATCTCTCTCTCTCTCTCTGTCTTTCAAATATAAATAAATAACTTATTAAAAAAGAATTGCAAATATCTTTTAGAAGGGATCAACATTGTGTTACAGTGAGTTAACTCACTATCTGAAAAGCAAATATTCCATATGGGTGCCAGTTCTAGTCCCTGCTGCCTCACTTCTGATTCAGCTCCTTGCTCATATGCCTGGAACAGAAGCTTAAGAAGGCCCAAGTCGCTGTGCCCCAGTACCGTTGTGGGAGACCTGGATGAGGCACCTGGTTCCTGTCTTTGGCATGGCTCAGGCCTGGTTGATGTGGCCATTTGAAGAGAAAGCCAAGTAAAAAAGTACTTTATATTTTATGTCTATGAGGGTATGAGCTGTTGAAATCTTTATTCAATACAGAGTTGACCTTCTGTATATAAAGATAATTCAAACGGAATCTTTATGAAGAATGGGATGAGAGAGGGAGTAGGCGGTGGTGCACTTTGGAGGTGGTAGGGCGGGTATGGGGTGAAGAACTGCTATAATCCACAAACTGTACCTATGAAATATATAATTATTTAAAGCTTTCAAAAATAAAAAAAAAATTAAAAAGTAAACCAGCAAATGGAAGCCCTCTCTCAGTCTCTAACTCTGACTATCCCATAAAGGTATCTTTAAAGATAAATAAATAAATAGCTTTAAATCATAATGAATGACTCACAAAGAGTTATATGTTCAAAGACTGTTAGGGCATAATTATCATAAATCAGATAGAAGAGGGAAGGATTGTCATCCCACATATAAGAGTTTATTATACAGAAATGGCTTTTCAAAATCTCTTCCCTGATCTGGAGTAACTAATACAGTACCATAAAGGTAATGTATTGGAATTAAATGCACATTTTGAGATTTGATGACTGTTTACAGCCCTTGTCTCCTGTTGAGGAAGAGTGTTTTACTTAATACTATTTCTTGGCGTGCCCCACGGCTCACTTGGCTAATCCTCCACATGTGGCACCGGCACTGCTGTTTCTTGTCCTGGTTGCTCCTCTTCCAGGCCAGCTCTCTGCTGTGGCCCGGGAGGGAAGCAAAGGATGGCCCAAGTGCTTGGGCCCTGCACCTGCATGGGACACCAGGAGGAAGTACCTGGCTCCTGGCTTCAGATCGGTATAGCACAGCAACTGTAATGGCAATTTGGGGGGGTGAACCAACAGAAGGACGGCCTTTCCCTCTGTCTCTCTCTCTCTCTCTCTCTCTCAGTAACTCTGCCTGTCAAAACAAAAATGCTCTTTCTTGAACTCTTTACCTAGTTTAGGGTTGCCCTCATGATCATTAAATAAACTGAAAACAGATTTTTGTAAAAATTAAGAGTCAGAACAGTAGATGGAGGAGAAAGAAGAGTTGGAGAGCAGGCAGGAGGGATGGTAGAGTGTGGAATATCAGTTTATTTTTAAGATTTCATTTATTGCTTCTTTGAGAGGTAGGGTTACAGACAAATAGAGGGAGAGACTGAGAGAATGGTCTTCCATCTGCTGGTTCACTCCCCAAATAGCCGCAATGACCACTGCTTGGCTGATCTGAAGCCAGGAGCCAGGAGCTTCTTCTAGTTCTCCCATGTGGAGACAGGGGCCTAAGCATCTTCCACTGCTTTTCCCAGAGATAGTAGAGAGCTGGATTGGAAGTGGATCATTTGGGACTCAAAACGTTGTCCATATGGGCTGCTGGCCCCCTCATCATATGTTTTCATTTTTTATTTTTTTAAAGATTAATTACTTTTATTGAAAGTCAGAGGCACAGAGAGAGAGAGAGAGAGAGAGAGAGAGAAAGGTCTTCATCCAATGGTTCACTCCCCAA
Organism: Oryctolagus cuniculus; assembly: GCF_964237555.1. Classification (NCBI taxonomy): domain Eukaryota; kingdom Metazoa; phylum Chordata; class Mammalia; order Lagomorpha; family Leporidae; genus Oryctolagus; species Oryctolagus cuniculus. The sequence goes on along the minus strand of NC_091432.1, from coordinate 81,216,366 downwards.
TTGACTGCAATGGTCGGAGCTGTACCTATCCAAAGCCAGGAGCCTCCTCCAGGTCCCCCGTGGAAGCATTAGCCCAAGGACTTAGGCCATCTTCCACTGCTTTCCCAAGTCATAACAGAGAGCTGGATTGGAGGTGGAGCAGCCGGGACTCGAACTGGCACCCATATGGGATGCCGGTGCTTCAGGCCAGGGTGTTAACTCACTGTGCCACAGCACCAGCCCCAACACCATATGCTTTTAAATGTGTATATTAAAATTTTATAACGTAAATAATTTCTACAAAATATTAAAAATATATTCCAAAATGCTATTCCATGATAAACACACTGAAGAGTTAAAATTGTATATGTGTGTGGGTGTAAAAAGTTAAGCTTAAGCTTGCAGGTTTAAACCTTCCTGGTACAGCTGTGAAAATAAGAGTGAAGTAGCACCTTGACAGTAGGGACTCCATTTTGGAGCACTTGAGACTCCATTCTGAAAATGCACCCCCCCACCGTGAGACTCTGTTCTGAAAATATGATCTCAAATAGTCGGACAATAGCAGTGCACTACATTACTCTTGGCAGAGCACAAAAAACCCCTAGCATGATTGCTCAAGCTTAAAAGTAGAAAGGTTGCACCTGGGTAACCTGGGCTAATAATGAAGATGTGATTTGTCTGTGTCTTACATTAATGTCAAGTCCTAATTGCTAATTGTAAGATTGTAACTGGTATTGTCAAAATTATGATGAATATTAATTTCACTTAGGTTTTAGGTTATGTTGACCCCAGTAACCATATACTCTCTTTTGATTTTATGTACTCTCTTTTGATCTTAGCAACTGTGTATAGCAACTGTGCATAGCAACCGTGTATTCCCCCCTTCCCGGTTTTGCGGTTTTTGCCTTTATAAACCCTAACCTTTGGTTATTCGGGGCTGCTCTGCTCTTGTATGAACAGACAGCCCCAGCATGCTGGATAATCAATAAAGCTTCCCCTTGCTGTTTGCATAAGAGACGTGTCTCTTGGTGACGTTTTTCGGGTGGTCGACTCTAACAACACAAGCAAAAATCTAAAATTTTTGTAGAGAGATCAACTTTCACATTCCACGACAAGATTTCCCAAGGGCTTCCTCACCAGAAATTCAGCAGTTTTCTGCATATGGCATCAGAAAAATAACAGAATAAATTCTATGAATTTAAAGTGCAAAAGTATGATAGAGATGAAACTTTGTACCTATTTCTTAGGTACATTTCCCTGGGCCTGGGAGGGATCTAAGACTGCGGAAAGTTAAATTCTATGATGAAAATTCCTCTATTTTCAAGTTTTAAGGTAAAAAACATGAATTCGGTTCTTTGGACCCAGTACTCACCTGGCAAATGGAATGGGTCCTGGGTCAGGTAGGTGGTTCTGAGTTCCCTGGGCTCTGAAGGATCAGAAGGTCTCCACAGCCCAGTCAACACCAAGCCTCAGAACAAAATAAACCTTGACTGGGCGAGGCCTTTATACAAGAGGAGCAAGCCTGGCCCGGATGGGGTTACTGTAGCAGAGAGGATTGGGGGGAGGGGCACTATTTCCCATCATTCTTTGGGTGAACTCCTTTCCAGGTGATTTAGTTAACAGCAATTGGATCAATCTCAAATTACACAAACGTTCTCTTGATTGAAATGAATAACTATTTGAGAGGGAATATTTGTTGATTTTTGAAATCCAGATAGATATTCTCTGAATACACCCATAAAAAGGATATTATGTATAAAAGCCTAAATTAATAGAAAGCTGAAGTATATTTTTATATTCACAAATTGATACACGATGCCGGATTTAACTGTGTTGCAAAGGCAAGGCCTGCAGCCAAGTACTTGGGAGTTCTTTTGCTGCCCTCCCAGGTGTATATAGCAGGAAGTCGGGTGATGATTGGTGCAGCCAGGACCCCACCCAGCACTGTGCTGGGTTGCCATCAGAGCAAGCAACAAGTTAAACCTGGATAGGTAGTTAACCTGTGTCCTCACACATCAACAGTCAATAACAGGTTCCGAGTCAGGGAATGCTGTTACTTCAGGATATTGGATGCTGGTGTTGAAAGCCACGGATTAACCAGCGGCCCCACATCTCCCAACCATAGGGAGTTTTTAGAGTTTGCCAAAATGGTTGTTTTTCAATATACACTCCTTCCAGATTAAAGGCATTTCATTTTTTCTACATCTTTGCAGAAAGATATTAGCTTTCTACACGGTATTATCTCACTGTTATTTTATTTATGGGGCTTTCTTGTGTCATGAGGTGTGCACATACAGCCCCTATTGTTAATAGCAACTTCCCAGTTGATCATTAATTTAGTTTTCCTTACTTGATTATAGCAGAGAGGCTGAAGCTGGTGTGCATTTCCGGGCTCTTGCCCTGTGGCACACCAGTCACTGGATGCAAGCGCTGTCCTTAACCCTGCTACCCAGGTCTGCATACCTGGAGATCCAGGAACACACTGGCCACATGGACTGCTTCCCAGAGTGTACCAGGGCAGCTTGGCAGCTGCTTCTGGGGAGACTGCCTGTGGGGCACCCCACCATGTGCTCTTCCCAGGCAGCACAGGGACAGGAGCAAGCAGAGCCATTAAGGCTCAGTCTGCACTGGAGCTGGGTAAGAGAGCACCAGGATCACAGCCCCAAAGGAATCCAGAACCTCCCCATCAGCGTCCTCAGGTGTGGTCTTGTCTGCCTGCTGAGCCTTGCTGCACTCTGGAAGATGGGACAGATCCTGCATCCACTCTGAAGTTGGTCCCAGCCATTCCCTGAGGGGACACCCAGGCCCCATTGGAACCACCAGATGACTTTGGACAAAGGACGTTATGGGGGCTTGAGTGCAGCTCACTGAACCACCAGGTCCTTGACCATTTTCTAAGTTCTCCTTTCTGACTTCTTGTGCTGCTGGCACAGGGTGCACCTAGGAGAAGCCATGATTTTTCACTATCTCAGATCAGGCACATTGGGAGGCTCACATGTCATGGCTATTCCCAAGGCCCCTGGGAGCCTGGTGTCCTATTTGTTGCCAGTGAACTTGCGTTGGCATTTCCCTGGAAGCTTGGAACCACCACTGCCGCTGAGTTTTGAAAACACAGGGTTTTTTCACGGGGGATAGCAGCTTTCTTTGAAGGAGGCTTCTTCATCTCCAGATCCCTAAAGCCAGAAGGGGAGCTGCTGCCAGTCTTATCTCAGAGCCTGGAGCAGCCTAGGAGTCTCATTTACATATCTCTTTGGTCTCTAACCAGCACCTGGAACTGCAGGAGTCCCTGGCTGGAGTCTGTATAGCTACCAGGTCCCAGGGTCTGTGGGAGCCCTCAGACCTTGGCTCCACCCCTGGTGGCGTGGACTTCAGGGTTAAGCCAGAACCCAGGATCAGAATCTTTTATGCTCTGTCTCTATTGATTCAGTGTTTTCTTCATGGATGGATTTAGTACTTTGTATTGGATACATTTAATTTATTTAAAATGACAAGAACAGCTGTGCCTTGTTCTACAGCATCATTGAGAGTTATTGGTTTCATAACTAATGGGTTTCCCAATGCTTTCTGTGTAATGTTTTTGGATTGTGTCTTTCTTTTTTTCTCTCTGAGAAACAGGTAGAAAAGAGGATGTCAGCCATCAAGGATTTTAATCCGTGTCTTAGGAAACTTATAAATCCTTTTGTCAAGGTTATCTTTATTTATATTTTGTCATGTCTACAATGGTTGGCTTTATTCATTGGTGTATGTTTACATTGTGGTGTAAGAACTTGGCCAGAACAGCCTTGGCCCTCATCCCAGAATGGAGATGTCTCCTGCCCAGCACACTCCAGATCAAGCCTCCAGAGCTGTCCCAGCAAAGGAAGGAAAGATGAGTCTCTGTGTGGCACTGCCTGATCTGTCACCCAGAGCACAAGACAGAAAGGCAGGGAACCCAACTCAGAGTCTCTCTGCTCAACACTGGGATAAGAAAAAAGGACAGTAGAAATGACCAGAGAGAACAATTCTTTAACCTGATCTTCCCACTCAAGTGTGATTTAATAACTAAAGGAAGACGCATTCCTTTCAGGATGTGTTTCTCATCAGATGAGCTACAGGAATGCAGCATTTTAGGGAAGAGTCACAAGTAATATCTGGTTTCTAACTCTGGGCCAATTGGAAACCTGCTCCTGGCAAGCACTCAGCTGGGACTTCCCTGCTGCACAGCTCTTCCCTCTGGACACTCCTCCCAGGCTGGGGAGGGGAATGGAAATCCTGTGGCTCAGACCATGAGACTTTAGACTCCACCCCAGCCAGGAAAGGAAGCATCAGGACAGCAGAGAAGGTCTATGGAATCCTTGCCATTAATTTCCTCCAGATTTGGTTCACTTTTTTATGATTTTATTTATTTATTAGAGAGGTAGAGACACAGAGAGGGAGAGATAGAAAGGTTTTCCATCCCCTGGTTCACTCCCCAAATGGCTGCAGCAGCCAGAGCTGGACAGGCCAAAAGCCAGGCATCAGGAGATTCTACCAGATCTCCTACAGGTACAGGGGCCTAAGCATTTGGGCCAACTTCTACTGCTTTCCCAGGACATAACAGATAGCTGGATCAGAAGAGGAGCATCCAGGACAAGTACCGGTGCCTATGTGGAATGCCAGCACCACAAACAGAGTCTTAGGGCACTAAGCCACAGTGTGGCCCCATGGTCTACTTCTTGTCTCTGGGCTGAGCCTCATTGCCTGTGGGAAGGTGGGGACAGATTCTGCCGCTGCTCTGAAGCTCTTCCTCCTCCTGCACCCACACTTGAGGGGAAGCATAGGACTCCTTGGCACTGCTGGATATCTTTGGATGAAGGAAGATTTCCGGGTCCTTGAGCACAGTCCATTGAATCACCAAGCCCTTGACGGTTCTCACATCCTTCCTTCTAACTCCAAGCACTGCAGGGCCGCCCTGTGCCCTGAGCAGAAGTCTCCATCTGTCACCTACCTGGGATTTCAGCACATGAGGGGACCCTATGTCCCAAGGATCCACCAGTCCCTGGCAGCTTAGTGTCCAAGTTCATTGGACTCCCCACAGCATCTCCCTGGGCCCAGAACACCCAGCATGTCTCAGGGAGACGCCCAGCAAACTTGACTTGGCTTTGCCGTGGAAGCTTAGAAGGACCACTGTTGTGAGGGAAATCCATGGATATTTCCTTGAAGGAGGCTGCTCCATTCTCAGATCCCTAAGCTCACAAGGCTAGCTGCTGCTGGAGTCTTAGCTGGGGCCTGGAGCAGCCACAATGAGTCTCATTTCCACCTAAGTTGCCTTGCTAAGTTGCGACCTTGACCTATAGGAGCAGCTGGCTGGAGTCTACACACCTGCAAGGTTCCAGGGGTCTGGGACAGACATCATCCCTTGGCCCTAACCAGGTGGTGTGGACTTTGGGGTTTAGCCAGATCTCAGGATCTGAAGTTTTGATTCCTGTCTTTGTTTATTTATTTTTATTAGTAAAATTGGACTTTCTACCTTTCCCTGCTTTTCACATATATAAAAATAAACATTTATTGTATTTTTTATTTATTTGACAGGTGGAGTTACAGACAGTGAGAGAGAGAGACAGAGAGAAAGGTCTTCCTTCTGTTGGTTCACTCCCCAAATGACTGCTATGGCTGGCGCTGCGCCAATCCCAAGCCTGGAGCCAGGTGCTTCTTCCTGGTCTCCCATGCAGGTGCAGGGGCCCAAGCACTTGGGCCATGGTGCACTGCCCTCCTGGGCCACAGCAGAGAGCTGGACTAGAAGAGGAGCAGCCAGGACTAGAACCCGGTGCCCACATGGGATGCAGGTGGAGGAATAACCAAGTGTGCTAGGGCACTGTCCCTAAAAATAAATATTTTTTATACAATGGATAATCATCTCTCTTGCGATTTTCCATGAAATATCAGTCAAAGTATTCTATTTGCCTTTCCATGCTACTTAATGAAAATCAAAATTGTCCAACTGTACACTTTAAATTGGTAAATAATATCCTAAGAATGATCTAGATCGTAAAAAAAATTTTGCGCAAAAGCACACTGTCAAAAATAGAAGTTGAGAAATACAGATCTAAAAATATATGGAAAACAACAGATGGAGAAAATGGAAAGAAGAGATAGCAGCTAATGTGTGGATTTGGGTTTTTTTCCTCATTCTGGCTGTTCACAGTGTCTTCATTCCTGAAGAAATGTGTGTAGTTCTCGAGTTGTGAGGAGCCAGTAAAACCACCATAGAGGGCACCTGTTTGAGTCCAGGCTGCTCCACTTCTAATGCAGCCCCCTGTTAACGACCCTGGGAAAGCAGCCAAGGATGGTTCAAGTCCTTGGGCCCCTGCATCTATGTGGGAGACCCAGAAAGAAACTCCTGACTCCTGGCTTCAGCTTGGCGCAGCTATGGCCATTGAAGCCATTAGGGGAGTTAATAGGCAGGTGGGAGATCTCTCTTTGTCTCTGCTTCTCTCTCTCTAACTTTGCCTTTCCAAGAAATAAATAAATCTTAAACTAAAACAGGCATGTGAGGGCATCAAACCTGGCACTGAAGACACCACAGATGTTCAGAAGGGGTGCTTCCCTCTTCTACCAGAGTTTCCGGGTTCAAGTCTCAGCTTCACTCCCAAGTCCAGCTTTCTGCGAATGGGGACCCTGAGATCCAGCACATATGTCTCAGACAGGTGGCTCCCTGCCAGCTACATGGGTGACCTGGATTGAGTCTTCACTTCCATCTTCCAGCTTCCTCTCCCAGCATTTGGAGAGTGAACCAGCAAATTGGAACTGTGTGTGTCTCATGTCCCTGCCCCCATCTTGCAAACAAATTAGTAAATGAATTAACTTTGTATTTATACCAAAGTGAATGCCTGCTATCAGCATGTTCAGGGACAGGAAGAGCAATTAGGCACGTTTTATTGTAGGAGAATCCCTGCCTCTGGAAATGTCCTGCAGTATAGGCAGAGTCATGAGAAGAAACTGAATTATTTTCCTCCTGCTGATTTATTGCTTTTTCTCCTTTCTCTCTCTGAATTCCCTTTGTAAGAGTGTCACCAGTTGCTGAAAGTGAGGGAAATTCCCTGTGATAAAGCAGTGTTGCCAAATGCTGGACCCCAGAATGCAAATGTTTCATCAACAGTGAGTATTCTAGAAGATGAAAGGTTTACATCTAAGTGAACAGGTGACTGGTATCAAAATTCCAAAGTAATAACAAGGCTATGTTAGGGACCAACTGAATGTGTCTCTGGGAACCACTGGTTGAAACTGAATGCAAGACACAGCATTCCTCTCCATGCAGCTTGTCCCAGGAGCTCTCATTCCATGGCCCTGCCCTTGGAGCAGCTGTTCCCAGGGACACTGTCCTCACCTGCTGAATGCATGTCTGTCCTAGCTTCACCACACACTGCACCCACCCCAGCCTGTGGCCATTGTACTTTAGAATTCATTATTTTGGAGGGTACACAAGTCTGTGTTCTGGCAACCCACAATTCATTCTGCCTCTTTTAATGGCCCTGTCTGTTCTCCCCTCTGATGTAGATAAACAAGGTCCTGCTATTTCTGGTTGTGTCTGTGAAGGTGGTATAAGTTGAGACGAGCATTTGAATGACTGTATTCATTTAGGATTCTCCTCCCCAAAACCTATGGATGTCATCCAATCCATTGACTTCCTGAAGAGAGCAAAACACAGGAGAAAGGAATGCCCTCAGCCATTGTAGTCTTTTGGGGCGTGAGCCCCTCTCCTCTTTCAGGCCCCTCTTTATTTTGCTGTCAAATAAATAAATATTTTAAAAAACAGCTCATGCTTATAGATAGAAATATTGCTGGTATTTTATTATTTGTTTCAAATAAATTTCATGGTGGAAAATAATGTAGACCTTAACTTCAAAGTGAGAAGCAAGAACAAATCATTTCTAGTATTTAGCACTGCTTGCAAACTTCCCAAAGATCATATTGAAACGCGAGCTATAAAAGTTGAAAATATTCCAGTTGCATCCTGAAACAAATTTTGACCTAGACAAAGATAAATAACATTTTACTAAGATTTCCAGGAATAAAATAAACATTCAAAAATGGCTTTCATCTGTGAAGCCTACACTACTACTGTGACACAAATATTCTTTTAACAAAATGTGGAAATAGTCAAAAGCAAAGTAGAATGAGACGGGAGGAGGCTTAAATAGGTTTCCAAAAATCCATTAACCAAAGAGTTTAAAGGAGTGTCGTCCAGTTGAACTGGCAAGAGTAGAAGTTTGTACCTTTTCAGGATATCCGAATGTGCACGAATCTCTCTATGCCAAATGCTAAACGGGAGACTCACTGGTACTGAGAGAAGGAAGGATTAGGAGCTTCTGCTCAGGGTAAATGAGGGCTCCACACAGAACAGCAGAACCCAAACTAATAACATACTGATTCTATGGAGGAGCTCATTTAATTGAAATAGAAATATTTGTTTTTTGTTTTAAAACTTTTACTCTTTGAAATTAGTAAAAAGAGACCCAGGGAGAGCTAAGAAGTAAAGACACACATCAAAGGAAGCGTGATGATGCCCACTGCTCTCCTGGCAACATCAATCCTTACATCAGCAAGAGAGAACACTATGTAGAATCTGACAACTTTCCTAGGTCACCTCTCCTGCTGCCCATCAAACACTCTGGACCCTGGATTCAATGCAGGAGTTGAGGAGCAGCTCCCCAGGCAAGTCAGTGGTCATCCACTCAACCATGTCCCCAACAGAAGATAAGATGACCAACACATCTACCACCGTGTGCCCCACAGCCCAAGCAGTTCCTTGTTTACCAAGAGCTTCAATTACTTGGAATTTCTCAGGGATGGAATTGGGGATGATGATGGGCGGTACCAGCTAGCATTTACATGCATTCCTCAGAAAAGCCATCCCTCCAGATTTACCAACTTGATACAGAGATACAGCACCACCTTCCCCTCATACTAGCGTGGTCTACGTTTATTGAGATAGAAGGTGGGAAGAAGGAAAGGAAAAAAGGCAAGAAAATACAAGGAGCAGGGACAAGGGAGTCCTCTCGGTGACATTTGGTCATGAACACTTTTTGTGGAGATCACTGTCACTGTCCAGGCTTCTAGACTGTGAGCAGAGCTCAGTCAGAGTCTGAGGAAGATGAGCTACACACAGCATCCTTGCTCATCCCCATCTTCCCTGCAGCCTCATCTTCATCCTCACTGACAGAGTCTGAAGAGTTACTGCCTTCATCCTCTTCTCCATCTTCCTCCACATCCACGTCTACTCGCTGTGAGGGAGGAGAATCGACCTCAATATGCTCTGAGTGATCTTTCCCGAGAGCCTGCATCATCTGCTTCTCTACAGGTGCTTCTTGGGAACTCCTTATTGATGTGGGCTGCAGATAACCCTGTCTGAAGTTGGGGTTTGGGCCTCCGGTCATGCGCATATTCCTCCCCTTGCCATAGTTGGCTTCTTTGTAGACAGCATATTCCTCAGGTGACAGACTCTGCAGCCAGAGGTCCAGGTTCACCTTGTACTGTCTCTGCAGCTCCTCCGCCTGTCTGGTAAAGTGCTCCCTCTGGCTTTGTGGAACACGCTGCCAGCGCCTGCTGACCTCCACCATGCGCTCCCTCGGGTGCAGGCTTCGCAGCTCCGGACTGCCCCATAAATCTTGGTGGAATTTGTGGTATGCGTTCATAGGGGGCTTCTTGGGCTCTCCAAGGAAGACCAGCTTCCTGGACAAGCCATACCTCTCTGGAGGAGACCTCACATGTTTCCCATTTCCCTGAGACTTCCTGGGGGCCTGGGCTTGGCCCTTCTTGAAGAAATCCGATTTCTTGGAGCCCTGGACCAGATCAGGGTGATCTTCCCTGAACCGAGCCAGTTTTTCCTCATATTCCTGCTTCTCCCTCTGGAAATCCTGGAAGTATTTCTGCTTCATGTGCTCTGGGAGCTGCTTGTATTTCCCAGACAGGATTTTGGTGAGCTCTTGGTTGCTGAGGTTAGGGTACTTTTGGGAGTAGTGGGGCCGCATCTGCTTGAAATAGCGGATGTAAGCAGTCAGGGGCTTCTTTGGGAAGTCTGGATGTTTCTTGTGGCTTTTCTGTCTGATGTGTTCCATAGTTCCCAGGACAGTTCTGTCAAGTTGTAGAACTTCCTGAAGTGAGAAGAGATCTGTAATTATCTCAGTTGGAGAGCTTCCCCAGCAAATCCTCTCAAAGCTAATTTCCCCAGGGCAGATGTGACTGGGTTGTTCTCTGTTTCCGTGGAGTCTGGTGGATGGGAGATTATTCTCTATGCATTCCAGGATGTTGTTTTTTGGAACAGAAAGCGTAGTCTAAATCAGTGCTGTGGACCACTCTTAAAGTCCTTGTTGTGTACCATCCTTGACATGTCTCAAAGTTTTTCTCCCACAAGACTCCAAGAATGTGTTTGTGGGCATCCTATAGTCATTCAGCAGCTCTGAGGAGAAAGGGCAGGAACATTATTCTCCTTCACTAAGATTAGTGGGAAAACCACAACTCACGCAGGGTACATCCTTCATACATTTCATGGGCTCTGCAGTGTAACTGGAAAACTGCCACGTCTGAAATGAAATCTAGGCTTGCCTTTGACATGCTGCATTTGTGCTTTTCACAATCTCCACCACACCAGCCTCACCAGCTTTTTACCGAATCTCACCGGAGCTTATTTAAAGGGAACTCAATAAGACAAGCAGCAGACCACACAGTCAAGAAGCTGAAGTGACTAAGCATCCTGAGATCAAAGTAAAAAACACAAAAAGGAAGGAGGCATAACTTATAAAGGAAGGACAATCCCTGTAGTGACTGAATGTGGCCACAGTCTGTGTCGAGTTCAGATACCCTTGACTGAAGGTATGACCGAGGATCAGAAAATGCACACCATGAGTGCTGGCAAGTGATTGCCCAAGTACTAGGATCCCTACCACCCATGTGTGAGGCCCAGAATGAGCTTTAGCCCGACCCAGCCCGAGCCATGCCAGGTATATGGGTAGTAAACCAGCACATGGAAGAGCTCTCTCTCCTCTTTTCATTCTTCCTTTCTAAAGTATAATTTGAAATATTTTGCATGTTCCCTGATTCACTTTACAGTCTTTTGTAATCTCACGATATCTCAGTTTCCTTTTTGTCCAGATTCTCTCTGTTCTCCATTACTTCTCTGAAAAGCTGAGCAAGTAAAGCCAGAGACTCTGTCCCAACAGCTTCTGGTAGATGCTGTGAAGGAATGTTTCTTCATCGGGTTTGATGTCATATCTGTAGAGGCAGCTGGTACTTTGATAGAGGTAGCTGCTATGACAACCTGGTTCCTGGTCACCAGGGTTCTCTCTCAGTGGTTGCCCTGTAGAGCACTGTATCAGTCACCAGCAGGGTGCTAGCTCCTCTGGTCATGGCTCTGCTCTCTCCATCCTGGAACACCAGCAGTATCATTCCCAGTCAGTTCTGAAGTTCTTCATCAGCAAATGAATAGACACACACACACTGCCTAGTGACATTTTTTAGAGATTTTTCAAAATTTATTGGACAGAAAGCATTACAGAGAGAGGGATAGACAGAGAGAAAGATCTTCCATCTGCTTGTTCACTCCCCAAATGGTCATAATGGCTGGAGCAGTGCTCATCAGTAGCCATCAGTTTGCACATATGATGATTTGATTTCCAGGTAAAAAAAAACAAAAGCTTTGAATTTTTATACTAGAGCTGCACTGCATGACATAATCAAAATCTTAAAACTGCTAGTATAAAAACAGAATATTATTATTACTTGGATTCATCAATACATGGATTCCAGGAGTTTATTTGGAATTGGGAACCATCAGTTAGTGTGATAAATGTGCTTGAGCCAGTTTATGACAATATTTTCTTTTCAGTTTTCAAAGAGGGTAGATTCAGACCTAACTCTTCCCTCCAGTATCAGAAGACTAAGGGAAGCTGACTCCATAAAGCAAATGATATTTAAGGAGGTCGGCATCTTAGAAAAAAAAGCCACCAACTGGATCACAGACACCACTAGATGCAGCCATTATAGAACATGAAGAGCCAAAGAAGACATGAATAGGTGTTAGAATTTCCAGACAAAGTGGTCGGTGCTGCGGCATAGCGGGTCAAAGCTGCATCCTGCGGTGCTGGCAGACCATATGGGCATTGGTTGAAGTCCCAGCTGCTCCACTTCTGATCCAGCTCTCTGCTATGGCCTGGGAAAGCAGTGGAAAATGGCCAAAGTCCTTGGGCCCCCACAACTGTGTGGGAGACCCAGAAGAATCTCCTGACTCCTGGCTTCTGATCAGTGCAGCTCCAGCCATTGCGACCAACTGGGGAGTGAACCAGCACATGGAAGACCTCTCTCTCTCTCTCTCTCTCTCTCTCTCCTTCTCTCTCTGTTTAACTCTCACTTTCATATTAATAAATAAATTCTTAAATAAGGAAATATCAAACCCATTACCCTAGGCCTGGAGTGATGTAAGACTGCTGTTGGTTCAATACTAAGAAGAAAATTCCTCTATTTTCAAGTTTTAAGGTAAAAAAAACATTAATTCATTTCTTTGGACCCAGTACTCACCTGACGATTGGAATTGGTCCTCTGCAATTCTTGGATTGGATCCTGGGTCAGGTATGTGGTTCTGAGTTTCCTGGGATCTGCAGGATCAGAAGGTTTCCACAGCCCAGTCAACAGCAAGCCTCAGAACTGAATAAACCTTGACTGGGCGAGGCCTTTATACAAAAGGAGCAAGTCCCGCCCTGATGGGATTACTGCAGCAGAGAGGATTAGGGGGAAGGGCACTGTTTCCCATCATTCTTTGGGTGAACACTTTCTCAGGTGATTTAGTTAAAAGCAATCAGATCAATCTCAAATTACACAAAAGTTCTCTTGATTGAAATGAATAATTATTTGGGAGGTGATATTTGTAAATTTTTGAATTCCAGATAGATATTCTCTGACTACAACCATCAAGATATTTTGTATAACTATGAAAGGCTTTCTTACTGTCTCTCACTTTCTCTTCTCAAATAAGTTAAAAAACTTTTTTTTTTAAAAAAAAGGAATGTACTTGGAATGAGAGAGATTATCACAACTTAAACTGAAGGTTGATCACATATGGAAGTGCCTGTTCAATCCTTGCTGCTCCACTTCAGATTCCTGCTAATGCAACTGAGAAAGCTGTCCAAACATTTGGACACCTGCATCCAAATGGGATTCCCTGATGAAGCTTCTGGGTCAGCCTGACCCAGCCCAAACTGTCTGGCAGTTTGGAGAGTGAAACAGCTAGTGGAAGATCTCTTTCCTCCCTCTCTCCTTCACTCTGCCGTCTTCTACTGCTTGCCCACGCCATAGCAGAGAGCTGGATGGGAAGGGGAGCAGCCGAACTGAAAGCGGCAATATTTGTTAATTTTAGAAATCCAGATAGATATTCTCTGAATAAACCCATTGAGATAGTGTGTATAAAAGCCTAAATTAATAGATGGGTGAGTGACATGTTTACACTCACAAATCAATACAAGGCAGTAATGTATAGGGTTAGACATATCAATAAGTATCAAAGGAAGAATACCTGGAAATATAATTCTTGGAATTAATAGCAGTAAAACCTGCTGGGATAATTTTTGAAATTCTGATAGATATTTTCTGAATGTACTCATCAAGGGGATATTATGCATAAAAGCCTAAATTAATAGAATGTTGAAGTATATTTTTACATTCACAAATTGATACATATGCAGAATTTAATTGTGTTGAAGTTATAACTTTAGTGATAACTTTCAAATTAAAACTTTAATATGTTGAAGTTATATATAGGATTGGCCATATCAATAAATACCAATTGAAGTATACCTGGAGATATGATTCTCAGAATTAATAGTAGTAAAACCTGCTGGGATGATTTTACCTGATTGCTGTTTTATTCCTTTAAGTGTTTTGATTATCTGGAAAAGAGAATTAACCACTGTTTCAAAACAGTTGTAATAAGGCATGTATATCTCATAGAAGTTTCAAAAGAAGACAGGCCCAGCCGGTGCTGTGGCAATGTAGGCTAAGCTTCCTCTTGCAGTGCTGCCATATGTTTGCCAGTTTGTGGCGCAGCTGCTCCTCCTTGGATCAAGATTTTGCATTGTCCCGGGAAAGAAGTAGAAGATACGCAAGTGGCCGGCAGCCACGGCTCACTAGGCTAATCCTCCGCCTTGCGGCGCCGGCACACTGGGTTCTAGTCACAGTCGGGGTGCCGGATTCTGTCCCGGTTGCCCCTCTTCCAGGCCAGCTCTCTGCTGTGGCCAGGGAGTGCAGTGGAGGATGGCCCAAGTGCTTGGGCCCTGCACCCTATGTGAGACCAGGAGAAGCACCTGGCTCCTGCCATTGGCTCAGCGCGGTGCGCCGGCCACAGCGCGCTGCCAGAACAGCCATTGGAGGGTGAACCAACGGCAAAGGAAAACCTTTCTCTCATCTCTCTCTCTCACTGTCCACTCTGCCTGTCCAAAAAAAAAAAAAAAAAAAGAAGAAGAAGATGACCCAAGTGCTTGGACCTCTGCACCCAGCTGGGAGAGCTGGAAGAAACTCCTGGCTTCATAATGGACTCAGCTCTGGTCATTGCAGCCATTTCAGGAGTGTAGCAGCAGATCTAAGACCCTTTTCTCTGGCTCTCCTTCTGTCTGTAATTCCAACTCTCAAGTAATAAACTCTTAAAAAAATAGGTTCACAAAAAAAGGCTACTTAGTTATGTTGTTTCCGTAAAAGGAACATTCCATGAATTGTCTTTTGTCAGCTATAATTTGTTTAAAATTCAATGAATGTTAATATTATTGCTGATAATAATGATGAACCTGGGGAACACAGTTATGTGAAAGAAAAATAGAAAATGCCATATATTCTGTAATTTCAGTTCCATGAACCTATAGATGAAAGGATTAGGAGAATTAGAGTGGCTCATTTGGTGCCTGAGGAGTGATGATTGGCAGATCACATACAGGTGAGGAGTCACACAATAAGCCAGGAAGCCCAGAGAACTCACACATGCCCCACCCTAATTCTATCTCCCAGCCCCCAAAGAACAAAGCTTTTAGTGCAGGGTTTGAGAAATGTTCCTCTGTTATATAGGATAGATACAAAACTAGAAGAGAATGAAGCATTTTTCCACCGTGATTCAGGTTGTTTTAGAAATCAAAGGTACATATTGGAACTGGTGTCCCTCATCTCTACAGCACAGTGTACATTTCCCCTGCACGTCACCCCACTGTTTGTAACCAAACACTATGTCCCAGGACCTCTTCCTCGCCTAAATGAGACAATGGAACTCATTACTGAACGCCAATAAACAACACCAACAGCTTTCACAAGAATTATCTTGTTCTCGGTTCTATTAGTCAGAGCCTCCGATGACATTTAACATATGCAGATGTATTTTTATAAATGCAGAGAAGATGCCACAAATGATGTTATAAACAGCCAGAAAGAAAATTCCCTATCCCTGGGTAGAGTGTGCCACTCTGTAATCTGCACCATACTTTACACTGTATGCCGATTCTTCACTGATTTGCACATCTGAGCAGGCATGTTTCCAAACAGTTCAGAGAAACAGAGAAGAAGAGCAAAAGAACTTGAATCAACAAGTGACTAAAAGAGAATGTGTATTGCCAGGGATGGTTGAGGTGTAAAATGTGCATTGCACACAAAATTAGCATATAAATATGTAAAATACATTAGTAATATTTATAACAATAGCTATTTAAAATGTTTAGTGTATAAGAAATTTAATAATATCATTAATGTTAATTTTATTTGGTTTATTTTTTTGTGTTCACTAGAAAATTTAGTATTAGATATGTGACCCATATTGCTATCTGGTATTTAACATTTTTTAAAATTTATTTAATGAATGTAAATTTCCAAAGTACAGCTTATGGATTACAATGGCTTTTTCCCCCCCATAACTTCGCTCCCACCTGCAACCCTCCCCTCTCCCGCTCCCTCTCTCCTTCCATTCACATCAAGATTGTATTAATGGTTTAAGAAGATAGGCTGGTGCTGCAGCTTGCTAGGCTAATCCTCCGCCTGCTGCGTCAGCACTCCAGGTTCTTGGCCTGGTTGGGGCACTGGATTCTGTTCCAGTTTCTCCTCATCCAGTGCAGCTTTCTGCTGTGGCCTGGGCAGGCAGTGGAGGATGGCCCAGGTGCTTGGACCCTGCACCTGTGGGGGAGGCCAGGAGGAAGCACCTGGCTCCTGGCTTCAGATTGGCACAGTGCACCAGCTGTGGCGGTCATTTGGCGAAGGGGGGTGAACCAACAGAAGGAAGACCTTTCTCTCTGTCTCTCTCTCTCTCTCTGTCTAACTCTGTCAAAAAAAAAAAAAACAAAGCTCTATTACCAAGTCCTATGATTATTATAGGTATACCTCCAAAATTATTTTATTTGTCTTATTGTCGCCATTACTGACAAATGTCCTTAGGGAAAAAGCTTGGTTTTCCTGTCTGAATTCTTCCCAGACACCTAAAATTGTAGAAAAGATGAAGAAAGTGTCCATAGAATTGGATGATGATTGGTGAAGACAAGTGGTAGAATGTAGTACCCATGAATTTTTAAAATCTTCAAATTGTAGCTAACCCTGTTTCTTTCTTTCTCCTTCCTTCCTTCCTTCCTTCCTTTCTTTCTTTCTTTCTTTCTTTCTTTCTTTCTTTCTTTCTTTCTTTCTTTCTTTCTTTCTTTCTTTCTTTCTTTCTTTCTATAGACTGAGAGAGAGAGAGAGCTCCCATAGGGGCGTTTCCTGCCAGGTATTTGATACGGGAGTGAAGGAAGACCTGAAAAACCAAACATGAGACAGTGAAACAACCCAGAAAGTAACATCTGAAAGAGCCGTGACCACCCTAACTATGGGTGAAGGAGGTTTGTGATATAAACTACAACAGGACCAGAGTTCTGCAAGGAGGGTGGCATTGGGAAGAGGTGGTTCCTCTAAGGCAGAGGAGAGGCACAGAGACTTCTGCCATCCTCCTGCCCTCTAACGTCCTGCCAGTGTCAGCTTGTGCAAAAGCCTGGCACTCTCAGCCCTCAGTGTAAAATAAAGTTATAAGGTTCTAAGGCATTATCATGGACATCTGAGCACAGTGTAGGGCTTGGATTTGTACACAACAATCGATGTGCTGGTAATCTGTAGTCGAGACTCAACTGCACAGATTTGGGATGTGAGAACAAGCGCCAGTGTACACACATTTTCTGGACATACAAATGCAGTTGCTACAGTGAAGTGTCAAGCTGCAGAACCACAAATTATTACAGGAAGCCATGACACTACAATACGATTATGGGATCCGGTGGCTGGGAAGATGAGAGTGCCATTAACAAATCATAAAGGATCAGTGACAGCTGGAGTGTTACATCCAAGACATAACACATATGCTCTGGTTCGCCACAGAACATCAAACAGTGGAAATTCCCTGATGGATGTTTCATTCAAATTGTGTCTGGACATAAAGCTATTATTAACACATTGACTGCAAATTCTGATGGAGTACTTGTATCTGGAGCTGACAAGGGCACTATGCACCTTTGGGACTGGAGAACTGGCTCCAATTTTCAGAGTCCACGCAGGGGTGCAGCCTGGGTCATTGGACAGTGAATCTGGAATATTCGTTTGTGCTTTTGATCAATCTGAAAGTTAATTACTAACAGCTTCAGCTGATAAAACCATTCATGTGCACAGAAAGGATGATACAGTGAGAGAAGAAATTCATCAAGGGGCTGGCGCTGGGGGAAGCAGGTAAAACTGCCACCTACAGTGCCAGCATCCCATATGAGTGCTAGTTCGAGTCCCGACTGCTCCACTTCTGATGCAACTCTCTGCTATGGCTTGGGAAAGCAGTGAAGATTGCCCAAGTGCTTGGACCCCTGTTCCCTGTGTGGGGGATCTGGAAGAAGTTCCTGGCTCCTAGCTTGGGAGCTCTGGCCGTTGCGGCCAATTAGGAAGTGAACCAGTTGATGGAAATCTCTTTCTCTCTGCCTCTCCACTCTGTGTAACTCTGTCTTTCAAATAAATAATAAAATGATTCTCTTTTGAAAAAGAAGAAGAACAACCTATCTGGTCAGCTGGAAACCAGAAATTATCAAGAGAAAGAGTTTGTAATGTGATGCTGTCTCCATGGTGGTTCTTTTTTGTTTGTGTGTGAGTATTTATTTATTCTGAGCTTGGCATTGATGAGGAAATCCTGTCCTCTTGTGTTCTGGCTGGGAGTATAAAGCAGAAACTCACTTTTGGTATGATTGCTGCTTTGTATTTTCAACAAACGGCCCCCCCCCCCCCCCACACACACACGCACACACTTCTCACGGTGTTTTTATTTCTAAAACAAAGAGTTTGTGGTCTTGGGGAAAGATAAAACTAGTTTCATCTTCTAACACTTTGAGAGATTCACCCAGAAATAGTGTTGATTTTGGACATTTGAGACAGAATTGACCATCACAGTTAGTTGAATTAGTAGTGACTTGAGTTAGTAGATTACATAATATTAAGCCTACAGAGTTTCCACCTGCCAATTCACTACCCAAAAGAGCTAGGATTGGGCAAGGACAAAGCTAGGATCCAGAAATGTATTTCTGGGTCTTGTATGAGGGTGGGAGAAACCAAGTACTTGAGCCAGCACCTGTTGTTGCCCACAGTGCCCGTTGTTACCATGAAGCTAGAATATGCAGAGGAGCAGGACATGTCCCCAAGTGCTCCAGAAAGAGATGTGGCCATTCCAAGTGGATCTGAAACCACTGAGCCAAACATGAATGTTCTTGATGTTAGAATAACTTTGTTAATACTAACTCTCTCTCTCTCTCTTTTTTTTTGGGGGGGGTGAGGGGGCAGGTAGAGTTGTAGACAGTGAGAGAGAGAGACAGAGACAAAGTATTTCCTTCCATTGGTTCACTCCCCCAGTGGTCGCTAGGGTTGACGATGCACTGATCTGAAGCCAGGAGCCAGGTGCTTCCTCCTGGTCTCCCATGCGGGTGCAGGGCCCAAGCACTTGGGTCATCCTCCACTGCCCTCCTGGGCCACAGCAGAGAGCTGGACTGGAAGAGGAGCGAGGAGCAACAGGGACAGAACCAGCACTGGTGGTAGAGGATTAACCAAGTGAGCCATGGCACCGGCCCCAATACTAATCTCTTATTTGTTCTTTAGTCCACTCTTTGACTACATTTGCTTTGTCTGATATGTCCTAAACAGTGCTCTGGGTAATAGCAATACAGCACCAGGAAAGATTTTCCATTTGGAAAATTTCGAATTTGTACTGAGCAGTTATCATTAACTACCAGTTGGTTGAATTTATGTTGGATGTTATTGATGATGTTGGATGTTATGCTTAGAGTGTGTGATCTCTGCAGTCGTGAAGGGCTTCCTGAAAAAAATTGAGCTGAAATGTAATGAATGACCAGGACTTGATGAAGTGATTGGTTGTCAGGCATTTGCATCTACCCCAAAAGGCCAGATTTGAAGAAAGACCTTTGCAAACTTCATTTTATTTAGTAAAGTGAGAGAAGAGACTTCACTCCACTACCCAAGACATAGTCAACTATGGGAATGAAAGGCTGTTTGCATGATGATGTGCCTTGGTGGCATTCAGCTAAATGGGAAAACAAGATGCCACAGCCACATATTTTATCATTTTATTAGCACATGATGCTTAGAATATACAACCCCACAAATGTCAAAGTAGAAAAGGATTTTTCAGGTGTTGGAGTTAGGAGGTATGCCCACGGGGAGTGTACACTAATAGACACTGAATTTCTTTACAGCATGATGAAAAAGTACTGGGGTCAGATAACTGTGAAAGTTTCAAAGTTCTTTACTAAAATAAATTTTAATAGAAAACGTTCATATATTCATTGCAGTTGTATGCTGTGTGGTTTCTAACCAAGCTCTAATTATGACT
The DNA here is from genome assembly GCF_964237555.1 of Oryctolagus cuniculus. Taxonomy (NCBI): domain Eukaryota; kingdom Metazoa; phylum Chordata; class Mammalia; order Lagomorpha; family Leporidae; genus Oryctolagus; species Oryctolagus cuniculus. The sequence continues at coordinate 81,196,520 of NC_091432.1, read as the reverse complement.
ACACTGTGCTCATGAAGTTACAACGTGCTCCAAAACAATCCTGCTGTCTCACATAAAAATATCCCAGGGTGGCGAGCTCCTCCATATGGGAGTTCACAAAGAATCATCATCAAACCTGACATGTCATGGGGGACCAAGCCAAAACAAGGGATTCAGAGGAGAAGTAAACTGGGTTGGAACGTTACAATGTATGAGGGAACCTTTGTCAACATCATAGAAACCCACTGTTCCATGGTCACAATCCAGAAACACCCCAACCATACTCAGGGGCCTCTTCACATAGTGAGTTAAGGGTGGAACACTGGTGTAGAGCACGTAATGGTTGTTACTCTTCAGGGAGGCCAGGAGAAATGCTTCTTCAAAATGAATAATGTTGCTGGTATCACTTGTGCTGGAATCATAACAGACTCCCAAAATCCAGTTGGAAGAGGATGACACATCCACCTCCCAGTAATGTTGGCCAGAGGTGAAGGTCTGAGTACCCCACACAGCAAAGCTCTCTGCTCTCTGGGAATGGTTGGGAGCACTGCGATGTTCTTCTCCAAATATTGTTCTTCTGAGATCTTCAGAGAAGCTTACATAGCGGCGGGCCACTTCCCTCCTCAGACCATTATCCACTGTAGAAAGAGAACAATCTGATCAATGAATGTTGTTTCCATGGCCTGAAGACAAAACTTTGCTGCCCGTGGATTCACTTCACTCGACTTTGCAAGGAAAACTAACAGAAGAAAGGTAGCATAATGAATTGAGATTCACTCAACTGAGAAAATCAAAGGTTCAAGTGCATTTCCAGGAAAAAAAAATAATCAAACAACAGAGAAAAATAAGAAAAGGAGCTTAAACATATCACACACTGTGTGAAGTAGGGTTATGGTTGATCTAGAGTGTTAATTATTTCAATAGTTTTGAACATATATGTTTAATTATATGTCTTTGAATAGAGACACAGAGACAGAGAAATGTTACATCTGCTCGCTCACTCTCCATATACCCACGACCAAGGCTGGGCCCGGCCTGTGCCAGGAGCCAGCATCCAAACATGGTCTCCCACATGGATGGCAGGGATCCAGACATTGGGGGTAACATCTGCTGCCCCCCAAGGTGTGCATTAGCAGGAAGCTGGATGGAAGCTGAGGTGGGACTGATTCCCAGGCACTGTGCTATGGGGTAAGGATGCCCAAGACACTTTACTGCTGAGCCAAATGCCTACCACTCGATAGCATGTATTGAGACAACGATGCAACTTCTACTTTCTTGGCTAGGAAAGTATCCTTTAGTGTTTTACTTAATTCCATTTGTAAATACAATACTTTGAAATGTGATAGATCTTAAATGGGAAATCAGCTACACATCTGAATATTTCCAAAATAAAACTCATGCTCCAATAAGTAGTATATTTAAAGAATGTTCTGACTTCAGCTTATCTGTTCAGAATGTGGATTTAGCCCAATCTGGGTTTCAACCGTCTGTCCCTGAACTCCCTCTACTGCAGGCCTAACATCATTGCACTGTGTTCACAGATCTCTCATCATTTAATTGTTTTCAGAATCATTGATAGTATTGGAATGGTTCTGCTCTTTTTTTACAGGCAGAGTTAGACAGTGAGTGAGAGTGAGAGAGAGAGAAACAGAGAGAAAGGTCTTCCTTTCCATTGGTTCACCCATCAAATGGCCACTACGGGTGGTACGCTGTGGCTGGTGCACTCCGTCGATCCCAAGCCAAGAGCCAGGTGCTTCCTCAGGTCTCCTATGTGGGTGTAGGGCCCAAGCACTTGGGCCATCCTCCACTGCCTTCCTGGGCCACAGCAGAAAGCTGGCCTGGAAGAGGAGCAATCAGGACAGAATCCAGAGCCCCAACCGGACTGGAACCCGGGGTGCTGGGGCCGCAGGCAGAGGATTAGCCAAGTGAGCCGCGGTGCCAGCCGGAATGGTTCTGCTTGTGAGAATTTCTCCTTTTTTGGGTTGGTCAAATACTTCTGAGTTTATCAATGATAATAGCTATATTAGCAGTGCAGCATAAATGTACTTGGCATATAGAACAAATTAAAAACCACAAGTGCCAAATTTAAACTTTAAGATCTGGCCAGTATTACAGCATAGTGGTTAAGGCTGATGGCTCTGACACGGGCATCCCATATGGTAGCTGCTTCCTGTCCCAGTTGTTCCACTTCCAATCCAGCTCCCTGAGAATGGCCTGGGGAAGCAGCAGCAGATGACCCAAATATTTGAGCCTCTGCTACCCTTGTGGGAGTAGCAGAAGAAGCTCCTGGCTCCTGGCTTTGGCCTGTGCTAGCCATGGCCATTGCGGCCTTCTGGGGAGTAAAACAGCAGGTGGAAGAGCTCCCTTTCTCTCTATTTCTCCCTAAAAACCTGCAGTGGATGGAGTAAACACACAGTTTTGACTGCTGCTCTAAGAAGTGAGCATTGTACCCCTTCTTAATCAAATGACCTGGATACTCTTCCTGTAGTTTGCTTACATCAGCATGCTTATTACAAATTTCAGTTTAGATCATTGCAATGTGATAAAACAAAGAGAGAAGGCACAGTTTCAAAAAATCCTATAACATTTTCAGGGACACAAAATGAAATAAAATAGGAAATGGCTCAGGCACAAAAGCCGTGAAGAAGGAAATTAGGGCTGGAAGGATGGAGGCTGAGCTCACCTCTGAAGTTGTTTAGCATCTCTCTGAGTCCAGTGATGTTCTGCAATGTCAGCTCTGGGTTCACCCCCTGGAGACGGAGCGTCTGCACCAGCTCTGCTCTGTAAGGAATCACACGAGTGACACTCCAGGTCAAAGGGCAATAGCAGGGTCAAATCAAAAGTACCAGCTGTAAATCCAAGATATTTCATTGGGAATTTTCCCATTATCATCTAATAAGAATAAATGTATTCACTACCTTAGGTGAAATAAAATTAGTACTTCTCTCTAAATTTCACATCACATCCATTTGCCTCTTTCTTCTCAGACATTATTCAACCTCTCAAATGACAGTGGCTGCCCCCTGTATCCCTCACTTGACTTCAGGTAAAACAGAAATCCTGAGTAGCTACAGAGAGCAGGGCTTTTAGGTAGAATCTATGGGAATTCAGTCAACAGACATCCCCAACAGTACAGTCAGGAGGATCTGCACTGAGCCAGGAGGCTGTGAGCTTTTCTGCCAAGCAAGGGAATGGAAATCCAAACTGGCAGCCATGGTCCTGAGGGAGCTGAGGTGGCTGATGCCCCTGATCCAGCCAGCAACTGGGACAGACTCAGAGGGCAGGACCTGCTCACTGCTGCTCCCAGGAGTGAATCCTCTCTCCTCCTTCCCTGCTGTGGGAATTGCTCTTTCCTGTGTGTTTCTCACTTTCCCTCTTTCAAGGGTGGGGCCTCCTCTGGGATTTCTCAGAATAATATGTACATAAGGGTTGGTTGGGATAGTTTCAAAGGAAGGGGAGGAGAGAGAAGGTGAAATAAAGCCCAGAAAGTCAAATCTTTTTTTGTATATTTCGGTTCACCCATACCTCATCTGGCACCAAAGAGTAGAAGACCTCAGAATCCCTTATCCAACAACATGGTATATAGTCAGGAAGATCAAAGGAAATCATGCAAAACAGAAGCATCTGCTGCATCAGCAAGAACACAACTTTCTTACACATTGCAGATTCTCATTGTAAACTTACCTTTCTAATACACTCCGCATATCCTGCAAAAAAAAAAAAAAAACATTCATTCATGATAATTCTCTCCTCTGATCTCTATGAAATACTTGCATTGTTAATTTGTAGTAATATATTTTCTCCTTACGATCTGTAAAGAGGGATCAGAGTCTGTTAATAACAGACTATGACCTGATCCATGAGGAACTTCCTCTGTGTGAATTAAGAAGGTGGTACTCAGGATGAAGATGTGCAGCTGTAAAAAGATTAGGTTGTAGGTTCCCTCACGCCCACTCACATTCCAGAGAGAGGTCTGACTGCTGCTAACATTATTGCAAAGCAGGGAAACCTCTGAACATCAGAGTTCACTGCAAATGACTATCAAAGCTTTCTTAGGCAAAGGCAAGGCCTCAATGTCATCAGAAAATTGTTCTCAGTTTTGTATCCCAGTGACGATGGAGGCAAGAGTAGGGAATATTATTTCTGTGAAAGGCAATTGGATAGTTACAACATCATTCATGGACACAACAAATTATCACCTAAAAATAAATATCCTGCAGATTTATTGAATATTCTGGGGTTGCCTAGGCAGGGCCAAACCGATTGATAGCACAGGCCTTATATAACCCTCTGGACAATCAGCACCCCTGGAGGGGAGAATAAATTGAGAATTAATCGAAGATGTAACCCTTGTGTGGTCATTGAGTTCCTGGATAATTGTCTCTAGAGTAGTTTTCCTGCTTACAATGCAGGGACTTTTATCTTATCTGAATTGTGACAAAGAAAAGCACCCAAAAGATTATCAGACTATGCAGAACCAAGTGATCGGGCAAAAATAAAGATACAGGGCAGTAGACCTGAATCATGCAGCGTAAAGTAGTGATAGGTGCAGGTATCATTTTTTGGTTCTTACGCCCTTGCCCAGAAAAGCACTTCTTTCCCATAACATGGACTCTCCCTGCTCACCTGGAGTAACTCCATGTCAGGCTTGTGACACACCTCAGCCAGCTCTCTGTACATGTTTATCACCTGGTGTTTCTGTTGGGTCATTCTCATTTCACTACCCTGGAGCTGTTGGGAAATCTCCTGTGCTTCTCTGTGCAGGGCCTGCAGCTGCAGTTGCTCCTCCTCGTGGAGAAATATACGCAACTTCTGGTACTGAGCTTTTATCATCAGCTCCCTTAAGGACACATATTCCTGCAGAGATATTAGGTAAAAAGTTTACATATCTCATGCTGAACAGAAAATGGAAACGGCCAATATTATTGCCACAGTTGCCTGAGACACTGACATCCCATAGGAGTGCCTCTTCAAGTCCCTGCTGTTCCACTTCCCATCCATCTGCTTGCTAACATGCCTGGGAAGGAGGCAGATGAAGGCCCAAGTGTTTGGACCCTTACTTTCCACAATGGAGACCCTGATGAAGTTTCAACCTCCTCTTCTCAGCCTGGTCCAGCCATTGTAAGCTGGGGAATATACAAGTACATGGATGCTCCCCTCACCTCATCACTCTATCTTTCAACTAAATAAAACATTTCAAAACGTACTTTGCAGACTTTCTGCCTCACCCATGCAACACCTCTTGAGTATATGCAAGTCTTTTCTGTGCGTGCCTCCTGTAGGTTCTTAGTCTTTTTCTATGTTTAAATCAAGATTCACCAAATGATCTCAGGTGATTCTCCCCCTTCCCCCCCTCTGCCACCACCTCTCTGAAGCTTCTTCAGTATTTGTACCCCATCAACTCTTTCGACTGTAATGTAAGCCTACTTAAGTTTGTTCTGTTCCTTTGCCTGATTCTTCTAAATAATTAGAACTATTTAGGTAGAGTCCACGTCACACAGTTTTCTTTAATGACTTCATTTTCTTAATTGATACGATTCTACTTTTCACTGCTTCTTCATAGCCATACTTAATGCTATCTTTAGTGTTGGAAAAGGTTTGTGGAAACCTTCAGGGTTGGACTTGGAGTATCTGGGATGACCTGTTTTCCATACCCCAGGGTATGCTTCTCACTAGGTGTCTTGGCTGGCACAGGATTTGTGATCACTGAGTTACCATTTGAAACCACCACTGCTTCTGGGAGGAAATCACAAACTCTTCATGGTAAACGGAATTTGCCAAAGCAGTATAGTGATTGTAAGCATTATAGTAATTGAAGCACATCTTTTTCATTCTTACCTTGAATGAATGAGTCTTTTTAATTTCCTCTGTCACATTGTTTTTCAATTCCTGGATCAGTTCCCATAAAGTATTCATTTCCTTTAAAAGCTTTTCCTGCAGAATAATAATAAGATTTAGCAACATGGAATATACGCTTCTATATTTTACCTCCGCACTTATTAGAAATGGTGGTGGTTGAGAGAATAGTATTGAGACTACTAATTGTTGTATTCTGACTTCTTTTTCTGATGTAAGTGATTGTGACTAAAGTGGAGTGGTCATATTTTCACAAGTTGACCTAATTTGAGTCTTAGATTTGGGATACTGAGTGTGGTAGAAAATTACAAGGATGTCATTGCAGTGTAATGAGTTCATTGGCCTCCTGCTAAACCAGTATGCCATGTGGGCTGCAGTTCATGTCCTGGCCTCCCCCCCACCTCTGCTCAATCTCCCTTCTGATGGACTGTGAAAGCAACAGAAGATGCCCCAAGTGCTTTGGCCTTTGACACCCACAGGAAAGTTCCAAAAGAATATCCTGACTCCCAGCTACAGCCTGGCCCAGCCCTGGTAATGTGACCATTTGCGGTGGAAACCACAAAATGTATGGCACATCTCTCTCTCTCTCTCGCTCTCTCTTTCTCTCTCTCTTTTGCTTTCTGTGTTTGCATATAAAACTACCTTAAATAAGTAAATCTTAAAAATAAAAGATGAAACATACAATAGAAAATGTGAATAAAGTCAATAAAATTTGCTTCCTTAGAAACGGTGTTTAGCCGGCGCCGTGGCTCAATAGGCTAATCCTCCACCTTGCGGCGCCGGCACACCGGGTTCTAGTCCCGGTTGGGGCGCCGGATTCTGTCCCGGTTGCCCCTCTTCCAGGCCAGCTCTCTGCTATGGCCAGGGAGTGCAGTGGAGGATGGCCCAGGTGCTTGGGCCCTGCACCCCATGGGAGACCAGGAAAAGCACCTGGCTCCTGGCTCCTGCCAGGATCAGCGCGGTGCGCCGGCTGCAGCGGCGGCCATTGGAGGGTGAACCAACGGCAAAGGAAGACCTTTCTCTCTGTCTCTCTCTCTCACTGTCCACTCTGCCTGTCAAAAAAAAAAAAAAAAAAAAAAAAAAAGAAACGGTGTTTATGTTACTTGGCTGTGAAGCAGTCACAATTGCAGCACAAGCCCAAGTTTCTGCTGATGACCACTTGCACTGCACCTTACCAACTGGCCATGCATGGACAGTGCTTCTAAGCTGGCTCCCCCTCATGACAACTCAACCCAATTGTGAATATTGGGTCCTTTGAGTAACAACATGGAAGGACACATTTACATCTTGGGATTCACAGGGAAAAATCACATGGCTCTGGAGGCACTTCTCACCCGGGACTCCTCAGCAGCACATTCCATCATGGTATGGTCATGTATCTCGGGCTGTGGGCATCCAGAGAGAGGCTGATAGTGCAGGCTCTTGTCCACCTCTGTGAGGAGCCCTGCTGCTTCTGTCTGCTCACCAGGGACCTGCTCCTCAACCTGGTGACCTGGTTCCATCGGTCCTGTTTGGCAGCAGAAGCCAGCTTCTCGTGCACGACACATTGGGCAGCACATGGGAGTCTTGGCTTCCTCCCAGCTCAGAGAAAGGCAGGATCTGCAAAAGTTGTGTCCACAGTCTATCCTAACTGGGTCTAGGAAGAAGTTCATGCAAATTGGGCATGTGAGTTCCTGCTGGAAGACTTGCAACGTGGCTGGATCCATGTCTCGATGAAGATCCTTTAAAAACAGAGAGAAATAAAGTAGTCTTCCCTGAAGAGAGAAAGCATTCACTGTGTACCGTTTTCTTCCCCTGCTTGCCTGCATACAAACCTATACATCATGAGTATAAACATACTGGGTCTACAATCTAACAGAAATAAGAAAGTAATACATGTATTATGGTTGTTTAAAGGAAGTAACCTGGGTCGGTGCTGTAGCGCAACAGATTAAAACCCTGAGCTGCAGGGCCCACATCCTGGCTGCTCTACTTCTGAACAGCTCCCTGCTGATGTGCCTGAGAAGCTAGCAGAGGATGACCAATGTCCTTGGGCCACTGAGCATACCCATGGGGAGTCCCAGAAGAAGATCCTGGCTCCTGGCTTCTGATTGGGTCAGTGCTGGCCTTTGGGAACATTTGGAGAGTGAACTAGAGAATCAAAGAACTGTCTCTCTCTCTCTGTCTCTACCTCTAAGAATTTTTCTTTCAAAAAAATAAATAAATAAACCTTTCAACTAAATAATACAAAGGTATGTAACAAATTTATTTGGAGAAATTTAAGATGATGGTAAAAGATGAGATGATTCCAAGGTTTGTTTTTATTTTCTTATTGGCCTAGAAGCAGCACAAGATCAGTATTTCTTTCTGCATCTCCCTGCCTCCTCCTCTTCCTCTCTCTCTCTTCTCTGAGTTCCTACGCTATTCATTTCCTGCAGGACTGCTCGGCTTTAACACACACAAAAACAGTGAAACTCCATACTATGGGTCTACCATCTCTGCCTTGCAACTCAGAGGTACTTTTCTGAAATCAGTTATGAGACCAGGATTAAGCTAAGATTATTTGATTTAATCAGTGTTAAGTTGAATGCTCAGCTTCTATAACAATAAGCAGGTGAGTTTCCTTTTCAACCTCAACCTGAACATTTTCTTCAAGTAATAAACTACACAAATCATTTCCAGTTTGAGAAAATATCATTTTCCCAGAGTTAGTTCATGTCATCAGAGGGATGGTCACATTCTGAAAAGGTGAACAGTCAACCACAGCAATGGGCAACAACTGGCCAATTGTCCTTTAAATCAAGCCCCCAAAATGATCATGAACACTGGGGTTCCTTCCTATTCTAGAATATCCACAGATGCAGGTAATGGAGGCATGAATGCTTCATCCTTATTTTCCCAAAGTTACACATGTCGTAACTTGGGAACACTTTTGTGTTGGTGGCTCTATTTTGAACATTTTTCACAATTAGTCTACAAATCAAAGTTTTTTTAAGGCATAGTTAGTAGACTCTTGAATAAGGGTTTTCAAATTATTTCCAAACATTTAGGATTATTTTGATTTGTATAAAAGCTACTACTCATTTCTCAGTGACCACAGGAAATTGGTTCCACAAGACCTGGGCAGATCCCAAACTTCACAGATGCTCAATCTATTACATAAGTGGTATGGTGGGGAACTTGCTGTGACTTAGCAGTTAACGCCTCAGACTGCAGTGCCAGCAAAACCAATCTGGCGCTGGTTCGAGTCCCGCTGCTCCACTTCTGATCCAGCTCCCTGCTATGGCCTGTGACAGAAGTAGAAGATGGCCCAAGTCCTTGGGCCCCTATACCCAAGTGGGAGACCTGGAGGAAGCTCCTGACTCTTTGATTCAGATCGGCCCAGCGCCGGCCATTGCAGCTACTTGGGAGTGAACCAGCGAATGGAAGAACCCTGTCACTCTCTCTGCCTCTGCCTCTCTATAACTCTATCTTTCAAATAAATAAATAAATCATTAGAAAATTAAAAAAAAAATGGTATGGTATTTGTCTAAAACCTAAGCCATACTCCTATGTCCTTAATATCACCACTAGATTACTTAAGATAAAACTAATCCAAAGTAAATGTTTTGTAGATGGCTAGAGTAATGTTAAGGCCTCGTTTCAAGAGAAACGTCTAAATGGTCAAAACACATGCAATTTTTTTCTGAATGTCTTCTCTCTATAGTTGGTAGAATCCATGGATTCTGAAGCTTCATATATGCACAGCACACTGCATGCATTCCTGAATTGAAGGGATCAGGTGCTTTATGACTTGTGCAAAAATGGAAAAAAATCCTTAACAACTTAAAATCGAGTAATGTATAAAAAGTAGAATAAAAAGTCAAACAATTTATTATAAAAATCAATGTATACAAATGTTCTAATCATGGATACTTTCAATACTGCAGTAGGTTAATCCCCGCCTGCAGCACCGGCATCTTATATGTGCACTGGTTCTAGGCCCGGCTGCTCCTCTTCCAATCCAGCTCTCTGATACAGCCTGGGAAAACAGTAGAAGATGGCTCAAGTGCTTGGGCAACTGCACCCACATGGGAGGTGGGAGACTGGGATGAAGCTCCTGCCTCCTGGCTTTAAATCAGTGCAGTTCTGGCTGTTGTGGCCAAGTGGGGAGTGAACCATTGGAGGGAAGACTTCTCTCTCTCTCTCTCTTTCTCTCTCTCTCTCTCCCCCTCTCACTAACTCTACCTCCCAAATAAATAAATAAAATCTTAAAAAAAATAGTAGAAAAGACACATTTGCTTTGATAAAACATCCGTAATCTGATCATTAAACTTCAAGTATATTTGTAAAAGAAACTGAACATGAAGGCCTGTCCTCAAAATTCTATACTCAAAGTGTGTGTGATGAGTAGTCTCACCTTTGGAAGTGCAGATGTGATTGGTCATTTCAGTTCTATGCACAGCTGTTTCCAGTTCAGGATTCTCTCTTCTGATCTCAACTCCTCTGGGTGTGTCCCCTTTGACAGGATTTCACCAGACCCACCCACCAAATCCACTCAATGAGAGAGCTTCTGTCTTCAGAACTAATTGGATTTGCATCATGAGGTTACAGGGAAGGTGGAAAAGTGATTCATTGGATTTACAAGGTGCAGAAAATAGTACCCAGGGGCTAAGAGACAAGCAAACTGTAGACTGGGTTTGGGAGATGTGGGGAAGTTGACCAGATGTAAATTGTTCCAAGAAACTTTCACTGAGGGCTGAGAGCGCCAGGCTTTTGCACAAGCTGACACTGGCAGACGTTAGAGGGTGGGAGGATGGCAGAAGTCCCTGTGGCTCTCCTCTGCCTTAGAGGAAACACCTCCTCCCTGCTGCCACCCTCCTTGCAGGACTCTGGTCCTGTTGTAGTTTACACCACAAACCTCCTACACCCATAGTTACACTCTTTCAAATGCTGCTCTCTGGGTTGTTCCAACACTGTGAATATCTGCCATTATGTTTTTTTCCCAAAGTGGCCCCAAGACCTTGCTCCATGGTCTCAGATGTTTTCTTGAATGGTTAACTTAGGGGCTGGCCTAAGGGTTGGGCCAAAGCTCACAATGCTGGCATTCCATGTGGGAGCTGTGGTTTAATCCAAGCTGCTCCACTTCCAATCCAGCTCCCCACTTTCATGCCTGAAAAAGCATTGGCAAATGGCTCAAGAGCTTGGCCCTGTGCCTTTCACTGGAGACCTGGAATAAGCTCTGGCTCCTTCCTAGCTTAGATTAAACCATCATTAGACAACCTGGCTGCACTGTAAAATTTCTGTAGAGAAATCATTTTACAGATTCCACAAGAAGATTTTCTATGGCAACCTTGCCAGAACTTCAGCATTTGATGCATATGGCATCAGAAAAATAACAGAAATATATTAATTTATAAGATACAAAATTATAATAGGCAAAAATTTTTATACATATTTCTATTTTTTTGAGAGGCAGAGTTAGTGAGAGAGAGAAAGAGAGAAAGGTTTTCCTTCCATTGGTTCACCCCCCAGATGACTTATATATATTTCTTAGACACATGAACATATGCCTGAAAGCAACAGAAGACTGCTTATTGCCAAGTCATAAAATGAAAATTCCTCTGTTTTCAAGGTTTAAGGTAAAAAACTTCAATTCATTTCTTTGGACCCAGTACTCACCTGACGATTGGAATTGGTCCTCTGCAACTTCTTGGATTGGATCCTGGGTCAGGTAGGTGGCTCTGAGTTCCCTGGGCTCTGGAGGATCAGAAGGTCTCCACAACCCAGTCAACACCAAGCCTCAGAACTGAATAAACCTTGACTGGGTGAGACCTTTATACAAGAGGAGCAAGCCCCGCCCTGATGCAGTTAATGTAGCAGAGAGGACTAGGGGGAGGGGCACTATTTTCCATCATTCTTTGGGTGAACACCTTCTCAGGTGATTTAGTTAAAAGCAATTGGGTCAATCTCAAATTACACAAAAGTTTTCTTGATTGAAATGAATAATTATTTGGGAGGTGACAGTTGTAAATTTTTGAATTCCAGATAGATATTCTCTGACTACACCCATCGAGATAGTTTGTATAACTATGGAAGGCCTTTCTTTCTGTCTCTCTGTTTCTCCTCAAATAAGTTAAAAAAAATTTTTTTAAAAATGGAATGTGCTTGGAATGACAGAGATTATCACAACTTAAACTGAGGGTTGATCACATATGGAAGTGCCTGTTCAATCCTTGCTGCTCCACTTCAGATTCCTGCTAATGCAACTGGGAAAGCTGTTGAAGATGGTCCAAACATTTGGACACCTGCATCCAAATGGGATTCCCTGATGAAGCTTCTGGGTCAGCCTGACCCAGCCCAAACTGTCTGGCAGTTTGGAGAGTGAAACAGCTAGTGGAAGTGCCATCTTCTACTGCTTGCCCAGGCCATAGCAGAGAGCTGGATGGGAAGGGAGCAGCCGAAATGAAACCGGCAATATTTGTTAATTTTAGAAATCCAGATAGATATTCTCTGAATAAACCCATTGAGATAGTGTGTATAAAAGCCTAAATTAATAGATGGGTGAGTTACATGTTTACACTCACAAATCAATACAAGGCAGTAATGTATAGGGTTAGACATATCAATAAGTATCAAAGGAAGAATATCTGGAAATATAATTCTTGGAATTAATAGCAGTAAAACCTGCTGGGATAATTTTTGAAATTCTGATAGATATTTTCTGAATGTACTCATCAAGGGGATATTATGCATAAAAGCCTAAATTAATAGAATGTTGAAGTACATTTTTACATTCACAAATTGATACATGATGCAGAATTTAATTGTGTTGAAGTTATAACTTTAGTGATAACTTTCAAATTAAAACTTTAATATGTTGAAGTTATATATAGGATTGGCCATATCAATAAATACCAATTGAAGTATACCTGGAGATATGATTCTCAGAATTAATAGTAGTAAAACCTGCTGGGATGATTTTACCTGATTGCTGTTTTATTTCTTTAAGTGTTTTGATTATCTGGAAAAGAGAATTAACCACTGTTTCAAAACAGTTGTAATAAGGCATGTATATCTCATAGAAGTTTCAAAAGAAGACAGGCCCAGCTGGTGCTGTGGCAATGTAGGCTAAGCTTCCTCTTGTAGTGCTGCCATATGTTTGCCAGATTGTGGCGCAGCTGCTCCTCCTTGGATCAGGATTTTGCATTGTCCCGGGAAAGAAGTAGAAGATATGCAAGTGGCCGGCAGCCATGGCTCACTAGGCTAATCCTCCGCCTTGCGGCGCCAGCACACTGGTTCTAGTCCCGGTTGCCCCTCTTCCAGGCCAGCTCTCTGCTCTGGCCAGGGAGTGCAGTGGAGGATGGCCCAAGTGCTTGGGCCCTGCACCCCATGGGAGACCAGGAGAAGCACCTGGCTCCTGCCTTTGGGTCAGCGTGGTGCGCCGATTGCAGCGCGCTGCCAGAACAGCCATTGGAGGGTGAACCAACGGCAAAGGAAGACCTTTCTCTCTGTCTCTCTCTCTCACTGTCCACTCTGCCTGTCCAAAAAAAAAAAAAAAAAAAATGACCCAAGTGCTTGGACCTCTGCACCCAGCTTGGAGAGCTGGAAGAAACTCCTGGCTTCATAATGGACTCAGCTCTGGTCATTGCAGCCATTTCAGGAGTGAAACAGCAGATCTAAGACCCTTTTCTCTGGCTCTCCTTCTGTCTGTAATTCCAACTCTCAAGTAATAAACTCTTACAAAAATAGGTTCACAAAAAAAAAAGGCTATTTAGTTATGTTGTTTCAATAAAAGGAACATTCCATGTCTTTTGTCAGCTATAATTTGTTTAAAATTCAATGAATGTTAATATTATTGCTGATAATAACGATGAACCTGGGGAAGACAGTTATGTGAAGGAAAAATAGAAAATGCCATATATTCTGTAATTTCAGTTCCATGAACCTATAGATGAAAGGATTAGGAGAATTAGAGTGGCTCATTTGTCTGGTGCCTGAGGAGTGATGATTGGCAGATCACATACAGGTGGGGAGTCACACATAAGCCAGGAAGCCCAGAGAACTCACACATGCCCCACCCTAATCCTATCTCCCAGCCCCCAAAGAACAAAACTTTTAGTGCAGGGTTTGAGAAATGTTCCTCTGTTATATTGGAGAGATACAAAACTAGAAGAGAATGAAACATTTTTCCACCGTGATTCAGGTTGTTTTAGAAATCAAAGGTACATATTGGAACTGGTGTCCCTCATCTCTACAGCACAGTGTACATTTCCCCTGCACGTCACCCCACTGTTTGTAACCAAACACTATGTCCCAGGACCTCTTCCTCGCCTAAATGAGACAATGGAACTCATTACTGAACGCCAATAAACAACACCAACAGCTTTCACAAGAATTATCTTGTTCTCGGTTCTATTAGTCAGAGCCTCCGATGACATTTAACATATGCAGATGTATTTTTATAAATGCAGAGAAGATGCCACAAATGATGTTATAAACAGCCAGAAAGAAAATTCCCTATCCCTGGGTAGAGTGTGCCACTCTGTAATCTGCACCATACTTTACACTGTATGCCGATTCTTCACTGATTTGCCCATCTGAGCAGGCATGTTTCCAAACAGTTCAGAGAAACAGAGAAGAAGAGCAAAAGAACTTGAATCAACAAGTGACTAAAAGAGAATGTGTATTGCCAGGGATGGTTGAGGTGTAAAATGTGCATTGCACACAAAATTAGCATATAAATATGTAAAATACATTAGTAATATTTATAACAATAGCTATTTAAAATGTTTAGTGTATAAGAAATTTAATAATATCATTAATGTTAATTTTATTTGGTTTATTTTTTTGTGTTCACTAGAAAATTTAGTATTAGATATGTGATTCATATTGCTATCTGGTATTTAACATTTTTTAAACTTTTATTTAATGAATATAAATTTCCAAAGTACAGCTTATGGATTACAATGGCTTTTTCCCCCCATAACTTCCCTCCCACCTGCAACCCTCCCCTCTCCCGCTCCCTCTCCCCTTCCATTCACATCAAGATTGTATTAATGGTTTAAGAAGTCAGGCTGGTGCTGCGGCTTGCTAGGTTAATCCTCTGCCTGCTGCGTCAGCACTCCAGGTTCTTGGCCTGGTTGGGGCACCGGATTCTGTTCCAGTTTCTCCTCATCCAGTGCAGCTTTCTGCTATGGCCCGGGTAGGCAGTGGAGGATGGCCCAGGTGCTTGGGCCCTGCACCTGTGTGGGAGGCCAGGAGGAAGCACCTGGCTCCTGGCTTCAGATTGGCACAGTGCACCAGCTGTGGCGGTCATTTGGCGAAGGGGGGTGAACCAACAGAAGGAAGACCTTTCTCTCTGTCTCTCTCTCTCTCTCGCTGTCTAACTCTGTCAACAACAACAACAAAAAAGACTATTACCAAGTCCTAGGATTATTATAGGTATACCTCCAAAATTATTTTATTTGTCTTATTGTCGCCATTATTGACAAATGTCCTTAGGAAAAAGCTTGGTTTTCCTGTTTGAATTATTCCCAGACAACTAAAATTGTAGAAAAGATGAAGAAAGTGTCCATAGAATTGGATGATGATTGGTGAAGACAAGTGGTAGAATGTAGTACCCATGAATTTTTAAAATCTTCAAATTGTAGCTAACCCTGTTTCTTTCTTTCTTTCTTTCTATAGACTGAGAGAGACAGAGAGCTCCCATGGGGCGTTTCCTGCCAGGTATTTGGTATGGGAGTGAAGGAAGACCTGAAAAACCAAACATGAGACAGTGAAACAACCCAGAAAGTACCATCTGAAAGAGCCGTGACCACCCTAATTATGGGTGAAGGAGGTTTGTGATATAAACTACAACAGGACCAGAGTTCTGCAAGGAGGGTGGCATTGGGAAGAGGTGGTTCCTCTAAGGCAGAGGAGAGGCACAGAGACTTCTGCCATCCTCCTGCCCTCTAAAACCTGCCAGTGTCAGCTTGTGCAAAAGCCTGGCACTCTCAGCCCTCAGTGTAAAATAAAGTTTTAAGGTTCTAAGGCATTATCATGGACATCTGAGCACAGTGTAGGGCTTGGATTTGTACACAACAATCGATGTGCTGGTAATCTGTAGTCGAGATTCAACTGCACAGATTTGGGATGTGAGAACAAGCGCCAGTGTACACACATTTTCTGGACATACAAATGCAGTTGCTACAGTGAAGTGTCAAGCTGCAGAACCACAAATTATTACAGGAAGCCATGACACTACAATACGATTATGGGATCCGGTGACTGGGAAGATGAGAGTGCCATTAACAAATCATAAAGGATCAGTGACAGCTGGAGTGTTACATCCAAGACATTACACATTTGCTCTGGTTCGCCACAGAACATCAAACAGTGGAAATTCCCTGATGGATGTTTCATTCAAATTGTGTCTGGACATAAAGCTATTATTAACATATTGACTGCAAATTCTGATGGAGTACTTGTATCTGGAGCTGACAAGGGCACTATGCACCTTTGGGACTGGAGAACTGGCTCCAATTTTCAGAGTCCACGCAGGGGTGCAGCCTGGGTCATTGGACAGTGAATCTGGAATATTCGTTTGTGCTTTTGATCAATCTGAAAGTTAATGACTAACAGCTTCAGCTGATAAAACCATTCACGTGCATAGAAAGGATGACACAGTGAGAGAAGAAATTCATCAAGGGGCTGGCGCTGGGGGAAGCAGGTAAAACTGCCACCTACAGTGCCAGCATCCCATATGAGTGCTAGTTCGAGTCCCAACTGCTCTGCTTCTGATGCAACTCTCTGCTATGGCTTGGGAAAGCAGTGAAGATTGCCCAAGTGCTTGGACCCCTGTGCCCTGTGTGGGGGATCCGGAAGAAGTTCCTGGCTCCTAGCTTGGGAGCTCAGGCTGTTGTATTTCTGGGGCTTGCATGAGGGAGGGAGAAACCAAGTACTTGAGCCATCACCTGTTGTTGCCCATGGTGCCCACTGTTACCATGAAGCTAGAATATGCAGAGGAGCAGGACATGTCCCCAAGTGCTCCAAAAAGAGATGTGGCCATTCTAAGTGGATCTGAAACCACTGAGCCAAACATGAATGTTCTTGATGTTAGAATAACTTTGTTAATACTAACTCTCTCTCTCTCTCTCTTTTTTTTTGGGGGGGGGTGAGGTGGCAGGTAGAGTTGTAGACAGTGAGAGAGAGAGACAGAGACAAAGTATTTCCTTCCATTGGTTCACTCCCCCAGTGGTCGCTAGGGTTGACGATGCACTGATCTGAAGCCAGGAGCCAGGTGCTTCCTCCTGGTCTCCCATGCGGGTGCAGGGCCCAAGCACTTGGGTCATCCTCCACTGCCCTCCTGGGCCACAGCAGAGAACTGGACTGGAAGAGGAGCGAGGAGCAACGGGGACAGAACCAGCGCTGGTGGCGGAGGATTAACCAAGTGAGCCACGGCGCCGGCCCCAATACTAACCTCTTATTTGTTCTTTAGTCCACTCATTGACTACATTTGTTTTGCCTGATATGTCCTAAACAGTGCTCTGGGTAATAGCAATACAGCACCAGGAAAGATTTTCCATTTGGAAAATTTGGAATTTGTACTGAGCAGTTATCATTAACTACCAGTTGTTTGAATTTATGTTGGATGTTATTGGTGATGTTGGATGTTATGCTTAGAGTGTGTGATCTCTGCAGTCGTGAAGGGCTTCCTGAAAAAAATTGAGCTGAAATGTAATGAATGACCAGGACTTGATGAAGTGATTGGTTGTCAGGCATTTGCATCTACCCCAAAAGGCCAGATTTGAAGAAAGACCTTTGCAAACTTCATTTTATTTAGTAAAGTGAGAGAAGAGACTTCACTCCACTACCCAAGACATAGTCAACTATGGGAATGAAAGGCTGTTTGCATGATGATGTGCCTTGGTGGCATTCAGCTAAATGGGAAAACAAGATGCCACAGCCACATATTTTATCATTTTATTAGCATATGATGCTTAGAATATACAACCCCACAAATGTCAAAGTAGAAAAGGATTTTTCAGGTGTTGGAGTTAGGAGGTATGCCCACGGGGAGTGTACACTAATAGACACTGAATTTCTTTACAGGATGATGAAACAGTACTGGGGTCAGATAACTGTGAAAGTTTCAAAGTTCTTTACTAAAATAAATTTTAATAGAAAACGTTCATATATCATTGCAGTTGTATGCTGTGTGGTTTCTAACCAAGCTCTAATTATGACTACACTGTGCTCATGAAGTTACAACGTGCTCCAAAACAATCCTGCTGTCTCACATAAAAATATCCCAGGGTGGCGAGCTCCTCCATATGGGAGTTCACAAAGAATCATCATCAAACCTGACATGTCATGGGGGACCAAGCCAAAACAAGGGATTCAGAGGAGAAGTAAACTGGGTTGGAACGTTACAATGTATGAGGGCACCTTTGTCAACATCATAGAAACCCACTGTTCCATGGTCACAATCCAGAAACACCCCAACCATACTCAGGGGCCTCTTCACATAGTGAGTTAAGGGTGGAACACTGGTGTAGAGCACGTAATGGTTGTTACTCTTCAGGGAGGCCAGGAGAAATGCTTCTTCAAAATGAATAATGTTGCTGGTATCACTTGTGCTGGAATCATAACAGACTCCCAAAATCCAGTTGGAAGAGGATGACACATCCACCTCCCAGTAATGTTGGCCAGAGGTGAAGGTCTGAGCACCCCACACAGCAAAGCTCTCTGCTCTCTGGGAATGGTTGGGAGCACTGCGATGTTCTTCTCCAAATATTGTGCTTCTGAGATCTTCAGAGAAGCTTACATAGCGGCGGGCCACTTCCCTCCTCAGACCATTATCCACTGTAGAAAGAGAACAATCTGATCAATGAATGTTGTTTCCATGGCCTGAAGACAAAACTTTGCTGCCCGTGGATTCACTTCACTCGACTTTGCAAGGAAAACTAACAGAAGAAAGGTAGCATAATGAATTGAGATTCACTCAACTGAGAAAATCAAAGGTTCAAGTGCATTTACAGGAAAAAAAAATAATCAAACAACAGAGAAAAATAAGAAAAGGAGCTTAAACATATCACACACTGTGTGAAGTAGGGTTATGGTTGATCTAGAGTGTTAATTATTTCAATAGTTTTGAATATATATGTTTAATTATATGTCTTTGAATAGAGACACAGAGACAGAGAAATGTTACATCTGCTCGCTCACTCTCCATATACCCACGACCAAGGCTGGACCCGGCCTGTGCCAGGAGCCAGCATCCAAACATGGTCTCCCACATGGATGGCAGGGATCCAGACATTGGGGGTAACATCTGCTGCCCCCCAAGGTGTGCATTAGCAGGAAGCTGGATGGAAGCTGAGGTGGGACTGATTCCCAGGCACTGTGCTATGGGGTAAGGATGCCCAAGACACTTTACTGCTGAGCCAAATGCCTACCACTCGATAGCATGTATTGAGACAACGATGCAACTTCTACTTTCTTGGCTAGGAAAGTATCCTTTAGTGTTTTACTTAATTCCATTTGTAAATACAATACTTTGAAATGTGATAGATCTTAAATGGGAAATCAGCTACACATCTGAATATTTCCAAAATAAAACTCATGCTCCAATAAGTAGTATATTTAAAGAATGTTCTGACTTCAGCTTATCTGTTCAGAATGTGGATTTAGCCCAATCTGGGTTTCAACCGTCTGTCCTTGAACTCTCTCTACTGCAGGCCTAACATCATTGCACTGTGTTCACAGATCTCTCATCATTTAATTGTTTTCAGAATCATTGATAGTATTGGAATGGTTCTGCTCTTTTTTTACAGGCAGAGTTAGACAGTGAGAGAGAGTGAGAGAGAGAGAAACAGAGAGAAAGGTCTTCCTTTCCATTGGTTCACCCATCAAATGGCCACTACGGGTGGTACGCTGTGGCTGGTGCACTCCGTCGATCCCAAGCCAAGAGCCAGGTGCTTCCTCAGGTCTCCTATGCGGGTGTAGGGCCCAAGCACTTGGGCCATCCTCCACTGCCTTCCCGGGCCACAGCAGAAAGCTGGCCTGGAAGAGGAGCAATCAGGACAGAATCCAGAGCCCCAACCGGACTGGAACCTGGGGTGCTGGGGCCGCAAGCAGAGGATTAGCCAAGTGAGCCGCGGTGCCAGCCGGAATGGTTCTGCTTGTGAGAATTTCTCCTTTTTTGGGTTGGTCAAATACTTCTGAGTTTATCAATGATAATAGCTATATTAGCAGTGCAGCATAAATGTACTTGGCTTATAGAACAAATGAAAAACCACAAGTGCCAAATTTAAACTTTAAGATCTGGCCAGTATTACAGCATAGTGGTTAAGGCTGATGGCTCTGACACGGGCATCCCATATGGTAGCTGCTTCATGTCCCAGTTGTTCCACTTCCAATCCAGCTCCCTGAGAATGGCCTGGGGAAGCAGCAGAAGATGACCCAAATATTTGAGCCTCTGCTACCCTTGTGGGAGTAGCAGAAGAAGCTCCTGGCTCCTGGCTTTGGCCTGTGCTAGCCATGGCCATTGCGGCCTTCTGGGGGAGTAAAACAGCAGGTGGAAGAGCTCCCTTTCTCTCTATTTCTCCCTAAAAACCTGCAGTGGATGGAGTAAACCCACAGTTTTGACTGCTGCTCTAAGAAGTGAGCATTGTACCCCTTCTTAATCAAATGACCTGGATACTCTTCCTGTAGTTTGCTTACATCAGCATGCTCATTACAAATTTCAGTTTAGATCATTGAATTGTGATGAAACAAAATGAGAAGGCAGTTTCAAAAAATCCTATAACATTTTCAGGGACACAAAATGAAATAAAATAGGAAATGGCTCAGGCACAAAAGCCGTGAAGAAGGAAATTAGGGCTGGAAGGATGGAGGCTGAGCTCACCTCTGAAGTTGTTTAGCATCTCTCTGAGTCCAGTGATGTTCCGCAATGTCAGCTCTGGGTTCACCCCCTGGAGACGGAGCGTCTGCACCAGCTCTGCTCTGTAAGGAATCACACGAGTGACACTCCAGGTCAAAGGGCAATAGCAGGGTCAAATCAAAAGTACCAGCTGTAAATCCAAGATATTTCATTGGGAATTTTCCCATTATCATCTAATAAGAATAAATGTATTCACTACCTTAGGTGAGATAAAATTAGTACTTCTCTCTAAATTTCACATCACATCCATTTGCCTCTTTCTTCTCAGACATTATTCAACCTCTCAAATGACAGTGGCTGCCCCCTGTATCCCTCACTTGACTTCAGGTAAAACAGAAATCCTGAGTAGCTACAGAGAGCAGGGCTTTTAGGTAGAATCTATGGGAATTCAGTCAACAGACATCCCCAACAGTACAGTCAGGAGGATCTGCACTGAGCCAGGAGGCTGTGAGCTTTTCTGCCAAGCAAGGGAATGGAAATCCAAACTGGCAGCCATGGTCCTGAAGGAGCTGAGGTGGCTGATGCCCCTGATCCAGCCAGCAACTGGGACAGACTCAGAGGGCAGGACCTGCTCACTGCTGCTCCCAGGAGTGAATCCTCTCTCCTCCTTCCCTGCTGTGGGAATTGCTCTTTCCTGTGTGTTTCTCACTTTCCCTCTTTCAAGGGTGGGGCCTCCTCTGGGATTTCTCAGAATAATATGTACATAAGGGTTGGTTGGGATAGTTTCAAAGGAAGGGGAGGAGAGAGAAGGCGAAATAAAGCCCAGAAAGTCAAATCTTTTTTTGTATATTTCGGTTCACCCACACCTCATCTGGCACTAAAGAGTAGAAGACCTCAGAATCCCTTATCCAACAACATGGTAAATAGTCAGGAAGATCAAAGGAAATCATGCAAAACAGAAGCATCTGCTGCATCAGCAAGAACACAACTTTCTTACACATTGCAGATTCTCATTGTAAACTTACCTTTCTAATACACTCCGCATATCCTGCAAAAAAAAAAAAAACATTCATTCATGATAATTCTCTCCTCTGATCTCTATGAAATACTTGCATTGTTAATTTGTAGTAATATATTTTCTCCTTATGATCTTGTAAAGAGGGATCAGAGTCTGTTAATAACAGACTATGACCTGATCCATGAGGAACTTCCTCTGTGTGAATTAAGAAGGTGGTACTCAGGATGAAGATGTGCAGCTGTAAAAAGATTAGGTTGTAGGTTCCCTCACGCCCACTCACATTCCAGAGAGAGGTCTGACTGCTGCTAACATTATTGCAAAGCAGGGAAACCTCCGAACATCGGAGTTCACTGCAAATGACTATCAAAGCTTTCTTAGGCAAAGGCAAGGCCTCAATGTCATCAGAAAATTGTTCTCAGTTTTGTACCCCAGTGACGATGGAGGCAAGAGTAGGGAATATTATTTCTGTGAAAGGCAATTGGATAGTTACAACATCATTCATGGACACAACAAATTATCACCTAAAAATAAATATCCTGCAGATTTATTGAATATTCTGGGGTTGCCTAGGCAGGGCCAAACCGATTGATAGCACAGGCCTTATATAACCCTCTGGACAATCAGCACCCCTGGAGGGGAGAATAAATTGAGAATTAATCGAAGATGTAACCCTTGTGTGGTCATTGAGTTCCTGGATAATTGTCTCTAGAGTAGTTTTCCTGCTTACAATGCAGGGACTTTTATCTTATCTGAATTGTGACAAAGAAAAGCACCCAAAAGATTATCAGACTATGCAGAACCAAGCGATCGGGCAAAAATAAAGATACAGGGCAGTAGACCTGAATCATGCAGCGTAAAGTCGTGATAGGTGCAGGTATCATTTTTTGGTTCTTACGCCCTTGCCCAGAAAAGCACTTCTTTCCCATAACATGGACTCTCCCTGCTCACCTGGAGTAACTCCATGTCAGGCTTGTGACACACCTCAGCCAGCTCTCTGTACGTGTTTTTCACCTGGTGTTTCTGTTGGGTCATTCTCATTTCACTACCCTGGAGCTGTTGGGAAATCTCCTGTGCTTCTCTGTGCAGGGCCTGCAGCTGCAGTTGCTCCTCCTCGTGGAGAAATATACGCAACTTCTGGTACTGAGCTTTTATCATCAGCTCCCTTAAGGACACATATTCCTGCAGAGATATTAGGTAAAAAGTTTACATATCTCATGCTGAACAGAAAATGGAAACGGCCAATATTATTGCCAGAGTTGCCTGAGACACTGACATCCCATAGGAGTGCCTCTTCAAGTCCCTGCTGTTCCACTTCCCATCCATCTGCTTGCTAACATGCCTGGGAAGGAGGCAGATGAAGGCCCAAGTGTTTGGACCCTTACTTTCCACAATGGAGACCCTGATGAAGTTTCAACCTCCTCTTCTCAGCCTGGTCCAGCCATTGTAAGCTGGGGAATATACAAGTACATGGATGCTCCCCTCACCTCATCACTCTATCTTTCAACTAAATAAAACATTTCAAAACGTACTTTGCAGACTTTCTGCCTCACCCATGCAACACCTCTTGAGTATATGCAAGTCTTTTCTGTGCGTGCCTCCTGTAGGTTCTTAGTCTTTTTCTATGTTTAAATCAAGATTCACCAAATGATCTCAGGTGATTCTCCCCCTTCCCCCCCTCTGCCACCACCTCTCTGAAGCTTCTTCAGTATTTGTACCCCATCAACTCTTTCGACTGTAATGTAAGCCTACTTAAGTTTGTTCTGTTCCTTTGCCTGATTCTTCTAAATAATTAGAACTATTTAGGTAGAGTCCACGTCACACAGTTTTCTTTAATGACTTCATTTTCTTAATTGATACGATTCTACTTTTCACTGCTTCTTCATAGCCATACTTAATGCTATCTTTAGTGTTGGAAAAGGTTTGTGGAAACCTTCAGGGTTGGACTTGGAGTATCTGGGATGACCTGTTTTCCATACCCCAGGGTATGCTTCTCACTAGGTGTCTTGGCTGGCACAGGATTTGTGATCACTGAGTTACCATTTGAAACCACCACTGCTTCTGGGAGGAAATCACAAACTCTTCATGGTAAACGGAATTTGCCAAAGCAGTATAGTGATTGTAAGCATTATAGTAATTGAAGCACATCTTTTTCATTCTTACCTTGAATGAATGAGTCTTTTTAATTTCCTCTGTCACATTGTTTTTCAATTCCTGGATCAGTTCCCATAAAGTATCCATTTCCTTTAAAAGCTTTTCCTGCAGAATAAGGATAAGATTTAGCAACATGGAATATATTCTTGTATATTTTACCTCCTTACATATCAGAAATGGTGGTGGTTGAGAGAATAGTATTGAGACTACTAATTGTTGTATTCTGACTTCTTTTTCTGATGTAAGTGATTGTGACTAAAGTGGAGTGGTCATATTTTCACAAGTTGACCTAATTTGAGTCTTAGATTTGGGATACTGAGTGTGGTAGAAAATTACAAGGATGTCATTGCAGTGTAATGAGTTCATTGGCCTCCTGCTAAACCAGTATGCCATGTGGGCTGCAGTTCATGTCCTGCCCCCCCCACCTCTGCTCCATCTCCCTTCTGATGGTCTGTGAAAGCAACGGAAGATGTCCCAAGTGCTTTGGCCTTTGACACCCACGGGAAAGTTCCAAAAGAATATCCTGACTCCCAGCTACAGCCTGGCCCAGCCCTGGTCATGTGAGCATTTGTGGTGGAAACCACAAAATGTATGGCACATCTCTCTCTCTTGCTCTCTCTCTCTCTCTTTCTCTCTTTTGCTTTCTGTGTTTGCATATAAAACTACCTTTGAAATAAGTAAATCTTAAAAATAAAAGATGAAACTTACAATAGAAAATGTGAATAAAGTCAATAAAATTTGCTTCCTTAGAAACGGTGTTTATGTTACTTGGCTGTGAAGCAGTCACAGTTGCAGCACAAGCCCAAGTTTCTGCTGATGACCACTTGCACTGCACCTTACCAACTGGCCTTGCATGGACAGTGCTTCTAAGCTGGCTCCCCCTCATGACAACTCAACCCAATTGTGAATATGGGGTCCATTGAGTAACAACATGGAAGGACACATTTACATCTTGGGATTCACAGGGAAAAATCACTACCATCACAGTCTCCATTCTCACCCACTTCCACTCCATTTCCACAAATCCCCACCTTTCTCTCTAGTTCAGGATCCCAGAGAATCCACATGGCTCTGGAGGCATTACTCACCCGGGACTCCTCAGCAGCACATTCCATCATGGTGTGGTCATGTATCTCGGGCTGTGGGCATCCAGAGAGAGGCTGATAGTGCAGGCTCTTGTCCACCTCTGTGAGGAGCCCTGCTGCTTCTGTCTGCTCACCAGGAACCTGCTCCTGCAACCTGGTGACCTGGTTCAATTGGTACTTTCTGGCAGCAGAAGCCAGCTTCTTGAGCACGACATTGGTTTTGAAGTTTGTCTTCTCTGACATCTCCTTACACATTGGGCAGCACATGGGAGTCTCGGCTTCCTCCCAGCTCAGAGAAAGGCAGGATCTACAAAAGTTGTGTCCACAGTCTATCCTAACTGGGTCTAGGAAGAAGTTCATGCAAATTGGGCATGTGAGTTCCTGCTGGAAGACTTGCAACGTGGCTGGATCCATGTCTCGATGAAGATCCTTTAAAAACAGAGAGAAATAAAGTGGTCTTCCCTGAAGAGAGAAAGCATGCACTGTGTACCGTTTTCTTCCCCTACTTGCCTGCATACAAACCTACACATCATGAGTATAAACATGCTGGGTCTACAATCTAACAGAAATAAGAAAGTAATACATGTATTATGGTTGTTTAAAGGAAGTAACCTGGGTCGGTGCTGTAGTGCAACAGATTAAAACCATGGGCTGCAGGGCCCACATCCTGGCTGCTCTACTTCTGAACAGCTCCCTGCTGATGTGCCTGAGAAGCTAGCAGAGGATGACCAATGTCCTTGGGCCACTGAGCATACCCATGGGGAGTCCCAGAAGAAGATCCTGGCTCCTGGCTTCTGATTGGGTCAGTGCTGGCCTTTGGGAACATTTGGAGAGTGATCTAGAGAATCAAAGACCTGTCTCTCTCTCTGTCTCTACCTCTAAGAATTTCTCTTTCAAATAAATAAATAAATAAACCTTTCAACTACATAATAAACAGTACGTAACAAATTTATTTGGAGAAATTTAAGGTGATGGTAAAAGATGAGATGATTCCAAGGTTTGTTTTCATTTTCTTATTGGCCTAGAAGCAACACAAGATCAGTATTTCTTTCTGCATCTCCCCTCCTCCTCATCCTCTTCCTCTCTCTCTCTTCTCTGAGTTCCTACGCTATTCATTTCCTGCAGGACTGCTCAGCTTTAACACACACCAAAACAGTGGAACTCCATACTATGGGTCTATCCTCTCTGCCTTGCAACTCAGAGGTACTTTTCTGAAATCAGTTATGAGACCAGGCTTAATCGAAGATTATTTGATTTAATCAGTGTTAAGTTGAATGCTCAGCTTCTAAAACAATAAGCAGGTGAGTTTCCTTTTCAACCTCAACCTGAACATTTTCTTCAAGTAATAAACTACACAAATCATTTCCAGTTTGAGAAAATATCATTTTCCCAGAGTTAGTTCATGTCATCAGAGGGATGGTCACATTCTGAAAAGGTGAACAGTCAACCACAGCAATGGGCAACAACTGGCCAATTGTCCTTTAAATCAAGTAGAAGATGGCTCAAGTGCTTGGGCAACTGCACCCATGTGGGAGACTGGGATGAAGCTCCTGCCTCCTGGTTTTAAATCAGTGCAGTTCTGGCTGTTGTGGCCAAGTGGGGAGTGAACCGTTGGAGGGAAGACTTCTCTCTCCCTCCCTCTCTCTCTCTGTCTCTCTCACTAACTCTACCTCCCAAATAAATAAATAAAATCTTAAAAAAAATTAGTAGAAAAGACACATTTGCTTTGATAAAACATCCGTAATCTGATCATTAAACTTCAAGTATATTTGTAAAAGAAACTGAACATGAAGGCCTGTCCTCTAAATTCTATACTCAAAGTGTGTGTGATGAGTAGTCTCACCTTTGGAAGTGCAGATGTGATTGGTCATTTCAGTTCTATGCACAGCTGTTTCCAGTTCAGGATTCTCTCTTCTGATCTCAACTCCTCTGGGTGTGTCCCCTTTGACAGGATTTCACCAGACCCACCCACCAAATCCACTCAATGAGAGAGCTTCTGTCTTCAGAACTAATTGGATTTGCATCATGAGGTTACAGGGAAGGTGGAAAAGTGATTCATTGGATTTACAAGGTGCAGAAAATAGTACCCAGGGGCTAAGAGACAAGCAAACTGTAGACTGGGTTTGGGAGATGTGGGGAAGTTGACCAGATGTAAATTGTTCCAAGAAATTTTCACTGAGGGCTGAGAGCACCAGGCTTTTGCACAAGCTGACACTGGCAGACGTTAGAGGGTGGGAGGATGGCAGAAGTCCCTGTGGCTCTCCTCTGCCTTAGAGGAAACACCTCCTCCCTGCTGCCACCCTCCTTGCAGAACTCTGGTCCTGTTGTAGTTTACACCACAAACCTCCTTCACCCATAGTTACACTCTTTTAGATGCTGCTCTCTGGGTTGTTCCAACACTGTGAATATCTGCCATTATGTTTTTTTTTTTTTTCCCAAAGTGGCCCCAAGACCTTGTTCCATGGTCTCAGATGTTTTCTTGAATGGTTAACTTAGGGGCTGGCCTAAGGGTTAGGCCACAGCTCACAATGCTGGCATTCCATGTGGGAGCTGTGGTGTAATCCAAGCTGCTCCACTTCCAATCCAGCTCCCCACTTTCATGCCTGAGAAAGCATTGGCAAATGGCTCAAGAGCTTGGCCCTGTGCCTTTCACTGGAGACCTGGAATAAGCTCTGGCTCCTTCCTAGCTTAGATTAAACCATCATTAGACAACCTGGCTGCAATGTAAAATTTCTGTAGAGAAATCATTTTACAGATTCCACAAGAAGATTTTCTATGGCAACCTTGCCAGAACTTCAGCATTTGATGCATATGGCATCAGAAAATTACAGAAAATATATTAATTTATAAGATACAAAATTATAATAGGCAAAAACTTTTATACATATTTCTATTTTTTGGATAGGCAGAGTTAGTGAGAGAGAGAAAGAAAGGTTTTCCTTCCATTGGTTCACCCCCCAGATGACTTATATATATTTCTTAGACACATGAACATATGCCTGAAAGCAACAGAAGACTGCTTATTGCCAAGTCATAAAATGAAAATTCCTCTGTTTTCAAGGTTTAAGGTAAAAATCTTCAATTCATTTCTTTGGACCCAGTACTCACCTGACGATTGGAATTGGTCCTCTGCAACTTCTTGGATTGGATCCTGCGTCAGGTAGGTGGCTCTGAGTTCCCTGGGTTCTGGAGGATCAGAAGGTCTCCACAGCCCATTCAACACCAAGCCTCAGAACTGAATACACCTTGACTGGGTGAGACCTTTATACAAGAGGAGCAAGCCCCGCCCTGATGGGATTACTGTAGCAGAGAGGACTAGGGGGAGGGGCACTGTTTCCCATCATTCTTTGGGTGAACACCTTCTCAGGTGATTTAGTTAAAAGCAATTGGATCAATCTCAAATTACACAAAAGTTCTCTTGATTGAAATGAATAATTATTTGGGAGGTGACAGTTGTAAATTTTTGAATTCCAGATAGATATTCTCTGACTACACCCATCGAGATAGTTTGTATAACTATGGAAGGCCTTTCTTTCTGTCTCTCTATTTCTCCTCAAATAAGTTAAAAAAAAATTTTTTTTAAATGGAATGTGCTTGGAATGACAGAGATTATCACAACTTAAACTGAGGGTTGATCACATATGGAAGTGCCTGTTCAATCCTTGCTGCTCCACTTCAGATTCCTGCTAATGCAACTGAGAAAGCTGTTGAAGATGGTCCAAACATTTGGACACCTGCATCCAAATGGGATTCCCTGATGAAGCTTCTGGGTCAGCCTGACCCAGCCCAAGCTGTCTGGCAGTTTGGAGAGTGAAACAGCTAGTGGAAGATCTCTTTCTCTCCCTCTCTCCTTCACTCTGCCATCTTCTACTGCTTGCCCAGGCCATAGCAGAGAGCTGGATGGGAAGGGAGCAGCCGAAATGAAACCGGCAATACTTGTTAATTTTAGAAATCCAGATAGATATTCTCTGAATAAACCCATTGAGATAGTGTGTATAAAAGCCTAAATTAATAGATGGGTGAGTGACATGTTTACACTCACAAATCAATACAAGGCAGTAATGTATAGGGTTAGACATATCAATAAGTATCAAAGGAAGAATATCTGGAAATATAATTCTTGGAATTAATAGCAGTAAAACCTGCTGGGATAATTTTTGAAATTCTGATAGATATTTTCTGAATGTACTCATCAAGGGGATATTATGCATAAAAGCCTAAATTAATAGAATGTTGAAGTACATTTTTACATTCACAAATTGATACATGATGCAGAATTTAATTGTGTTGAAGTTATAACTTTAGTGATAACTTTCAAATTAAAACTTTAATATGTTGAAGTTATATATAGGATTGGCCATATCAATAAATACCAATTGAAATATACCTGGAGATATGATTCTCAGAATTAATAGTAGTAAAACCTGCTGGGATGATTTTACCTGATTGCTGTTTTATGTCTTTAAGTGTTTTGATTATCCGGAAAAGAGAATTAACCACTGTTTCAAAACAGTTGTAATAAGGCATGTATATCTCATAGAAGTTTCAAAAGAAGACAGGCCCAGCCGGTGCTGTGGCAATGTAGGCTAAGCTTCCTCTTGCAGTGCTGCCATATGTTTGCCAGTTTGTGGTGCAGCTGCTCCTCCTTGGGTCAGGATTTTGCATTGTCCCGGGAAAGAAGTAGAAGATATGCAAGTGGCCGGCAGCCACGGCTCACTAGATAATCCTCTGCCTTGCGGCGCCGGCACACTGGGTTCTAGTCCCGGTCGGGGCACCAGATTCTGTCCCGGTTGCCCCTCTTCCAGGCCAGCTCTCTGCTGTGGCCAGGGAGTGCAGTGGAGGATGGCCCAAGTGCTTGGGCCCTGCACCCCATGTGAGACCAGGAGAAGCACCTGGCTCCTGCCATTGGATCAGCGCGGTGCGCCAGCCGCAGCACGCAGTCAAAACAGCCATTGGAGGGTGAACCAACGGCAAAGGAAGACCTTTCTCTCGTCTCTCTCTCTCACTGTCCACTCTGCCTGTCCAAAAAAAAAAAAAAAAAAAAAAAAGAAGAAGAAGATGACCCAAGTGCTTGGACCTCTGCACCCAGCTGGGAGAGCTGGAAGAAACTCCTGGCTTCATAATGGACTCAGCTCTGGTCATTGCAGCCATTTCAGGAGTGAAGCAGCAGATCTAAGACCCTTTTCTCTGGCTCTCCTTCTGTCTGTAATTCCAACTCTCAAGTAATAAACTCTTAAAAAAATAGGTTCACAAAAAAAAAGGCTACTTAGTTATGTTGTTTCAATAAAAGGAACATTCCATGAATTGTCTTTTGTCAGCTATAATTTGTTTAAAATTCAATGAATGTTAATATTATTGCTGATAATAACGATGAACCTAGGAAACACAGTTATGTGAAAGAAAAATAGAAAATGCCATATATTTTGTAATTTCAGTTCCATGAACCTATAGATGAAATGATTAGGAGAATTAGAGTGGCTCATTTGTCTGGTGTCTGAGGAGTGATGATTGGCAGATCACATACAGGTGAGGAGTCACACAATAAGCCAGGAAGCCCAGAGAACTCACACATGCCCCACCCTAATCCTATCTCCCAGCCCCCAAAGAACAAAACTTTTAGTGCAGGGTTTGAGAAATGTTCCTCTGTTAAATAGGAGAGATACAAAACTAGAAGAGAATGAAACATTTTTCCACCGTGATTCAGGTTGTTTTAGAAATCAAAGGTACATATTGGAACTGGTGTCCCTCATCTCTACAGCACAGTGTACATTTCCCCTGCACGTCACCCCACTGTTTGTAAGCAAACACTATGTCCCAGGACCTCTTCCTCGCCTAAATGAGACAATGCAACTCATTACTGAACACCAATAAACAACACCAACAGCTTTCACAAGAATTATCTTGTTCTCGGTTCTATTAGTCAGAGCCTCCGATGACATTTAATATATGCAGATGTATTTTTATAAATGCAGAGAAGATGCCACAAATGATGTTATAAACAGCCAGAAAGAAAATTCCCTATCCCTGGATAGAGTGTGCCACTCTGTAATCTGCACCATACTTTACACTGCATGCTGATTCTTCACTGATTTGCACATCTGAGCAGGCATGTTTCCAAACAGTTCAGAGAAACAGAGAAGAAGAGCAAAAGAACTTGAATCAACAAGTGACTAAAAGAGAATGTGTATTGCCAGGGATGGTTGAGGTGTAAAATGTGCATTGCACACAAAATTAGCATATAAATATGTAAAATACATTAGTAATATTTATAAAAATAGCTATTTAAAATGTGTAGTGTGTAAGAAATTTAATAATATCATTAATGTTAATTTTATTTGGTTTTTTTTTGTGTTCACTAGAAAATTTAAAATTAGATATGTGACTCTTATTGCTATTTGGTATTTAACATTTTTTAAACTTTTATTTAATGAATATAAATTTCCAAAGTACAGCTTATGGATTACAATGGCTTTTCCCCCCCATAACTTCCCTCCCACCTGCAACCCTCCCCTCTCCCGCTCCCTCTCCCCTTCCATTCACATCAAGATTGTATTAATGGTTTAAGAAGTCAGGCTGGTGCTGCGGCTTGCTAGGCTAATCCTCCGCCTGCTGCATCAGCACTCCAGGATCTACTCCCAGTTGGGGAGCCGGAATCTGTCCTGGTTGCTCCTCTTTCAGTTCAGGTTTCTTCTGTGGCCCGGGCAGGCAGTGGAGGATGGCCCAGGTGCTTGGGACCTGCCAAAGCATGTTAGGCCAGGAGGAAGCACCTGGCTCCTGGCTTCAGATTGGCACAGTGTACGGCTGTGGCAGTCATTTGGTGGGGGTGTTGGTAAACCAACAGAAGGAAGACCTTTCTCTCTCTCTCGCTGTCTCTGTTAAAAAAAAAAAAAGTCTGTTACTAAGTCCTATGATTATTATAGGTATACCTCCAAAATTATTTTATTTGTCTTATTGTCGCCATTATTGACAAATGTCCTTAGGAAAAAGCTTGGTTTTCCTGTTTGAATTCTTCCCAGACAACTAAAATTGTAGAAAAGATGAAGAAAGTGTCCATAGAATTGGATGATGATTGGTGAAGACAAGTGGTAGAATGTAGTACCCATGAATTTTTAAAATCTTCAAATTGTAGCTAACCCTGTTTCTTTCTTTCTATAGACTGAGAGAGACAGAGAGCTCCCATAGGGGCGTTTACTGCCAGGTATTTGATACGGGAGTGAAGGAAGACCTGAAAAACCAAACATGAGACAGTGAAACAACCCAAAAAGTAACATCTGAAAGAGCCGAGACCACCCTAACTATGGGTGAAGGAGGTTTGTGATATAAACTACAACAGGACCAGAGTTCTGCAAGGAGGGTGGCAGCGGGGAAGAGGTGGTTCCTCTAAGGCAGAGGAGAGGCACAGAGACTTCTGCCATCCTCCTGCCCTCTAACGTCCTGCCAGTGTCAGCTTGTGCAAAAGCCTGGCACTCTCAGCCCTCAGTGTAAAATAAAGTTTTAAGGTTCTAAGGCATTATCATGGACATCTGAGCACAGTGTAGGGCTTGGATTTGTACACAACAATCGATGTGCTGGTAATCTGTAGTCGAGATTCAACTGCACAGATTTGGGACGTGAGAACAGCGCCAGTGTACACACATTTTCTGGACATACAAATGCAGCTGCTACAGTGAAGTGTCAAGCTGCAGAACCACAAATTATTACAGGAAGCCATGACACTACAATACGATTATGGGATCCGGTGGCTGGGAAGATGAGAGTGCCATTAACAAATCATAAAGGATCAGTGACAGCTGGAGTGTTACATCCCAGACATTACACATTTGCTCTGGTTCGCCACAGAACATCAAACAGTGGAAATTCCCTGATGGATGTTTCATTCAAATTGTGTCTGGACATAAAGCTATTATTAACACATTGACTGCAAATTCTGATGGAGTACTTGTATGTGGAGCTGACAAGGGCACTATGCACCTTTGGGACTGGAGAACTGGCTCCAATTTTCAGAGTCCACGCAGGGGTGCAGCCTGGGTCATTGGACAGTGAATCTGGAATATTCGTTTGTGCTTTTGATCAATCTGAAAGTTAATTACTAACAGCTTCAGCTGATAAAACCATTCATGTGCACAGAAAGGATGATACAGTGAGAGAAGAAATTCATCAAGGGGCTGGCGCTGGGGGAAGCAGGTAAAACTGCCACCTACAGTGCCAGCATCCTATATGAGCGCTAGTTCGAGTCCCGACTGCTCCACTTCTGATGCAACTCTCTGCTATGGCTTGGGAAAACAGTGAAGATTGCCCAAGTGCTTGGACCCCTGTGCCCTGTGTGGGGGATCCGGAAGAAGTTCCTGCCTCCTAGCTTGGGAGCTCTGACCGTGGCGGCCAATTAGGAAGTGAACCAGTTGATGGAAATCTCCTTCTCTCTGCCTCTCCACTCTGTGTAACTCTGACTTTCAAATAAATAATAAAATGAATCTCTTTTAAAACAGAAGAAGAACAACCTATCTGGTCAGCTGGAAACCAGAAATTATCAAGAGAAAGAGTTTGTAATGTGATGCTGTCTCCATGGTGGTTCTTTTTTGTTTGTGTGTGAGTATTTATTTATTCTGAGCTTGGCATTGATGAGGAAATCCTGTCGTCTTGTGTTCTGGCTGGGAGTATAAAGCAGAAACTCACTTTTGGTATGATTGCTGCTTTGTATTTTCAACAAACTGCCCCCCCCCCCACACACACACGCACACACTTCTCACGGTGTTTTTATTTCTAAAACAAAGAGTTTGTGGTGTTGGGGAAAGATAAAACTAGTTTCATCTTCTAACACTTTGAGAGACTCAC
This sequence comes from Oryctolagus cuniculus, assembly GCF_964237555.1. Taxonomy (NCBI): domain Eukaryota; kingdom Metazoa; phylum Chordata; class Mammalia; order Lagomorpha; family Leporidae; genus Oryctolagus; species Oryctolagus cuniculus. The sequence continues at coordinate 81,162,772 of NC_091432.1, read as the reverse complement.
CCAGAAATAGTGTTGATTTTGGACATTTGAGACAGAATTGACCATCACAGTTAGTTGAATTAGTAGTGACTTGAGTTAGTAGATTACATAATATTAAGCCTACAGAGTTTCCACCTGCCAATTCACTACCCAAAATAGCTAGGATTGGGCAAGGACAAAGCTAGGATCCAGAAATGTATTTCTGGGTCTTGCATGAGGGTGGGAGAAACCAAGTACTTGAGCCATCACCTGTGGTTGCCCACAGTGCCCGTTGTTACCCTGAAGCTAGAATATGCAGAGGAGCAGGACATGTCCCCAAGTGCTCCAGAAAGAGATGTCGCCATTCCAAGTGGATCTGAAACCACTGAGCCAAACATGAATGTTCTTGATGTTAGAATAACTTTGTTAATACTAACACTCTCTCTCTCTCTTTTTTTTGGGGGGGGGGTGAGGGGGCAGGTAGAGTTGTAGACAGTGAGAGAGAGAGACAGAGACAAAGCATTTCCTTCCATTGGTTCACTCCCCCAGTGGTCGCTAGGGTTGACGATGCACTGATCTGAAGCCAGGAGCCAGGTGCTTCCTCCTGGTCTCCCATGCGGATGCAGAGCCCAAACACTTGGGCCATCCTCCACTGCCCTTCTGGGACACAGCAGAGAGCTGGACTGGAAGACAAGCAAGGAGCAACGGGGACAGAACCAGCACTGGTGGTGGAGGATTAACCAAGTGAGCCACAATGACGGCCCCAATACTGAACTCTTATTTGTTCTTTAGTCCACTCATTGACTACATTTGTTTTGTCTGATATGTCCTAAACAGTGCTCCGGGTAATAGCAATACAGCACCAGGAAAATTTCCCATTTGGAAAATTTTGAATTTGTACTGAGCAGTTATCATTAACTACCAGTTGGTTGAATTTATGTTGGATGTTATTGGTGATGTTGGATGTTATGCTTAGAGTGTGTGATCTCTGCAGTCGTGAAGGGCTTCCTGAAAAAAAACTGAGCTGAAATGTAATGAATGACCAGGACTTGATGAAGTGATTGGTTGTCAGGCATTTGCATCTACCCCAAAAGGCCAGATTTGAGGAAAAACCTTTGCAAACTTCATTTTCTTTAGTAAAGTGAGAGAAGAGACTTCACTCCACTACCCAAGACATAGTCAACTATGGGAATAAAAGGCTGTTTGCATGATGATGTGCCTTGGTGGCATTCAGCTAAATGGGAAAACAAGATGCCACAGCCACATATTTCATCATTTTATTAGCACATGATGCTTAGAATATACAACCCCACAAATGTCAAAGTAGAAAAGGATTTTTCAGGTGTTGGAGTTAGGAGGTATGCCCACGGGGAGTGTACACTAATAGACACTGAATTTCTTTACAGCATGATGAAAAAGTACTGGGGTCAGATAACTGTGAAAGTTTCAAAGTTCTTTACTAAAATAAATTTTAATAGAAAACGTTCATATATTCATTGCAGTTGTATGCTGTGTGGTTTCTAACCAAGCTCTAATTATGACTACACTGTGCTCATGAAGTTACAACGTGCTCCAAAACAATCCTGCTGTCTCACATAAAAATATCCCAGGGTGGCGAGCTCCTCCATATGGGAGTTCACAAAGAATCATCATCCAACCTGACATGTCATGGGGGACCAAGCCAAAACAAGGGATTCAGAGGAGAAGTAAACTGGGTTGGAACGTTACAATGTATGAGGGCACCTTTGTCAACATCATAGAAACCCACTGTTCCATGGTCACAATCCAGAAACACCCCAACCATACTCAGGGGCCTCTTCACATAGTGAGTTAAGGGTGGAACACTGGTGTAGAGGATGTAATGGTTGTTACTCTTCAGGGAGGCCAGGAGAAATGCTTCTTCAAAATGAATAATGTTGCTGGTATCACTTGTGCTGGAATCATAACAGACTCCCAAAATCCAGTTGGAAGAGGATGACACATCCACCTCCCAGTAATGTTGGCCAGAGGTGAAGGTCTGAGCACCCCACACAGCAAAGCTCTCTGCTCTCTGGGAATGGTTGGGAGCACTGCGATGTTCTTCTCCAAATATTGTTCTTCTGAGATCTTCAGAGAAGCTTACATAGCGGCGGGCCACTTCCCTCCTCAGACCATTATCCACTGTAGAAAGAGAACAATCTGATCAATGAATGTTGTTTCCATGGCCTGAAGACAAAACTTTGCTGCCCGTGGATTCACTTCACTCGACTTTGCAAGGAAAACTAACAGAAGAAAGGTAGCATAATGAATTGAGATTCACTCAACTGAGAAAATCAAAGGTTCAAGTGCATTTCCAGGAAAAAAAAATAATCAAACAACAGAGAAAAATAAGAAAAGGAGCTTAAACATATCACACACTGTGTGAAGTAGGGTTATGGTTGATCTAGAGTGTTAATTATTTCAATAGTTTTGAATATATATGTTTAATTATATGTCTTTGAATAGAGACACAGAGACAGAGAAATGTTACATCTGCTCGCTCACTCTCCATATACCCACGACCAAGGCTGGGCCCGGCCTGTGCCAGGAGCCAGCATCCAAACATGGTCTCCCACATGGATGGCAGGGATCCAGACATTGGGGATAACATCTGCTGCCCCCCAAGGTGTGCATTAGCAGGAAGCTGGATGGAAGCTGAGGTGGGACTGATTCCCAGGCACTGTGCTATGGGGTAAGGATGCCCAAGACACTTTACTGCTGAGCCAAATGCCTACCACTCGATAGCATGTATTGAGACAACGATGCAACTTCTACTTTCTTGGCTAGGAAAGTATCCTTTAGTGTTTTACTTAATTCCATTTGTAAATACAATACTTTGAAATGTGATAGATCTTAAATGGGAAATCAGCTACACATCTGAATATTTCCAAAATAAAACTCATGCTCCAGTAAGTAGTATACTTAAAGAATGTTCTGACTTCAGCTTATCTGTTCAGGATGTGGATTTAGCCCAATCTGGGTTTCAACCGTCTGTCCCTGAACTCTCTCTACTGCAGGCCTAACATCATTGCACTGTGTTCACAGATCTCTCATCATTTAATTGTTTTCAGAATCATTGATAGTATTGGAATGGTTCTGCTCTTTTTTTACAGGCAGAGTTAGACAGTGAGAGAGAGAGAAACAGAGAGAAAGGTCTTCCTTTCCATTGGTTCACCCATCAAATGGCCACTACGGGTGGTACGCTGTGGCTGGTGCACTCCGTCGATCCCAAGCCAAGAGCCAGGTGCTTCCTCAGGTCTCCTATGTGGGTGTAGGGCCCAAGCACTTGGGCCATCCTCCACTGCCTTCCTGGGCCACAGCAGAAAGCTGGCCTGGAAGAGGAGCAATCAGGACAGAATCCAGAGCCCCAACCGGACTGGAACCCGGGGTGCTGGGGCCGCAGGCAGAGGATTAGCCAAGTGAGCCGCGGTGCCAGCCGGAATGGTTCTGCTTGTGAGAATTTCTCCTTTTTTGGGTTGGTCAAATACTTCTGAGTTTATCAATGATAATAGCTATATTAGCAGTGCAGCATAAATGTACTTGGCATATAGAACAAATTAAAAACCACAAGTTGTGGGGAGCAACTCGGACTAGACTAAGTTACTGGAATTAAGACTTATTCTATGCATCTGCTCTCCCACAATATGGCGCTGGGAGAGGAAGAAACAGCTTCTACACAGCTGCCTCCAGTTCAACCAATAAGCAGCAGGAGCTGCTCCTGATTGGAGGAGAGCAGCATACTCGGCGTGTGGGTAGCAGAGTTGGGATTGCTGGAAAAGGACTATAAAGGAGGAGCGAGACAACATGCACCAGGAACATCTAAGGGGAACATCTATCTGAAGGAACACCTGTGCAGCCCCCGAGAGAGCCGGCCGGCGGTGTGCCGCTCCCCCGCAGAAGTGGGGATAGTGGCTAGGAGGAACCGCCCTTCCACGGAGGTGTAAGGGACGGTGGCCAACCCGGGAAGAACCAGCAGCAAACCCAGGGAGGGCGGAGCAGACAAAAAGAACAGCGCAGGGTCCTGTGTCATTCCTCCACGAAGAGGGGGAGCGACATAATGGTGCCGTGACTCGGATAGGAAGCTTAGGCAGGGTTTAGTGTCGTTCCTCCACGAAGAGGGGGAGCGACACAAGTGCCAAATTTAAACTTTAAGATCTGGCCAGTATTACAGCATAGTGGTTAAGGCTGATGGCTCTGACACGGGCATCCCATATGGTAGCTGCTTCATGTCCCAGTTGTTCCACTTCCAATCCAGCTCCCTGAGAATGGCCTGGGGAAGCAGCAGCAGATGACCCAAATATTTGAGCCTCTGCTACCCTTGTGGGAGTAGCAGAAGAAGCTCCTGGCTCCTGGCTTTGGCCTGTGCTAGCCATGGCCATTGCGGCCTTCTGGGGAGTAAAGCAGCAGGTGGAAGAGCTCCCTTTCTCTCTATTTCTCCCTAAAAACCTGCAGTGGATGGAGTAAACACACAGTTTTGACTGCTGCTCTAAGAAGTGAGCATTGTACCCCTTCTTAATCAAATGACCTGGATACTCTTCCTGTAGTTTGCTTACATCAGCATGCTCATTACAAATTTCAGTTTCGATCATTGCAATGTGATGAAACAAAGTGAGAAGGCACAGTTTCAAAAAATCCTATAACATTTTCAGGGACACAAAATGAAATAAAATAGGAAATGGCTCAGGCACAAAAGCCGTGAAGAAGGAAATTAGGGCTGGAAGGATGGAGGCTGAGCTCACCTCTGAAGTTGTTTAGCATCTCTCTGAGTCCAGTGATGTTCCGCAATGTCAGCTCTGGGTTCACCCCCTGGAGACGGAGCGTCTGCACCAGCTCTGCTCTGTAAGGAATCACACGAGTGACACTCCAGGTCAAAGGGCAATAGCAGGGTCAAATCAAAAGTACCAGCTGTAAATCCAAGATATTTCATTGGGAATTTTCCCATTATCATCTAATAAGAATAAATGTATTCACTACCTTAGGTGAGATAAAATTAGTACTTCTCTCTAAATTTCACATCACATCCATTTGCCTCTTTCTTCTCAGACATTATTCAACCTCTCAAATGACAGTGGCTGCCCCCTGTATCCCTCACTTGACTTCAGGTAAAACAGAAATCCTGAGTAGCTACAGAGAGCAGGGCTTTTAGGTAGAATCTATGGGAATTCAGTCAACAGACATCCCCAACAGTACAGTCAGGAGGATCTGCACTGAGCCAGGAGGCTGTGAGCTTTTCTGCCAAGCAAGGGAATGGAAATCCAAACTGGCAGCCATGGTCCTGAGGGAGCTGAGGTGGCTGATGCCCCTGATCCAGCCAGCAACTGGGACAGACTCAGAGGGCAGGACCTGCTCACTGCTGCTCCCAGGAGTGAATCCTCCCTCCTCCTTCCCTGCTGTGGGAATTGCTCTTTCCTGTGTGTTTTTCACTTTCCCTCTTTCAAGGGTGGGGCCTCCTCTGGGATTTCTCAGAATAATATGAACATAAGGGTTGGTTGGGATAGTTTCAAAGGAAGGGGAGGAGAGAAAAGGTGAAATAAAGCCCAGAAAGTCAAATCTTTTTTTGTATATTTTGGTTCACCCACACCTCATCTGGCACCAAAGAGTAGAAGACCTCAGAATCCCTTATCCAACAACTTGGTAAATAGTCAGGAAGATCAAAGGAAATCATGCAAAACAGAAGCATCTGCTGCATCAGCAAGAACACAACTTTCTTACACATTGCAGATTCTCATTGTAAACTTACCTTTCTAATACACTCTGCATATCCTGCAAAAAAAAAAAACCATTCAGTTATGATAATTCTCTCCTCTGATCTCTATGAAATACTTGCATTGTTAATTTGTAGTAATATATTTTCTCCTTATGATTTTGTAAAGAGGGATCAGAGTCTGTTAATAACAGACTATGACCTGATCCATGAGGAACTTCCTCTGTGTGAATTAAGAAGGTGGTACTCAGGATGAAGATGTGCAGCTGTAAAAAGATTAGGTTGTAGGTTCCCTCATGCCCACTCACATTCCAGAGAGAGGTCTGACTGCTGCTAACATTATTGCAAAGCAGGGAAACCTCCGAACATCGGAGTTCACTGCAAATGATTATCAAAGCTTTCTTAGGCAAAGGCAAGGCCTCAATGTCATCAGATAATTGTTCTCAGTTTTGTACCCCAGTGACGATGGAGGCAAGAGTAGGGAATATTATTTCTGTGAAAGGCAATTGGATAGTTACAACATCATTCATGGACACAACAAATTATCACCAAAAATAAATATCCTTCAGATTTATTGAATATTCTGGGGTTGCCTAGGCAGGGCCAAACCGATTGATATCACAGGCCTTATATAACCCTCTGGACAATCAGCACCCCTGGAGGGGAGAATAAATTGAGAATTAATCGAAGATGTAACCCTTGTGTGGTCGTTGAGTTCCTGGATAATTTTCTCTAGAGTAGTTTTCCTGCTTACAATGCAGGGACTTTTATCTTATCTGAATTGTGACAAAGAAAAGCACCCAAAAGATTATCAGACTATGCAGAACCAAGCGATCGGGCAAAAATAAAGATACAGGGCAGTAGACCTGAATCATGCAGCTTAAAGTAGTGATAGGTGCAGGTATCATTTTTTGGTTCTTACGCCCTTGCCCAGAAAAGCACTTCTTTCCCATAACATGGACTCTCCCTGCTCACCTGGAGTAACTCCATGTCAGGCTTGTGACACACCTCAGCCAGCTCTCTGTACGTGTTTATCACCTGGTGTTTCTGTTGGGTCATTCTCATTTCACTACCCTGGAGCTGTTGGGAAATCTCCTGTGCTTCTCTGTGCAGGGCCTGCAGCTGCAGTTGCTCCTCCTCATGGAGAAATATACGCAACTTCTGGTACTGAGCTTTGATCATCAGCTCCCTTAAGGACACATATTCCTGCAGAGATATTAGGTAAAAAGTTTACATATCTCATGCTGAACAGAACACTGAAATGGCCAATATTATTTCCAGAGTTGCCTGAGACACTGACATCCCATAGGAGTGCCTCTTCAAGTCCCTGCTGTTCCACTTCCCATCCATCTGCTTGCTAACATGCCTGGGAAGGAGGCAGATGAAGGCCCAAGTGTTTGGACCCTTACTTTCCACAATGGAGACCCTGATGATGTTTCAACCTCCTCTTCTCAGCCTGGTCCAGCCATTATAAGCTGGGGAACATACAAGTACATGGATGCTCCCCTCACCTCATCACTCTATCTTTCAACTAAATAAAACATTTCAAAACGTACTTTGCAGACTTTCTGCCTCACCCATGCAACACCTCTTGAGTATATGCAAGTCTTTTCTGTGCGTGCCTCCTGTAGGTTCTTAGTCTTTTTCTATGTTTAAATCAAGATTCACCAAATGATCTCAGGTGATTCTCCCCCTTCCCCCCCTCTGCCACCACCTCTCTGAAGCTTCTTCAGTATTTGTACCCCATCAACTCTTTTGACTGTAATGTAAGCCTACTTAAGTTTGTTCTGTTCCTTTGCCTGATTCTTCTAAATAATTAGAACTATTTAGGTAGAGTCTGTTGGGAGCAACCCGGACTGGACTGAGTTACTGGAATTAAGACTTATTCTATGCATCTGCTCTCCCACAATATGGCGCTGGGAGAGGAGGCAACAGCTTCTACCCAGCTGCCTCTCACCAACTTGACAAGCTGCAGGACCTGCTCCTGATTGGAGGAGAGCAGCGTACTCGGCATGTGGGCAGCCCAGTTAGGATTGGTGGAGGAGGACTATAAAGGAGGAGAGAGACGGCATGCACCAGGAACATCTAAGGGGAACACCTGTGCAGCCCCCGAGAGAGCCGGCCGGCGGTGTGCCGCTCCCCCGCGGAAGTGGGGAATGTGGCAGGGGGAACCGCCCTTCCACGGAGGTGGAAGGACCAGCAGCCAACCCGGGAAGGACCAGCAGCAAACCCGGGGAGGGCCGAGCAGACAGAAGAACAGCGCAGGGTCCTGTGTCGTTCCTCCACGAAGACGGGGAGCGACATAATGGTGCTGTGACTCGGATAGGAAACCTATGCAGGGTTTAGTGTCGTTCCTCCACGAAGAGGGGGAGCGACATAATGGTGTGGTGACTCGGATATGAAGCCTAGGCAGGGTTCAGTGTTGCTCCTCCACGGAGACGGGGAGCGACAGAGTCCACGTCACACAGTTTTCTTTAATGACTTCATTTTCTTAATTGATACGATTCTACTTTTCACTGCTTCTTCATAGCCATACTTAATGCTATCTTTAGTGTTGGATAAGGTTTGTGTAAACCTTCAGGGTTGGACTTGGAGTATCTGGGGTGACCTGTTTTCCATACACCAGGGTATGCTTCTCACTAGGTGTCTTGGCTGGCACAGGATTTGTGATCACTGAGTTACCATTTGAAACCACCACTGCTTCTGGGAGGAAATCACAAACTCTTCATGGTAAACGGAATTTGCCAAAGCAGTATAGTGATTGTAAGCATTATAGTAATTGAAGAACATCTTTTTCATTCTTACCTTGAATGAATGAGTCTTTTTAATTTCCTCTGTCACATTGTTTTTCAATTCCTGGATCAGTTCCCATAAAGTATTCATTTCCTTTAAAAGCTTTTCCTGCAGAATAATGATAAGATTTAGCAACATGGAATATATTCTTGTATATTTTACCTCCGTACTTATTAGAAATGGTGGTGGTTGAGAGAATGGTATTGAGACTACTAATTGTTGTATTCTGACTTCTTTTTCTGATGTAAGTGATTGTGACTAAAGTGGAGTGGTCATATTTTCACAAGTTGACCTAATTTGAGTCTTAGATTTGGGATACTGAGTGTGGTAGAAAATTACAAGGATGTCATTGCAGTGTAATGAGTTCATTGGCCTCCTGCTAAACCAGTATGCCATGTGGGCTGCAGTTCATGTCCTGCCCCCCCCACCTCTGCTCCATCTCCCTTCTGATGGTCTGTGAAAGCAACGGAAGATGTCCCAAGTGCTTTGGCCTTTGACACCCACAGGAAAGTTCCAAAAGAATATCCTGACTCCCAGCTACAGCCTGGCCCAGCCCTGGTCATGTGAGCATTTGTGGTGGAACCCACAAACTGTATGGCACATCTCTCTCTCTCTCTCTCTCTCTCTTTTGCTTTCTGTGTTTGCATATAAAACTACCTTTGAAATAAGTAAATCTTAAAAATAAAAGATGAAACTTACAATAGAAAATGTGAATAAAGTCAATAAAATTTGCTTCCTTAGAAACGGTGTTTATGTTACTTGGCTGTGAAGCAGTCACAGTTGCAGCACAAGCCCAAGTTTCTGCTGATGACCACTTGCACTGCACCTTACCAACTGGCCTTGCATGGACAGTGCTTCTAAGCTGGCTCCCCCTCATGACAACTCAACCCAATTGTGAATATGGGGTCCATTGAGTAACAACATGGAAGGACACATTTACATCTTGGGATTCACAGGGAAAAATCACTACCATCACAGTCTCCATTCTCACCCACTTCCACTGCATTTCCACAAATCCCCACCTTTCTCTCTAGTTCAGGATCCCAGAGAATCCACATGGCTCTGGAGGCATTACTCACCCGGGACTCCTCAGCAGCACATTCCATCATGGTGTGGTCATGTATCTCGGGCTGTGGGCATCCAGAGAGAGGCTGATAGTGCAGGCTCTTGTCCACCTCTGTGAGGAGCCCTGCTGCTTCTGTCTGCTCACCAGGGACCTGCTCCTGCAACCTGGTGACCTGGTTCAATTGGTACTTTCTGGCAGCAGAAGCCAGCTTCTTGAGCACGACATTGGTTTTGAAGTTTGTCTTCTCTGACATCTCCTTACACATTGGGCAGCACATGGGAGTCTCGGCTTCCTCCCAGCTCAGAGAAAGGCAGGATCTACAAAAGTTGTGTCCACAGTCTATCCTAACTGGGTCTAGGAAGAAGTTCATGCAAATTGGGCATGTGAGTTCCTGCTGGAAGACTTGCAACGTGGCTGGATCCATGTCTCGATGAAGATCCTTTAAAAACAGAGAGAAATAAAGTGGTCTTCCCTGAAGAGAGAAAGCATGCACTGTGTACCGTTTTCTTCCCCTACTTGCCTGCATACAAACCTACACATCATGAGTATAAACATGCTGGGTCTACAATCTAACAGAAATAAGAAAGTAATACATGTATTATGGTTGTTTAAAGGAAGTAACCTGGGTCGGTGCTGTAGTGCAACAGATTAAAACCATGGGCTGCAGGGCCCACATCCTGGCTGCTCTACTTCTGAACAGCTCCCTGCTGATGTGCCTGAGAAGCTAGCAGAGGATGACCAATGTCCTTGGGCCACTGAGCATACCCATGGGGAGTCCCAGAAGAAGATCCTGGCTCCTGGCTTCTGATTGGGTCAGTGCTGGCCTTTGGGAACATTTGGAGAGTGATCTAGAGAATCAAAGACCTGTCTCTCTCTCTGTCTCTACCTCTAAGAATTTCTCTTTCAAATAAATAAATAAATAAACCTTTCAACTACATAATAAACAGTACGTAACAAATTTATTTGGAGAAATTTAAGGTGATGGTAAAAGATGAGATGATTCCAAGGTTTGTTTTCATTTTCTTATTGGCCTAGAAGCAACACAAGATCAGTATTTCTTTCTGCATCTCCCCTCCTCCTCATCCTCTTCCTCTCTCTCTCTTCTCTGAGTTCCTACGCTATTCATTTCCTGCAGGACTGCTCAGCTTTAACACACACCAAAACAGTGGAACTCCATACTATGGGTCTATCCTCTCTGCCTTGCAACTCAGAGGTACTTTTCTGAAATCAGTTATGAGACCAGGCTTAATCGAAGATTATTTGATTTAATCAGTGTTAAGTTGAATGCTCAGCTTCTAAAACAATAAGCAGGTGAGTTTCCTTTTCAACCTCAACCTGAACATTTTCTTCAAGTAATAAACTACACAAATCATTTCCAGTTTGAGAAAATATCATTTTCCCAGAGTTAGTTCATGTCATCAGAGGGATGGTCACATTCTGAAAAGGTGAACAGTCAACCACAGCAATGGGCAACAACTGGCCAATTGTCCTTTAAATCAAGTAGAAGATGGCTCAAGTGCTTGGGCAACTGCACCCATGTGGGAGACTGGGATGAAGCTCCTGCCTCCTGGTTTTAAATCAGTGCAGTTCTGGCTGTTGTGGCCAAGTGGGGAGTGAACCGTTGGAGGGAAGACTTCTCTCTCCCTCCCTCTCTCTCTCTGTCTCTCTCACTAACTCTACCTCCCAAATAAATAAATAAAATCTTAAAAAAAATTAGTAGAAAAGACACATTTGCTTTGATAAAACATCCGTAATCTGATCATTAAACTTCAAGTATATTTGTAAAAGAAACTGAACATGAAGGCCTGTCCTCTAAATTCTATACTCAAAGTGTGTGTGATGAGTAGTCTCACCTTTGGAAGTGCAGATGTGATTGGTCGTTTCAGTTCTATGCACAGCCGTTTCCAGTTCAGGATTCTCTCTTCTGATCTCAACTCCTCTGGGTGTGTCCCCTTTGACAGGATTTCACCAGACCCACCCACCAAATCCACTCAATGAGAGAGCTTCTGTCTTCAGAACTAATTGGATTTGCATCATGAGGTTACAGGGAAGGTGGAAAAGTGATTCATTGGATTTACAAGGTGCAGAAAATAGTACCCAGGGGCTAAGAGACAAGCAAACTGTAGACTGGGTTTGGGAGATGTGGGGAAGTTGACCAGATGTAAATTGTTCCAAGAAATTTTCACTGAGGGCTGAGAGCACCAGGCTTTTGCACAAGCTGACACTGGCAGACGTTAGAGGGTGGGAGGATGGCAGAAGTCCCTGTGGCTCTCCTCTGCCTTAGAGGAAACACCTCCTCCCTGCTGCCACCCTCCTTGCAGAACTCTGGTCCTGTTGTAGTTTACACCACAAACCTCCTTCACCCATAGTTACACTCTTTTAGATGCTGCTCTCTGGGTTGTTCCAACACTGTGAATATCTGCCATTATGTTTTTTTTTTTTTTTTCCCAAAGTGGCCCCAAGACCTTGTTCCATGGTCTCAGATGTTTTCTTGAATGGTTAACTTAGGGGCTGGCCTAAGGGTTAGGCCACAGCTCACAATGCTGGCATTCCATGTGGGAGCTGTGGTGTAATCCAAGCTGCTCCACTTCCAATCCAGCTCCCCACTTTCATGCCTGAGAAAGCATTGGCAAATGGCTCAAGAGCTTGGCCCTGTGCCTTTCACTGGAGACCTGGAATAAGCTCTGGCTCCTTCCTAGCTTAGATTAAACCATCATTAGACAACCTGGCTGCACTGTAAAATTTCTGTAGAGAAATCATTTTACAGATTCCACAAGAAGATTTTCTATGGCAACCTTGCCAGAACTTCAGCATTTGATGCATATGGCATCAGAAAATTACAGAAAATATATTAATTTATAAGATACAAAATTATAATAGGCAAAAACTTTTATACATATTTCTATTTTTTGGATAGGCAGAGTTAGTGAGAGAAAGAAAGAAAGGTTTTCCTTCCATTGGTTCACCCCCCAGATGACTTATATATATTTCTTAGACACATGAACATATGCCTGAAAGCAACAGAAGACTGCTTATTGCCAAGTCATAAAATGAAAATTCCTCTGTTTTCAAGGTTTAAGGTAAAAATCTTCAATTCATTTCTTTGGACCCAGTACTCACCTGACGATTGGAATTGGTCCTCTGCAACTTCTTGGATTGGATCCTGCGTCAGGTAGGTGGCTCTGAGTTCCCTGGGTTCTGGAGGATCAGAAGGTCTCCACAGCCCATTCAACACCAAGCCTCAGAACTGAATACACCTTGACTGGGTGAGACCTTTATACAAGAGGAGCAAGCCCCGCCCTGATGGGATTACTGTAGCAGAGAGGACTAGGGGGAGGGGCACTGTTTCCCATCATTCTTTGGGTGAACACCTTCTCAGGTGATTTAGTTAAAAGCAATTGGATCAATCTCAAATTACACAAAAGTTCTCTTGATTGAAATGAATAATTATTTGGGAGGTGACAGTTGTAAATTTTTGAATTCCAGATAGATATTCTCTGACTACACCCATCGAGATAGTTTGTATAACTATGGAAGGCCTTTCTTTCTGTCTCTCTCTTTCTCCTCAAATAAGTTAAAAAAAATTTTTTTTTTAAATGGAATGTGCTTGGAATGACAGAGATCATCACAACTTAAACTGAGGGTTGATCACATATGGAAGTGCCTGTTCAATCCTTGCTGCTCCACTTCAGATTCCTGCTAATGCAACTGAGAAAGCTGTTGAAGATGGTCCAAACATTTGGACACCTGCATCCAAATGGGATTCCCTGATGAAGCTTCTGGGTCAGCCTGACCCAGCCCAAGCTGTCTGGCAGTTTGGAGAGTGAAACAGCTAGTGGAAGATCTCTTTCTCTCCCTCTCTCCTTCACTCTGCCATCTTCTACTGCTTGCCCAGGCCATAGCAGAGAGCTGGATGGGAAGGGAGCAGCCGAAATGAAACCGGCAATATTTGTTAATTTTAGAAATCCAGATAGATATTCTCTGAATAAACCCATTGAGATAGTGTGTATAAAAGCCTAAATTAATAGATGGGTGAGTGACATGTTTACACTCACAAATCAATACAAGGCAGTAATGTATAGGGTTAGACATATCAATAAGTATCAAAGGAAGAATATCTGGAAATATAATTCTTGGAATTAATAGCAGTAAAACCTGCTGGGATAATTTTTGAAATTCTGATAGATATTTTCTGAATGTACTCATCAAGGGGATATTATGCATAAAAGCCTAAATTAATAGAATGTTGAAGTACATTTTTACATTCACAAATTGATACATGATGCAGAATTTAATTGTGTTGAAGTTATAACTTTAGTGATAACTTTCAAATTAAAACTTTAATATGTTGAAGTTATATATAGGACTGGCCATATCAATAAATACTGATTGAAATATACCTGGAGATATGATTCTCAGAATTAATAGTAGTAAAACCTGCTGGGATGATTTTACCTGATTGCTGTTTTATTTCTTTAAGTGTTTTGATTATCCGGAAAAGAGAATTAACCACTGTTTCAAAACAGTTGTAATAAGGCATGTATATCTCATAGAAGTTTCAAAAGAAGACAGGCCCAGCTGGTGCTGTGGCAATGTAGGCTAAGCTTCCTCTTGCAGTGCTGCCATATGTTTGCCAGTTTGTGGTGCAGCTGCTCCTCCTTGGGTCAGGATTTTGCATTGTCCCCGGAAAGAAGTAGAAGATATGCAAGTGGCCGGCAGCCACGGCTCACTAGATAATCCTCCGCCTTGTGGCGCCGGCACACCGGGTTCTAGTCCCGGTCGGGGCGCCGGATTCTGTCCCGGTTGCCCCTCTTCCAGGCCAGCTCTCTGCTGTGGCCAGGGAGTGCAGTGGAGGATGGCCCAAGTGCTTGGGCCCTGCACCCGCATGGGAGACCAGGAGGAAGCACCTGGCTCCTGGCTTCAGATCAGTGCATCGTCAACCCTAGCGACCACTGGGGGAGTGAACCAATGGAAGGAAATACTTTGTCTCTGTCTCTCTCTCTCTCTCACTGTCTACAACTCTACCTGCCCCCTCACCCCCCCCCAAAAAAAAAAGAGAGAGAGAGAGTTAGTATTAACAAAGTTATTCTAACATCAAGAACATTCATGTTTGGCTCAGTGGTTTCAGATCCACTTGGAATGGCCACATCTCTTTTTGGAGCACTTGGGGACATGTCCTGCTCCTCTGCATATTCTAGCTTCATGGTAACAAGGGGCACTGTGGGCAACCACAGGTGATGGTTCAAGTACTTGGTTTCTCCCACCCTCATGCAAGACCCAGAAATACATTTCTGGATCCTAGCTTTGTCCTTGCCCAATCCTAGCTATTTTTGGGTAGTGAATTGGCAGGTGGAAACTCTGTAGGCTTAATATTATGTAATCTACTAACTCAAGTCACTACTAATTCAACTAACTGTGGTGGTCAATTCTGTCTCAAATGTCCAAAATCAACACTATTTCTGGGTGAGTCTCTCAAAGTGTTAGAAGATGAAACTAGTTTTAGCTTTCCCCAAGACCACAACCTCTTTGTTTTAGAAATAAAAACACCGTGAGAAGTGTGTGCATGTGTGTGTGTGGGGGGGGGCAGTTTGTTGAAAATACAAAGCAGCAATCATACCAAAAGTGAGTTTCTGCTTTATACTCCCAGCCAGAACACAAGACGACAGGATTTCCTCATCAATGCCAAGCTCACAATAAATAAATACTCACACACAAACAAAATAGAACCACCATGGAGACAGCATCACATTACAAACTCTCTCTTGATAATTTCTGGTTTCCAGCTGACCAGATAGGTTGTTCTACTTTTTTAAAAGAGATTCATTTTATTATTTATTTGATAGTCAGAGTTACACAGAGAGTGGAGAGGCAGAGAGAAGGAGATTTCCATCAACTGGTTCACTTCCTAATTGGCTGCAAGGGGCAGAGTTCCCAAGCTAGGAGGCAGGAACTTCTTCCGGATCCCCCACACAGGGCACAGGGGCAAAGCACTTGGGCAATCTTCACTGCTTTCCCAAGCAGAGTGTTGCATCAGAAGAGGAGCAGTCGGGACTCGAACTAGCACTCATATGGGATGCTGGCACTGTAGGTGGCAGTTTTACCTGCTTCCCCCAGCGCCAGCCCCTTGATGAATTTCTTCTCTCACTGTGTCATCCTTTCTGTGCATGTGAATGGTTTTATCAGCTGAAGCTGTTAGTAATTAACTTTCAGATTGATCAAAAGCACAAACGAATATTCCAGATTCACTGTCCAATGACCCAGGCTGCACCCCTGCGTGGACTCTGAAAATTGGAGCCAGTTCTCCAGTCCCAAAGGTGCATAGTGCCCTTGTCAGCTCCACATACAAGTACTCCATCAGAATTTGCAGTCAATGTGTTAATAATAGCTTTATGTCCAGACACAATTTGAATGAAACATCCATCAGGGAATTTCCACTGTTTGATGTTCTGTGGTGAACCAGAGCAAATGTGTAATGTCTGGGATGTAACACTCCAGCTGTCACTGATCCTTTATGATTTGTTAATGGCACTCTCATCTTCCCAGCCACCGGATCCCATAATCGTATTGTAGTGTCATGGCTTCCTGTAATAATTTGTGGTTCTGCAGCTTGACACTTCACTGTAGCAACTGCATTTGTATGTCCAGAAAATGTGTGTACACTGGTGCTTGTTCTCACATCCCAAATCTGTGCAGTTGAATCTCGACTACAGATTACCAGCACATCGATTGTTGTGTACAAATCCAAGCCCTACACTGTGCTCAGATGTCCATGATAATGCCTTAGAACCTTATAACTTTATTTTACACTGAGGGCTGAGAGTGCCAGGCTTTTGTACAAGCTGACACTGGCAGGACGTTAGAGGGCAGGAGGATGGCAGAAGTCTCTGTGCCTCTCCTCTGCCTTAGAGGAACCACCTCTTCCCCGCTGCCACCCTCCTTGCAGAACTCTGGTCCTGTTGTAGTTTATATCACAAACCTCCTTCACCTATAGTTAGGGTGGTCTCGGCTCTTTCAGATGTTACTTTCTGGGTTGTTTCACTGTCTCATGTTTGGTTTTTCAGGTCTTCCTTCACTCCTGTATCAAATACCTGGCAGTAAACGCCCCTATGGGAGCTCTCTGTCTCTCTCAGTCTATAGAAAGAAAGAAAGAAAGAAAGAAACAGGGTTAGCTACAATTTGAAGATTTTAAAAATTCATGGGTACTACATTCTACCACTTGTCTTCACCAATCATCATCCAATTCTATGGACACTTTCTTCATCTTTTCTACAATTTTAGTTGTCTGGGAAGAATTCAAACAGGAAAACCAAGCTTTTTCCTAAGGACATTTGTCAATAATGGCGACAATAAGACAAATAAAATAATTTTGGAGGTATACCTATAATAATCATAGGACTTGGTAATAGACTTTTTTTTTTGACAGAGTTAGACAGCGAGAGAGAGAGAGAGACAGAGAGAAAGGTCTTCCTTCTGTTGGTTCACCCCCCCTCGCCAAATGACCGACACAGCTGGTGCACTGTGCCAATCTGAAGCCAGGAGCCAGGTGCTTCCTCCTGGCCTCCCACACAGGTGCAGGGCACAAGCACCTGGGCCATCCTCCACTGCCTGCCCGGGCCACAGCAGAAAGCTGCACTGGATGAGGAGAAACTGGAACAGAATCCGGTGGCCCAACCAGGACAAGAACCTGGAGAGCTGACCCAGCAGGCAGAGGATTAGCCTAGCAAGCCGCAGCACCAGCCTGACTTCTTAAACCATTAATACAATCTTGATGTGAATGGAAGGGGAGAGGGAGCGGGAGAGGGGAGGGTTGCAGGTGGGAGGGAAGTTATGGGGGGGAAAAAGCCATTGTAATCCATAAGCTGTACTTTGGAAATTTATATTCATTAAATAAAAGTTTAAAAAATGTTAAATACCAGATAGCAATATGGGTCACATATCTAATATTAAATTTTCTAGTGAACACAAAAAAATAAACCAAATAAAATTAACATTAATGATATTATTAAATTTCTTATACACTACACATTTTAAATAGCTATTTTTATAAATATTACTAATGTATTTTACTTATTTATATGCTAATTTTGTGTGCAATGCACATTTTACACCTCAACCATCCCTGGCAATACACATTCTCTTTTAGTCACTTGTTGATTCAAGTTCTTTTGCTCTTCTTCTCTGTTTCTCTGAACTGTTTGGAAACATGCCTGCTCAGATGTGCAAATCAGTGAAGAATCAGCATGCAGTGTAAAGTATGGTGCAGATTACAGAGTGGCACACTCTATCCAGGGATAGGGAATTTTCTTTCTGGCTGTTTATAACATCATTTGTGGCATCTTCTCTGCATTTATAAAAATACATCTGCATATATTAAATGTCATCGGAGGCTCTGACTAATAGAACCGAGAACAAGATAATTCTTGTGAAAGCTGTTGGTGTTGTTTATTGGTGTTCAGTAATGAGTTGCATTGTCTCATTTAGGCGAGGAAGAGGTCCTGGGACATAGTGTTTGCTTACAAACAGTGGGGTGACGTGCAGGGGAAATGTACACTGTGCTGTAGAGATGAGGGACACCAGTTCGAATATGTACCTTTGATTTCTAAAACAACCTGAATCACGGTGGAAAAATGTTTCATTCTCTTCTAGTTTTGTATCTCTCCTATATAACAGAGGAACATTTCTCAAACCCTGCACTAAAAGTTTTGTTCTTTGGGGGCTGGGAGATAGGATTAGGGTGGGGCATGTGTGAGTTCTCTGGGCTTCCTGGCTTATTGTGTGACTCCTCACCTGTATGTGATCTGCCAATCATCACTCCTCAGACACCAGACAAATGAGCCACTCTAATTCTCCTAATCATTTCATCTATAGGTTCATGGAACTGAAATTACAAAATATATGGCATTTTCTATTTTTCTTTCACATAACTGTGTTTCCTAGGTTCATCGTTATTATCAGCAATAATATTAACATTCATTGAATTTTAAACAAATTATAGCTGACAAAAGACAATTCATGGAATGTTCCTTTTATTGAAACAACATAACTAAGTAGCCTTTTTTTTTGTGAACCTATTTTTTTAAGAGTTTATTACTTGAGAGTTGGAATTACAGACAGAAGGAGAGCCAGAGAAAAGGGTCTTAGATCTGCTGCTTCACTCCTGAAATGGCTGCAATGACCAGAGCTGAGTCCATTATGAAGCCAGGAGTTTCTTCCAGCTCTCCCAGCTGGGTGCAGAGGTCCAAGCACTTGGGTCATCTTCTTCTTCTTTTTTTTTTTTTTTTTTTTTTTGGACAGGCAGAGTGGACAGTGAGAGAGAGAGACGAGAGAAAGGTCTTCCTTTGCCGTTGGTTCACCCTCCAATGGCTGTTTTGACTGCGTGCTGCGGCTGGCGCACCGCGCTGATCCAATGGCAGGAGCCAGGTGCTTCTCCTGGTCTCACATGGGGTGCAGGGCCCAAGCACTTGGGCCATCCTCCACTGCACTCCCTGGCCACAGCAGAGAGCTGGCCTGGAAGAGGGGCAACCGGGACAGAATCTGGTGCCCCGACCGGGACTAGAACCCAGTGTGCCGGCGCCGCAAGGCAGAGGATTATCTAGTGAGCCGTGGCTGCCGGCCACTTGCATATCTTCTACTTCTTTCCCGGGACAATGCAAAATCCTGACCCAAGGAGGAGCAGCTGCACCACAAACTGGCAAACATATGGCAGCACTGCAAGAGGAAGCTTAGCCTACATTGCCACAGCACCGGCTGGGCCTGTCTTCTTTTGAAACTTCTATGAGATATACATGCCTTATTACAACTGTTTTGAAACAGTGGTTAATTCTCTTTTCCGGATAATCAAAACACTTAAAGAAATAAAACAGCAATCAGGTAAAATCATCCCAGCAGGTTTTACTACTATTAATTCTGAGAATCATATCTCCAGGTATATTTCAATTGGTATTTATTGATATGGCCAATCCTATATATAACTTCAACATATTAAAGTTTTAATTTGAAAGTTATCACTAAAGTTATAACTTCAACACAATTAAATTCTGCATCATGTATCAATTTGTGAATGTAAAAATGTACTTCAACATTCTATTAATTTAGGCTTTTATGCATAATATCCCCTTGATGAGTACATTCAGAAAATATCTATCAGAATTTCAAAAATTATCCCAGCAGGTTTTACTGCTATTAATTCCAAGAATTATATTTCCAGATATTCTTCCTTTGATACTTATTGATATGTCTAACCCTATACATTACTGCCTTGTATTGATTTGTGAGTGTAAACATGTCACTCACCCATCTATTAATTTAGGCTTTTATACACACTATCTCAATGGGTTTATTCAGAGAATATCTATCTGGATTTCTAAAATTAACAAGTATTGCCGGTTTCATTTCGGCTGCTCCCTTCCCATCCAGCTCTCTGCTATGGCCTGGGCAAGCAGTAGAAGATGGCAGAGTGAAGGAGAGAGGGAGAGAAAGAGATCTTCCACTAGCTGTTTCACTCTCCAAACTGCCAGACAGTTTGGGCTGGGTCAGGCTGACCCAGAAGCTTCATCAGGGAATCCCATTTGGATGCAGGTGTCCAAATGTTTGGACCATCTTCAACAGCTTTCTCAGTTGCATTAGCAGGAATCTGAAGTGGAGCAGCAAGGATTGAACAGGCACTTCCATATGTGATCAACCCTCAGTTTAAGTTGTGATGATCTCTGTCATTCCAAGCACATTCCATTTAAAAAAAAAATTTTTTTTAACTTATTTGAGGAGAAAGAGAGAGACAGAAAGAAAGGCCTTCCATAGTTATACAAACTATCTCGATGGGTGTAGTCAGAGAATATCTATCTGGAATTCAAAAATTTACAACTGTCACCTCCCAAATAATTATTCATTTCAATCAAGAGAACTTTTGTGTAATTTGAGATTGATCCAATTGCTTTTAACTAAATCACCTGAGAAGGTGTTCACCCAAAGAATGATGGGAAACAGTGCCCCTCCCCCTAGTCCTCTCTGCTACAGTAATCCCATCAGGGCGGGGCTTGCTCCTCTTGTATAAAGGTCTCACCCAGTCAAGGTGTATTCAGTTCTGAGGCTTGGTGTTGAATGGGCTGTGGAGACCTTCTGATCCTCCAGAACCCAGGGAACTCAGAGCCACCTACCTGACGCAGGATCCAATCCAAGAAGTTGCAGAGGACCAATTCCAATCGTCAGGTGAGTACTGGGTCCAAAGAAATGAATTGAAGATTTTTACCTTAAACCTTGAAAACAGAGGAATTTTCATTTTATGACTTGGCAATAAGCAGTCTTCTGTTGCTTTCAGGCATATGTTCATGTGTCTAAGAAATATATATAAGTCATCTGGGGGGTGAACCAATGGAAGGAAAACCTTTCTTTCTTTCTCTCACTAACTCTGCCTATCCAAAAAATAGAAATATGTATAAAAGTTTTTGCCTATTATAATTTTGTATCTTATAAATTAATATATTTTCTGTAATTTTCTGATGCCATATGCATCAAATGCTGAAGTTCTGGCAAGGTTGCCATAGAAAATCTTCTTGTGGAATCTGTAAAATGATTTCTCTACAGAAATTTTACAGTGCAGCCAGGTTGTCTAATGATGGTTTAATCTAAGCTAGGAAGGAGCCAGAGCTTATTCCAGGTCTCCAGTGAAAGGCACAGGGCCAAGCTCTTGAGCCATTTGCCAATGCTTTCTCAGGCATGAAAGTGGGGAGCTGGATTGGAAGTGGAGCAGCTTGGATTACACCACAGCTCCCACATGGAATGCCAGCATTGTGAGCTGTGGCCTAACCCTTAGGCCAGCCCCTAAGTTAACCATTCAAGAAAACATCTGAGACCATGGAACAAGGTCTTGGGGCCACTTTGGGAAAAAAAAAAAAAAAACATAATGGCAGATATTCACAGTGTTGGAACAACCCAGAGAGCAGCATCTAAAAGAGTGTAACTATGGGTGAAGGAGGTTTGTGGTGTAAACTACAACAGGACCAGAGTTCTGCAAGGAGGGTGGCAGCAGGGAGGAGGTGTTTCCTCTAAGGCAGAGGAGAGCCACAGGGACTTCTGCCATCCTCCCACCCTCTAACGTCTGCCAGTGTCAGCTTGTGCAAAAGCCTGGTGCTCTCAGCCCTCAGTGAAAATTTCTTGGAACAATTTACATCTGGTCAACTTCCCCACATCTCCCAAACCCAGTCTACAGTTTGCTTGTCTCTTAGCCCCTGGGTACTATTTTCTGCACCTTGTAAATCCAATGAATCACTTTTCCACCTTCCCTGTAACCTCATGATGCAAATCCAATTAGTTCTGAAGACAGAAGCTCTCTCATTGAGTGGATTTGGTGGGTGGGTCTGGTGAAATCCTGTCAAAGGGGACACACCCAGAGGAGTTGAGATCAGAAGAGAGAATCCTGAACTGGAAACGGCTGTGCATAGAACTGAAACGACCAATCACATCTGCACTTCCAAAGGTGAGACTACTCATCACACACACTTTGAGTATAGAATTTAGAGGACAGGCCTTCATGTTCAGTTTCTTTTACAAATATACTTGAAGTTTAATGATCAGATTACGGATGTTTTATCAAAGCAAATGTGTCTTTTCTACTAATTTTTTTTAAGATTTTATTTATTTATTTGGGAGGTAGAGTTAGTGAGAGAGACAGAGAGAGAGAGGGAGGGAGAGAGAAGTCTTCCCTCCAACGGTTCACTCCCCACTTGGCCACAACAGCCAGAACTGCACTGATTTAAAACCAGGAGGCAGGAGCTTCATCCCAGTCTCCCACATGGGTGCAGTTGCCCAAGCACTTGAGCCATCTTCTACTTGATTTAAAGGACAATTGGCCAGTTGTTGCCCATTGCTGTGGTTGACTGTTCACCTTTTCAGAATGTGACCATCCCTCTGATGACATGAACTAACTCTGGGAAAATGATATTTTCTCAAACTGGAAATGATTTGTGTAGTTTATTACTTGAAGAAAATGTTCAGGTTGAGGTTGAAAAGGAAACTCACCTGCTTATTGTTTTAGAAGCTGAGCATTCAACTTAACACTGATTAAATCAAATAATCTTCGATTAAGCCTGGTCTCATAACTGATTTCAGAAAAGTACCTCTGAGTTGCAAGGCAGAGAGGATAGACCCATAGTATGGAGTTCCACTGTTTTGGTGTGTGTTAAAGCTGAGCAGTCCTGCAGGAAATGAATAGCGTAGGAACTCAGAGAAGAGAGAGAGAGGAAGAGGATGAGGAGGAGGGGAGATGCAGAAAGAAATACTGATCTTGTGTTGCTTCTAGGCCAATAAGAAAATGAAAACAAACCTTGGAATCATCTCATCTTTTACCATCACCTTAAATTTCTCCAAATAAATTTGTTA
Source organism: Oryctolagus cuniculus (assembly GCF_964237555.1). Taxonomy (NCBI): domain Eukaryota; kingdom Metazoa; phylum Chordata; class Mammalia; order Lagomorpha; family Leporidae; genus Oryctolagus; species Oryctolagus cuniculus. The sequence goes on along the minus strand of NC_091432.1, from coordinate 81,139,859 downwards.
CGTACTGTTTATTATGTAGTTGAAAGGTTTATTTATTTATTTATTTGAAAGAGAAATTCTTAGAGGTAGAGACAGAGAGAGAGACAGGTCTTTGATTCTCTAGATCACTCTCCAAATGTTCCCAAAGGCCAGCACTGACCCAATCAGAAGCCAGGAGCCAGGATCTTCTTCTGGGACTCCCCATGGGTATGCTCAGTGGCCCAAGGACATTGGTCATCCTCTGCTAGCTTCTCAGGCACATCAGCAGGGAGCTGTTCAGAAGTAGAGCAGCCAGGATGTGGGCCCTGCAGCCCATGGTTTTAATCTGTTGCACTACAGCACCGACCCAGGTTACTTCCTTTAAACAACCATAATACATGTATTACTTTCTTATTTCTGTTAGATTGTAGACCCAGCATGTTTATACTCATGATGTGTAGGTTTGTATGCAGGCAAGTAGGGGAAGAAAACGGTACACAGTGCATGCTTTCTCTCTTCAGGGAAGACCACTTTATTTCTCTCTGTTTTTAAAGGATCTTCATCGAGACATGGATCCAGCCACGTTGCAAGTCTTCCAGCAGGAACTCACATGCCCAATTTGCATGAACTTCTTCCTAGACCCAGTTAGGATAGACTGTGGACACAACTTTTGTAGATCCTGCCTTTCTCTGAGCTGGGAGGAAGCCGAGACTCCCATGTGCTGCCCAATGTGTAAGGAGATGTCAGAGAAGACAAACTTCAAAACCAATGTCGTGCTCAAGAAGCTGGCTTCTGCTGCCAGAAAGTACCAATTGAACCAGGTCACCAGGTTGCAGGAGCAGGTTCCTGGTGAGCAGACAGAAGCAGCAGGGCTCCTCACAGAGGTGGACAAGAGCCTGCACTATCAGCCTCTCTCTGGATGCCCACAGCCCGAGATACATGACCACACCATGATGGAATGTGCTGCTGAGGAGTCCCGGGTGAGTAATGCCTCCAGAGCCATGTGGATTCTCTGGGATCCTGAACTAGAGAGAAAGGTGGGGATTTGTGGAAATGCAGTGGAAGTGGGTGAGAATGGAGACTGTGATGGTAGTGATTTTTCCCTGTGAATCCCAAGATGTAAATGTGTCCTTCCATGTTGTTACTCAATGGACCCCATATTCACAATTGGGTTGAGTTGTCATGAGGGGGAGCCAGCTTAGAAGCACTGTCCATGCAAGGCCAGTTGGTAAGGTGCAGTGCAAGTGGTCATCAGCAGAAACTTGGGCTTGTGCTGCAACTGTGACTGCTTCACAGCCAAGTAACATAAACACCGTTTCTAAGGAAGCAAATTTTATTGACTTTATTCACATTTTCTATTGTAAGTTTCATCTTTTATTTTTAAGATTTACTTATTTCAAAGGTAGTTTTATATGCAAACACAGAAAGCAAAAGAGAGAGAGAGAGAGAGAGAGAGATGTGCCATACAGTTTGTGGGTTCCACCACAAATGCTCACATGACCAGGGCTGGGCCAGGCTGTAGCTGGGAGTCAGGATATTCTTTTGGAACTTTCCTGTGGGTGTCAAAGGCCAAAGCACTTGGGACATCTTCCGTTGCTTTCACAGACCATCAGAAGGGAGATGGAGCAGAGGTGGGGGGGGCAGGACATGAACTGCAGCCCACATGGCATACTGGTTTAGCAGGAGGCCAATGAACTCATTACACTGCAATGACATCCTTGTAATTTTCTACCACACTCAGTATCCCAAATCTAAGACTCAAATTAGGTCAACTTGTGAAAATATGACCACTCCACTTTAGTCACAATCACTTACATCAGAAAAAGAAGTCAGAATACAACAATTAGTAGTCTCAATACCATTCTCTCAACCACCACCATTTCTAATAAGTACGGAGGTAAAATATACAAGAATATATTCCATGTTGCTAAATCTTATCATTATTCTGCAGGAAAAGCTTTTAAAGGAAATGAATACTTTATGGGAACTGATCCAGGAATTGAAAAACAATGTGACAGAGGAAATTAAAAAGACTCATTCATTCAAGGTAAGAATGAAAAAGATGTTCTTCAATTACTATAATGCTTACAATCACTATACTGCTTTGGCAAATTCCGTTTACCATGAAGAGTTTGTGATTTCCTCCCAGAAGCAGTGGTGGTTTCAAATGGTAACTCAGTGATCACAAATCCTGTGCCAGCCAAGACACCTAGTGAGAAGCATACCCTGGTGTATGGAAAACAGGTCACCCCAGATACTCCAAGTCCAACCCTGAAGGTTTACACAAACCTTATCCAACACTAAAGATAGCATTAAGTATGGCTATGAAGAAGCAGTGAAAAGTAGAATCGTATCAATTAAGAAAATGAAGTCATTAAAGAAAACTGTGTGACGTGGACTCTGTCGCTCCCCGTCTCCGTGGAGGAGCAACACTGAACCCTGCCTAGGCTTCATATCCGAGTCACCACACCATTATGTCGCTCCCCCTCTTCGTGGAGGAACGACACTAAACCCTGCATAGGTTTCCTATCCGAGTCACAGCACCATTATGTCGCTCCCCGTCTTCGTGGAGGAACGACACAGGACCCTGCGCTGTTCTTCTGTCTGCTCGGCCCTCCCCGGGTTTGCTGCTGGTCCTTCCCGGGTTGGCTGCTGGTCCTTCCACCTCCGTGGAAGGGCGGTTCCCCCTGCCACATTCCCCACTTCCGCGGGGGAGCGGCACACCGCCGGCCGGCTCTCTCGGGGGCTGCACAGGTGTTCCCCTTAGATGTTCCTGGTGCATGCCGTCTCTCTCCTCCTTTATAGTCCTCCTCCACCAATCCTAACTGGGCTGCCCACATGCCGAGTACGCTGCTCTCCTCCAATCAGGAGCAGGTCCTGCAGCTTGTCAAGTTGGTGAGAGGCAGCTGGGTAGAAGCTGTTGCCTCCTCTCCCAGCGCCATATTGTGGGAGAGCAGATGCATAGAATAAGTCTTAATTCCAGTAACTCAGTCCAGTCCGGGTTGCTCCCAACAGACTCTACCTAAATAGTTCTAATTATTTAGAAGAATCAGGCAAAGGAACAGAACAAACTTAAGTAGGCTTACATTACAGTCAAAAGAGTTGATGGGGTACAAATACTGAAGAAGCTTCAGAGAGGTGGTGGCAGAGGGGGGGAAGGGGGAGAATCACCTGAGATCATTTGGTGAATCTTGATTTAAACATAGAAAAAGACTAAGAACCTACAGGAGGCACGCACAGAAAAGACTTGCATATACTCAAGAGGTGTTGCATGGGTGAGGCAGAAAGTCTGCAAAGTACGTTTTGAAATGTTTTATTTAGTTGAAAGATAGAGTGATGAGGTGAGGGGAGCATCCATGTACTTGTATGTTCCCCAGCTTATAATGGCTGGACCAGGCTGAGAAGAGGAGGTTGAAACATCATCAGGGTCTCCATTGTGGAAAGTAAGGGTCCAAACACTTGGGCCTTCATCTGCCTCCTTCCCAGGCATGTTAGCAAGCAGATGGATGGGAAGTGGAACAGCAGGGACTTGAAGAGGCACTCCTATGGGATGTCAGTGTCTCAGGCAACTCTGGAAATAATATTGGCCATTTCAATGTTCTGTTCAGCATGAGATATGTAAACTTTTTACCTAATATCTCTGCAGGAATATGTGTCCTTAAGGGAGCTGATGATCAAAGCTCAGTACCAGAAGTTGCGTATATTTCTCCATGAGGAGGAGCAACTGCAGCTGCAGGCCCTGCACAGAGAAGCACAGGAGATTTCCCAACAGCTCCAGGGTAGTGAAATGAGAATGACCCAACAGAAACACCAGGTGATAAACACGTACAGAGAGCTGGCTGAGGTGTGTCACAAGCCTGACATGGAGTTACTCCAGGTGAGCAGGGAGAGTCCATGTTATGGGAAAGAAGTGCTTTTCTGGGCAAGGGCGTAAGAACCAAAAAATGATACCTGCACCTATCACTACTTTAAGCTGCATGATTCAGGTCTACTGCCCTGTATCTTTATTTTTGCCCGATCGCTTGGTTCTGCATAGTCTGATAATCTTTTGGGTGCTTTTCTTTGTCACAATTCAGATAAGATAAAAGTCCCTGCATTGTAAGCAGGAAAACTACTCTAGAGAAAATTATCCAGGAACTCAACGACCACACAAGGGTTACATCTTCGATTAATTCTCAATTTATTCTCCCCTCCAGGGGTGCTGATTGTCCAGAGGGTTATATAAGGCCTGTGATATCAATCGGTTTGGCCCTGCCTAGGCAACCCCAGAATATTCAATAAATCTGAAGGATATTTATTTTTGGTGATAATTTGTTGTGTCCATGAATGATGTTGTAACTATCCAATTGCCTTTCACAGAAATAATATTCCCTACTCTTGCCTCCATCGTCACTGGGGTACAAAACTGAGAACAATTATCTGATGACATTGAGGCCTTGCCTTTGCCTAAGAAAGCTTTGATAATCATTTGCAGTGAACTCCGATGTTCGGAGGTTTCCCTGCTTTGCAATAATGTTAGCAGCAGTCAGACCTCTCTCTGGAATGTGAGTGGGCATGAGGGAACCTACAACCTAATCTTTTTACAGCTGCACATCTTCATCCTGAGTACCACCTTCTTAATTCACACAGAGGAAGTTCCTCATGGATCAGGTCATAGTCTGTTATTAACAGACTCTGATCCCTCTTTACAAAATCATAAGGAGAAAATATATTACTACAAATTAACAATGCAAGTATTTCATAGAGATCAGAGGAGAGAATTATCATAACTGAATGGTTTTTTTTTTTTGCAGGATATGCAGAGTGTATTAGAAAGGTAAGTTTACAATGAGAATCTGCAATGTGTAAGAAAGTTGTGTTCTTGCTGATGCAGCAGATGCTTCTGTTTTGCATGATTTCCTTTGATCTTCCTGACTATTTACCAAGTTGTTGGATAAGGGATTCTGAGGTCTTCTACTCTTTGGTGCCAGATGAGGTGTGGGTGAACCAAAATATACAAAAAAAGATTTGACTTTCTGGGCTTTATTTCACCTTTTCTCTCCTCCCCTTCCTTTGAAACTATCCCAACCAACCCTTATGTTCATATTATTCTGAGAAATCCCAGAGGAGGCCCCACCCTTGAAAGAGGGAAAGTGAAAAACACACAGGAAAGAGCAATTCCCACAGCAGGGAAGGAGGAGGGAGGATTCACTCCTGGGAGCAGCAGTGAGCAGGTCCTGCCCTCTGAGTCTGTCCCAGTTGCTGGCTGGATCAGGGGCATCAGCCACCTCAGCTCCCTCAGGACCATGGCTGCCAGTTTGGATTTCCATTCCCTTGCTTGGCAGAAAAGCTCACAGCCTCCTGGCTCAGTGCAGATCCTCCTGACTGTACTGTTGGGGATGTCTGTTGACTGAATTCCCATAGATTCTACCTAAAAGCCCTGCTCTCTGTAGCTACTCAGGATTTCTGTTTTACCTGAAGTCAAGTGAGGGATACAGGGGGCAGCCACTGTCATTTGAGAGGTTGAATAATGTCTGAGAAGAAAGAGGCAAATGGATGTGATGTGAAATTTAGAGAGAAGTACTAATTTTATCTCACCTAAGGTAGTGAATACATTTATTCTTATTAGATGATAATGGGAAAATTCCCAATGAAATATCTTGGATTTACAGCTGGTACTTTTGATTTGACCCTGCTATTGCCCTTTGACCTGGAGTGTCACTCGTGTGATTCCTTACAGAGCAGAGCTGGTGCAGACGCTCCGTCTCCAGGGGGTGAACCCAGAGCTGACATTGCGGAACATCACTGGACTCAGAGAGATGCTAAACAACTTCAGAGGTGAGCTCAGCCTCCATCCTTCCAGCCCTAATTTCCTTCTTCACGGCTTTTGTGCCTGAGCCATTTCCTATTTTATTTCATTTTGTGTCCCTGAAAATGTTATAGGATTTTTTGAAACTGTGCCTTCTCACTTTGTTTCATCACATTGCAATGATCGAAACTGAAATTTGTAATGAGCATGCTGATGTAAGCAAACTACAGGAAGAGTATCCAGGTCATTTGATTAAGAAGGGGTACAATGCTCACTTCTTAGAGCAGCAGTCAAAACTGTGTGTTTACTCCATCCACTGCAGGTTTTTAGGGAGAAATAGAGAGAAAGGGAGCTCTTCCACCTGCTGCTTTACTCCCCAGAAGGCCGCAATGGCCATGGCTAGCACAGGCCAAAGCCAGGAGCCAGGAGCTTCTTCTGCTACTCCCACAAGGGTAGCAGAGGCTCAAATATTTGGGTCATCTGCTGCTGCTTCCCCAGGCCATTCTCAGGGAGCTGGATTGGAAGTGGAACAACTGGGACATGAAGCAGCTACCATATGGGATGCCCGTGTCAGAGCCATCAGCCTTAACCACTATGCTGTAATACTGGCCAGATCTTAAAGTTTAAATTTGGCACTTGTGTCGCTCCCCCTCTTCGTGGAGGAACGACACTAAACCCTGCCTAAGCTTCCTATCCGAGTCACGGCACCATTATGTCGCTCCCCCTCTTCGTGGAGGAATGACACAGGACCCTGCGCTGTTCTTTTTGTCTGCTCCGCCCTCCCTGGGTTTGCTGCTGGTTCTTCCCGGGTTGGCCACCGTCCCTTACACCTCCGTGGAAGGGCGGTTCCTCCTAGCCACTATCCCCACTTCTGCGGGGGAGCGGCACACCGCCGGCCGGCTCTCTCGGGGGCTGCACAGGTGTTCCTTCAGATAGATGTTCCCCTTAGATGTTCCTGGTGCATGTTGTCTCGCTCCTCCTTTATAGTCCTTTTCCAGCAATCCCAACTCTGCTACCCACACGCCGAGTATGCTGCTCTCCTCCAATCAGGAGCAGCTCCTGCTGCTTATTGGTTGAACTGGAGGCAGCTGTGTAGAAGCTGTTTCTTCCTCTCCCAGCGCCATATTGTGGGAGAGCAGATGCATAGAATAAGTCTTAATTCCAGTAACTTAGTCTAGTCCGAGTTGCTCCCCACAACTTGTGGTTTTTAATTTGTTCTATATGCCAAGTACATTTATGCTGCACTGCTAATATAGCTATTATCATTGATAAACTCAGAAGTATTTGACCAACCCAAAAAAGGAGAAATTCTCACAAGCAGAACCATTCCGGCTGGCACCGCGGCTCACTTGGCTAATCCTCTGCCTGCGGCCCCAGCACCCCGGGTTCCAGTCCGGTTGGGGCTCTGGATTCTGTCCTGATTGCTCCTCTTCCAGGCCAGCTTTCTGCTGTGGCCCAGGAAGGCAGTGGAGGATGGCCCAAGTGCTTGGGCCCTACACCCACATAGGAGACCTGAGGAAGCACCTGGCTCTTGGCTTGGGATCGACGGAGTGCACCAGCCACAGCGTACCACCCGTAGTGGCCATTTGATGGGTGAACCAATGGAAAGGAAGACCTTTCTCTCTGTTTCTCTCTCTCTCACTGTCTAACTCTGCCTGTAAAAAAAGAGCAGAACCATTCCAATACTATCAATGATTCTGAAAACAATTAAATGATGAGAGATCTGTGAACACAGTGCAATGATGTTAGGCCTGCAGTAGAGAGAGTTCAGGGACAGACGGTTGAAACCCAGATTGGGCTAAATCCACATCCTGAACAGATAAGCTGAAGTCAGAACATTCTTTAAGTATACTACTTACTGGAGCATGAGTTTTATTTTGGAAATATTCAGATGTGTAGCTGATTTCCCATTTAAGATCTATCACATTTCAAAGTATTGTATTTACAAATGGAATTAAGTAAAACACTAAAGGATACTTTCCTAGCCAAGAAAGTAGAAGTTGCATCGTTGTCTCAATACATGCTATCGAGTGGTAGGCATTTGGCTCAGCAGTAAAGTGTCTTGGGCATCCTTACCCCATAGCACAGTGCCTGGGAATCAGTCCCACCTCAGCTTCCATCCAGCTTCCTGCTAATGCACACCTTGGGGGGCAGCAGATGTTATCCCCAATGTCTGGATCCCTGCCATCCATGTGGGAGACCATGTTTGGATGCTGGCTCCTGGCACAGGCCGGGCCCAGCCTTGGTCGTGGGTATATGGAGAGTGAGCGAGCAGATGTAACATTTCTCTGTCTCTGTGTCTCTATTCAAAGACATATAATTAAACATATATATTCAAAACTATTGAAATAATTAACACTCTAGATCAACCATAACCCTACTTCACACAGTGTGTGATATGTTTAAGCTCCTTTTCTTATTTTTCTCTGTTGTTTGATTATTTTTTTTTCCTGGAAATGCACTTGAACCTTTGATTTTCTCAGTTGAGTGAATCTCAATTCATTATGCTACCTTTCTTCTGTTAGTTTTCCTTGCAAAGTCGAGTGAAGTGAATCCACGGGCAGCAAAGTTTTGTCTTCAGGCCATGGAAACAACATTCATTGATCAGATTGTTCTCTTTCTACAGTGGATAATGGTCTGAGGAGGGAAGTGGCCCGCCGCTATGTAAGCTTCTCTGAAGATCTCAGAAGAACAATATTTGGAGAAGAACATCGCAGTGCTCCCAACCATTCCCAGAGAGCAGAGAGCTTTGCTGTGTGGGGTGCTCAGACCTTCACCTCTGGCCAACATTACTGGGAGGTGGATGTGTCATCCTCTTCCAACTGGATTTTGGGAGTCTGTTATGATTCCAGCACAAGTGATACCAGCAACATTATTCATTTTGAAGAAGCATTTCTCCTGGCCTCCCTGAAGAGTAACAACCATTACATCCTCTACACCAGTGTTCCACCCTTAACTCACTATGTGAAGAGGCCCCTGAGTATGGTTGGGGTGTTTCTGGATTGTGACCATGGAACAGTGGGTTTCTATGATGTTGACAAAGGTGCCCTCATACATTGTAACGTTCCAACCCAGTTTACTTCTCCTCTGAATCCCTTGTTTTGGCTTGGTCCCCCATGACATGTCAGGTTTGAGGATGATTCTTTGTGAACTCCCATATGGAGGAGCTCGCCACCCTGGGATATTTTTATGTGAGACAGCAGGATTGTTTTGGAGCACGTTGTAACTTCATGAGCACAGTGTAGTCATAATTAGAGCTTGGTTAGAAACCACACAGCATACAACTGCAATGAATATATGAACGTTTTCTATTAAAATTTATTTTAGTAAAGAACTTTGAAACTTTCACAGTTATCTGACCCCAGTACTTTTTCATCATGCTGTAAAGAAATTCAGTGTCTATTAGTGTACACTCCCCGTGGGCATACCTCCTAACTCCAACACCTGAAAAATCCTTTTCTACTTTGACATTTGTGGGGTTGTATATTCTAAGCATCATGTGCTAATAAAATGATGAAATATGTGGCTGTGGCATCTTGTTTTCCCATTTAGCTGAATGCCACCAAGGCACATCATCATGCAAACAGCCTTTTATTCCCATAGTTGACTATGTCTTGGGTAGTGGAGTGAAGTCTCTTCTCTCACTTTACTAAAGAAAATGAAGTTTGCAAAGGTTTTTCCTCAAATCTGGCCTTTTGGGGTAGATGCAAATGCCTGACAACCAATCACTTCATCAAGTCCTGGTCATTCATTACATTTCAGCTCAGTTTTTTTTCAGGAAGCCCTTCACGACTGCAGAGATCACACACTCTAAGCATAACATCCAACATCACCAATAACATCCAACATAAATTCAACCAACTGGTAGTTAATGATAACTGCTCAGTACAAATTCCCAATTTTCCAAATGGAAAATCTTTCCTGGTGCTGTATTGCTATTACCCAGAGCACTGTTTTGGACATATCAGGCAAAACAAATGTAGTCAATGAGTGGACTAAAGAACAAATAAGAGGTTAGTATTGGGGCCGGCGCCGTGGCTCACTTGGTTAATCCTCCGCCACCAGCGCTGGTTCTGTCCCTGTTGCTCCTCGCTCCTCTTCCAGTCCAGCTCTCTGCTGTGGCCCAGGAGGGCAGTGGAGGATGACCCAAGTGCTTGGGCCCTGCACCCGCATGGGAGACCAGGAGGAAGCACCTGGCTCCTGGCTTCAGATCAGTGCATCGTCAACCCTAGCGACCACTGGGGGAATGAACCAATGGAAGGAAATGCTTTGTCTCTGTCTCTCTCTCTCACTGTCTACAACTCTACCTGCCCCCTCACCCCCCCCCAAAAAAAAAAGAGAGAGAGAGAGAGTTAGTATTAGCAAAGTTATTCTAACATCAAGAACATTCATGTTTGGCTCAGTGGTTTCAGATCCACTTGGAATGGCCACATCTCTTTCTGGAGCACTTGGGGACATGTCCTGCTCCTCTGCATATTCTAGCTTCAGGGTAACAACGGGCACTGTGGGCAACCACAGGTGATGGCTCAAGTACTTGGTTTCTCCCACCCTCATGCAAGACCCAGAAATACATTTCTGGATCCTAGCTTTGTCCTTGCCCAATCCTAGCTATTTTGGGTAGTGAATTGGCAGGTGGAAACTCTGTAGGCTTAATATTATGTAATCTACTAACTCAAGTCACTACTAATTCAACTAACTGTGATGGTCAATTCTGTCTCAAATGTCCAAAATCAACACTATTTCTGGGTGAGTCTCTCAAAGTGTTAGAAGATGAAACTAGTTTTATCTTTCCCCAACAGCACAAACTCTTTGTTTTAGAAATAAAAACACCGTGAGAAGTGTGTGCGTGTGTGTGGGTGTGGGGGGGCAGTTTGTTGAAAATACAAAGCAGCAATCATACCAAAAGTGAGTTTCTGCTTTATACTCCCAGCCAGAACACAAGACGACAGGATTTCCTCATCAATGCCAAGCTCAGAATAAATAAATACTCACACACAAACAAAAAAGAACCACCATGGAGACAGCATCACATTACAAACTCTTTCTCTTGATAATTTCTGGTTTCCAGCTGACCAGATAGGTTGTTCTTCTTCTGTTTTAAAAGAGATTCATTTTATTATTTATTTGAAAGTCAGAGTTACACAGAGTGGAGAGGCAGAGAGAAGGAGATTTCCATCAACTGGTTCACTTCCTAATTGGCCGCCAAGGTCAGAGCTCCCAAGCTAGGAGGCAGGAACTTCTTCCGGATCCCCCACACAGGGCACAGGGGTCCAAGCACTTGGGCAATCTTCACTGTTTTCCCAAGCCATAGCAGAGAGTTGCATCAGAAGTGGAGTAGTCGGGACTCGAACTAGCGCTCATATAGGATGCTGGCACTGTAGGTGGCAGTTTTACCTGCTTCCCCCAGCGCCAGCCCCTTGATGAATTTCTTCTCTCACTGTATCATCCTTTCTGTGCACGTGAATGGTTTTATCAGCTGAAGCTGTTAGTAATTAACTTTCAGATTGATCAAAAGCACAAACGAATATTCCAGATTCACTGTCCAATGACCCAGGCTGCACCCCTGCGTGGACTCTGAAAATTGGAGCCAGTTCTCCAGTCCCAAAGGTGCATAGTGCCCTTGTCAGCTCCACATACAAGTACTCCATCAGAATTTGCAGTCAATGTGTTAATAATAGCTTTATGTCCAGACACAATTTGAATGAAACATCCATCAGGGAATTTCCACTGTTTGATGTTCTGTGGCGAACCAGAGCAAATGTATAATGTCTGGGATGTAACACTCCAGCTGTCACTGATCCTTTATGATTTGTTAATGGCACTCTCATCTTCCCAGCCACCGGATCCCATAATCGTATTGTAGTGTCATGGCTTCCTGTAATAATTTGTGGTTCTGCAGCTTAACACTTCACTGTAGCAGCTGCATTTGTATGTCCAGAAAATGTGTGTACACTGGTGCTTGTTCTCACATCCCAAATCTGTGCAGTTGAATCTCGACTACAGATTACCAGCACATCGATTGTTGTGTACAAATCCAAGCCCTACACTGTGCTCAGATGTCCATGATAATGCCTTAGAACCTTAAAACTTTATTTTACACTGAGGGCTGAGAGTGCCAGGCTTTTGCACAAGCTGACACTGGCAGGACGTTAGAGGGCAGGAGGATGGCAGAAGTCTCTGTGCCTCTCCTCTGCCTTAGAGGAACCACCTCTTCCCCGCTGCCACCCTCCTTGCAGAACTCTGGTCCTGTTGTAGTTTATATCACAAACCTCCTTCACCCATAGTTAGGGTGGTCACGGCTCTTTCAGATGTTACTTTCTGGGTTGTTTCACTGTCTCATGTTTGGTTTTTCAAGTCTTCCTTCACTCCCATATCAAATACCTGGCAGGAAATGCCCCTATGGGAGCTCTCTCTCTCTCTCAGTCTATAGAAAGAAAGAAAGAAAGAAAGAAAGAAAGAAAGAAAGAAAGAAAGAAAGAAAGAAAGAAACAGGGTTAGCTACAATTTGAAGATTTTAAAAATTCATGGGTACTACATTCTACCACTTGTCTTCACCAATCATCATCCAATTCTATGGACACTTTCTTCATCTTTTCTACAATTTTAGTTGTCTGGGAAGAATTCAAACAGGAAAACCAAGCTTTTTCCTAAGGACATTTGTCAATAATGGCGACAATAAGACAAATAAAATAATTTTGGAGGTATACCTATAATAATCATAGGACTTAGTAACAGACTTTTTTTTTTTTTTTAACAGAGACAGCGAGAGAGAGAGAGAGAAAGGTCTTCCTTCTGTTGGTTTACCAACACCCCCACCAAATGACTGCCACAGCCGTACACTGTGCCAATCTGAAGCCAGGAGCCAGGTGCTTCCTCCTGGCCTAACATGCTTTGGCAGGTCCCAAGCACCTGGGCCATCCTCCACTGCCTGCCCGGGCCACAGCAGAAACCTGAACTGAAAGAGGAGCAACCAGGACAGATTCCGGCTCCCCAACTGGGAGTAGATCCTGGAGTGCTGATGCAGCAGGCGGAGGATTAGCCTAGCAAGCCGCAGCACCAGCCTGACTTCTTAAACCATTAATACAATCTTGATGTGAATGGAAGGGGAGAGAGAGCGGGAGAGGGGAGGGTTGCAGGTGGGAGGGAAGTTATGGGGGGGAAAAGCCATTGTAATCCATAAGCTGTACTTTGGAAATTTATATTCATTAAATAAAAGTTTAAAAAATGTTAAATACCAAATAGCAATAAGAGTCACATATCTAATTTTAAATTTTCTAGTGAACACAAAAAAATAAACAAATAAAATTAACATTAATGATATTATTAAATTTCTTACACACTAAACATTTTAAATAGCTATTTTTATAAATATTACTAATGTATTTTACATATTTATATGCTAATTTTGTGTGCAATGCACATTTTACACCTCAACCATCCCTGGCAATACACATTCTCTTTTAGTCACTTGTTGATTCAAGTTCTTTTGCTCTTCTTCTCTGTTTCTCTGCACTCTTTGGAAACATGCCTGCAAATCAGTGAAGAATCGGCATACAGTGTAAAGTATGGTGCAGATTACAGAGTGGCACACTCTACCCAGGGATAGGGAATTTTCTTTCTGGCTGTTTATAACATCATTTGTGGCATCTTCTCTGCATTTATAAAAATACATCTGCATATATTAAATGTCATCGGAGGCTCTGACTAATAGAACCGAGAACAAGATAATTCTTGTGAAAGCTGTTGGTGTTGTTTATTGGTGTTCAGTAATGAGTTGCATTGTCTCATTTAGGCGAGGAAGAGGTCCTGGGACATAGTGTTTGCTTACAAACAGTGGGGTGACGTGCAGGGGAAATGTACACTGTGCTGTAGAGATGAGGGACACCAGTTCGAATATGTACCTTTGATTTCTAAAACAACCTGAATCACGGTGGAAAAATGTTTCATTCTCTTCTAGTTTTGTATCTCTCCTATATAACAGAGGAACATTTCTCAAACCCTGCACTAAAAGTTTTGTTCTTTGGGGGCTGGGAGATAGAATTAGGGTGGGGCATGTGTGAGTTCTCTGGGCTTCCTGGCTTATTGTGTGACTCCTCACCTGTATGTGATCTGCCAATCATCACTCCTCAGGCACCAGACAAATGAGCCACTCTAATTCTCCTAATCCTTTCATCTATAGGTTCATGGAACTGAAATTACAGAATATACGGCATTTTCTATTTTTCTTTCACATAACTGTGTTTCCTAGGTTCATCGTTATTATCAGCAATAATATTAACATTCATTGAATTTTAAACAAATTATAGCTGACAAAAGACAATTCATAGAATGTTCCTGTTATTGAAACAATATAACTAAGTAGCCTTTTCTTTGTGAACCTATTTTTTGAGAGTTTATTACTTGAGAGTTGGAATTACAGACAGAAGGAGAGCCAGAGAAAAGGGTCTTAGATCTGCTGCTTCACTCCTGAAATGGCTGCAATGACCAGAGCTGAGTCCATTATGAAGCCAGGAATTTCTTCCAGCTCTCCCAGCTGGGTGCAGAGGTCCAAGCAGTTGGGTCATCTTCTACTTCTTTCCCGGGACAATGCAGAAATCCACATCCAAGGAGGAGCAGCTGTGCCACGAAGTGGCAAACATATGGCAGCACTGCAAGAGGAAGCTTAGCCTACATTGCCACAGCACTGGCTGGGCCTGTCTTCTTTTGAAACTTCTATGAGATATACATGCCTTACTACAACTGTCTTGAAACAGTGGTTAATTCTCTTTTCCGGATAATCAAAACACTTAAAGAAATAAAACAGGAAATGGTAAAATTAACCAGCAGGTTTTCAAATTTCAAATATTAATTCTGAGAATCATGTCTCCAGGTATACTTCAATTGGTATTTATTGATATGGCCAGTCCTATATATAACTTCAACATATTAAAGTTTTAATTTGAAAGTTATCACTAAAGTTATAACTTCAACACAATTATATTCTGCATCATGTATCAATTTGTGAATGTAAAAATGTACTTCAACATTCTATTAATTTAGGCTTTTATGCATAATATCCCCTTGATGAGTGCATTCAGAAAATATCTATCAGAATTTCAAAAATTATCCCAGCAGGTTTTACTGCTATTAATTCTAAGAATTATATTTCCAGATATTCTTCCTTTGATACTTATTGATATGTCTAACCCTATACATTACTGACTTGTATTGATTTGTGAGTGTAAAAATGTAACTCACCCATCTATTAATTTAGGCTTTTATACACACTATCTCGATGGGTTTATTCAGAGAATATCTATCTGGATTTCTAAAATTAACAAATATTGCCGGTTTCATTTCGGCTGCTCCCCTCCCCGTCCAGCTCTCTGCTATGGCCTGGGCAAGCAGTAGAAGATGGCAGAGTGAAGGAGAGAGGGAGAGAAAGAGATCTTCCACTAGCTGTTTCACTCTCCAAACTGCCAGACAGTTTGGGCTGGGTCAGGCTGACCCAGAAGTTTCATCAGGGAATCCCATTTGGATGCAGGTGTCCAAATGTTTGGACCATCTTCAACAGCTTTCTCAGTTGCATTAGCAGGAATCTGAAGTGGAGCAGCAAGGATTGAACAGGCACTTCCATATGTGATCAACCCCCAGTTTAAGTTGTGATGATCTCTGTCATTCCAAGCACATTCCTTTTAAAAAAAAATTTTTTTTAACTTATTTGAGAAGAAGAGAAAGAGAGAGACAGAAAGAAAGGCCTTCCCTAGTTATACAAACTCTCGATGCGTGTATTCAGAGAATATCTATCTGGAATTCAAAAATTTACAAATATCACCTCTCAAATAATTATTCATTTCAATCAAGAGAACTTTTGTGTAATTTGAGATTGATCTGATTGCTTGTAACTAAATCAGCTGGAAAGCAGTTCACCCAAAGAATGATGGGAAATAGTGCCCCTCCCCCTAGTCCTCTCTGCTACAGTAACCCCATCAGGGCGGGGCTTGCTCCTCTTGTATAAAGGTCTCACCCAGTCAAGGTTTATTCAGTTCTGAGGCTTGGTGTTGACTGGGCTGTGGAGACCTTCTGATCCTCCAGAGCCCAGGGAACTCAGAACCACCTACCTGACCCAGGATCCAATCCAAGAAGTTGCAAAGGACCAATTCCAATCGCCAGGTGAGTACTGTGTCCAAAGAAATGAATTGAAGTTTTTTACCTTAAAACTTGAAAATAGAGGAATTTTCTTCTTAGTATTGAACCAACAGCAGTCTTACATCACTCCAGGCCTAGGGTAATGTATTTGTTATTTCCTTTTTTTAAGGATTTATTTATTAATATGAAAGTGAGAGTTAAATACAGAGAGAAGGAGAGAGAGAGAGAGAGAAAGAGAGAGAGAGAGAGGTCTTCCATGTGCTGGTTCACTCCCCAGTTGGTCACAATGGCTGGAGCTGCACTGATCAGAAGCCAGGAGCTACGAGATTCTTCTGGGTCTCCCACACAGTTGCGGGGGCCCAAGGACTTTGGCCATTTTCACCTGCTTTCCCAGGTCATAGCAGAGAACTGGATCAGAAGTGGAGCAGCTGGGACTTGATCCAATGCCCATATGGTCTGCCAGCACCGCAGGATGCAGCTTTGACCCGCTATGTCGCAGCACCGACCACTTTGTCTGGAAATTCTAACAGGTATTCATGTCTTCTTTGGCTCTTCATGGTCTATAATGGCTGCATCTAGTGGTGTCTGCGATCCAGTTGGTGGCTTTTTTTTCGAAGATGCCGACCTCCTTAATTATCATTTGCTCTATGGAGTCAGCTTCCCTTAGTCTTCTGATACTTTAGGGAAGAGTTAGGTCTGAATCTACCCTCTTTGGTAACTGAAAAGAAAATATTGGCATAAACTGGCTCAAGCACATTTATCACACTAACTGATGGTTCCCATCTCCAAATAAACTCCTGGAATCCATGTATTGATGAATCCAAGTAAAAATAATATTCTGTTTTTATACTAGCAGTTTTAAGATTTTGATTAAGTCGTGCAGAGTAGCTCTAGTATAAAAATTCAAAGCTTTTGTTTTTTTTACCTGGAAATCAAATCATCATAAGTGCAAATTGTCCAATTTTACAGAATACAGGACCAGAGTTTTGATTCTCAACAATTGAGTGCTTTCATAGGATAGCATTAAATGGTGTTTCCTTAAGTATCTCTGGACTGGCAAGATTTAAAGAAATGCCCAAACAGAGGGTAACGGCATCTTCCCTTGCTTCAGGAATGGTACTAGCTCCAATTGATCAAGATATTAGCAAGGGGCCTGCACTGTGGCATACTAGGCTAAGCCTCCACCTACTGCTCCAGCATCTCATACAGACACTAGTTCATGTCACTGCTGCCCCACTTCTGATCCAAGTCATTGCTAATGTGCATGGAAAAGCAGCAGTGAATGATCCAAGTGCTTGGACACTTGCACCCACATGGGAGACACAGAAGAAGCTCCTGGCTGATGGCTACAGGAGAGCACTGCTCCTGCCATTGTGGCCATTTGGGGAGTGAACCAGCAGATGGACGATCTTTCTCTCTGTCTATCCCTCTCTCTGTAATGCTTTCTGTCCAATAAATTTTGAAAAATCTCTAAAAAATGTTACTAGGCATTGTGTGGTGTGTGTGTGTGTGTGTATTCATTTGCTGATGAAGAACTTCAGAACTGACTGGGAATGATACTGCTGGTGTCCCAGGATGGAGAGAGCAGAGCCATGACCAGAAGAGCTACCACCCTGCTGGTGACTGACACAGTGCTCTACAGGGTAACCACTGAGAGAGAACCCTGGTGACCAGTAACCAGGTTGTCATAGCAGCTACCTCTACAAAGGTACCAGCTGCCTCTGCAGATATGACATCAAACCCAATGAAGAAACATTCCTTCACAGCATCTACCAGCATCTATTGGGACAGAGTCTCTGGCTTTACTTGCTCAGCTTTTCAGAGAAGTAACGGAGAACAGAGAGAATCTGGACAAAAAGGAACCTGAGATATCGTGAGATTACAAAAGACTGTAAAGTGAATCAGGGAACATGCAAAATATTTCAAATTATACTTTAGAAAGGAAGAATGAAAAGAGGAGAGAGAGCTCTTCCATCTGCTGGTTTACTACCCATATACCTGGCATGGCTCGGGCTGGGTCGGGCTAAAGCTCATTCTGGGCCTCACACATGGGTGGTAGGGATCCTAGTACTTGGGCAATCACCTGCCAGCACTCATGGTGTGCATTTTCTGATCCTCGGTCATACCTTCAGTCAAGGGTATCTGAACTCGACACAGACTGTGGCCACATTCAGTCACTACAGGGATTGTCCTTCCTTTATAAATTATGCCTCCTTCCTTTTTGTGTTTTTTACTTTGATCTCAGGATGCTTAGACACTTCAGCTTCTTGAGTGTGTGGTCTGCTGCTTGTCTTATTGAGTTCCCTTTAAATAAGCTCCGGTGAGATTCGGTAAAAAGCTGGTGAGGCTGGTGTGGTGGAGATTGTGAAAAGCACAAATGCAGCATGTCAAAGGCAAGCCTAGATTTCATTTCAGACGTGGCAGTTTTCCAGTTACACTGCAGAGCCCATGAAATGTATGAAGGATGTACCCTGCGTGAGTTGTGGTTTTCCCACTAATTTTAGTGAAGGAGAATAATGTTCCTGCCCTTTCTCCTCTGACCTGCTGAATGACGATAGGATGCCCACAAATACATTCTTGGAGTCTTGTGGGAGAAAAACTTTGAGACATGTCAAGGATGGTACACAACAAGGACTTTAAGAGTGGTCCACAGCACTGATTTAGACTACGCTTTCTGTTCCAAAAAAGAACATCCTGGAATGCATAGAGAATAATCTCCCATCCACCGGACTCCACGGAAACAGAGAACAACCCAGTCACATCTGCCCTGGGGAAATTAGATTTGAGAGGATTTGCAGGGGAAGCTCTCCTACTGAGATAATTACAGATCTCTTCTCACTTCAGGAAGTTCTACAACTTGACAGAACTGTCCTGGGAACTATGGAACACATCAGACAGAAAAGCCACAAGAAACATCCAGACTTCCCAAAGAAGCCCCTGACTGCTTACATCTGCTATTTCAAGGAGATGCGGCCCCACTACTCCCAAAAGTACCCCAAACTCAGCAACCAAGAGCTCACCAAAATCCTATCTGGGAAATACAAGCAGCTCCCAGAGCACATGAAGCAGAAATACTTCCAGGATTTCCAGAGGGAGAAGCAGGAATATGAGGAAAAACTGGCTCGGTTCAGGGAAGATCACCCTGATCTGGTCCAGGACTCCAAGAAATCGGATTTCTTCAAGAAGGGCCAAGCCCAGGCCTCCAGGAAGTCTCCGGGAAATGGGAAACATGTGAGGTCTCCTCCAGAGAGGTATGGCTTGTCCAGGAAGCTGGTCTTCCTTGGAGAGCCCAAGAAGCCCCCTATGAACGCATACCACAAATTCCACCAAGATTTGTGGGGCAGTCCAGAGCTGCGAAGCCTGCACCCGAGGGAGCGCATGGTGGAGGTCAGCAGGCGCTGGCAGCGTGTTCCACAAAGCCAGAGGGAGCACTTTACCAGACAGGCGGAGGAGCTGCAGAGACAGTACAAGGTGAACCTGGACCTCTGGCTGCAGAGTCTGTCACCTGAGGAATATGCTGTCTACAAAGAAGCCAACTATGGCAAGGGGAGGAATATGCTCATGACCGGAGGCCCAAACCCCAACTTCAGACAGGGGTATCTGCAGCCCACATCAATAAGGAGTTCCCAAGAAGCACCTATAGAGAAGCAGATGATGCAGGCTCTCGGGAAAGATCACTCAGAGCATATTGAGGTCGATTCTCCTCCCTCACAGCGAGCAGACGTGGATGTGGAGGAAGATGGAGAAGAGGATGAAGGCAGTAACTCTTCAGACTCTGTCAGTGAGGATGAAGATGAGGCTGCAGGGAAGATGGGGATGAGCGAGGATGCTGTGTGTAGCTCATCTTCCTCAGACTCTGACTGAGCTCTGCTCACAGTCTAGAAGCCTGGACAGTGACAGTGATCTCCACAAAAAGTGTTCATGACCAAATGTCACCGAGAGGACTCCCTTGTCCCTGCTCTTTGTATTTTCTTGCTTTTTTCCTTTCCTTCTTCCCACCTTCTATCTCAATAAACATAGACCACGCTAGTATGAGGGGAAGGTGGTGCTGTATCTCTGTATCAAGTCGGTAAATCTGGAGGGATGGCTTTTCTGAGGAATGCATGTAAATGCTAGCTGGTACCGCCCATCATCATCCCCAATTCCATCCCTGGGAAATTCCAAGTAATTGAAGCTCTTGGTAAACAAGGAACTGCTTGGGCTGTGGGGCACACGGTGGTAGATGTGTTGGTCATCTTATCTTCTGTTGGGGACATGGTTGAGTGGATGACCACTGACTTGCCTGGGGAGCTGCTCCTCAACTCCTGCATTGAATCCAGGGTCCAGAGTGTTTGATGGGCAGCAGGAGAGGTGACCTAGGAAAGTTGTCAGATTCTACATAGTGTTCCCTCTTGCTGATGTAAGGATTGATGTTGCCAGGAGAGCAGTGGGCATCATCACGCTTCCTTTGATGTGTGTCTTTACTTCTTAGCTCTCCCTGGGTCTCTTTTTACTAATTTCAAAGAGTAAAAGTTTTAAAACAAAAAACAAATATTTCTATTTCAATTAAATGAGCTCCTCCATAGAATCAGTACGTTATTAGTTTGGGTTCTGCTGTTCTGTGTGGAGCCCTCATTTACCCTGAGCAGAAGCTCCTAATCCTTCCTTCTCTCAGTACCAGTGAGTCTCCCGCTTAGCATTTGACATAGAGAGATTCGTGCACATTTGGATATCCTGAAAAGGTACAAACTTCTACTCTTGCCAGTTCAACTGGATGATACTGCTTTAAACTCTTTGGTTAATGCATTTTTGGAAACCTATTTAAGTCCCTCCCATCTCATTCTACTTTGCTTTTGACTATTTCTACATTTTGTTAAAAGAATATTTGTGTCACAGTAGTAGTGTAGGCTTCACAGATGAAAGCCATTTTTGAATGTTTATTTTATTCCTGGAAATCTTAGTAAAATGTTATTTATCTTTGTCTAGGTCAAAATTTGTTTCAGAATACAATTGGAATATTTGCAACTTTTATAGCTTGCATTTAAATATGTTCTTTGGGAATTTTGCAAGCAGTGCTAAATACTAGAAATGATTTGTTCTTGCTTATCACTTTGAAGTTAAGGTCTACATTATTTTCCACCATGAAATTTATTTGAAACAAATAATAAAATACCAGCAATATTTCTATCTATAAGCATGAGCTGTTTTTTAAAATATTTATTTATTTGACAGCAAAATAAAGAGGGGCCTGAAAGAGAGAGAGGGGCTCACGCCCCAGAAGACTACAGTGGCTGAGGGCATTCCTTTCTCCTGTCTTTTGCTCTCTTCAGGAAGTCAATGGATTGGATGAGATCCATAGGTTTTGGGGAGGAGAATTCTAAATGAATACAGTCATTCAAATGCTCATCTCAACTTATACCACCTTCACAGACACAACCAGAAATAGCAGGACCTTGTTTATCTACATCAGAGGGGAGAGCAGACAGGGCCATTAAAAGAGGCAGAATGAATTGTGGGTTGCCAGAACACAGACTTGTGTACCCTCCAAAATAATGAATTCTAAAGTACAATGGCCACAGGCTGGGGTGGGTGCAGTGTGTGGTGAAGCTAGGACAGACATGCATTCAGCAGGTGAGGACAGTGTCCCTGGGAACAGCTGCTCCAAGGGCAGGGCCATGGAATGAGAGCTCCTGGGACAAGCTGCATGGAGAGGAATGCTGTGTCTTGCATTCAGTTTCAACCAGTGGTTCCCAGAGACACATTCAGTTGGTCCCTAACATAGCCTTGTTATTACTTTGGAATTTTGATACCAGTCACCTATTCACTTAGATGTAAACCTTTCATACTTCTGGAATACTCACTGTTGGGGAAACATTTGCATTCTGGGGTCCAGCATTTGACAACACTGCTTTATCACAGGGAATTTCCCTCACTTTCAGCAACTGGTGACACTCTTACAAAGGGAATTCAGAGAGAGAAAGGAGGAAAGCAATAAATCAGCAGGAGGAAAATAATTCAGTTTCTTCTCACGACTCTGCCTAGACTGCAGGACATTTTCAGAGGCAGGGATTCTCCTACAATAAAACTTGCCTAATTGCTCTTCTTGTCCCTGAACATGCGGATAGCGGGCATTCACTTTGGTATAAATACAAAGTTAATTCATTTACTAATTTGTTTGCAAGATGGGGGCAGGGACATGAGACACACATAGTTCCAATTCGCCCTCACATGCCTGTTTTAGTTTAAGATTTATTTATTTCTTGGAAAGGCAAAGTTAGAGAGAGAGAAGCAGAGACAAAGAGAGATCTCCCACCTGCCTATTAACTCCCCTAATGACTTCAATGGCCATAGCTGTGCCAAGCTGAAGCCAGGAGTCAGAAGTTTCTTTCTGGGTCTCCCACATAGGTGCAGCGGCCCAAGGACTTGAACCATCCTTGGCTGCTTTCCCAGGGTCGTTAACGGGGGCTGCATTAGAAGTGGAGCAACCTGGACTCAAACAGGTGCCCTCTATGGTGGTTATACTGGCTCCTCACAACTCGAGAACCACACACATTTCTTCAGGAATGCAGACACTGTGGACAGCCAGAATGAGGAAAAAACTCCAAATCCACACAATAGCTGCTATCTCTTCTTTCCATTTTCTCCATCTGTTGTTTTCCATAGAAGAGCTTCAGAGCAGCGGCAGAATCTGTCCCCACCTTCCCACAGGCAATGAGGCTCAGCCCAGAGACAAGAAGTAGACCATGGGGCCACACTGTGGCTTAGTGCCCTAAGACTCTGCTTGTGGTGCTGGCATCCCACATAGGCACCGGTACTTGTCCTGGATGCTCCTCTTCTGATCCAGCTCTCTGTTATGGCCTGGGAAAGCAGTAGAAGTTGGCCCAAATGCTTAGGCCCCTGTACCTGTAGGAGATCTGGAAGAATCTCCTGATGCCTGGCTTCTGGCCAGTCCAGCTCTGGCTGTTGCAGCCATTTAGGGAGTGAACCAGGGGATGGAAAACCTTTCTAGCTCTCCCTCTCTGTGCCTCTACCTCTCTAATAAATAAATAAAATCATAAAAAAAGTGAACCAAACCTGGAGGAAATTAATGGCAAGGATTCCACAGACCTTCTCTGCTGTCCTGATGCTTCCTTTCCTGACTGGGGCGGAGTCTAAAGTCTCATGGCTCTGCCTCCCACTGGTCTGAGCCACAGGATTTCCATTCCCCTCCCCAGCCTGGGAGGAGTGTCCAGAGGGAAGAGCTATGCAGCAGGGAAGTCCCAACTGAGTGCTTGCCAGGAGCAGGTTTCCAATTGGCCCAGGGGAGGTCCCAGCACCAGTGCACTTGACCAGTGTGTTCTGGGACAGCTCTGGAGGCTTGACGTGGAGTGTGCTGGGCAGGAGAAATCTCCATTCTGGGATGAGAGCCAAGGCTGTTCTGGCCAAGTTCTTACACCACTATATAAACATACACCAATGAATAAAGCCAACCATTGTAGACATGACAAAATATAAATATAACCTTGTCAAAAGGATTTATAAGTTTCCTAAGACACGGATTAAAATCCTTGATGGCTGACATCCTCTTTTCTACCTGTTTCTAAGAGAGAGAAAAAGAAAGACACAATCCAAAAACATTACACAGAAAGCATTGGGGACCCCATTAGTTATGAAACCAATAACTCTCAATGATGCTGTAGCACAAGGCACAGCTGTTCTTGTCATTTTGAATAAATTAAATGTATCCAATACAAAGTACTAAATCCATCTATGAAGAAAACACTGAATCAATAGAGACAGAGCATAAAAGATTCTGATCCTGGGTTCTGGCTTAACCCTGAAGTCCATGCCACCAGGGGTGGAGCCAAGGTCTGAGGGCTCCCACAGACCCTGGGACCTGGTAGCTATACAGACTCCAGCCAGGGACTCCTGCAGCTCCAGGTGCTGGTTAGAGACTGTGGGGAGCAACTCGGACTAGACTGTTACTGGAATTAAGACTTATTCTATGCATCTTCTCTCCCACAATATGGCGCTGAGAAGGGAGTAACAACTTCTACGCAGTGCCTCTCGCCAACTTGAGTGATGATCTGCAGGAGCTGATCCTGCTCCTGATTGGAGGAGAGCAGCGTACTCGGCGTGTGGGTAGCAGAGTTGGGATTGGTGGAAGAGGACTATAAAGGAGGAGAGAGACAACATGCACCAGGAACATCTATCTGAAGGAACACCTGAGCAGCCCCCAAGAGAGCCGGCCGGCGGTGTGCCGCTCCCCTACGGAAGTGGGGAAAGTGGCAGGGGGAACCGCCCTTCCACAGAGGTGGAAGGGTTGGTAGCCAACCCAGGAAGAACCAGCAGCAAACCTGGGGAGGGCCGAGCAGACAAAAGAACAGCGCAGGGTCCTGTGTCGTTCCTCCACAAAGACGGGGAGCGACATAATGGTGCCGTGACTTGGATATGAAGCCTAGGCAGGGTTTAGTGTTGTTCCTCCATGAAGAGCGGGAGCGACAGAGACCAAAGAGATATGTAAATGAGACTCCTAGGCTGCTCCAGGCTCTGAGATAAGACTGGCAGCAGCTCCCCTTCTGGGTTTAGGGATCTGGAGATGAAGAAGCCTCCTTCAAAGAAAGCTGCTATCCCCCGTGAAAAAACCCTGTGTTTTCAAACTCAGCGGCAGCGGTGGTTCCAAGCTTCCAGGGAAATGCCAAGGCAAGTTTGCTGGCAACAAATAGGACACCAGGCTCCCAGGGGCCTTGGAGATAGCCATGGCATGCGAGCCTCCCAATGTGCCTGATCTGAGATAGTGAAACATCATGGCTTCTCCTAGGTGCACCCTGTGCCAGCAGCACAAAAAGTTAGAAAGGAGAACTTAGAAAATGGTCAAGGACCTGGTGGTTCAGTGAGCTGCACTCAAGCCCCCATAACGTCCTTTGTCCAAAGTCATCTGGTGGTTCCAATGGGGCCTGGGTGTCCCCTCAGGGGATGGCTGGGACCAACGTCAGAGTGGATGCAGGATCTGTCCCATCTTCCAGAGCGCAGCAAGGCTCAGCAGGCAGACAAGACCACACCTGAGGACGCTGATGGGGAGGTTCTGGATTCCTTTGGGGCTGTGATCCTGGTGCTCTCTTACCCAGCTCCAGTGCAGACTGAGCCTTAATGGCTCTGCTGGCTCCTGTCCTTTGTGCCCCAGCCATTGCTCAAGGAGCTAGGAGGCCTCCCTTCCCCTGTGCTGCCTGGGAGGAGTGCACAGTGGAAGGAGTCTTTGTAGCCTGGGTGCCCCACAGGCAGTCTCTCCAGAAGCAGGCTGCCAAACTGCCCTGGTACACTCTGGGAAGCAGTCCACGTGGCCAGTGTGTTCCTGGATCTCCAGGTATGCAGACCCGGGGTAGCAGGGTCTTGCATCCAGTGACTGGGGTGCTACAGGGCAAGAGCCCGGAAATGCACACCAGCTTCAGCCTCTCGGCTATAATCAAGTAAGGAAAACTAAATTAATGATCAACTGGGAAGTTGCTATTAACAATAGGGGCTGTATGTGCACGCCTCATGAGACAAGAAAGTCCCATAAATAAAATAACAGTAAGATAATACCGTGTAGAAAGCTAATATCATTCTGCAAAATGTGGAAAAAATGAAATGCCTTTAATCTGGAAGGGGTGTATATTGAAATAACAACCATTTTGGCAAGCTCTAAAAATTCACTATGGTTGGGAGATGTGAGGCCGCTGGTTAATCCGTGGCTTTCAACACCAGCATCCAATATCCTGAAGTAACAGCATTCCCTGATTTGGAACCTGTTATTGACTGTTGATGTGTGAGGACACAGGTTAGCTACCTATCCAGGTTTAACTTGTTGCTTGCTCTGATGGCAACCCAGCACAGTGCTGGGTGGGGACCTGTCTGCACCAATTATCACCCGACTTCCTGCTATATACACTTGGGAGGGCAGCAAAAGAACTCCCAAGTACTTGGCTGCAGGCCTTGCCTTTGCAACACAGTTAAATCCGGCATCGTGTATCAATTTGTGAATATAAAAATATACTTCAGCTTTCTATTAATTTAGGCTTTTATACATAATATCCTTTTTATGGGTGTATTCAGAGAATATCTATCTGGATTTCAAAAATTAACAAATATCACCTCTCAAATAGTTATTCATTTCAATCAAGAGAACGTTTGTGTAATTTGAGATTGATCCAATTGCTGTTAACTAAATCACCTGGAAAGGAGTTCACCCAAGTAATGATGGGAAATAGTGCCCCTCCCCCTAGTCCTCTCTGCTACAGTAACCCCATCAGGGCCGGGCTTGCTCCTCTTGTATAAAGGCCTCGCCCAGTCAAGGTTTATTCAGTTCTGAGGCTTGGTGTTGACTGGGCTGTGGAGACCTTCTGATCCTCCAGAGCCCAGGGAAGTCAGAACCACCTACCTGACCCAGGATCCAATCCAAGAAGTTGCAAAGGACCAATTCCTTTTGCCAGGTGACTACTGGGTCCGAAGAACCGAATTCATGTTTTTTACCTTAAAACTTGAAAATTAGAGGAATTTTCATCTTAGAATTTAACTATCCGCAGTCTTAGATCACTCCCAGGCCCAGGGAAATGTACCTAAGAAATAGGTACAAAGTTTCATCTCTATCATACTTTTGCACTTTAAATTCATAGAATTTATTCTGTTATTTTTCTGATGCCATATGCAGAAAACTGCTGAATTTCTGGTGAGGAAGCCCTTGGGAAATCTTGCCGTGGAATGTGAAAGTTGATCTCTCTACAAAAATTTTAGATTTTTGCTTGTGTTGTTAGAATTGACAGACCGAAAAACGTCACCAATAGACACGTCTCTTATGCAAACAGCAAGGGGAAGCTTTATTGATTATCCAGCATGCTGGGGCTGTCTGTTCATACAAGAGCAGAGCAGCCCCGAATAACCAAAGGTTAGGGTTTATAAAGGCAAAAACCGCAAAACCGGGAAGGGGGGAATACATGGATGCTATGCACAGTTGCTATACATAGTTGCTAAGGTCAAAAGAGAGTACATAAAATCAAAAGAGAGTATATGGTTACTGGGGTCAACATAACCTAAAACCTAAGTGAAATTAATATTCATCATAATCTTGACAATACCAGTTACAATGTTACAATTAGCAATTAGGACTTGACATTAATGTAAAACACAGACAAATCACATCTTCATTATTAGCCCAGGTAACCCAGGTGCAACCTTTCATCTTTTAAGCTTGAGCAATCATGCTAGGGGGTATTTGTTCTCGGCCAAGGATGATGTAGTGCACTGCTATTGTCCGACTATTTGAATCATAGTTTCAGACCAGAGTCTCATGGTTGGGAGGTGCTTTCTCAGAATGGTGTCTCAAGTGCTCCAAAATGGAGTCCCTACTGTCAAGGTGCTACTTCACTCTGTCTTATTTTCACAGCTGTACCAGGAAGGTTTAAACCTGTAAGCTTAAGCTTAACTTTTTACACCTACACACATATACAATTTTAACTCTTCAGTGTGTTTATCATGGAATAGCATTTTGGAATATATTTTTAATATTTTGTAGAAATTACATTTATGTTATAAAATTTTAATATACACATTTAAAAGCATACGGTGTTGGGGATGGTGCTGTGGCACAACGAGTTAACACCCTGGCCTGAAGCACTGGCATCCCATATGGGTGCCAGTTCGAGTCCCGGCTGCTCCACTTCCAATCCAGCTCTCTGTTATGACTTGGGAAAGCAGTGGAAGATGGCCTAATTCCTTGGGCCCCTGCTTCCACGGGGGACCTGGAGGAGGCTCCTGGCTTCGGATAGGTGCAGCTCCGACCATTGCAGTCAAATGGGGAGTGAACTATTGGATGTAGACCTTTCTCTCTCTCTCTCTGCACCTCTCTCTGTCTTTCCTCTCTCTGTACCTCTGACTTTCAAATAAATTAATTAATCTTTAAAAAAATAAAAATGAAAATATATGATGAGGGGGGCCAGCAGCCCATATGGACAATGTTTCTAGTCCCAGCTGCTCCACTTCCAATCCAGCTGTCTACTATCTCTGGGAAAAGCAGTGGAAGGTGGCCCAGTGCTTAGGCCCCTGTCTCCACATGGGAGAACCAGAAGAAGCTCCTGGCTCCTGGCTCCTGGCTTCAGATCAGCCCAGCTGTGGTCGTTGCGGCTATTTGGGGAGTGAACCAGCAGATGGAAGACCATTCTCTCAGTCTCTCCCTCTCTCTGTCTGTAACTCTACCTCTCAAATAAGCAATAAATGAAATCTTAAAAAAATATAGAAACTGATATTCCACATTCTACCATCCCTCCTGCCCGCTCTCCAACTCTTCTTTCTCCTCCATCTACTGTTCTGACTCTTAATTTTTACAAACATCTGTTTTCAGTTTACTTAATGATCATGAGGGCAACCCTAAACTAGGTAAAGAGTTCAAGAATTGAGCATTTTTGTTTTGACAGGCAGAGTTACTGAGAGAGAGAGAGAGAGAGACAGACAGAGGGAAAGGCTGTCATTCCGTTGGTTCACCCACCAAATTGCGATTATGGCTGGTGTGCTGCACTGATCTGAAGCCAGGAGCCAGGTACTTCCTCCTGGTCTCCCATGCAGGTGCAGGGCCCAAGAACTTGGGCCATCCTTCACTTCCCTCCTGGGCCACAGCAGAGAGCTGGCCTGGAAGAGCAGCAACCAGGACAAGAAACCGCAGTGCCGGTGCCACAGGTGGAAGATTAGCCAAGTGAGCCGTGGGGCACGCCAAGAAATAGTATTAAGTAAAACACTCTTCCTCAACAGGAGACAAGGGCTGTAAACAGTCATCAAATCTCAAAATGTGCATTTAATTCCAATACATTACCTTTATGGTACTGTATTAGTTACTCCAGATCAGGGAAGAAATTTTGAAAAGCCATTTCTGTATAATACTCTTATATGTGGGATGACGATCCTTCCCTCTTCTATCTGATATGATAATTATGCCCTAACAGTCTTTGAACATATAACTCTTTGTGAGTCATTCATTATTATTTAAAGCTATTTATTTATTTATCTTTAAAGATACATTTATGGGATAGTCAGAGACTGAGAGAGGGCTTCCATTTGCTGGTTTACTCTTTTTAATTTTTTTATTTTCGAAAGCTTTAAATAATTATATATTTCATAGGTACAGTTTGTGGATTATAGCAGTTCTTCACCCCATACCCGCCCTACCACCTCCAAAGTGCACCACCGTCTACTCCCTCTCCCATCCCATTCTTCATAAAGATTCAGTTTGAATTATCTTTATATACAGAAGGTCAACTCTGTATTGAATAAAGTTTTCAACAGCTCATACCCTCATAGACATAAAATATAAAGTACTTTTTTACTTGGTTTTCTCTTCAAATGGCCACATCAACCAGGCCTGAGCCATGCCAAAGACAGGAACCAGGTGCCTCATCCAGGTCTCCCACAAGGGTACTGGGGCACTGCAACTTGAGCAAGGAGCTGAATCAGAAGTGAGACATCAGGGACTAGAACTGGCACCCATGTGGAATATTTGCTTTTCAGGTAGTGAGTTAACTCGCTGTAACACAATGTTGATCCCTTCTAAAAGATATTTGCAATTCTTTTTTAATAAGCTATTTATTTATATTTGAAAGACAGAGAGAGAGAGAGAGAGAGATGTTCCATCCATTGTTCCACTACCCAAATGGCAGCAAAGTCCTGAGCTGAGCGCTTGCAAAGCCGGGGCCACGAGGTGCTTTTGGTTATCCCACGTGGATGTAGAGCCCAAACACTTGGGCCACCTTCCACTGTTTTCCCAGGCCATAGCAGAGAGGTGGATGCGAAGTGAAGCAGCCAGGGCTTGAACCTGCACCCATTTGGGATGCTGACGTTGCAGACAGCGGCTTAACTCGCTATGCCACAGCTCCTGCCCCAGTTTTCTGCAATTCTAAAGTTGTCCCACTTCCCCATAAATCCATTAGTGTTATTAGGAAATTAGAGGATAGTTGACTACTTAGAACTGGCAAAATAAAGATTGCAATTAACACAAGATTCTCTCAGAGCTGTCATTGTGGACCATTGGGTTAAACTGTCTCATTAGATGTCAACATGCAGTATACCCTGCCAGTTCAAGTCCCAGCTGCTTCAAGTCCTGTCCAGCCTCCCGCTAATGAGCATCTTAAGGCAGCAAAAATTGCTACAAGTACGTGGAACAACTGCATGGAGTTACAGCTCCTGGCTTCGGCCTTGCCTTGTCCCACGAATTGCAGCCATTTGAGGAGTGAACCACTAAATGGATGATTTCTCCCTCCCTCCTTCTCTCCCTCTTTCTCTACCTCCACTCCCTGCACTTTTACCTTCAAATAAATTGACCTAAATAAAACAAAGGTATTTCTACTCTGGATTAAAATGAGTCGATTCTTTTATCTTCAAAAAATAAAGAAGAATATGTTTTCAAACAGTCCTTTTTAAAAAATTTTGGACACTAAATTTGGACACTAATTAGGGCTAATGCAGACTACTTAACCATTAGAGTTATGATCAAAACATATATGTTCACTTAAGACAACGCATGGGTGCAGAGTTTGGATGGTTCCAGAGAGAAATTTCTGTCACGTTAAGAGAGGTTAAATAAACCTCACATTGTTTCATTCCATCTTCTCTATGAATCTAGATTGCTTCCATCTGATTTGAGTTTGGTTGATTAAGAGGTGAGCTATTATATCGAACCCTACCCCAACCACCAAGGACTACTATAAAACTTTCTCACCATCTCATCCTCATATTTCATGACTAAATTAGAGAGATCCTCCCCCACTCCTGAGGCAATTTTCCAGACATTGGAAGGAGGATTGGAAAAATTAGGATAGGTTTTTGGTCTTTTTTTTTTTTTTTCACAGAGTGGACAGTGAGAGAGAGAGAGAGAGACAGAAAGGTCTTCCTTTTGCTGTTAGTTCACCCTCCAATGGCCACCGCACTGCGGCCAGCACACCGCACTGATCCAAAGGCAGGGGCCAGGTGCTTCTCCTGGTCTCCCATGGGGTGCAGGGCCCAAGGATTTGGGCCATCCTCCACTGCACTCCCTGGCCACAGCAGAGAGCTGGCCTGGAAGAGGGGCAACCCGGACAGAATCTGGCGCCCCGACCGGGACTAGAACCCAGTGTGCCGGCGCCGCAAGGCGGAGGATTAGCCTAGTGAGCCGCGGCACTGGCCATGGATAGGTTTTTGATCACTCAGGACTAGCAATTTGGCCCCACATCCACATCCAGGAAATGGGATTGGAAGAAACTGGTATTCTGCTCAGGAGTGGGGTCTGAGTGTGGAAGGGGTCATGAGTCATCAAGCAGGCACATGGTCTCCCAAAGGCTGAGAATCTCCTGTGGAGTCCATTTTTCACTTGCGTTGAAAATGCTTAATATCTCCTGCCTTCATGAGACTATTTCAGAAAGAAATGTAGCTGTGTCTCCCCTCATATAACCCTTGAGAAATTCTCACCAACCCAGGCCTATGAATGACCCGCTATTTCTTCTTCAGAAACATGGATTCCAGATTCTGGCATGTCTTCCAGAAGGAGCTCACCTGTCTCATCTGCAAGAAGTACTTCATTGACCCAGTCACCATAGACTGTGGGCACAGCTTTTGCAGGCCTTGTCTGTATCTCTGCTGGCAAGAAACGTCAGATCTTGGTTTGTGCTTGAAATGCAAGAGAGTGACACGCAAGAGAGATTATAAAACAGACATTAGCATCAAGAACCTGGCAGTCCTCGCCAGAAAAGCCAGTCTCCTGCAGTTTCTCAGCTCAGAGGAGCACACGTGTGTGGTGCACAAGGAGACAAAGAAGATCTTCTGCCAAGAGAACAAGAACCTGCTGTGTGTGCTCTGCTCTGACTCTCAGGAGCATCAGGGTCACAGACACCTGTCAGTGGACCGGGCTGCCGAGGAGCACAGAGTAAGTGATGTCTCTGAAGATCCACTCCCCTAAAGGACAAGGGCCTTCTCATGGGTCTGTTTCCTGGGTCATTGCAGGAGTCCTCTCTATGTCCCATTCTGAAGCTCTGTTCTGAGTATTCTCAGGCTCACATGTGACAAATGTCTGACATGAACATGCAAGTACTATGATGTTTTTATTGTCAGTGAGGCAGACTTGCCTCTCCTTGGCAGCCCCAGTTCTTGTTGCAATGTGCATCTTACACTATCCTCTTCACTAGTGTTCAATGAATGATTGTGTCTGTGTCTGCAGGAGACCCTCCTGAAGACAATGGAGTGTTTATGGAAAAACCTCTGTGAAAATAGCAGAAACATGAATATGGAAATAATCAAAACCAGATCATGGGAGGTTAGTGTGCTGCCACCTTTACCTTTGCCAAAACTTGAGATGAACATAGGGACAATGTTTGAAATAGGAACTTGATCTGAAATGACAAAGTATCGGATTTCATTCTAAAGAGGGTGAGGTCATAGGAAATGATGTCCTCAGTTACTCCACAGGGAAGTGTGGCCCTTGCCTAGGAGTTCTGGTTGCACCACAGATGTGATGACTTACCCCCATAATAGGACATTCAGTACCACATATCAACTACAAGAAACGGGGTTGTCTCACAGAGGGTCATGTGTGCTGAGGTGTTGCAAAACCCAGGTAAGTATGACATCTGGGAGGCATGGGACAGTCAAGTCAAGCTTCCTGGCATAGTCAGCTTGCATTTGAATGAAATAGTATTTGGAGGTGGCTAGAAACCTTTCAACAAACACAGCACTGACTCAAATCTGAGGAAACTCTAAAAGGAGTACCCTAAGCAATTACTGTGAATCTTTAACATTATAATGAAATGTGTGTAAATATGATAGGAGATGTAGTTTCAATCTCTTGAAGGATACATAGAAACCTACCAAAATATGGGACTGGTTTGCATCCTAAGTGTAGGACTCAGCCTTTAAGAGAGGAATATAAGTGTGTCTTGGCAGATGGTTTTCTTGGGCGTGTGCTAATTTGAAAGAAGACAAATTCCTTTAACCAAAATGTCATGAGCAGGTATTCTACGCCAAATTGTGACAAAAAATGTGACAGCATGCAAGACTGAAAAAAATCCTTTGCTGAATGAGGCTAAAATCTGAATCAGAGAGGCAAATGGTAAACATCGAAGTAAGATGCATTGTATGTTCGAATGTGGCAAGGTTTTAGGGAGACATTTGAGTAGGGAGTTTGTGAAGCAGTACAAGAGAATACAGACTGGAGATGAGAGTATGAGTTTAAATGTCTACATCAGAGAAAGGCTTACAAAAAGATGACACTGAAATAAAGAAGGCCACTGAATGATAAGGCCAGGAAGAGAATTCTTGGTGGAGAAAACTGTCCATGCAGAAGTGTGTCAGTAATGTATATTGGGTGGGGTTGAGGAGCTTGAGAGTCCACAACAAAATCTCTGGGCACAGTGAGTGATGTAGGAGGCTAGAAGTAAATGAGATGAAGTGGTAAAGAGGGTCAGATAGAGAGGAAAGCTTAGGAGGTCAGGTTTATGGGAGAAGTAATTGCATGAGAATGAGTATGCTAGTCTGATGTACTGCACACATAATGGTTTTCCATAACTGGAAGTAAATCTGAGAAACAGTGCTAAGGAATGGATTCCAATCCAGTCACTACTGCCATAAAGGGCATTTTCTACTCATGAGTTTGGTTGCCTTCCGATAGATATATATGCATGTATATGTGTTGCATGTTAGAAAATATGAATCAAATCAATAGATTTATTGGTTTCTCATGAAAAGTTCATGATGAATCATCTGAATGTAATTAATGAGATAACATGATGTTGATCCTCATACAGGAGAAAAAAACAAGAATGAAGTTTTGTAGATGTTGAGAAACAGAAGTGATGGTGGTTATAGGTAATTGATGTGTACGAGACAAAATCAAATTCATGAGATAAAGCAGAATAGAGATAAATGGGTTCTTGTTTTGAATAACTGAATGTGATTGCAGGATTATGTCAATTCGAGGAGAGAAGCAATCAGAAATGTATTACAGAAGATGCCTCTGTATCTCCAGGAGGAGGAGGAACACCATTGGGAGATCCTGTACAAAGAGCACAGGGAAATTTTTGAGCAACTCAATGAAAGTCAAGCCAGAATGGCTCACAAGAGGGAGACTTTAAGAGGAATGTATAAGGAACTGAAGGAAATGTGTCATAAACCAGATGTGGAGCTACTTCAGGTAACAACTGACAAGCCAGGCATCAGCATGTTAGACATTCATACGTAGCTCCTCATTCTCTCTGCTGACATCTGCCTCTCCCTTTCCTTCCAGTATTTGTTCCTGACTCCTATTTCCACACTGAAGCTACCTTTTGGAATTTTATGGACCAAAGGTCCCTCAGACGTTCTCCACGAGTGCCCAAACTTGTGTAATGGTTATGAAAATCGCTCCAAAGATAATCACCTTACAAACATCAATAAACTATTTTGGCTTTTTGAAAATTCACAACAAGTAAATAGTTTATTGACAGCTAGGCTAATTCATAACAAGGCTGATGGGGAGATCTGAGGATCTGGGTGTATTGCTGTCATTCTCTGCTCCTGTCCCTTGGGAAGAGGGCCTGGGAAAGACAGCTGCCTCCTTTCTTTATGGCTACAGCAGAGCACACAGCTCTCCTGCCCGCTCTCCCCTTCATTCCCATAGAAAATGTCCTCCACTTTCTGAACTTAGGAGGACTACAATTAATGAAAATGTGATAGGCCAGGTTTTTAAGAAGAAAAAATAGGAACTGCACCCTGGAAGGAAGGCGGTGTGGAAATAATGACGAGAACCATCTCAAATTCCCACCCTGGACACAGGTTTAGAGCTGTCTTGGGACATTCACTAAGCCTTTTTCTTTTTCTTCTCACAGGCTTTTGGAGACATCCTGCCCAGGTGAGTGTGTACCTGCATTCCCACAGGGGCTTTCCCAGGGTCTCCCCCAGTAAGCCCTTGGATCCTCTGGAGTGAGAGCAGAGCTTCTTAGGAAACTGACTGAATAGTTTCCTGAATCCTCTTTGCTCCCCACCTGCACATACACATTTTTAGTGGTTGTACCCAAGTGACTTTACTAGGCAGTCTTCATTTCAGTTCTAAAAATCTCCACAGGTGGAAGAGAAGGGCTGGAAGTCCCTAGGAGTGAGATGTCAGATCCCTCCAGGGACCATCAGTGGCAGCTGAGGCAAGAGAGGGATAGCATATTCCAGCAGTGAGAAAATCCTGGTGTTGTGTTGATCCTGCATTTATGAGTTCACAGCTTTGGGAAGAACACAAAGGAAACCTCGAATGATTTAGAACACTGTGGGGCAGAGGGTAGCTGTGCTCTGGGACACAGATCTCCCTTATGGGACAAGGTTCACAGCCTTTAGCCACAGAAGGAAGCAGCACACATGCCAGGTTTCAGAGAACCACACATGGCCAGGTAGAGCGTTTTCAGGGAGGTCTGGCAGTTGGACACCAGACTCCCCCTCCTGATTACTCTTTGGAGCATCAGGGATGTAGCATCTACCCAGATTCTTGAGCAATAAGAAGCACTGGACTCAATTCTGATTGACTTTTGTATTCTATTTGGAAATTCAGGAGTTAAAAATAGAATTAGTTAGACAATGTGGTGATTTCTCAAATTCCAGGTGGGTTTATTAAGAGTCTGGTTTCTTTTCAATGAAAATGATTTCTTTTGGCTCCACTCATGTGAACTTTATCTTGTTCTTGCAGGTGTGAATCCATGCTGCTGCACATGCCCCAGCCTGTGAATCCAGAGCTGAGTGCAGTGCCTATCACTGGACTGATAGAAACCCTCAGATACTTCCAAGGTGAATTTCAGCCCACTGACCGTATTCTTGACACCCTTGGCTTGTTGTGCCGATCACATAGGTGACCTTTTCCAATTTATTAACTGTTCCACACATTTTGGCATGTGAGGGAACCATAGGCTTATCTACATACATCACAGGCTTTTCTATACAGTCAGCTTTTATAATGTGAAGAGGGAAAAAGCTATTGAAAAGTACAAACGTGATCCAAGATCATACTTAGTTATCATATAGAGAAAGGAATGAGGAAGTGTGGGCAGATTGAGCAAATGAAGGTTAGTTATTTAGTGTAAAACATACAAAAGGATCCTTTTGTTCATGATATTTAAGCTGGCTTGGAAGAAGATGCTTCAAAGGTTTCAGAGTTTATTGGAACTTATTTTTTATATATATAATGGGCATAAGAGAGTACATATAGAAGTTTGTGGAAAAAGAAGTTCATTTTGGAGCAAAGAGTTTTTAAACCCATCCCTAGTTTTTCTACAATTAGCATTTCTCATGAACACTGTGAAAACTGTGAATCTTAAATTTGACATCTTTGAAGCTTAATCTTGTCTGTGTTTACATATATATATACACACACATATATATACACACTAGTGTTTCAATGCTAGAATAAGAGAAATTTTGTATAAAATATATTAAAAGAAATTAATAATAATCTGTTTGTCCTCATCATAGGTATGTGCCTGTCTACTTTCAAAGTGCAAGGTGTTCCAGAAGACTTACAAAACTCCAGTGCACATTTAACATTAAATGTTAAGTAACATCTGCAATGGACATAGAGAGATTTACATAAATATATATGTCTACAGTGGAAATATGTAGTTTTTTTTCTACAGAAGTGCTTTAACTAGGACAAAATCTTCAATCTTATCCCACATGACATTGTTATTAGAAACATGAAATCTGTTTCTGACAGTGATGTTGGACAACTGGAGACAGTTCCAGGCACATTGTCCATGGGTACGTTGCTTTGAAAATTGAGTTGTAAGGCATTAGATTTACATTTGATTCCAATATTTGAATTCTGAAAAACCATTTCAGTTTCTGTAGTTAGGTCTTTGTTCTGCAGTGTGTATTGGGCCCTCTCTTCTATTAGGTGTTACAACCCAAATTCTGCTCACTGTGGTAACCTCTGACTTCCCAGGAGATTAGCTTCTGGGAGATGTTTTCCCTCTGGAGGTTAAACTCTCATTGTTGACATGCGTGTCTACTTCTGTTCTTTTGTTTTACAGTGACTGTCACTCTGGATCCTGAAAGATTCAACCAGCACATGTTCCTACAGGGAGATCTCTGAAGTCTGCACATTGGTTGTTTCCCTCATGATGTGCCCTGTCTCCCGGATGTTTTCTGGCATGGGGTGTTCAGACTTTTATTTCTGGCAGATATTACTGGGAGGTAGATGTGGGAAACTCTTGCAATTGGGCTGTAGGTGTTTGTAATGGCTTTTGGAAAGAGAAGTACAGGAATACCAAGACATTTGTTGATAAGGGACTCTTTCTTATTGCATGTGTTAAGAAAGATGTCCATTACAGTTTCTTCACCACCTCTCCACTTTTAGTGCAATATGTAGCAAGGCCAATTAATCGCATAGGACTATTCCTGGATTATGAAGCTAGAACTATGAGCTATCTTGATGTTGATCACAGTTCCCTGATATATACCATCCCTTCTTGTTCCCTTTCTATTCGTCTCAAGCCTATCTTCTGCTGCTGTCATTTATGAACAGACACGGGGGAAATCCACTCTCTGAAACCCTCGTCCTTGAGCCTCACCAGATAGTAAAAATAAGTGGCATTTTATGAAATTTCAATTCCTCCTACTATCATGAAATCCCATTTACTGTGTTCTTATCAATTGTAGTAACAATAAAATTATGTATGCTGTACATGTTGTTGTTTATAAAATATTTTCTCATGATGTATTGAAAACAACACACTGTCTGATTCTCACTTTATTTATGAACTTTGAGAAAGTGAAAGAATAGATTATGGAGGTGTTCCAGTAATGTCCAAATCCAATTCAATAAAGGACGAATCAAACAAACATGGTTGTAAACACCCAATGAAATAAGGAAATAGTTTGTCCTTTCTCTTTATTTGACAGTAACTACTTGTCATTTTCCATTTTTTTAGTGTAATAGCAAATAAGTGAAATGGCTTTAAGTCCTCAAAAGCACTGTTTTTAGCTCACAACTCTTGAGAGTGAGCCAAGGCATTTCACAATCGTGGTGTCACCATCTACTGAGCTTCTGCTGAAAATTCATGAAGCATCAACTCATGGCAGAAAAGCTGAAGGGAGAATTGTGTGCAGAAAGAACCATGTGGTTGGGTGGCCTGTAGTTACAACAACCCAGTCTTGGGTCGGCGCTGTGGCTCAATGGGTTAGCACCCTGGTCTGAAGCGCTGGCATCCCATCTGAGTGGCAGTTCTAGTCCTGGCTGCTCCTCTTCTGATCCAGCTCTGTGCGATGGCCTTGGAAAGCAGTGGAAGATGGCCCAAGTCCTTGGGCCCCTACACCCACGTGGGAGACCCAGAAGAAGCTCCTGGCTCCTGGCTTCAGATCGGCACAGCTTCAGCCATTGCGGTCATCTGGAGAGTGAATCAGCAGATGGAAGACCTGTCTCTGTCACTACCTCTCTCTGTAGCTCTCTCTTTCAAAGAAATAAATCTTAAAAAAATAACCCAGTCTTGCCAGAAACAATCCATTCCCCCAAGGACAAGAATTCATTCACTTTCCCACCTTTGCTCAATAGATACGTAGGATCCCTCTTAAGGACTGAATTCCCACTTTTTAAAAGTGTTTTCATTCCATGGTAATGGTAGAGAGACATTTGGAGAGAGAGCTTTCATCCACAGATTCACACCCTAAATACCCCAAAGAGCAATGGCTGAGGCAGGGCAACTGGAGGACCCAGGAGCTGTGTGCTGGTCTCATGTGGCTGACAGGGACCAAAGCACTTCAACCATCATTGGATGCCTGCCAGAGTGCTGCATTAGCAGGAAGCTGGATTGGAAGTGGAGAAGCTGGGTCTGAACCAGGAGGCTGTATGGTATGCAGGAGTCCCAGGTGACATCCCTACCTCTGCACCAAATGCCCTGTCCTTTATCACCTCTTCAAAGTTCCATTTTACAACAGTGCTGCTTGGTGGGATTAGGCCACAACATGAGTTTTGATGGGAACAACCCAGATTCAGAATACAGCACTACTTACCCATCTTGAATCACTTTAATCATCTAAACTTGGCTGTATCCATATTTAAAATCTGGTAGGGTGCTTTTCCTTGCAATCCTCATGACATATCTATCTATTCATTACCAGTGTTCTCTTTGTCTCTCTTGTTTGAAAGACGTGTTTATATATATATAGAAGACAGGTCTCCCACATGAGCTTAGGAGCCTGACCACTTGGGCCATCCTTCACTGCTATCCCTGGCACCGTAACAGGGAGCTGGATTGGAAGTGAAGCAGCTGGAAATCAAGTCTGCCTTTATGGGATGTGGGTACTGCAGAGAGCCTCCCCACTTGTTCTCTCTTCTACTTTGAAAATCCCAAGCTCATCAGGCCAGTAAGGGTATCAAGTTGATGTAAAAGTCAACAATTTTAGTACAGACCTACTGTACTGAATGTCTGACACCTGATGGACTTAAGCTCTAAAGGTGAACAGGAAAACAATGGGAGAGTATTCTCATAGAGGAAGTTTGTCTGAACAGGACATAAAAACAGTAACCAAGAAGGTAAAAAAAATCATCGGCCTCTATTAAAACTAGTGACTTCCGTATTTTGAAAGATACTCTTTCACAGGACAGAAATGCAATTCAAGACATGAAGACCATACCAAATATATATGAAACATGATATCATATTTATATGCCTACTTAATGTTTGTCATTTAGTAACTACAGAATGTCAGCCTACTATAAAATTAGGTAAGATTTTAGAACAGACATTCACAAAGACAGAATATACATATATAGAGAGAGATGTGGGTATATGCAATAAAATATAGAAATGTTCTCAACTAATTATTAAATTAATACGAATTAAACCTCAAATTGAATCACTAAATCCCATCAAAAGAAACAAAACAAAGTGACATACTATTGTGTGTTGTCAGCAAATTTTATCATGTTAGCAAAATTTGAAGTGAGATAGTGCTGTGTGGTGCAGAATAAATGGATAGTATTCAAGTATGGGTGATTTTAGATTTAAAGAAATCTTTAGGGCAGCCTCTTTAAAGACATTCCTGGGGGTGGGGTGCATTGTGGCACAGTGGGTTAAGCTGCAACTTGAAGCACTAGCATCCAACATGGGGATGCTTGGACCCCAGCTGCCCACCCCCAGCCAGAGACTGCATTTGAGCCCTGTAGTCTGTCCTGCTTTGCTGGACATAACCACTATTTCTGATTTAAACCCAGTGAATTTTGAATTGTTTTTCTTTAAGATTTATTTAGTTATTTAAAAGACAGAGAATCCCAGTTGATCTCAGGAGAGTCCTTGGCTTCAGTGAGAGACAGAATTCAATCAAAAGGCAGGAAAGTAAAAGCCTGAGAGTTTGATGAAAGAAAGTGGCAAACAGCAGGCTACACCACAGTCAGAGCAGCCCTGGGTACTGTTGGGCTGTGACATTTATGGGGTCCTGGAAATAAAGGACAATACCTGGGCAGACTGTTCAACGTATTTCTGGGAAAGAGGCTGTGACTTTCTGCAATTAGAGATCTACCTCTCAGTTTCTCTGTGATAGTAACTAAGATTCACACAGTGGCCTGTGAAATTTTTTGATAACTGCATTTATTACTGGACAGCTGAGTTTAGTTTTGATTTGGTGTTAATGATTAATGATGGGGATGTTGGATGTCAATCAGCCCACAGACCTCTAAGTGCCTTGGTGAATGACGCATGTGGAGGTCACACATTGACATATTAAAGGCAGACCTAACATTGTCTCAGCCTGCAATGTCAGTGCAGCTTTGCTATCAGTTTTCCCTGGCATTGTTCCTCTACATTAAACATCTAAACCTGCTTCTCTTGGCATCTGAGGCTCTTGCTTTGGTTTTGTCTCTGGTCACCAGCTCCCACTTCTCTCTCCCTCTTTCCTCCTCTCCTTCTCCAACTAAGGAGGTCAACCCAGGAGGGCATGTGAATCAAAACCATCTGTTTTCTCCTTCATTGTTACGAAAGAAACAGGACCACACAGCTCAGCCTTGGAAGCCTTTCCTGTTTTGGCCAATGGGCTTCATTAACTGTGTTTAGTTGACCCAAAGTTTTTCTTTCCTCCTGGACTAGACTTCTGGGCCCCTCTCTGTCCTGCTGACAACCTAGAACCAGATCCTCAGAGCACCCAAAAGGCCTTCTCACTGTGTCCCAATGCTAAGGTTCACAGCTTTTCATGGCACTTGGTGGGCTGTGCACCCCAGGCCCTGGGCACAAGAACTGTCCTTGATCAGGCTCCCCTGAATCTGCCCACCTGGAGGACTGGGAACACACTGGTTCAGTTGACTGGTGCTGGGACCTCCCCTCAGCCACTTGCACACCTGCTCCTGCAGTGCACTCTGCTGGGACTTCCCTGTTGCACAGGCTCTTCCCTCCTCACACTCCCCCCAGGCTGGCCATGGGAATGGGAATTGCCTGGCTCCCCTCTCAAGGGCAGGAGCTGACTTAGGACAGTGGCAAATGGAGCCTTGAGAATTGAGGCTCCACCCCAGACAGAATAGGGACCAGCAGGAGGACACTCACAGAGGTCTATGGAATCTTTGCAGTTAATGTCCTGCAGGTTTGGTGCTTCTCCTTCTCCTTCACCATCTCCTTCTCCTTCTTCTTCCTCTTCCATTCCATCTGTTTGAGAGGTAGAGTTGCAGACAGAAAGAGGGAGAGACAGAGACAAAGGTCTTCCATCAGCTGGTTCATTTCCCAGATGGCTGCAATGGCTGCAGCTGGGCTGATCTGAAGTCAGGAGCCAGGAGTTTCTTCTGGGTCTCCCCATTGGGTGCATGGGCCCAGGCACTTGAACCATCCTCCGCTGCTTTTCCAGGCCTTAGCAAAGACCTAGATTAGAAGAAGAGCAGCCAAGACAAGAACCAGAGACAATACCTTAGAGGACACGCAGGACCCCTTGGCACTGCCGGATGTCTTTGGACAAAGGAAGATTTCAGTTCCTTGGGCACATCCCACTGAATGACCAGGACTTGATGGTTCTCACACCATTCCTTCTAACCCCATGCCCTGCACCCTGCACAGAAGTTGCCATCTGACACAAAGTTCCACCAACCCCTGGCAGCCTGATGTCCAAGTCTCTGTGACTCACCACAGCGTCTCCCTGGGCTGGGTACACACAGCGAGTCTCAGGGAGACAAGCAGAAAACTTGACTAGGTTTTGCCATGGAAGCTTGGAACTACCACTCTTTCAAGGGAAATCTGTGGCTATTTCCTTGAAGGAGTCCGCTCCATCCTCAGATCCCTAAGCCTAGAAGGCCAGCTGCTGCAGGAGTCTTATCTTAGTTGGAGCCTGGAGCAGCCAAGGAGTCACATTTCCACAAGTTCAGATGTTGACCTGGAGGAGCACCTGGCTGCATTCTTCACACCT
This sequence comes from Oryctolagus cuniculus, assembly GCF_964237555.1. Classification (NCBI taxonomy): domain Eukaryota; kingdom Metazoa; phylum Chordata; class Mammalia; order Lagomorpha; family Leporidae; genus Oryctolagus; species Oryctolagus cuniculus. The sequence goes on along the minus strand of NC_091432.1, from coordinate 81,097,654 downwards.
GCGAGGTCCCAGAGTGCTGAGGCAGCTGTCACTCCTTGGCCTTGCACCAGGTGGCATGGACCTTGGGGTTTTAGATTTCTCCAGGACCTGAATCCTTTATTTCCTGACTTTATTTTTTGCCATAGCTGAGCTTTCTATCCTTCACTGCCTTTCAAATATTTGAAAAATAAACACTTTTTAATAACAAGGATAATCATCTCTCTTGCTGTTTTACAAGAAATATCAGTCATAGTATGCCATTTGCTTTTCCATGCTACTTAATGAAAATCAAAATTATCACATTGTACATTTATAATTTGTAAATGATATCATATAAGAGATATAGAGCAAAAAATATTTTTGCACAAAAGAAGTCCAGAAAAGATGGTCTAAAAATATAGAGGAAACAATAGATGGAGAAAATGGAAAGAAGAGATAGCAGCTATTACCAGGATTTGGGGGCTTTTCCTGATTCTGGACTGTCTGCAGGATCTGAATGGATTTACAAAGAGGTGTGGTGGTCCTTGGTGTTGTGGCAGAGTGGTAAAGCCACCATTTGGACAACTGTTCAAGTCCAGGCTGCAACACTTCTAATGCAGCCCCCTGTTAATGAACCTGGGAAAGCAGCCAAGGGTGACACAAGTCCTTGGGCCCCTGCACCCACATGGGAGATCCAGAAAAAGCTCCTGGCTCTTGGTTCTGGCTTCATCTTGGCTCAGTTATAGCCATGCAGCCATTAGGGGCATGAACTGGCAAATGGCAGATCTCTCTCTGTCTCTGCTTCTCTCTCTCTCACTCTGCATCTCAAGGAAACAAATAAATCTTAAAATAGAGGTGGGTGGGGAGGTGTGTGAGTGCATCTGGCCTGGCAGTGAAGACACCACAGAAGTTCAGATGGGGTGCTTCCCTCCTCCATCAGAGTTCTGGGTTCAGGTCTCAGCTTCACTCCCATTTCCAGCTTTCTGCTTACGGAGATCCTGAGATCCAGCATGTATCTCAGACAGGTGGCTGCCTGCCAGCCACCTGGGCGACCTAGATTGAGTCCTCAGCTTCCATCTTCACTGCAGGCCTGCAGCCTCTCCCAGCATTTGGAGAGTGAACCAGCAAATGGGAACTATGTGTGTCTCACGTCCCTGCCCCATCTTGCAAATCTATCAGTAAATAAATAATATCACACTTAATCCAAAGAGAATACCTCCTATAAGCATGTTCTTGAACATGAAGAGTAATTTTGGAAGTTTTATTTCCTGAAGTCTAGGCAGTTTTGATAAAGAAACTGTGGATTATTTTCCTCCTGATTATTCACTGCTTCTCTCTCCTTACTCTCTGAATTACCCTTAGTAACAGTGTCACCTTAGCTTTAAGAGAGGGAAATTCCCAGTGATAAAGCAGTGTTGCCAAATGCTAGTCACCAAAAAGCTAATCTCCATCCCAACATGACTGAAGGTTTGTTCTGAAATGTATATTTTTCCCAGAGTGCATTTTTCAAATGACACGTTTATAACTAAGTGAATGGTATCAAAACTCAAAAGTAACAACAGGGTATGTTTGGGACCAACTGCATATATCTCTGTGACCACTGGTTGACATTGTCTACACACTCAGAGTTCCCCTCCACAGAGCTTGTCCCAGGAGCTCTCACTCCATGGCCCTGCCCTTGGAGCAGCTGTTTCAGGGTGACCCTGTCCCCACCTGCTGAATGGATGACCATCCTAACTTTACCACACACTGCACCTGCCCCAGCCTGTGGCCACTGTAGTTTTGGGATTCATTCTTGTGGGAAGAATACAAGTCTGTTTTCTGGCAACCCACAATTCATTCTGCCTCTTTTAATGGCCCCTTCTTGCTCTCAACCTATGATGTACATAAGCAAGGTCCCACTATTTCTGGTTGTGTCTGTGAAGGTGGTACAAAGTGACACCATTATTGGAATGACTGTCAGTTTGGATTCCCCTCCCTAAAACCTATGGATGTCATCCAATCCATTGACTTCCTGAAGAGAGCAAAAGGCAGGAGAATGAGGAATGTCCGGCCACTGGGGACATTTAGGGTATGAACCAGCAGATGAAAATCTCCCTCTCTCTATTATTATGCCTGTCAAATAAATAAATCATAAAAAACTAACACATGTAGGCCAGCGCCATGGCTCACTAGGCTAATCCTTCGCCTTGCGGTGCCAGCACACCGGGTTCTAGTCCCGGTCGGGGCGCCGGATTCTGTTCCGGTTGCCCCTCTTCCAGGCCAGCTCTCTGCTGTGGCCTGGGAGTGCAGTGGAGGATGGCCCAAGTGCTTGGGTCATGCACCTCATGGGAGACCAGGATAAGTACCTGGCTCCTACCATCGGATCAGTATGGTGCGCCGCAGTGCGCCGGCCGCAGCGGCCATTGGAGGGTGAACCAACGGCAAAGGAAGACCTTTCTCTCTGTTTCTATCTCTCACTGTCCACTCTGCCTGTCAAAAAAAAAAAAAAAAAAAAAAAAAAAAAAAAAAAAAAACCACTAACACATGTAAATAGGCATCTCCTTAGTATTTTATTATTTATTTCAAATAATTTTCATGGTGAAAAATACTGTAGGCATTAGCTTCAAAGTTAGAAAACAAGAATAATTCATCATTAGTATTAGTACTATTTCCAATATTCCCAAAGAACATATTTAAACTTCAGCTATAAAAATTATAAATATACCAACAGTCATCCTGAAACTGAATTTGACCTAGAAAACTACAAATAAATCTTTACGAAGATTTTTAGGAATAAAATTAACTTTCAAAAATGGCTTTCATCTTTAAAATCTACACTTCTCATGTGATGCAATATTCCTTAAACAAAATGTAGAAATAGTCAAGAAAAGTAGAATGAGAAAGGAGGAGGCTTAAATAGGTTTTCAAAGACTCCATTAAGCTATAATGTTTGGAGGAGTCTCATCCAGGTAAGCTGGGAAGAGTAGAAGGTCATATCTTTCCAGGATATCCAAATGTGCATGAATCTCTCTATGCCAAATGCTCATAGTGAGACTCACTTGCACTGAGAGAAGGAAGGAGTAGGAGCTTCTGCTCAGTGTAAATGAGCACACCACACAGAACAGCAGAGTCCACAGTCATCAAGCACTGATTCTATGGAGGAGCTCATTTAAACAAAATGGGAATTTTTTATTTCTTCTTTTAAGTTTAACTCTTTGAAATTAGTAAGAAGAGAGTCATTGAGAGCTAAGAGGCAGAGACAACATGGAAACTTGCCATCTCCATGAAGATGCCCACTCCTGGCCTGGCAACATCAATCCTTACTTCTGCAAGAGGGAGCACTATCCAGAGTCTGACAACTTTCCTAAGTCACCTCTCCTGCTTTCCATCAGGCAGCAGGTGACGGCCCATGTGCTAGGATCCCTGCAACCTATGTGGGAGGCCCAGAATGAGCTCTGGGCTTCTGGCTTCAGCCTGGCCCAGACCAGGCTATTCCAGGTTCCTTGGAGTAAACCAGCAGATGGAAGAGCTCTTTCTCTCTTCCTCTTCTTCATTTTCTGCTATTCTAAATTATTTAATTTACAATTTAATGCACACGCTCCCACATTCATTTTACAGTCTATTGGGTTCTAATGATATCTCAGTTTGTGTTTTTGGCCAGACTCTTTCCTTCTCCACTACTCTGAAAACCTGAGCAAGTAGAGCCAGAGACTCTGTCCTAACAGATGCTGGTAGATGCTGTGAAGGAATGTTTCTTCATTGTATGATGGCACATCTGTAGAGGCAGCTGGTACCTTTGTAGAGGTAGCTGCTATGACAACCTGGTTCCTGGACACCAGGGTTCTCTCTCAGTGGTTGCCCTGTAGAGCACTGTGTCAGTCACCAGCAGGGTGGTAGCTCTTCTTCATGGCTCTGCTCTCTCCATCCTGGGACACCATCAGTATCATTACCAGTCGATTCTCAAGTTCTTCATTGGCAAATGACAATCTATATATACATACTGCCTACTAACTCCTTGATAAATTGGAGCTAGTACCATTCCTGAACCATTGGTAGATGCTGCTGTCTCCTCTTCAGGCATTTTTTTTTAAATCTTGCCAGTCCAGATACATTTAAGGAAACACCATTGAATGCTATCCTATTGAAAGCACTCAACTGTTGAGAATCAAAATCTCATGTCCTGGGGGCCAGTGCTGTGGCTTAGCGGGTAAAGTTGCTGCCTGCACTGCTGGCATCACATATGAGTGCCGGTTCAAGTCCTGACTGCTCTACTTCTGATCCAGCTCTCTACTGTGGCCTGGGAAAGCAGTACAAGATGGCCCAAGCCCTTAGGCCCCTGCACCCACATTGGAGACTGGGAGGAGGCTCCTGGCTCCTTGCTTCAGATTGGCTCAGCTCTGGCCATTGGGGCCATCTGGGGAGTGAAACAGCAGAGGGAAGACCTCTCTCTCTCTCTTTCTGCCAATGCCTCTGCCTGTCTATAACTATGACTTTCAAATAAATAAGTAAATATATTAAAAAATATCATGTCCTGTATTCTGCGAATTTGGAAAATTTGCAATTATGAAGATTTGAGTTCAAGAAAGAAAAAAAAAACCTTTGAAATTTTTCACTAGAGCTCCTTTGGCCCACCCTCTGCAAATCTTAAAGCTACTAGTTTAAGAACAGAAAATTAGTTTTTCTTAGGTTCATCAATATATAGATCCCAAGAGTTCATGTGGAAATGGAGACCATCTGTTACTGTCATAAATGTGCTTGAGCCAACTAATGCCAATATTTTCTTTTCAGTTCTCAAAGAGGGTAGATTCAGGCCTTACTCTTTCCTGCTACTCCTGTTGACAAAGTATCGTATGACTAAGGGAACCTGACTCCACAGACCAAATGGTATCTAAGGAGGTCGGCATCTTAGAAAGAAAAGCCACAACCTGGATCACAGATGCCACTAGATGCACCAGCTTTTGAACTTGAAGAGCCAAAATGTGATATGCATGGAATACACCAAGGAGACAGCATAGATGTTAAAAATATCATACAAAAAGCAAAAGCACACAAAAGAGCTGCTAGATCCTTAGATATGAATAATACCTAAAATAGGGCTAGGTGTTTGGTGCAGCAGCTAAGTCACCAGGTGGAAAACCTGCATACTCTATTGGAATGTCTGGTCCACCTTCCTGTTATTTGGCATTCCAGTAGTTAACTGATGAAGGCTCAGGTACATGGGTCCCTGCCTCCCACATAGGGGACCTTGAAGGAGTTTTAGGCCCTTGACTTTGGATAAGCTTTTTCAGGTATTTGAGAAGTGAGCCAGTGGATGCAAGATAGCCACCCCCTCTCAGGTAGAATGCAAATAAATTTTCAAAATAATAGCTAAAATTAAGAAAAAATATATGTGATCATTTGTAGAGTAGAGACAGTCAAAAAAAAAACCGCCACACTGAAAACTCACAATGAGGAACTCTCTTAAAGGAAGTCAACAGTAAATATAGATGCTTTTCAAATTGCTTTAAAAATGGAAAATGCTGTGAAGGATAATAGTAAAGAACAATGTCCAACTAAATGATACCCTGGAGGCCAGTGCCATGGCTCTCTTGGCTAATACTCTGCCTGCAGCACCGGCACCCCAGGTTCTAGCCCCAGTTCGGGCGCCAGGTACTAGTCCTGGTTGCTCCTCTTCCAGTCCAGCTCTCTGCTGTGGCCCGGGAGGGCAGAGGAAGATGGTCCAAGTGCTTGGGTCCCTGCACCCACATGGGAGACCAGAAGGAAGTACCCGGCTCCTGGCTTCGGTTTTGTGCAGCGCCAGCCATGCTGGCCATTAGGGGAGTGAACCAACGGAGGGAAGACCTTTCTCTCTGTCTCTCTCTCCACGTGCAGAATCATGAAGCAAGACCCCTACCTTTCACCTTACACAAAAATTCACTCAACATGGATTAAAGACTTAAATCTACGACCTGACACCATCAAATTATTAGAGAGTATTGGAAAAAACCTGCAAGATATAGGTACTGGCAATGACTTCTTGGAAAACACCCCAGAAGCACAGGCAGTCAAAGCCAAAATTAACATTTGGGATTGCATCAAATTGAGAAGTTTCTGTACTGCAAAAGAAACAGTCAGGAAAGTGAAGAGACAACCAACAGAATGGGAGAATATATTTGTAAACTATGCAACTGATAAAGTATTGATAACCAGAATCTACAAAGAAATCAAGAAACTCCACAACATCAAAACAAACAACCCACTTAAGAGATGGGCCAAGGACCTCAATAGACATTTTTCAAAAGAGGAAATCCAAATGGCCAACAGACACATGAAAAAAAGTTCAAGATCACTAGCAATCAGGGAAATGCAAATCAAAACCACAATGAGGTTTCACCTCACCACGGTTAGAATGGCTCATATTCAGAAAAGTCCCAACAATAGATGCTGGAGAGGATGTGGAGAAAAAGGGACACTGACCCACTGTTGGTGGGAATGCAAATTGGTTAAGCCACTATGGAAGTCAGTCTGGAGATTCCTCAGAAACCTGAAGATAACCCTACCATTCAACCCAGCCATACCACTACTTTGAATTTACCCAAAGGACATTAAATTGGCAAACAAACAAGCTGTCTGCACCTCAATGTTTATTGCAGCTCAATTCACAATAGCTAAGACCTGGAACCAACCCAAATGCCCATCAACAGTAGGCTGGATAAAGAAATTATGGGACATGTACTCTATAGAATACTATACAGCAGTCAAAAACAGTGAAACCCGGTCATTTGCACCAAGATGGAGGAATTTGGAAAACATCATGCTGAGTGAATTAAGCCAGTCCCAAAGGGACAAATATCATATGTTCTCCCTGATCGATGACAACTGAGCACCAAAGGGGAAACTTGTTGAAATGAAATGGACACTATGAGAAACAGTGACTTGATCAGCTCTTGTCCTGATGGTTGATGTACAATGTAATACTTTATCCATTTTAGTATTTTTTTTGTTCTAGTACCGTTGGTTGAACTCTGTAATTAACACACAATTATTCTTAGGTGTTTAAATTTTAACTGAAAAGTGATCCCTGTTAGGAATTTGGAAAACATTATGCTGAGTGAAATAAGCCAATCCCAAAGGGACAAATACCACTTGTTCTCATTGATAGGTGACAACTAACTGAGCACCAAAAAGGAAACCTGTTAAAGTGAAATGAAACTATGAGAAACGGTGACTTGATCAGCCCTCACCCTGACTGTTGATGAGCAACTTGATATGTTATCCCTCTTAGTATTTTTTTTTGTTTGTTCTACTTAATACTTTTGGTTGAATACTGTAATCAATACACAATTCTTCTTAAGTGCTGAAACTTAACTGAAAAGTGATCAGTGTTAAATATAAGACTGGGAATAAGAGAGGGAAGAGATGTGCAATTCGGGACATGCTCAAGCTGACTTACCTCAAACGGTAGAGTTAGAAAAATACCAGGGGATTCCAATTCAATCCCATCAAGGTGGCATGTACCAATGCCATCTCACTAGTCCCAGTGATCAATTTCTGTTCACAATTGATCATAATGATAGGACTAAGAACCAAAGGGATCACATAAACAAGAATAGTGTCTGCAAATATTAGCTGATAGAATCAAAAAGGGAGAGAATGATCCAACATGGGAAGTGAGATACATAGCAGACCCATAGAATGGCAGATGTCCTAAACAGCACTCTGGCCTCAGAATCAGCCCTTAAGGCATGTGGATCTGGCTGAAAAGCCCATGAGAGTATTTCAGGCATGGGAAGCCAAGACACTCTGGGGAAAAAAAAAATTAAATGAAAGATCTCTGTGAATGAGATCCCAGTGGAAAGAACAGGTCATCAAAGAAGGAGGTACCTTTCTCTGAAGGGAGGAAAGAACTTCCACTTTGACCATGGCCTTGTCTAAAAATTATCAACGTCAGTGAACTCAGGGGGCTTCCATAGCCTTGGCAGCTCATGACAAGAGCCTAGGGTGATTACTGATGCCATAAACAAGAGTGTCAATTTGTTAAGTCAACAACAGGAGTCACTGTGCACTTACTCCTCATGAAGGATCTTTGTCCTTAGTGTGCTGTACATTGAGATTTAATGCTATAACTAGTACTCAAACAGTATTTTTCACTTTGTGTTTCTATGTGGGTGCAAAGTGTTGAAATCTTTACTTAATGTATGCTAAACTGATCTTCTGTATATAAAGAGAAACGAAAATGAATCTTGATGTGAATGGAAGGGGAGAGGGAGTGGAAAAGGGGATGGTTGCAGGTGGGAGGGACGTTATGGGGGGGAAGCCATTGTAATCCATATTCTGTACTTTGGAAATTTATATTCATTAAATAAAAGTTTAAAAAACAAGAGTCTTGCTAATGAGGATCCTTTGAAGCAGTAAAAAATAGCCCAAGTGCCTGGTTTTTGTCAGCCACATGGAGACCTACATTGGGCTCTAGAGAGCTCTAGAGAGGAGAAAAGGATAGAGAAAGGCTGATTGACAGGTTATCACTTACAGTTAGATAGGAGTAAGTAATTCTGGGGTTCTGGTGCACATTAGACTGACCATAGCTATGATAATGTACCATACGTTATTTTATAAAGATAAGTGAAACGATTTTATATGTTTTCACCAAAAAGAAATGTTAAGTGTTGGAAAGGTAAATATATTCACACTGACTTGAACATGACCCAATGCATGCATATATCGAGACAACACATAGTTCCCCTGAAATATATAGCTTTTATATTGTCAGTTACAAATAATCAACATAGCACACAATCACCCTCCCAAATTAAGTTAATGATAGAGTTTATTTTAAATTAAAATTTTCTATGGGCAAAGAACAAAAATTGAAAGCAATTCTGGGGGTATGAAAAGGACACTGGCAGGCAAAAGGGTGAACTTGGCCTCCCTGCAGAAGGTACACGCTGTGTAGTGCCCTCTTCCCTACTTGCTTGAACCTGGAGTTAAAGGATGTGGCCACTAGACTTCAAAGGATTCCAGGACACAGACTCTACTCTTTAGCAGGTTCTTGCCTCTGGCTTCTCCCTTTCCCTCCAACAGGAAGTGGTAGATGCTTGCCTGGTCCCAGGGTGAAAGTCAGGTCCAATGCTAACTTTCAAGGATCACTAGAAGTGCCTCTAAATTCCTGCCTAACTTTGTCCCCCATCCCTTCTGCATCATCCTAGGTCATATCCCTGAGCTCACACTGCACTTGCCTAAGGGAACGTCTTGGTACTCAGCCAGGCTCTGCAGACCTGGAGCCCCTCATCTGATGATTTGGGATGGAAGTGGGGGAAATGTGAATGGCACTGTTGTAGGAGTCTCTGGAGACTCGAGGGCCTCTCTCATGTTTGCCTTTGTCAATCTGAAGAGAACATAAAGCCATGGAGCCCCTGAGCATTTCTGTAGCCATCTAGGGCAGCTGCTGTTACCGAGACTTCCAATAACCTGGCTGTCAGGAAAGGAGGTGGCAGTGGCAATTTGAAACTGATGTTTCCACACCACTCTTTCTACTTTGATGTAATTTTTAAAGTTATTATTTGGACATCTTAAAATCATCTTGGATACGTACTGCCGAATCAGCTTTTCCATCACTCAGTATGAAAAAAAAGAAGTTTTACAAGACACCATTCAAACTAGAAGGAGCCCTAGAGGCTGAAGAGGGGCACCTTTTCCTCTGGACTGCTCTTAGTGGTTGGTGCTGAAGATGAGGTATTCCTTAAAGAGCAATCTCAAAGGAGGGCTATGGATATCTTGAGTGAAAGCATGAGCAAGAGCTGAGAAAAATGCAATTTCCATACCAGACACTTGGGGTCTTGTGCATTGTTGACTTCTACCACCCACCCACCTAACAAGAATTCTTACCAAAGTTTAGTTTAAGGGTCTCAAAGTTACAGCTTTACTGGAAAAGATAATAGATCAAGGACTGTTGAGAACTTTGCTCTCAAACAGTCCTATCTTATTTTTTAGCTGGATAGTGGCAAGGAACACTTTAGCTGGACAGTGGCAAGGATCAGCACTGACTAGCCCAGAGGATGTTGAAACTTAACATCACGCCTTTCTGCTCACCTTAATCTCATCTATGAGAACTATCTCTATAGACTCCAGTATTGCTTTTCCTCTGGGAAAGTGTTGATGGTTATTTCTCTATACAGCACTAGAAGTTAGCATAAAAGTCTTTGAAAACATTGACAATGAACTATCCCTGTTTCTTATCAAAAAACTATATATTATTAATAAATATAGATTTGTATGCTTCCCTAAGGAAATACTGATGCCAGAAACATTGGTTGCAAATTGAAATACCGGTGATGAGGTTGTGGCACAATGGGTTAAATCACTTCTTGCAACACCAGCATCCTATGTGGGAGTGCCAATTCGAATCTTGGCTGCTCCACTTTGAATCCAGCTCCCTACTAATGTGCCTGGGAAGGCAGCTCATGGTAACCCACATATTGATTCCCCTGTCACTCCCACATGGAAGAACCGGATAAAAGTTTGGGCTCCTGGCTTTGGCCAGGTCTAACCCCAGCCATGACAGCCATTTGGAGAGTGAGCTAAAGGCAGAAGATTTCTTTCTCTCCCTATCTCTTCCTCTTTTCTGTTGCTCTCCCTTTCAAATAAACAAAAATAAAACTTTTTAAAAATAATTTGAATATAAAGCCCTCAAGTATACTTAGCAACTGAAGTCTCCCATTTTTTTTAAGATGTATTTTTATTTATTTGAAAGGCTGAGTTACAGAGAGAGAGAGAAAGAGAGAGATCTTCAATTCAATGGATCACTACCTAAATTGCTTCAACAGATGGAGCTAGGCCAGTCTGAAAGCAAGAGTCAGGAGGTTCTTCTTCCAGGTCTCCCATGAGGTTGCAGATTTCCAAGTACTTGTACCATCTCCTGCTGCTTTCTCAGGCACATCAACAAGAAACAGAATCAGAAGTGGAATAGCTGGGACTTGAACCATTGTCCAAAATGGATGCTGGTACTGCAGGCAGTGGCTTAATGTTCTGCACCACAATGCTGAATCCTGGGCTCCCATGTTTTAAAAAGCATAGCAGTAAATACTTAGCAGATTGCCCACTCGAAATGTAGATAAGCAGGGCCAGTGCTGTGGCTCAGTGGGTTAAGCTCCTGTCAAATATCTTTCTCTGGGACCAGTGCTATGGTATAGCGGGTAATGCTGCCGCCTGCAGGACCAGCATCCCATATGAGTGCGAATTTTTGTCCCAGCTGTTGCACTTCTGATTCAGCTCCCTCCTATGGCCTGGGAAAGCAGTGGAAGATGGCCCAAGGCCTCAGGCCCCTGCATCCACAAGGGAGACCTGGAAGAAGCTCCTGGCTCCTGGCTTCAGCTCAGGGCATCTCTGGCCATTGAGGCCAATTGGGAAGTGAACCAGCAGATGGAAGACGTCTCTCTCTCTCTCTCTCTCTCTCTTTGTGTCTCTCTATGCCTCTCCTCTCTCTGTGTAACTCTCATTTTCAAATAACTAAATCTTTAAAAAACATCTTTCTCACATTTTCCTAAGGCGTTTCTGTTTTGCTATAATGAAGAGTTTCAGTAATGTTGATCAAGGAGTCCCTGAGTTGTACATTTTGGCTTTCTCTCCTGTACACTCTGAGATGGGTCAGGCAGTGCCAGGCAGAGACTCTAGCTTCTTACCTAGCTGTGAGGCCTTGGAGGCTTAGTCTAGAGTGTGAGGGGCAGGATTATCATTCAGTGTTGAAGGACAAGGGTGTGTCACTTCACAGTATAAAAAATAAATCAATAACTGACCACTATCAACATGAGAGAATAGAATTAAAGCTACTCTCAGGCAAAAGTATTCTAAACTTTCTGTGACTTTCATAAGTGTACTAAATTAACAACATCCTCTTTTGTACACTTGTATTAAAGATTTCTTTATTTATTTGAAAGTAAGAGGTACACAGAGAGAGGAGCACAACCACATTCCAGTCAATGAGAGCCACATATATTATGGTCCCTTACGATTATGAAGCAGCTGAAAGTTCCTGTCACCTGGTGTAGCCTGATCTGGTGTAGCTACTGCAGACATCTCGACATTCTATCAAAACACATCACTTGTGTGTGTGTGTCTGTGTGTGTGTGTGTGTTTGTGTATGTGATGTAGTTGGTGTAAAGAAACACTATATGAAAGTATAGGTCATTATGTACAATAACATATGATAAGGATAACAAATCACAGTTCCAGGCTTATGTACTATACTATAATTTCTACCATTATTATGCTGAGTGCTCCTTCTGTGCATAAATGAAAACTGCACCAGAAAACAGCCTGCTGTCTTACCCTGGCAGCAGCTTCCTGCATCTCATGTTTACCCTATTCCTTGATTGCATCAATAGGCCATGTGGAACGATTGCCTAACCCACCAAGGTGGTGTAAATTTATAATGTTCACAGTGACATCATGACCTAAATAGACACTTCTCAGATCACTGACCTGTGATTAGAAGACTCCTGATTTTACTTACCTGGTATCAATATGAGGACCCAGGGGCCAACATTGCGGCATAGAGGTAAAGCTGCTGCCTCCCATAGGGGAGCCAATTTGTTTCCAGGATGCTCCATTTCTGATCTAGCTTCCTGCTAATGACCTGGGTAAAGCAGTGGAAGATTGCCCTGATGTTCAGGCTCCAGATATCTGCATGGGAGACTTGGAGAAAGCTCCTGGCTTCCACCTGGCTTAGTCCTGGCCATTATAGCCATCTGGGGAGTGAACCAGCAGATGGAAGATCTCTCTCCTCTCTCTTGAATCCCAACTTCAAGTAAATATTTTTTTAAATGAATACCCATATATTAGGCATATATGTTGTAAAACCATGATCTATTTTCTGGTGCTCCTTATGATAATAGATTTAGTACTGTGAAGTGGTGCTTGGTATTAGTTTTACAAACTTAGAAATGTAGTTATGGGACTGGCACTGTGGCACAGTGGGTTAATGCTCTGGTCTGCAGCTCCAGCATCTCATATGGGTACCAGTTCAAGGCTTTGCTGCTCCACCTTCGATAAGCTCTCTGCTATGGCCTGGGAAAGCAGTAGAAGATGGCCCAAATCCTTGGGCCCCTGCACCCATGTGGGAGACCCAGAAGAAGCTCTTGGCTCCTGGTTTCAGATCAGCTCAGCTCTAGATATTGTGATTATTTGGAGAGTGAACCAGCGAATGGGATGGAAGACCTCTCTCTCTGGTTCTACCTCTCTCTGTAACTCTTTCTCTCTCTCTCTTTCTTTCTTTCTTTCTCTTTCTTTCTTTCTTTTGTTCTTTCGTTCTTTCTTTCGTTCTTTGTTTCTTTCTCTACTTCCTTCTCTCTCTCTTTCTTTCTTTTTTCTAGATTTTTATTTATTGATTTGAAAGTCAGTGTTACAGAGAGAGAGAAAGAGTGGCCTTCCATCCACTGGTTCACTCTCCAATTGGCTGCAAAGGTCAGAGCTACCCTGATCTGAAGCCAGGTGCCCGGAGCCTCTTCCAGGTCTCCCATGTGGGTGCGGGGCCCAAGGACTTGACAATCTTCTACTGCTTTCCCAGGCCATAGCAGAGAGATGGATCAGAAGTGGAGCAGCTGGGACCTGAACCAGCATCCATATGGAATGCCGGCACTGCAGGTGGTGGCTTTACCTGCTACACCACAGCACCAACCCTGTAACTCTTTCAAATAAGTAAAATCAATCTAAAAAAATGAAATATAGCTATTAGCTATAGTCTGTGACTCCTTTGCTTTCAGAGATATAGTTATAAAGATAGAAATGTGGTAAAGCCACCTACGATGCCAGCATCCCATATATGTACCAGTTTCAATTCCAGCTGCTCTAATTCTAATCCAGCTCCAAACTCACAGCTTGGGAACAGCAGTGGAAGATGGCCCAAGTACTTGGATCCCTGCCACCCATGTGGAAGACCTGGAAGAAGATCTTGGCTCCTAGCTTTGGTCTGGTATCACCCTAGCTGTTGTGTCTACCCTGGGGAGCGAATCAGCAGATAGAAGACACTTTTCTCTGTCTCTGCCTCTCTCTCTGTATCTGTGACTGTCAAATAAATGGATAAATTTTCTAAAAACAGAGATAGGAATGCAAGCTCAACATATTACTGGATTCATGTCAGTAGATCCTGTCTGAAATATGACACAGAGTCAAGTATTCAGAAATTGTGTTTGGGTGGTGGATTACGGAATGTTGAAAAGGGAAACCAAAGAAAAATTCAACAATTAAATGAAATAATGAAAGGAGATATCAGTCACTCATCCCTTGCTAACCCAATTGCTGGCAATGAGCATTATGGTTGACTTTTTTTAAAAGATTTATTTATCTATTTGAAAGAGTTACACACACACACACAGAGAGAGAGGGGGGGGGTCTTCCATCCGCTGGTTCACTCCCCAGTTGGCTGCAACAGCTGGACAGCGCCAGCCCCTATAATTGACTTTCAGAGCATGCAGAGACCACTGAGCCTCAACCAAGAACTGTGAGCGCTGTTGGCTTAAAACGTAAAGCACATTTCTGAGTTAACCATAAGCTACTGTATTCTAGCAGAGAATCCCTAGAAGGCAGGCTTAAAAATAAAGTCACAGTCATCTCGGGATGTCAGGAGACTGTGCCCATGCACTTTCTCAGGAGTCACCCGAGGGAAGAATCATGAGCTGTCAGTCCATGTCAGAATGTGAGACTGACTTGTAAACTCCAAACAGGGACAACAGGCTCCACACTGCACATGCTGAATGATAAAGGCTAACAATGGAACTAGCTATGAGGACTTAGGCACAACCTTTGAAATGCAGATTAACATACATATAAATAAATAGATAGGATATGGCTTAGTGTTAGCTGGATTTATAGTAAAGCTTTCCATTATGAATATTTCTATCTCAGAAGCCAACAGCACATCTTCACCTGAAAGTCGCACTTCTTTTTCTTACAAAGAAATCTTCTCTACATTTTTCAGTTAATATGCTAGTTTTCTAAGCACTTTTCCTCCCTCCTTATCCTTCTCCCAAAAAAATCCAGAAGAAATGGTAATAAAACATAAACTATGTTGCTTTTGGAATGATGGACTTACGCACAGTATCTGATAATATGCTAAAGGAATTTTATTTCACACAGTCTCTTCCAGGAGCTGAGCAGGGCAGTAGTGACAGCAGCCAGGGGCTGAGGCTTCCCTAAACAGACCCTGAGCACAGGCACAGAGTGCTGGGACTGCAGGGTTGTAGAGGGGGAAGCAGAGGAAGGAGTTGGGGACCACACCCAAGCCCTGGGGGTTAATGCAGGCAGACATCAGGTAGGATGTGCTGCCCTGGCTGCTGGTCACATCCTTCAAGGGCCTGGGTCTCCAGGACACAGGCAGCCTCATCATCCCCCACAGGTTCTGCAGTCCTGGAGGACAAGAGGCCACTGCACCTCTCAACTTGCTCCTCCTTCCTGCCAGGAGTCAGAAAATGATAGGAACCGGCAACACCGACAACACACGACTCTCCCCTCTCCTCCCCACCTCCAAAGCCCTCCTCCCTGTTTCCTTCCCATCTCTGTCTCTGCCTTTCCTCCTCACACTGCAGCCGGTTTTGAGTCCAGTTTAGTTGTTTAGTTCTTGCAGAACAAAGTAAACTGAGAGGCAGTGAGGGAAAGGGAGCGAGCCAGGCTCCTTCATCCCTGTGCACCGCCAGCTCTGACATCCCTGCTCCTCTGCCTTCGGGTCCTCACTCTGGCATCCTTTCTGGACTCGGCAGTAATTGTAGCCTCCTTACTAATAATTATTCTTAAAGTGCTCGAATTCAAGAGTGTGTTTCTAGGACACCCACAACACAATGTCATTTTCCTCCCCCCTCCAAACCTCCGCCCCCACCCCCTCGTCATTACCTCCAGGTCACTGGTCACAACCTTCTTTCTCCGGGGAGAGCAATTGCCTCTGACCTGAGACCACGGGCTGACTGAAATGATACCAGGATAACAGGGAACAGGTGCTGAGAACACAGCCAATTTCCCCCTCCACCCAAGTGACAGACTGGGATCTGGAGCCCTGCTGACTCAGCCACAGATACATTTCTTCTGACATTTGATAGCCGACTCAGAAGCACCACTTCAGTAGACCTACCGGAGCTGGAACTGGGAGAAAATCACAAGAAATAGAGTGCAGATCCCGCCTGGCTCAATGCACGCTTTTCCCTTTCCTTGCTCTCAGCCTGGGGTAGAAGTGCCCAGGACTTTGCTGGGCCAGCCATGCTGAGCAGATTAGCAGTGCTCCAAAGGCTACCAGTAAGTAGCTTGCACCTGCTACCGCTGGGGGCCAGCATAGGGGCACGGAGCTGAATGTCAGATGAGAAGGAGCCCAGCTCTCAACCAGTCCAAGGCTCCTCTCACCCTGCCCCTTGGAGTCTGCACTAAGAGGGACTTGCTCTGGGCAAGGACTCCCTGTGTGCAAGGATTCTCCCTGGAACTCACCACTGAAAAGGGGCAGACTCCGCAGAAGCAAGGGCAGAACACTGCAGAACTAGGATCCGGCCTGGGACAACCCAGATAGCCTAAAAAAAAAAAAAATTAAGAACCTATAGACCCCACAGACTTTCAGCCCCAGAGTTTGGAAAGGCTCCCAGAGGGACATCTCCGACAGTGTCCTGCTCTGTGGTGACACCTGACCACTGCCTGCCACTGTCCAGCCTCTCATGGAGCCCCCAGGATTTCTTACACTCCTCCACAAGGCCCTCTTGTTTAACATGCAGAAATCCTTTCCAGTATCCAATCCATCAAAGGCTTTCCACAGACTCTCCAGTGACAAAGTCCTTGAAAGAGGGAGTTGCACTGCACCACAAGTTCCTGGGTCCTCTGTCTACTGGCCTCACCCACATGTGATCACATTGCAGGTGCAGCTTTGATGAAAACCGAATTTCTGGCACAAGCCATGTATCTTTTTTTGGTAATGTTTCAAGACATCGAGAGAGGATGGAAGGGAGGGAGGAGGAAGGGAAAACCATTACACTCACAGAACTGTGTCTATGAATTATATTGAATATGTTCAATGAAAAAACTAAAAATAAATAAATAAAAATAAGATATTGACATAAATGAGTATATGGGGGAGAGAGAGAAGAAAAGAAAAAGAGAGAGAGTGAGGGAAAGAAAGAAAGAAAGAAAGAAAGAGAAGAGAGAAGAGAAGAGAAGAGAAGAGAAGAGAAGAGAAGAGAAGAGAAGAGAAGAGAAGAGAAGAGGGAATATACCTTCTATCCACTGATTCATGCCCCAAAAGGCTGAGATAGCCAGGGCTAAGCCAGGCAGAAGCCAGGAGCCAGGATCTCCATCCTGGACTCCCACATGGGTGGTGGCAGGGATCCAAGTTCTTGAGCCATTATCAGCTGTCTTCTCACACACAAGCAGGAAGCTGGATAGGAAACAGAGTAGATGGGACTTCAGCTGGCACTGGGATACAGAATGCCAGCACTCCAAAAAGCAGCTTATCCCTCTGCCTCCTCTGCCTCCCCATCTACCTCTGGAGCTAAGTAGCAGGATGCCAGACGCAGGAGCAGAATCTCACCTCCCTCTTAAACTTGGCTGCTGTCTGTCCTGAGTGTCCTGCTGGGGACACCTGATCTAGATGTCAGCTGTACGACTCACTCACATGGTGACTGCTTGATCTGAGAACCAGTTCTGTCCTTAGAGACTCAATAATGTCCCATCCCTTGATGGTTACATTTACTTAATTATTTTTCAAAGAGACTTCATAAAGATAAATAAGATCTATCTGACTTATATTTAAAATACCTAACAAAAATAATAAAGTGAAATACATATACTCATAGCTATACAAAGATAAAATAAATCAGGCAATAAAATACAATTAACTTTTTCACACTTCAGACCAGAACTACAAGACCTGGAAGAAGACACTGAAATTGTTTTTAAAACAGGCCACATCATCTTTAAAAGAAGACTACCCCTTCTATTGTATTTTTCTTTACTTTTAAAAAATGAGACATCATATACTCTGGTTAAGCAAGCAAACACCAACTTTCTTGTGGGTAAAGTTTTTGAAAATTTTTTATGTATTTTGAAAGACAGAGTTACAGAGAGAGGAAGAGAGAGAGAGAGGTCTTCCATCCACTGTTGCACTCCCCCAATTGGCCGCAATAGCCAGAGCTGTGCCAATCCAAAGCCAGGAGCCAAGAGCTTCTTCCAGGTCCCCGACATGGGTGCAGAGGCCCAAGGACATGGGAAATCTTTCACTGCTATCCTAGGCCACAGCAGAGAGCTGGATTGGAAGAGGAGCATCCAGGACTAGAACTGGCACCAATATGGGATGCCAGTGCTTCAGGCCAGGGTGTTAACCCACTGTGCCACAGCGCCAGCCCCTTGTGGCTAAATTTTATCCCAGTGTCTTAAAGGGTCAAATTTCTATGTAAAGCCACTTTGAGGTATTATCATTTTCACTAGATGTCTAGAAAAAGTAGTTTACTTTGTTCTACAAGAACTAACAAAAGCAAATAAGGGCCAGACAGATTATCATCGTGTTTGAAATGAAGGATAATTTGCTGCTCATCCACAAACACTACCCACTATCTCCAGCTGCAGTCAGTGCCAGCCCCTTCAGAGCTTTGCACTAACATTTGAGTGGTCTGATCTTAGCATAGTGGCAAGCCCCTAGGACAACAATGTTGAAAAGTCTGGGTCACAATCCAGGTCAATTTCACTTCTCAACCCTGAGAATCTGCTGTAGCTTCCTTGGAGGCAAAAGCGAGGGCCTCAACCTTAGCGGTGAAAAGTGGGCAAAAGTTCCTGCTGCTGCTGCTTTGCTGGGTGGTTCTCCTCCAAACTAGGCTCTGGAAAGTTTGGTTTACCCCCACCTTATGGTGAATGTAGAAGCCCAGTGGGAAATTGCTCATCTAAAGGGAGCATTTACTTTGGGTTTCTGGAACTCCACAAAATAATATTTACAGTAACTTTCTGGCCATAGTCACATAAAGGGAATCTAACTACCTATCTACCTTCTCCTCTACTTTCTCTTTAACAGTTGTGCCACTGGATATGAATCATTGCAAACACTTTTAATGCAAGATTTGTATCTCTATTATCTTTGAGCCCAGATATGTATCACAATAAAACCTAGAAATTCTACTGAACAACTTTTTTATAGTTATATCACGAGCATGTTAACTATAATTGAAAATGAATCTTGATGTGAATGGAATGGGAGAGGGAGCAAGAGATGGGAGGGTTGCGGGTGGGAGGGAAGTTATGGGGGGGAAAAATCCACGGTAATCCATAAGCTGTACTTCGGAAATTTATATTTACAAAATAAAAGTTAAAAAAAAAGAGCATGTTAACGAGATTTTCAGCAAAACCGATACACAAACACCTTCCTTCCTTCCTTCCTTCCTTCCTTCCTTCCTTCCTTCCTTCCTTCCTTTTGTACATTCTTCCGCATATAAAGGAGAACATGAAGTATTTGTCTTTCTGTGTCTGGCTTATTTCTCTCAATATCATGTCCTCCAGTTGTGTAAATATAGCTTTGTGAAATTTTGTTTTATACCTTTGTCAAACCAGTGATTTTAGAATTTTACACTATTATAGTTTTAATGATCATGTTGATAATTTACTCTGTATGGGTGGAATGGTCATTTTTTGTTCAATTATTGTTTATAGTCATTGTCTATATTCCCACTCAACTAGGGTCTTTCTGCTTTTTAATTGTTAAACTTCTTACTCAGGGAAGTGTTAAGCCCTTTTACTGTAATGTAAATTAAAAATATATTATCTCAAAAACTAAAAAAAAAAAACAAAAAAACCAGGAGGAGGAAGGGAGAGGAAGGACAGAAAGGGAGAAGGGAACATCATTATGTTCATAGAATTGTATTTACACACCATACCTAATCCATTAAAACCTAATTAAAATTTTAATTTTTTCATCAGTGTTTTATAATATTATGGTAGATATCTTTCACTTATTTGGTTAAATTTTTTTTCCTAAATAGTTTTGTTGCTATTGTGAATGAGATTTCCTTCTGGATATCTCTTTTAGTGAGTTCATAAAAAAGCTACTTGTTTTTGTATGTTTATTTTGTAGCCTACAACTTTAATGGATTGATTCATTAGTTCTAACAGCTTCTTGCTGGAGTATTTATGTTTTCCCATGTTCAGCATCATGTAATCTGAAAATGTGGATATTTTAACTCCTTCCTTCCTAATTTTGATGTCTTTTATTTCTCCTCCTGTTGCAATTGATTTCTCAACAATATTGCAGTGGATTCATTTCTGAGAGGAGGAGTGTGGTGAGGGCAAGTGGCGCGGAGTCACCACACAGACCCCGGGAGTCAGGTGAAAGTGGACTTGGGACAAGCACCCCACAGACTCGTTTATTTCATTTAGTACAAAAGCTTATATAGTCAAGACCAGCCAATCCGGTCAAGGGGCGGTCTATTCCCCAACCTATCACAGCCTGTTGCCAGGCAGTTTTCAAAGCCATCCAATCATAGCCTGTTGCCAGGCAGGCTCCATTGCCAGGTGGGTTTCAAAGCCATTCCTGAGTAACTGATGCTCGCTTGCCAGTGGCCATCATGGCACGGCCTTCTCATTCCACCACATCCTCCCTAACTGCTCTTGCTAATACTTCCAGTACTATATTGACAAAGAGTGATGAAAGTGGACTTTCCTGTTCCAGATCTTCAGGGAAGTACTTTTAGCTTTTCCCATTCAGTAGTATAGTGACTGCTGATCTGTCATGTAAAGCCTTCGTAATTCTGAGGTAAGTTCCTTCTGCACCCAATCTGGGCAGAGTTTTACCATGAAAGGACGCTGAATCTTACCAAATGATTTCTTCATGTCTATTAAGATGACCATATGTGTTTTGTTCTTCATTCTGTTGAGGACATTTATGACATTTTTTGATGTGTGAATGTTGAACCACCCTTGCATTTCTGGGATAAATACAACTTGATTCTGATGTCTGCAATCAATAGAG
Organism: Oryctolagus cuniculus; assembly: GCF_964237555.1. Classification (NCBI taxonomy): domain Eukaryota; kingdom Metazoa; phylum Chordata; class Mammalia; order Lagomorpha; family Leporidae; genus Oryctolagus; species Oryctolagus cuniculus. Next base: position 81,076,767 of record NC_091432.1, on the reverse strand, counting down.
TGAAGAGATATCAGCAGAAGGGGAAAAAATATTTGCAAGCTACCAACCTGAAAAACAACTACTGTCTAGAATATATCAGCAACTCAAGAATAACAAAAGCCTAATCCAATTAAGAAATGGGCAGAGGCTGGTGCTGTGGCCTAATGGGTAAAGCTGCTGCCTGCAGACATCCCATTATAGGTACCAGTTTGAGCACCAGCTGCTCCATTTCCAATTCAGCTCCTTGCTAGTTCAGCTGGGAAAGCAGCAGAAGATGGCCCAAGTGCTTGAGCTGCTGCCACCTATGTGGGAAACCTGGGTGAAGGGCCTGGCTCCTGGGCATTTGGGCAGTGAACCAGCAGATGGAAGAGCTCTCTCGCTCTCTCGCGTGCTCTCTCTCTCTCTCTCTCTCTCTGCTGCTGCTGGTGCTTCTCCTCTCCTTCTCTGTACCTCTGACTTTCAAATAAATAAATAAATCTTGAAGAAATTGGGCAATAGACAGTTCTCAGAAGGCATACAAATAGTCAACAAATACATGAAAAATGCTCGATATCACTAGCTATCCAGTAAATCCAAGTCTAAATCACAGTGAGATAGCACTTCATCCTTGTCAGAAGGGCTATTAACCAAAGGACACTAACAAATGCTGGCAAGGATGTGGAGAATGGTGAACTCTTATCTATTGGTGGGAATGTAAATTAGTAAAGCCACTTTGAAAAACAGTATGGAGATTTCTTTAAAAACTAGAAATAGATTTGCCATGTGATCCAGCAATCCCATTACTGAGTGGGATTTGATACATATTGTACCCCAGAGATAACCTGCACCACCATGTTTATAGCAGCATTGTTCACAATAGCCAAAATCAGGAAGCAACCAATGTGTCCATCATCACATGAATGGATAAGGAAAACAATAGAATATTATTCAGCTCTTAAAAAGAATGCAGTGCTACCTTTTGCATCCACACAGATGTTACTGGAGTATTTCATGCAGAGTGAAGTAAGCTGAACACTGAAAGATGAATACCACATGTTCTCCCTTATATGTTGGAACTAAAATTTAAAAAGAAAAATGAAACCAAAAAGTAAATGCCTGTGTGATTGGTACTGCTGTAAATAGTTTCTGCAAACATTGTTTTATATTTTTATCAAGCCAGTGGTTAAGAATGATATACTTAAGGCCGGCGCTGCAGCTCACTAGGCTAATCCTCTGCCTGCAGCATGGAACCCCGGGTTCTAGTCCTGGTTTGGGGGCCAGTTTCTGTCCTGGTGGCTCCTCTTCCCATCCAGCTCTCTGCTGTGGCCTGGGCAGGCAATGGAGGATGGCCCAAGTGCTTGGGCCCTGCATTTGCATGGGAGACCAGGAGGAAGCATCTGGCTCCTGACTTCCAATCTGCGCAGTGCGCTGGCCATGGTAGCCATTTGAAGGGTAAACCAACGGAAAAAGGAAGACATTTCTTTCTTACTGTCTCTCTCTCTCTCACTGTCTAACTCTGCCTGACCAAAAAAAAAAAAAAAAAAAAAAAAAAAAAAAAAAAAAAAAACCACCATAAAACAGAATCATACAATTCTATAGATTCAATGATCTGTGATTATTTTGAAATATACTGCATGAGTGACATGGACATCTTTTCATTTGGTTATTGTTTATAGCCCTTACCTCTATTCCTATTAAACTATGGTGTTTTTACTTTTCCCTTGTTGAACACTTTATTTAGTGGCACATTAAGCCCTGGACTATAATGTAAATTAAAAATGTTGTCTCAAAAAATGAAAAAGAAAGAAGGAAAGAGGGAACTATCATAGTTTCAGAAATGTATCCATGAACGAAATGGAAGCTGTTCTCTTTGTATTAATATCGCAATATCATGAGAGTTGATTTGAATTGTGTTGTAATAATTATCATGCATTTACTGCAAACTTGAGAATCTAAAGTATTAATAATTTTATTTAAAAAAATGTAAATGAAAGTTTTATAAAGCATAAACTTACCAGAGAACCCAGGAATTCCCTCCCTCAGTATCATCCTAAGGTAAATGAAAGCACATGTATTTGCAAAGACTTGAACTGAAATATGCATAATAGCATCACTTTTACAAGCTCAAAAACTAAATGTCCCTCAACTGTTAAATAGATCATCAAAATGTAGCATAATCATACACTGAAAAACTGAACAGCAAAATGAATAAATAATTAGTGACATACTCATACATTTCACAACATGGATCAACTCACAAACATTATGCTGAGTTAAAAGGAAACAGGAAAGGTTGCATGTGGTATGGTTCCATGTATATGGAAGGTCCAGAGGTACAGGTACTTCTGTAGAGATAGGTAGTGGATGCCCTGGACTATGGTAGCATAAGAGATTTATTGTATGTAACAGCATAAAACAACCTTTGGACATAATGAAATTGTTCCCAAACTGGATTTGGTAATAATTATAAAACTAAATGTACTGGATGTCATTGAGCTATACATTTAGTATGGGTGAATTAGTTGCTGTATGACTAATATTTCAGTAAATCTGCTAAAAATAAAATGCTTTTCAAAAGGAAGAAAATTGGGGGATTAACATTATCTGTATTCAAAGTGTACAGTGATGAAGACAGCGTAGTATTAGTGCAAGGCAAGATATAGGAATATGCACAACAGAACAAAATAGACAACATGTATAAGATCAATTGATTTTTGACCAAGGTGTCAAGATCATTCAAAGAAGTGATGAATAATCTTTCTAGCAAATATTGTTTAAATATTTGGAATTTATATCCAAAATTGAACCTCAAACCCATATTACACACATAACAAAAATAAACTCAAAATTGATCATTAGTCTGAATGTAAACTTTCTATTATTAAACTTCTGGAAATAATCATAGAAAAAAATTCAGTGACTTTGTGTTTTACAAATATCTTCTCCATGTAGCACCAGGAAGAAAAAATGCATAGTTGATTCCTAAAAATTTAAAAATCTATTATTTGAGAGACAACAGAATTAGCAGAGAAGGCATAGAATGGTAAAAGACATTTGTAAAACATAATTTTGATAAAGGATTTGCATCAAAACTATTGCTAGGACTCAATGGTTAGACAAATTATCCAACCAGGAAATTGTACAGCTTAAGATTTGAGTAGATGACTCACTAAGGCTCATTTTGAATGGCAAGGAAGGATATAATCATTCATCAACTGTCGCTCCCCGTCTTCATGGAGGAACGAAACAGGACCCTGCATTGTTCTTTCGTCTGCTTGGCCCTCCCTGGGTTTGCTGCTGGTTCTTCCCGGGTTGGCTACCCTCCCTTCCACCTCCATGGAAGGGCGGTTCCCCCTAGCCACTTTCCCCACTTCCGAGGGGGAGCGGCACACCGCCGGCCGGCTCTCTCAGGGGCTGCACAGGTGTTCCTCTTAGATGTTCCTCATTCATGTTGTCTCTCTCCTCCTTTATAGTCCTCTTCCACCAATCCCAACTCTGCTACCCACACGCCGAGTATGCTGCTCTCCTCCAATCAGGAGCAGTTCCTGCTGTTTATTGGTTGAACTGGAGGCAGCTGTGTAGAAGCTGTTTCCTCCTCTCCCAGTGCCATATTGTGGGAGAGCAGATGCATAGAATAAGTCTTAATTCCAGTAACTTAGTCTAGTCCGAGTTGCTCCCAGTTGCTCCCCACAATCAACATCATTTAATTATTGGTAATATGTAAACAAATTGAAACCACAATCAGATCCTACCATAGTACTCTAAAATTGGAATGTGTAAAGTAATAAATGTTGAAACTACTAAGTGTTGGTGAGAAAGTGGAGGAACTGGATCTCCTATAGATAAGTGCTGCTGGCGAAAACGTACAGCCACATTGAAAAGCAGTTTGTTCCTGTAAACTTGTTTAATTCTTAAAAAATCAAGTATGAATACCAAATAATCCAGCACTTTAGCCCCTAAGTAACTACCCATAACTACTACCCTAATAAATTAGAAACATGCATACAAATGTCATAGCAATATCATTCAGAGTAGCCCAACATTGGGAACAATTTAAATGTCCATTCACTGGAGAATTGACATATAAAATATAGTACATGCCTAATATGGAGTAACACTCAGCAAAAAAGAATAAAATAACACAATAATTATGCATCTCAAAAACACTGTAATAAGTGAAAGAAATTCAATGCAAAGAATTATATATTGTGTAATGAAATATATAGTATTTCTAAAATGGCAAAACTAGAAAGCACAAGAGTTGTTGCCTGGTGCTTTGAAATGGAGTAGGGACTAACTTAAATGGGCAAGGGAGGTCTTTTCAGGAGAATGTCGTGTTCCAAAATAGGAAGTGGTACTGGTTATATAAAGTAAATTTAAGAAAAATGTATTAACATCATCAAACTGCGTACATGAGGTGGGTGAACCATATGGTATGTCAATTATACAACTAAGCTGACAAAATAATTGAGAGTCCCCAAGAGCATTGGCTAAATGGGTTCCTTAATTAAATGTTCTAAAATAAAACTAGAAAATTATTAATATGTATTTACTGATCATTTGAAATAAGTTGTAACACTATAATCTATAGCAAAATATTTTTGTGAGAAACAGTACATTTTCTAAAACCACAAATATAAATAAATTAGGGCAGTGGCATTGTTTTCTATTTTTGAAAATCTCTTTAATGTCTTGCTTAGCAGAAAATATCTGGACTCTCATAGCTGCTTGTCCTTCAGTCTTGGGTAATATTGCTTGTCACAGTGCCCCCTGGAAAACTATCCTGTAAAGGCAGAGAAGAACAAGACTTCAGGGAGCAATTATCTTTATTTAATGTATGCTAAACTGATCTTCTATACATAAAGAAAATCGAAAATCAATCATGATGTGAATGGAAGGGGAGAGGGAGTGGGAAAGGGGAGGGTTGTGGGTGGGAGGGACATTATGGGGGGGAAGCCATTGTAATCCATAAGCTGCACTTTGGAAATTACTATTCATTAAATAAAAGTTAAAAAAAATTTTAAAAAAAGACAAGATTGACAGAACCACACTTTGAGAATCCTCATGGTGAGGGCCTATTTCCTGCTCACTTCTTGGTTGAAGGTTTAGGTGGGGAAATGGATGTTTCAAAGGTGGGACTTCCTGGGCTCCTGAACAACAGGGCTGCGTCTTGTGTCTTGTTTGGGGGCAGGGCAGATCCAGCCCCTGACCACAAGAAAGACCCATGAAATCACTTGGCCTGGCCTCATCAAGGTAGCCGCAGGCAGGAGTGGAAATTCAACAGGCTAATTTTTAAGCCAATAGTTTTCTATGGCCTGTGAAAGATGTTTTAAATATCCAAATGTCCCCAGGAAGAAAAAATTTCCCCACCCCTTTTAGACCCTGGAAAGCAAGTGTGCTGCACACTAGGCATCCCATTGCCCTCCCCTGGTGCTGTAGATGTAGGGCCTTAAGGGACTGCATGTCCCACCATTCCCTTCTCCTCACCACCACAAGCTAAGTGTAAAATCCTGATCCTGGAATTCCAGCGGTGTGTTATCCAGCAAGATTCTATTGTAATTGGTTATCCTTGTGTAACCTAGAAGTATCATCTTTAATAAACATTAAGCTAAGTCAGAGGTTCTCAAAATACAGTCCAGGGACCAGCACCAGAAGCAGCATCTTAGAACTGATTTGAAATTCAAGCTCTCTGGCCCCACCCTCCTGAACGGAGCCTCCACAGTTGAGGCCCAGCGATCTGTAGTCTAACAAGCCTTGCAGGTGATTCCAATGCACCAAGTAGTTTAAGCCATTAGCGTTGAAGTTAACCTGAGATGGAATCTACCTTTGAAAGGAAACCCAGCACAGGTGATGAGGAAAGCGCCCTCATTCACTTCCTATCTCCTCCCCTTCCTGTGTGAGTGGTTCTGGAGAGACAGTGTCAGTTCCGGCTTTGAGGGTGGGCATACAGGAGCAGACAACAGAGATTGGCTGAGGACAAGCACTGACTGGAAGGTGAGGAAAGCGCACGGTATTAGCTGGATATTCCCAACCACTAGAACTGTTTGTTTTTCTTTCCCTGTAGTTTTCTCAAAACCTTTAATAGTCTTTAGTCCAAGTTCCAGCCTCATTTCTGGGTCTTGTTTATAAAGGAATTGGGACCAAGTTTCCCTTGTGGAAAAGCCTCCGTTGCAGTCACCTCAGTGGTAATATCGTGTGTGGAGAAAGCCATCAAAGAAGCAGAATTGGGGGCAGAAGCACCATGAACACCTGGAGACTTGCTCCAGAGCACCTCGGCAGGTTCCAGGCTTTGCTTTTCACAGTGAAACATGGTCGTTGGTCATTCACAGGTCTTGGGATACCACAGAGAGGGCCCTCTACACTCGCTGTCTCATTACAAAGGGGCACACATTTTTTGCTACTTGCAAAAATCTTGTAAAACACCAAATAACAAAAATATAAAGTAGTCATTGAATGCTTAACCCCATAATAATAAATGACTTTGTTAATATTTACTGCTTTTCTGTAAATCCTTTAAATTTGTGTTCTACAGGGAGAAAATTTTAAAATGCACTCTTTTGACTGGTAGGTTTCTTTTATGTCATTTGAGAGAGGGAGAGTGAGGAAAAGAGAGAAAGGGAAGAAAAGGTATGAAATTAGTTGTACTTTTCATATACTACTTGTAAATCATGGGTGATGGGCAGATTTTTTAGATCCTTAAAATAGATTTTATAGAGATTTCACTGATCACTAATCTTTATGGTGTCTATATATCATTGAAAAACTCTGTTTTCATATGTGTGTATGTGTGTGTGTGTGTTCATGTGCATGTGTGACGGGGTGGGAAGAAAGATGTTCTCACCCCTCACGAAGACTTTCATCTTTGGAGTGAGGTAAGTAGTGGAGACAGAGGTTTTTTAAAGATGAAACAGATTCATAAATCTTTTGTTTGTTTTTCCTTGCATTTGTTGTGAGCAGTGGCCTTGAAATGAGGGATTGGAGAGGCAGAGGTGAATATTGAAGGAAGGCTCCCTTAATGGTTTGGGGTACTTGCTGTCTGCCACAATGAGGACTACGAATCAGAGCACTAATTAAAGGAGCTATATTCAGAGACATGTAACAGGTGATGGCACCATTGAGCAAAGGAAATTTAAGCCCTGAATGTGTGCCCAGCTGAGTGTTTGGGAAAAACCTGGCCAGGACACATGAACTCACTTCTCCATACCTTATAGAATCTTCACCAGAATTTATTTATTTATTGGGTCCACATGAAGCTAGAGATGTCTTATCACTCTAAGTGTAGCTGAGACCCACAATGACTTTGAAAAACTCTTACTAAAAATTGTAACAAGGCCCAGGACCCCAGTAGATCAATCTATGGATTCATTTTGAAGTTTTCTGAAAGCCCAAATGAAGCTTTTTGTCCCAACCCTACCAATTGAGGACTATAAGAGGGAACTTTCAAATGGCTAAAGCCCAACTTCTGGATTATGAGTCCTTGGGCCGAGATCTCTGGCTATTTCCTGCTGAAGGTCTTCAGCCAGGCTGGTGAGATGTAGGTAGCAATTCTTGAGATCTGTTGCTGCTGTGAATTGTGACCATGGAAGTCTTAGAATCCTGAGTGTAAGAAATAGATAACACATCTATCCCAGCTGTTATCGAATGTGTTTTTGTCCTAGAAAGTTCTCCCATTAAGGATTCAAACACAAATTTTAGAGCTTTAAAAAGACTTGCTGGGTCATTCAGTTATTACTGCTACAAACCAGAGTTCTCTCTCCATTGCTTGTTTTTGTTGTTTTGTTTCTTGTTTTCTTTGTTGCCTCCTCCTAAGCACCTATATACTTCCTCTCCTTCCCCACTCTGCCTGTCTCATGGTTGCACGCTTCTCCATCCTACTTTATCATTTTGCTGCTATAATTAAATTAAATCTTGTGCAAAGTGTGGACCTACTTTCTCTTCTCTCCCTTTGTGTGTGTTTATGCATGTGTAATTTATGTATTGGTATGCAGTACCTAAATATTTATGATATGATTTTGTACATTATCATATATATTGCTTCTCTAAGTGATGGGTATGGGAATCAAACCTGGGCAACTGAGCTTCCAACCTGTGCTTGTAACCATGATGCCATATTAGTACTGTCTTTCTCACTTGGGCATCAATGAACAGCAGAAACTTCATGTCAACCCCTTATATGGTAAGCACACAAGAGTTATTTTCATATGTTTTAGAAGATCTCTCATCACCCTCTCCAGGATCCCGTATTCCCTATGATTTTTCAGGTGATCACCAAGGACTATCTTTCTCTAGGATTTGTTGGTACATTCAGCTAAACAAAGAAAATTTTACTTTGTAATAGATACAGTTTGAACCTCTTTTTCCATAACTGCATACAGAACCACTTTGAGCCTTCTTGGTAAATTTCTCTATAACTGCAAAACCTCCTATTGTGTGGAGGACCTTTTCTAAGATGCTCTAGCTCTAAGTTCAGCTCACATGCCCAGGGGTAAAGAATGATCTTTTCCTTTTGTTTTCTCAGAAATATGGGTTCTCTTTGCCTGCAGTGTTCCCTGAATAAGCTCATCTGCTCCATCTGCACAGACTATTTCACCGACCCTGTCACCATTAGCTGTGGACACAGATTTTGTAGTCCCTGTCTCTGCATCTTCTGGGAAGATGTCCAAACTCCTGTTTGCTGCCCTGTGTGTCAGAAAATATCACAGAAAATAGGCTGGCAAAGCATTATATTTGCTGAGAAACAAACTGCTCACACTATAATCTGTATGATACACAAGAAAGTCAAGGACCTCATCTGTGAAACTGACAAGAAATTTCTGTGTGTGCTCTGCTCTGCATCCCCAGAACATGCCACTCACAGACTCTGCCCAATGCAGCAGGCTGCTGAGTACTGCAGGGTGAGTATTGACACTGAAAACACTTTGAAGAGTGGATCTTTACCTGAAACTGACAGGCAAAAACAAGGATATGCCAGGTATTATTGTTGTTATCCTTTCGTGCAATTAAAAAACAGAATTACTATCATGACTTAGTCATTATTCTGAACATGGGAGATAGAGAAGTGAAGAAACCCTACAAATAGCTCTGGTCACCTGTAGCTTAAATTTTCTTGGGCTGAGACAGACGAATGTGCAATGATGATAAAGATGATGATGTTAGAATTCTGGTATATCAGGATAAGTAGCAGTATAGATAAATTTCTAGTGGTCGTGACAGTCACTGGCTAACTTAGTCATGATCACAATGAGCTAGTGTTACTGTTTCTAAATCTGCTCAGAGTGTCATAGACAAATGACAGCATTTGAAAACAAAATATGAAGTAAGATTCCCTTCTGAAAATTTACCAGGTTACATACAATTTCAGTACTGTATTACTCAGATAGTGGGTCACATTAGATTCAGGAAATCTATTCTTGGTTTGAGAGAGATCTCAGATATGACAGTCTTCTCGAGGAAATGTCCACTTTCTCTTCTGTCTTTATTCTTGAGTTACCTTCTGTATATCCACATGTCTTTTACAAGTAACAGAAAAGTACTATAATTTCTTCTCTAGTGCTCAAATTTATATTTCTTTTTCAGGAGAAACTCCTAATGCAAATGAAGTCTATATGGAAAAAGAGACAGAAAAATCAGAGGACTCTAAACAAAGAGGCCAATATAATCAGAACATGGCAGGAAAGTTTTATAAGCCCTTGTCTCTCAGAAGCAGCTTGGGAAAGGGCACTACAGTAATACACAGGGAAAGAATTTGAGTTAGGTGATAACATCTCCTAATGGGCTCACTAGAAAAAGCAGTACATGTTTCTCTATAGGGTAAACTAACCTTGAAATTTTATGCTGAACCCACTGTGCAACAAAATATTTTCCTGATTTGGGGATAAAGCAATATCTATGATATTATGATATATGATAATATATAATATATATATGGTAATAATAATATGATGGCAAGGATGAAATAAAAATGTGGTTCTATAAGTGGAGGACTTTATCCTGGCCAAGGAGGAATCACTGTGGGTTCCCTTATGAGTAAAGAGCTCTAGGTGCTCTGAGAACCTATGTTTCAGGGCTTTCTGAAAACACATGTTTCAGGGGCAGGAAATGCAACGTATAAGTCAAACAGATGAGTGGAGAATAATGCAAAATGTATGGATAAGGAAGTGAGGTTTTGGGAAGGAAGGCTTTTGGTGAGTTGCAATGCATAGTTCAAACCTGTAAAAAGTGTAAGGGTTGGTCTCGCACCTGGCCACAGCAAGTATGATCGCATTTAATCAGTAAGGCTGACCTTGATGGAAATAAAAGTTTTAGCAAGAGAAGGAGGTCATTTGGAAAGGAGGTTTTGTTCTATTATTTTTCCCTAAGTAGGTCTCAAAATTTACACATGCTTAAAGGGTATATAGAAAGAATAGAAGAGACATTTTAAAAAAGCAATTAAGTGAAAAAGAGACTCAGAGAAAGAGACCAAAAAAATAGAAACAAACCCTATAAAGAAGGAGAGGGGGAGGTAAAGGAAAAGAGAGGGTGGGGGTGGGGACAGAGAGAAACATGAATGAAAAATTCAAGACAGAGAGAGACAGAGGTAGAAAGCAAGAATAAATATTGCAAGATAGTAGTCTAGAGAAAGAGCAGGTGAGAATAGCCTTGGGAAGCAGGAGGCACAAAGAACCGACCACTGATTGGAACACAGGGTTTGGAAATGAAAGTAATTTAGAAAGATCATGTCTGATGCCATCAGTTGTACTAAAGTAGTAAATTGTTCTTTTACTGAGAGTGTCCAGTCAGTTTCTGAGAAGCTTTGAGCAGAACAGATTTTTAGATTTAGAAACAGAGAATACAATATCATATGAAACCACACGCAAATCAATCTTAAGGTTTATTTACATGAAAACATGGAAATATCAAGGAAAAGATGTGGAAATAATGATACAGGAAAATTAATGAGTAGGAAGGAAGGATGGGAGGGAGGGAAGGAAGAAGGAAACAAAATCTGGGATACCTAAAAGCATAAAGGAATAAAACTGTATTACAGCAGAAGGCAAAGCAGAAGAGGAGATAAGGACAGAATAAAACCAAATTGATCCGTGATCTAATGAGCCAAATGTCATTGCAGGCATTCATAAACCTACGGATGGTGATGATCAAGGCTGAGTGTCCTACACTGTATCAGTACCTCCATGAAGTACCTCTACTACTCTCTCTCTCTCTCTCTCCCAGAATTAAATTAATTTTAAAAATAATAGCCAAAATAACAAAAGATATATATTGGGGCTGGCACTTTGGCATAGAGCTGGCTGGCTGTGGCTCCACCTGCAATACCAGCCTTCCATATGGGTGCTGGTTCTAGTGCTGGCTGCTCCTATTCCAATCTGCTATGGCCTGGAATACCAGTGGAAAATGGTCCTAGTTCTTGGGACCCTGCACCCAAATGGGAGACCCAGAAGAAGCTCCCAGCTTTCGATCAGTGCAGCTCCAGCCATTGCAGCCATTTGGGGAGTGAATCAGCAGATGGAAGACCTTTCTCTCTGTCTCTTCCTCTCCCTCTCTGTCTGCAACTCTACTTCTCAAATAATTAAAAATATTTAAAAAAAGAAAAGAATGTATGCATGTGTGTAGAGTAGATGCATTCCAAAAGGAACCACAGTATGAAAAACATACAATGAGAAACTCTTTTAGAGGAAGTATAATGTCCAGCTAAAAGAAATCCTAGAAAAAAATGAGACAGAGAATGTGAAATATGGACTGCTATGTATAGAAGTGAAAATCATAAACTGTAAAGTGAAAAAGCAAAGGCGTCAGAATGAAAGACACCAGAGTGTACAAAATACATGAATGACAGAACAAAATCTATGACTTAATTTTATTGCTACAAAATAGTGTGATGAAATGCAAGAATATCAAAAAATAAGAAAGGATCACCAAAATCCACAGAAACAGAATGCATCTGATGGGAACAATAATTTAAAAAACTTCATTGCTATGCCAAAAGTGATAACCACACATCAAAGCTAAGAAAATTTTTAAATTCCTAATTAATTTATTTAAAAGCAAAGTTGCAGAGAGAGGAGGGAGAGATAGGATCTTCCATCTGGTGTTTCACTCCTCAAATGGATGCAAGAGATGGGGCTAGGCAAGACTTTTGAAGCTAGAAGCCTGGATCTCCATCCACTTATCAGGGCCAGGTTCTTGTGCCATGTTCTGGTGCCTTCCTAGCCTCATTAGCAGGACGCTAGATCAGAATTTGGGCAGCTGGGACTTGAACTGCAGGGCATAGGGCATGCTGACATCCAAGGTGGCAGCTTAACCCAATGGGCCACAGTGCCAGCCCTGATACAATATTGTGTTAACTGCAGTCTTTATTTTGGCTCTTCTGTGTAGTCAACTTTACTCTACTTAATAACACTGAGGATTTAAGGGGAAATGGTGACAATCACAGAATTGCAAATAGCTTTAAAGAGAGGGCCAAGGTTGTGGCATAGCAGGTTAACTTGCTTCTACAATCAGGCATCCAATAAAGGTGCCAGTTTGAGCCCCAGAAGTTCCACTTCCAATCAAGCTCCCTGATAATGTGCCTGGGAAAGCATGGGGAAATTGCCCACACATTCCCTGGGCCTCTGCACCCATGTCTGCATGCCTGACACTTGGATGACACTCCTAGCTCCTGGTTTCAGTCTGCCTCCCAACTTAACCCCGCCCCCCCACCACACCCCCCACACTGAGTGTGAAGCCATGGAGAATGAACCAGGGATTTGAAGACCTCTCTATAACTCTTTCAATTAAGTAAAAAAATCTTTAAAAATAAATAAATAATATATGGGACATGCACCTGGCATTGTGAGACATCAGGTTAACTGGCTGTTTAAAACAGGCATCCCATATAACAGTGCAGGCTTGAGTCCTGGCTGCTCTGGTTCCAATTCAGCTCCCTGTCGATGTGCCTGGGAAAGCAGGGAATACAGCCCAAGTAAAAAGGAACCAGCCACCCATGTGGAAGACAGACTGGAATTCCTGGTTCCTCATTTCAGCATGGCCCACACATGGCTGTTGCAACCATTTAGAGTGAAACAGGGAATAGAATTCTCTCTCTCTCCCTCTTTCTCTCTCTCTCCCCCATCAACTATATGAATAAGCATTAAAAACATAAAATATAAATTATATGGGACAATGTGTGTCGATCATATGCAAATTCTAAACCATGTTCGATAAGAGACTTAAGCTTTCATGAATTTTGGTATGCAGTGGGAGTCTAGAATGAAGCACCCACAGATATAAGAATGGATGGTATTATAATAAATAATGCTGAGTGAGTCACAAAAGAGTTAATGTTCTAAAAATGTTACAATATAATTAACTTATATGAAATAGAAGTAGGAAGCATAGTTACCCAAGATTTTAGAGTTCATTATACAGAAATGGATTTTCAAAATATCTTTCAAATGCATAAAACCATTATTAAACACCCAAGCTACAACCACAAATTTCTGTAGAGAAATCATTTTTCACATTCCACAAGATTCCCCAAGGTCTTCCCCTCCAGTGTTTCAACATGTTCATCCATATGGCATAACAAAAATAACAGAAAACACCATTAATTTATAAGATGCAAAATTCTAATAGAGATGAAAATTCTGAGGCTGGCGCCGCGGCTCACTAGGCTGATCCTCCGCCTGTGGCACCAGTACAACAGGTTCTAGTCGCGGTTGGGGCGCCGGTTCAACAAAAAGGAAAATTCGGTATTTATTATAAAACACATTACCCTGGGCCTAGGAGTGATCTAAGACTGCTGTTGGTTCATTTCTAAGATGAAAATCCCTCTATTTTCAAGTTTTAAGGTAAAAAGGATTAATTCATTTCTTTGGATCCAGTACTCACCTGACGATTGGAACTGGTCCTCTGCAACGTCTAGGAATGGATACTGGGGTCAGGTAGGTGGTTCTGAGTTCCCTGGGCTCTGAAGGATCAGAAGGTCTCCACAGCCCAGTCAACACCAAGCCTCAGAACAAAATAAACCTTGACTGGGCAGGCCTTTGTACAAGATGAGCAAGCCCCACCCTGATGGGGTTTCTGTAGCAGAGAGGACTAGGGGGAGGGGCACTATTTCCCATCATTCTTTGGGTGAACACCTTCTCAGGTGATTTAGTTAAAAGCAATTGGATCAATCTCAAATTACACAAACGTTCTCTTGATTGAAATGAATAATTATTTGGGAGGTGATATTTGTAAATTTTTGAAATCCAGATAGATATTCTCTGAATACACCCATCGAGATAGTTTGTATAACTATGGAAGGCCTTTCTTTCTGTCTCTCGCTTTCTCTTCTTCTCAAATAAGTTAAAAAAAATTTTTTTTTAAAAAGGAATGTACTTGGAATGACAGAGATTATCGCAACTTAAACTGAAGGTTGATCACATATGGAAGTGCCTGTTCAATCCTTGCTGCTCCACTTCAGATTCCTGCTAATGCAACTGGGAAAGCTGTTGAAGATGGTCCAAACATTTGGACACCTGCATCCAAATGGGATTCCCTGATGAAGCTTCTGGGTCAGCCTGACCCAGCCCAAACCATCTGGCAGTTTGGAGAGTGAAACAGCTAGTGGAAGATCTCTTTCTCTCCCTCTCTCCTTCACTCTGCCATCTTCTACTGCTTTCCCAGGACATAGCAGAGAGCTGGATGGGAAGGGGAACAGTCAGGACTGAAACCGGTGTCCATATGGACTGCCAGCAATGCAGGCAGCAGCTTTACCTGCTATACCATAGCACCGGCCCCAGGAATGTAATTTTCAAACAGTCTTACCTTATTTGCAAAAGGATTATGAATGTAGTAGTCAGTAAAAAGTTCAAAGAAAAGTGAAATTCAAAAGTGAAAAATTTTGTTCACTGTGACATTACTCTCTTTAAACACCATTGTGGATTCTAGCTTAGATTTTCCCATGAAAGATGGATGTCATTGTTCAACCAATGACTACAAGTTAGCCCAAAACACTGAAAATTCTTAAGAGTCAACAGTTCCTTTTTCTCTGAAGTAAATTTGAAACTAAACACAGTTATGTTTTACATCCAATAACACATGGATCATACAGTAGTAAAATGAAATAATAAAACTTTATCATTTTAATTTCATCATTTCAAAAGAAACTATGAACATTGTGGAAAAAGACTACCAATCATCTATCTATTATCTACCTATTTGTCTACACTAAAGAAGGATGATGCTCACAGAATTGATTAGCATTTGAAAACAAGGCCTTGAAATTGTTAACAGTTGTGCATTCCCTTGAGCAAGATAGTGCTTTAGGAATACAAGGGACAGAGCTGTGGTATTGTGGGCTGGGCCTCCCCCTCAGAGATGCCATCCCATATAGACACAG
Organism: Oryctolagus cuniculus; assembly: GCF_964237555.1. Taxonomy (NCBI): domain Eukaryota; kingdom Metazoa; phylum Chordata; class Mammalia; order Lagomorpha; family Leporidae; genus Oryctolagus; species Oryctolagus cuniculus. The sequence goes on along the minus strand of NC_091432.1, from coordinate 81,061,448 downwards.
GTTCTAGTCCTGGCTGCTCTTCCTGCTGGGATCCACATCATCTGGATTCTCTTGAATTAGAAGGGAGGACTTGAGATCAGTCAAGGTCTTGGGAGCTGCACTCAAGGACTCGGAAATCTTCCTTCTGTCCAAAGTCTTCTGGCAGTGCAAAAGTGTCCTGTGTGTCCCCTAAGAAGTGGGCTCAGGAGGGAGGGGGATGAGTGGCAGAGCAGAGGCACCATCTGTCCCACTGTCCCCAAACATGCCCAGGCTCAACAGGGAGCCCAGAACCAGACCTGCGGAAGGCTGATGGCGAGGATTCCCAAGACCTTTGTGGCTGAGATCCTGGTGCTCTCTTACTGGCTCGCATGGCGCCTAAACCCTGATGGGTCCACCTGCCCCAGTTCTGAGGGGGCCCCTGCAGCTGTGAAAGAGCCAGGAGGCTTCCTTTACACTGTGCTGCCTGGCAGAAGCCCACAGTGGGAGGAGCCTGCGAGGCCAGGAACTCCCAGAGAGGGACTGCCCAGGAGCAGGTGGGCAAGCTGCAGTGGGGCGGTCATAGAACCAGTCTACCAAGTAGTGTGTGTCCCGTGCTGCAAGTGGATGGACTCAGAGGGTTAGGGTCAGGGACTCTCTTGCACTGAGCAGCTGTTGCGCTCTGTTGGAGGGGCAACAGTGCTGAAAATCCAGGGAGCTTCAACAGGACACAGGGCGAGCTCCAGGCCAGAAGGCATTTTGTGAGGCTCTGAGGAGCTGGAGAAGGTGGCTCTGGGTTCTCACAGGTCTAGTGTTGTGCCTGGAACTCCAGTCTTTGAAGAATTAGAAAACCTTGACCAATTGAACCCAGCTGGTGAAGGCCATGGCAAAATTCAGAAACATCATGCGGTTGGGCTGGGGGATCATAAGCCGCCTTTGTTCCTAGCAAGGAAATGAGAAGACTGTCAGATTGTTTTGGTTCACATGCCTTCCTGGGCTGAGTTCCTAGGATGACCCATGTCTTTGGGCCATTGCCCCCACACAAGGAGTCCCAGAAAAAGATCCTGGCTTCTGGCGTCTGATTGGGTAAGCTCTGGCCCTTGGGACTTTTTGGAGAGTGAACCAGAGAAACAAAGACCTCTATCTCTCTCTCTGTCTCTACCTCTTTCTAAAAGCATTTCTTTCAAATAAATAAATAAAAAAAACCTTCCAACTAAGTATTAAAAAAGTATGTAACAAATTTATTTGGAGAATTTTAAGATTATGGTAAAAGATGAGATGATTCCAAGGTTTATTTTCATTAGCTCATTGGCTTAGAAGCAACACAGTATCAGTATTTATTTCTGAATCTCTCTTACTCCTCCTCCTTTCTCTCTCTCTCTCTCTGTCTCTCTCTCTGTCTCTGTCTCTCTTCTCTGCTTTTCTCTGCTTCTCATTTCCTCCAGGACTCCTTGCCTTTAATGCCTACAAAAACAGTGGGGCTCCATTCTACAGTCTATATTCCCTGCCTTCCAACTCACAGAGGTACTTTTCTGAAGAAATCAAATAAAAGATTAGGTTTAATCTAAGATTGTTTGATTTAATCTGTGTTAAGTTGACTGCTTGAGTACTAAAATAAGCATGTGAGTTTCTCTTTCAACTTTAACCCAAGCCTTTTAATCAAGTAATAAAATACAGAAATCATTTCCAGTTTGAGAAAATGTGATTTCCTCAGAGTCAGTTCATGTCATCAGAGAGATGGTCACATTCTGGAAATGTGAACAGTCAATTACTAGCAATGGGCAGCAAATGCCCTTTTGCCTTTTTTTTTTTTTAAGATTTATTTATCTGAAGGCCAGAGTTAGAGAGAGAATGAAAGGCAGCGAGAGAAAGAGAGAGTGTGAGGGAGGAGAGAGAGAGAGAGAGAGAGAGAGAGAGAGAGGTCTTCCATCCACTGCTTCACTCCCCAGTTGGTTGCAACACCTGGAGCTACGCCAATCGAAGCCAGGAGCCAGGAGCTTCTTCCGGGTCTCCCACGTGGGTGCAGGGGCCCAAGGACTTGGACATTCTTCTACTGCTTTCCCTGACCACAATAGAGAGCTGGATCAGAAGTGGAGCAGCCAGGACTAGATCCAGTACAATTATGGGATGTCAACACTGCAGGCGGCAGCTTTACAAGCTATGCCACAGTGCTGGCTTCTGCCCAATTGTTCTTTAAATCAAGCCCCCAAAATGATAATGAACATTGTGGTTCCTTCCTATTCTAGAATATCCACAGATGCAGGTAATGGAGGCATGAATGATTCATCCTCATTTTCCCAAAGCGACACATGCCCTATCTTGGAAGCACTTTTCTGCTGGTTGGCTGTTTTGAACATTTTTTACAAGTAGTCTAGAAATCAAAGTTTTTAAATGGATAGAAAGCAGACTCTTAAATAAAGGTTTCCAAGTTATTTCAACATATTTAGCATTATTTTGATTTGTGTAAAAGCTACTATTCATTTCTCAGTGACCACAGGAAATTGGTTCCACAAGACCTGGGCAGATACCAAAATTCACTGTTGCTCAATCCCTTATATAGATAGTATGGTGGGATGTTGCTATGGCATAGCAGGTAAAGCTGCCACCTGCAGTACCGGCAAGTGCATATAGGTGTCGTTTTAGTCCCAGCTACTCCACTCTTGATCCAGCTCCCTGCTATGTCCTGAGAAAGTAGTAGAAGATGAGTGAAGTCCTTAGGCTCCTATACCCACTTGGAAGACTTGGAGGAAGATCCTGACTCTTGGCTTCAGAAGGACCCAGGACAGGCCATTGTGGCCACTTGGGAATGAACCAGCAGATGGAAGAACCCTCTCTCTCTCTCTGACTTGTGACTTGTGTAAAAATTGAAAACAGAAATCTTTGACAACTTAAAATCTAGTAACGCATAAAGACGTGGAATAAAAAGTCAAATAATTAATCACACAAATCAATAGATAAGAATGTGCTAATGCTAGATACTTTCAATTCTGATATCATTTAAAATATGTAGGAAAGCCACATGAAAGCTTTGAGAAAACATCTGTAAACTGATCGTTAATGTATTTTTGTAAAAGAAAGTGAACACGAAAGCCTATCCTCTAAATTCTATACAGTGTGTGCTATCAGTGGTCTCACCTCTGGAAGTGCAGATTGACCTGTCATTTCAGCTCTCCAGTGCACAGCTGCTTTCAGATCAGGATCCTCTGTTCTGGTCTAAACTCCTCTCGGTGTGTCCCCTTTGATAGGATTTCAACTCCCTCTGGGTTTGTGGAACACGCTGCCAGCGCCTGCTGACCCCCACCATGTGCTCCCTTGGGTGCAGGCTTCGCAGCTCCGGACTGCACCACAAATCTTGGTGGAATTTGTGGTATGCGTTCATAGGGGGCTTCTTGGGCTCTCCAAGGAAGACCAGCTTCCTGAACAAGCCATACCTCTCTGGAGGAGACCTCACATGTTTCCCATTTCCCTGAGACTTCCTGGGGGCCTGGGCTTGGCCCTTCTTGAAGAAATCCGATTTCTTGGAGTCCTGGACCAGATCAGGGTGATCTTTCCTGAACCGAGCCAGTTTTTCCTCATATTCCTGCTTCTCCCTCTGGAAATCCTGGAAGTATTTCTGCTTCATGTGCTCTGGGAGCTGCTTGTATTTCCCAGATAGGAATTTGGTCAGCTCAGATGCAGTCTCTGGCTGGGGGTGGGGAGCTGGAGTCCAAAGCAACCCTATGTTGGATGCTAGTGCTTCAAGTTGCCTCTTAACCTACTGTGCCACAATGCACATGCTCCCAGGAATGTCTTTAAAGAGGCTGCCCCCTTGGGTCGGCACAGTGGCTCCCTTGGCTAATCTTCTGTGTTCGGTGCAAGAATCCCATTTGGGCGCTGGGTTCTAGTCCCAGTTGCTCCCTTCCAGTCCCACTCTCTGCTTTGGCTTGGGAAGGCAGTGGAGGATGGCCCAAGTGCTTGGGGCCTGCAGCCACATGGGAGACCAGGAGGAAGAACCTGGCTCCTGGCTTCGGATTGGCGCAGCCCCGGCTGTAGTGGCCATCTGGGGAGTGAACCAATGGAAGGAAGACCTTTCTCTCTGTCCCTCTCTCACAGTCTAATACTCTGTCAAATAAGAAAAAATTATAAAGAGGCTGCCCTAAAGATTTCTTTAAATCTAAAATTGTCCATACTTGAATACTGTTCATTTATTGTTGACCACACAGTACTAATTCACTTCAAATTTTGCTTAACACGATAAAATTTGCTGACAATACACAGTATTATCTCACTTTATTTTGTTTATTTTGATGAGACTTAGGGATTCAATTTGAGGTTTTAATTTGTATTAATTTAATGATTAGTTAAGATGAGAACATTTCTATATTTGATTGCATATACACACAGCTCTCTCTCTCTATGCACGTATATTCTGTCTTTGTGAATGTCTGCTCTAAAATCTTACCTAATTTTATAGCAGGCTGACATTCTGTAGTTACTCAATGACTAACATTTAGTAGGCATGTAAGTATGATATCGTTTCATATATATTTGGTAATGTCTTCATGTCTTGAATTGCATTTCTGTCCTGTGAAAAAGTATCTTTCAAAATGCAGAAGTCACTAGTTTTCATAGAGGCAATGATTTTTACCTTCTTGGTTACTGTTTTATGTCCTGTTTAGGGAAACTTCCTCTATGAGCATATTCTCCTGTTGTTTTCCTGTTCACCTATGGAACTTAAGTCCATCAGGGGGCAGACATTCAGTACAGTAGCTAAGGTGACATTTTGGACAATCAGGTCTCAAATGGGAGTGCCTGAGTTTGAGTCCCAACACTGTGCTCAATTCCACCTTCTTGCTAATGTGCCCACAGGGAGGGAAGTAGTGAATGGTATCTGCTCACCCATATGCACTATTTGGATTGAGTTTCCACCTTCTGGTTTATCCTGGCTCTGATACAGCTCTTTGTGGGCATTTGTGGAATGTATTAAGAGGTGGGAGATCACTTTGTGTCTCTCCTTCAAAGAAGTGAAAAATGATCAATTTATCAATACAAGTTAGAACAAAAGTGAAACTAGAAAGGTGAGGTAGGGGTCTGTACTAAAATTGTTGACTTGCACATCAACTTGATACCCACACTGGCCTGTTGAGCTTGTGCTTTTCAAAGTAGAAGAGAGAACAAGTGGGGAGGCTCTCTGCAGTACCCGCATCCCATAAAGGCAGACTTGATTTCCAGCTGCTTCACTTCCAATCCAGCTCCCTGTTATGGTGCTAGGGATAGCAGTGAAGGATGGCCCAAGTGGTCAGGCCCCTAAGCTCATGTGGGAGACCTGTCGTCTATATATATAAATACATCTTTCAAACAAGAGAGACAGAGAGAACACTGGTAATGAATAGATAGATGTGTCATGAGGATTGCAAGGAAAAGCACCCCACCAGATTTTAAATTTGAATACAGCCAAGTTTAGATGACTACACTGAGTCAAGATGGGTAGGTAGTGCTGTATTCTGATTCTGGGTTGTTTCCATCAAAACTCATGTTGTGTCCTAATCCCACCAAGCAGCATTGTTGTAAAATGGAACCTTGAAGAGGTGATAAAGGACAGGGCATTTGGTGCAGAGGTAGGGATGTCACCTGGGACTCCTGCATACCATACAACCTCCTGGTTCAGACCCAGCTTCTCCACTTCCAATCCAGCTTCCTGCTAATGCAGCACTCTGGCAGGCATCCAATGATGGTTGAAGTGCTTTGATCCCTGTCAGCCACATGAGACCAGCACACAGCTCCTGGGTCCTCCAGTTGGCCTGCCCCAGCCATGGCTCTTTGGGAATATGTATTTGGGGTGTGAATCTGTGGATGAATGCTCTCTCTCCAAATGTCTCTCTACCATTTCCACGGAATGAAAACACTTTTAAAAAGTGGGAATTCAAGGCCGGCGCCACAGCTCAACAGGGTAATCCTCCGCCTAGTGGCACCGGCACACCAGGTTCTAGTCCCGGTCGGGGCACCGGATTCTGTCCCAGTTGCCCCTCTTCCAGGCCAGCTCTCTGCTATGGCCTGGGAGTGCAGTGGAGGATGGCCTAAGTGCTTGGTCCCTGCACCTGCATGGGAGACCAGGAGGAAGTACCTGGCTCCTGGCTTCAGATCGGTGCAGCAGACCAGCTGTAATAGCAATTTGGGGAGTGAACCAATGGAAGGACGGCCTTTCCCTCTCTCTCTCTCTCTCTCTCTTCAGTAACTCTGCCTGTCAAAACAAAAATGCTCAATTCTTGAACTCTTTACCTAGTTTAGGGTTGCCCTCATGATCATTAAGTAAACTGAAAACAGATGTTTGTAAAAATTAAGAGTCAGAACAGTAGATGGAGGAGAAAGAAGAGTTGGAGAGTGGGCAGGAGGGATGGTAGAGTGTGGAATATCAGTTTATTTTTTTTTAAGATTTCATTTATTGCTTATTTGAGAGGTAGAGTTACAGACAGAGAGAGGGAGAGACTGAGAGAATGGTCTTCCATCTGCTGGTTCACTCCCCAAATAACTGCAATGACCACTGCTCGGCTGATCTGAAGCCAGGAGCCAGGAGCTTCTTCTGGTTCTCCCATGTGGAGACAGGGGCCTAAGCATCTTCCACTGCTTTTCCCAGAGATAGTAGAGAGCTGGATTGGAAGTGGAGCAGCCGGGACTCGAAACGTTGTCTACATGGGCTGCTGGCCCCCTCATCATAGGTTTTCATTTTTTATTTTTTTAAAGATTAATTCATTTATTTGAAAGTCAGAGGTACAGAGAAAGACAGAGAGAGGCGCAGAGAGAGAGAGAGAGAGAGAGAGAAAGGTCTTCATCCAATGGTTCACTCCCCAATTGACTGCAATGGTCGGAGCTGTACCTATCCAAAGCCAGGAGGCCCAAGGACTTAGGCCATCTTCCACTGCTTTCCCAAGTCATAACAGAGAGCTGGATTGGAAGTGGAGCAGCCGGGACTCGAACTGGCGCCCATATGGGATGCTGGTGCTTCAGGCCAGGGTGTTAACTTGCTGTGCCACAGCACTAGCCCCAACACCGTATGCCTTTAAATGTGTATATTAAAATTTTATAACATAAATGTAATTTCTACAAAATATTAAAAATATATTCCAACATGCTATTCCATGATAAACACACAAGCTAAAATCTAAAATTTTTGTAGAGAGATCAACTTTCACATTCCACGACAAGATTTCCCAAGGGCTTCCTCACCAGAAATTCAGCAGTTTTCTGCATATGGCATCAGAAAAATAACAGAATAAATTCTATGAATTTAAAGTGCAAAAGTATGATAGAGATGAAACTTTGTACCTATTTCTTAGGTACATTTCCCTGGGCCTGGGAGTGATCTAATACTGCGGATAGTTAAATTCTAAGATGAAAATTCCTCTAATTTTCAAGTTTTAAGGTAAAAAACATGAATTCGGTTCTTCGGACCCAGTAGTCACCTGGCAAAAGGAATGGGTCCTCTGCAACGTCTAGGAATGGGTCCTGGGTCAGGTAGGTGGTTCTGAATTCCCTGGGCTCTGAAGGATCAGAAGGTCTCCACAGCCCAGTCAACACCAAGCCTCAGAACAAAATAAGCCTTGACTGGGCGAGGCCTTTATACAAGAGGAGCAAGCCCGGCCCTGATGGGGTTACTGTAGCAGAGAGGACTAGGGGGAGGGGCACTATTTCCCATCATTCCTTGGGCGTACTCCTTTCCAGGTGATTTAGTTAACAGCAATTGGATCAATCTCAAATTACACAAACGTTCTCTTGATTGAAATGAATAACTATTTGAGAGGTGATATTTGTTAATTTTTGAAATCCAGATAGATATTCTCTGAATACACCCATAAAAAGGATATTATGTATAAAAGCCTAAATTAATAGAAAGCTGAAGTATATTTTTATATTCACAAATTGATACACGATGCCGGATTTAACTGTGTTGCAAAGGCAAGGCCTGCAGCCAAGTACTTGGGAGTTCTTTTGCTGCCCTCCCAAGTGTATATAGCAGGAAGTCGGGTGATAATTGGTGCAGACAGGTCCCCACCCAGCACTGTGCTGGGTTGCCATCAGAGCAAGCAACAAGTTAAACCTGGATAGGTAGCTAACCTGTGTCCTCAGACATCAACAGTCAATAACAGGTTCCAAATCAGGGAATGCTGTTACTTCAGGATATTGGATGCTGGTGTTGAAAGCCACAGATTAACCAGCGGCCTCACATCTCCCAACCATAGTGAATTTTTAGAGTTTGCCAAAATGGTTGTTTTTTCAATATACACTCCTTCCAGATTAAAGGCATTTCATTTTTTCCACATTTTGCAGAATGATATTAGCTTTCTACACGGTATTATCTTACTGTTATTTTATTTATGGGACTTTCTTGTCTCATGAGGCGTGCACATACAGCCCCTATTGTTAATAGCAACTTCCCAGTTGATCATTAATTTAGTTTTCCTTACTTGATTATAGCCGAGAGGCTGAAGCTGGTGTGCATTTCCGGGCTCTTGCCCTGTAGCACCCCAGTCACTGGATGCAAGACCCTGCTACCCCGGGTCTGCATACCTGGAGATCCAGGAACACACTGGCCACGTGGACTGCTTCCCAGAGTGTACCAGGGCAGTTTGGCAGCCTGCTTCTGGAGAGACTGCCTATGGGTCACCCTGGCTACAAAGACTCCTTCCACTGTGCACTCCTCCCAGGCAGCACAGGGGAAGGGAGGCCTCCTAGCTCCTTGAGCAATGGCTGGGGCACAAAGGACAGGAGCCAGCAGAGCCATTAAGGCTCAGTCTGCACTGGAGCTGGGTAAGAGAGCACCAGGATCACAGCCCCAGAGGAATCCAGAACCTCCCCATCAGCGTCCTGCAGGTGTGGTCTTGTCTGCCTGCTGAGCCTTGCTGCGCTCTGGAAGATGGGACAGATCCTGCATCCACTCTGAAGTTGGTCCCAGCCATCCCCTGAGGGGACACCCAGGCCCCATTGGAACCACCAGATGACTTTGGACAAAGGAAGTTATGGGGGCTTGAGTGCAGCTCACTGAACCACCAGGTCCATGACCATTTTCTAAGTTCTCCTTTCTAACTTCTTGTGCTGCTGGCACAGGGTGCGCCTAGGAGAAGCCATGATGTTTCACTATCTCAGATCAGGCACATTGGGAGGCTCGCATGCCATGGCTATCTCCAAGGCCCCTGGGAGCCTGGTGTCCTATTTGTTGCCAGCAAACTTGCCTTGGCATTTCCCTGGAAGCTTGGAACCACCGCTGCCGCTGAGTTTGTAAACACAGGGTTTTTTCACGGGGGACAGCAGCTTTCTTTGAAGGAGGCTGCTTCATCTCCAGATCCCTAAACCCAGAAGGGGAGCTGCTGCCAGTCTTATCTCAGAGCCTGGAGCAGCCTAGGAGTCTCATTTACATACCTCTTTGGTATCTGTAGCTCCCCCTCTTCATGGAGGAACAACACTAAACCCTGCCTAGGCTTCATATCCGAGTCACGGCACCATTATGTCGCTCCCCCTCTTCGTGGAGGAACGACACAGGACCCTGCACTGTTCTTTTGTGTGCTCGGCCCTCCCCGGGTTTGCTGCTGGTTCTTCCCGGGTTGGGCTACCAACCCTTCCACCTCTGTGGAAGGGCGGTTCCCCCTGCCACTTTCCCCACTTCCGTAGGGGAGCGGCACACCGCCGGCCGGCTCTCTTGGGGGCTGCTCAGGTGTTCCTTCAGATAGATGTTCCTGGTGCATGTTGTCTCTCTCCTCCTTTATAGTCCTCTTCCACCAATCCCAACTCTGCTACCCACACACCGAGTACGCTGCTCTCCTCCAATCAGGAGCAGGATCAGCTCCTGCAGGTCATCACTCAAGTTGGCGAGAGGCACTGCGTAGAAGTTGTTACTCCCTTCTCAGCGCCATATTGTGGGAGAGAAGATGCATAGAATAAGTCTTAATTCCAGTAACAGTCTAGTCCGAGTTGCTCCCCACAGTCTCTAACCAGCACCTGGAGCTGCAGGAGTCCCTGGCTGGAGTCTGTATAGCTACCAGGTCCCAGGGTCTGTGGGAGCCCTCAGACCTTGGCTCCACCCCTGGTGGCGTCGACTTCAGGGTTAAGGCAGAACCCAGGATCAGAATCTTTTATGCTCTGTCTCTATTGATTCAGTGTTTTCTTCATGGATGGATTTAGTACTTTGTATTGGATACATTTAATTTATTCAAAATGACAAGAACAGCTGTGCCTTGTTCTACAGCATCATTGAGAGTTATTGATTTCATAACTAATGGGTTCCCCAATGCTTTCTGTGTAATGTTTTTGGATTGTGTCTTTCTTTTTTTCTCTCTGAGAAACAGGTAGAAAAGAGGATGTCAGCCATCAAGGATTTTAATCCGTGTCTTAGGAAACTTATAAATCCTTTTGACAAGGTTATCTTTATTTATATTTTGTCATGTCTACAATGGTTGGCTTTATTCATTGGTGTATGTTTACATTGTGGTGTAAGAACTTGGCCAGAACAGCCTTGGCCCTCATCCCAAAATGGAGATTTCTCCTGCCCAGCACACTCCAGATCAAGCCTCCAGAGATGTCCCAGCAAAGGAAGGAAAGATGAGTCTCTGTGTGGCACTGCCTGACCTGTCACCCAGAGCACAAGACAGAAAGGCAGGGAACCCAACTCAGAGTCTCTCTGCTCAACACTGTGATAAGAAAAAAAGGACAGTAGAAATGACCAGAGAGAACAATTCTTTAACCTGATCTTCCCACTTAAGTGTGATTTAATAACTAAAGGAAGACGCATTCCTTTCAGGATGTGTTTCTCATCTGATGAGCTACAGGAATGCAGCATTTTAGGGAAGAGTCACAAGTAATATCTGGTTTCTAACTCTTCCAAAATAGATGGAAATATACATCCCTATGTTCTTTTCGTATGGATGACCTAGGAAATTTTTAATCTAGAAAGTTTGTAGGTCCCCCCACCCCCATCTCTCTCTCTGTAACTCTGCCTTTCAAATAACCAAGCATATCTTAAAGAAAACTCATTCAAAATACACTGATTTCAAAACAAAAGTGGTGAATATGTCCAGGACCGTGGGTAAGTACCTGATTTGTACTCACACAGACTACAGGTTCAGATTCAGTTCCCACTTGGGGGAGTGTGGCACATTATCCCCATATAGGTGTTGGCAGTGCTGTCCCTGATGAGGCTCCTTTGAATTGGCCACCTGGAGGACCCAGAACACACTGGTCAAGTGCACTGGTGCTGGGACCTCCCCTGGGCCAATTGGAAACCTGCTCCTGGCAAGCACTCAGCTGGGACTTCCCTGCTGCACAGCTCTTCCCTCTGGACACTCCTCCCAGGCTGGGGAGGGGAATGGAAATCCTGTGGCTCAGACCAGTGGGAGGCAGAGCCATGAGACTTTAGACTCCACCCCAGCCAGGAAAGGAAGCATCAGGACAGCAGAGAAGGTCTATGGAATCCTTGCCATTAATTTCTTTTTCATCATCCTGTAAAGAAATCCAATGTCTATTAGTGTATACTCCCCGTGGGCATACCTCCTAACTCCAACACCTGAAAAATCCTTTTCTACTTTGACATTTGTGGGGTTGTATATTCTAAGCATCATGTGCTAATAAAATGATGAAATAAGTGGCTGTGGCATCTTGTTTCCCATTTAGCTGAATGCCACCAAGGCACGTCATCATGCAAACAGCCTTTCATTCCCATAGTTGACTATGTCTTGGGTAGTGGAGTGAAGTCTCTTCTCTCACTTTACTAAATAAAATGAAGTTTGCAAAGGTTTTTCTTCAAATCTGGCCTTTTGGGGTAGATGCAAATGCCTGACAACCAATCACTTCATCAAGTCCTGGTCATTCATTTCATTTCAGCTCAGTTTTTTTCAGGAAGCCCTTCACGACTGCAGAGATCACACACTCTAAGCATAACATCCAACATCACCAATAACATCCAACATAAATTCAACCAACTGGTAGTTAATGATAACTGCGCAGTACAAATTCCAAATTTTCCAAATGGAAAATCTTTCCTGGTGCTGTATTGCTATTACCCAGAGCACTGTTTAGGACATATCAGACAAAACAAATGTAGTCAATGAGTGGACTAAAGAACAAATAAGAGTTCAGTATTGGGGCCGTCGTTGTGGCTCACTTGGTTACTCCTCCACCACCAGTGCTGGTTCTGTCCCCGTTGCTCCTTGCTTGTCTTCCAGTCAAGCTCTCTGCTGTGTCCCAGAAGGGCAGTGGAGGATGGCCCAAGTGCTTGGGTCCTGCATCCGCATGGGAGACCAGGAGGAAGCACCTGGCTCCTGGCTTCAGATCAGTGCATTGTCAACCCTAGCGACCACTGGGGGAGTGAACCAATGGAAGGAAATACTTTGTCTCTGTCTCTCTCTCTCACTGTCTACAACTCTACCTGACCCCTAACCCCCCACAAAAAAAAAAAAAAAAAAGAGAGAGAGAGAGAGAGTTAGTATTAACAAAGTTATTCTAACATCAAGAACATTCATGTTTGGCTCAGTGGTTTCAGATCCACTTGGAATGGCCACATCTCTTTTTGGAGCACTTGGGGACATGTCCTGCTCCTCTGCATATTCTAGCTGCATGGTAACAACGGGCACTGTGGGCAACAACAGATGATGGCTCAAGTACTTGGTTTCTCCCACCTACATGGAAGACCAGAAATACATTTCTGGATCCTAGCTTTGTCCTTGCCCAATCCTAGCTATTTTGGGTAGTGAATTGGCAGGTGGAAACTCTGTAGGCTTAATATTATGTAATCTACTAACTCAAGTCACTACTAATTCAACTAACTGTGATGGTCAATCCTGTCTCAAATGTCCAAAATCTACACTATTTCTGGGTGAATCTCTCAAAGTGTTAGAAGATGAAACTAGTTTTAGCTTTCCCCAAGACCATAATCTCTTTGTTTTAGAAATAAAAACACCATGAGAAGTGTGATTGTGTGTGGGGGGGCAGTTTGTTGAAAATACAAAGCAGCAATCATACCAAAAGTGAGTTTCTGCTTTATACTCCCAGCCAGAACACAAGATGACAGGATTTCCTCATCAATGCCAAGCTCAGAATAAATAAATACACACACACAAACAAAAAAGAACCACCATGGAGACAGCATCACTTTACAAACTCTTTCTCTTGATAATTTCTGGTTTCCAGCTGACCAGATAGGTTGTTCTTCTTCTTTTTTAAAAGAGATTCATTTTATTATTTATTTGAAAGTCAGAGTTACACAGAGAGTGGAGAGGCAGAGAGAAAGAGATTTCCATCAACTGGTTCACTTCCTAATTGGCCGCCACGGCCAGAGCTCCCAAGCTAGGAGCCAGGAACTTCTTCCAGATCCCCCACACAGGGCACAGGGGTCCAAGCACTTGGGCAATCTTCACTGCTTTCCCAAGTCATAGCAGAGAGTTGCATCAGAAGTGGAGCAGTCGGGACTCGAACTAGCACTCATATGGGATGCTGGCACTGTAGGTGGCAGTTTTACCTGCTTCCCCCAGCGCCAGCCCCTTGATGAATTTCTTCTCTCACTGTGTCATCCTCTCTGTGCATGTGAATGGTTTTATCAGCTGAAGCTGTTAGTCATTAACTTTCAGATTGATCAAAAGCACAAACGAATATTCCAGATTCACTGTCCAATGACCCAGGCTGCACCCCTGCGTGGACTCTGAAAATTGGAGCCAGTTCTCCAGTCCCAAAGGTGCATAGTGCCCTTGTCAGCTCCACATACAAGTACTCCATCAGAATTTGCAGTCAATGTGTTAATAATAGCTTTATGTCCAGACACAATTTGAATGAAACATCCATCAGGGAATTTCCACTGTTTGATGTTCTGTGGCGAACCAGAGCAAATGTGTAATGTCTGGGATGTAACACTCCAGCTGTCACTGATCCTTTATGATTTGTTAATGGCACTCTCATCTTCCCAGCCACCGGATCCCATAATCGTATTGTAGTGTCATGGCTTCCTGTAATAATTTGTGGTTCTGCAGCTTGACACTTCACTGTAGCAGCTGCATTTGTATGTCCAGAAAATGTGTGTACACTGGCGCTTGTTCTCACATCCCAAATCTGTGCAGTTGAGTCTCGACTACAGATTACCAGCACATCGATTGTTGTGTACAAATCCAAGCCCTACACTGTGCTCAGATGTCCATGATAATGCCTTAGAACCTTATAACTTTATTTTACACTGAGGGCTGAGAGTGCCAGGCTTTTGCACAAGCTGACACTGGCAGGACGTTAGAGGGCAGGAGGATGGCAGAAGTCTCTGTGCCTCTCCTCTGCCTTAGAGGAACCACCTCTTCCCAATGCCACCCTCCTTGCAGAACTCTGGTCCTGTTGTAGTTTATATCACAAACCTCCTTCACCCATAATTAGGGTGGTCACGGCTCTTTCAGATGTTACTTTCTGGGTTGTTTCACTGTCTCATGTTTGGTTTTTCAGGTCTTCCTTCACTCCCGTATCAAATACCTGGCAGGAAACACCCCTATGGGAGCTCTCTCTCTCTCTCAGTCTATAGAAAGAAAGAAAGAAAGAAAGAAAGAAAGAAAGAAAGAAAGAAAGAAAGAAAGAAAGAAAAAAGAAAGAAAGAAAGAAAGAAAGAAAGAAAGAAAGAAAGAAAGAAAGAAAGAAAGAAAGAAAGAAAGAAAGAAACAGGGTTAGCTACAATTTGAAGATTTTAAAAATTCATGGGTACTACATTCTACCACTTGTCTTCACCAATCATCATCCAATTCTATGGACACTTTCTTCATCTTTTCTACAATTTTAGTTGTCTGGGAAGAATTCAGACAGGAAAACCAAGCTTTTTCCCTAAGGACATTTGTCAGTAATGGCGACAATAAGACAAATAAAATAATTTTGGAGGTATACCTATAATAATCATAGGACTTGGCAATAGAGTTTTTTTTTTTTTTTTGGCAGAGTTGGACAGTGAGAGAGAGAGAGACAGAGAGAAAGGTCTTCCTTCTGTTGGTTCACCCCCCCTCGCCAAATGACCGCCACAGCTGGTGCACTGTGCCAATCTGAAGCCAGGAGCCAGGTGCTTCCTCCTGGCCTCCCACACAGGTGCAGGGTCCAAGCACCTGGGCCATCCTCCACTGCCTGCCCGGGCCACAGCAGAAAGCTGCACTGGATGAGGAGAAACTGGAACAGAATCCGGTGCCCCAACCAGGCCAAGAACCTGGAGTGCTGACGCAGCAGGTGGAGGATTAGCCTAGCAAGCTGTAGCTCCAGCCTGACTTCTTAAACCATTAATACAATCTTGATGTGAATGGAAGGGGAGAGGGAGCGGGAGAGGGGAGGGTTGCAGGTGGGAGCGAAGTTATGGGGGGGAAAAGCCATTGTAATCCATAAGCTGTACTTTGGAAATTTATATTCATTAAATACATTTTAAAAAAATGTTAAATACCAGATAGCAATATGGGTCACATATCTAATACTAAATTTTCTAGTGAACACAAAAAAATAAACCAAATAAAATTAACATTATTGATATTATTAAATTTCTTATACACTAAACATTTTAAATAGCTATTGTTATAAATATTACTAATGTATTTTACATATTTATATGCTAATTTTGTGTGCAATGCACATTTTACACCTCAACCATCCCTGGCAATACACGTTCTCTTTTAGTCACTTGTTGATTCAAGTTCTTTTGCTGGTTCTTCTCTGTTTCTCTGAACTGTTTTGAAACATGCCTGCTCAGATGTGCAAATCAGTGAAGAATCGGCATACAGTGTAAAGTATGGTGCAGATTACAGAGTGGCACACTCTACCCAGGGATAGGGAATTTTCTTTCTGGCTGTTTATAACATCATTTGTGGCATCTTCTCTGCATTTATAAAAATACATCTGCATATATTAAATGTCATCGGAGGCTCTGACTAATAGAACCGAGAACAAGATAATTCTTGTGAAAGCTGTTGGTGTTGTTTATTGGTGTTCAGTAATGAGTTGCATTGTCTCATTTAGGCGAGGAAGAGGTCCTGGGACATAGTGTTTGGTTACAAACAGTGGGGTGACGTGCAGGGGAAATGTACACTGTGCTGTAGAGATGAGGGACACCAGTTCCAATATGTACCTTTGATTTCTAAAACAACCTGAATCACAGTGGAAAAATGTTTCATTCTCTTCTAGTTTTGTATCTCTCCTATATAACAGAGGAACATTTCTCAAACCCTGCACTAAAAGTTTTGTTCTTTGGGGGCTGGGAGATAGGATAAGGGTGGGGCATGTGTGAGTTCTCTGGGCTTCCTGGCTTATTGTGTGACTCCTCACCTGTATGTGATCTGCCAATCATCACTCCTCAGGCACCAGACAAATGAGCCACTCTAATTCTCCTAATCCTTTCATCTATAGGTTCATGGAACTGAAATTACAGAATATATGGCATTTTCTATTTTTCTTTCACATAACTGTGTTTCCTAGGTTCATCATTATTATCAGCAATAATATTAACATTCATTGAATTTTAAACAAATTATAGCTGACAAAAGACATGGAATGTTCCTTTTATTGAAACAACATAACTAAGTAGCCTTTTTTTGTGAACCTATTTTTTTAAGAGTTTATTACTTGAGAGTTGGAATTACAGACAGAAGGAGAGCCAGAGAAAAGGGTCTTAGATCTGCTGCTTCACTCCTGAAATGACTGCAATGACCAGAGCTGAGTCCATTATGAAGCCAGGAGTTTCTTCCAGCTCTCCCAGCTGGGTGCAGAGGTCCAAGCACTTGGGTCATCTTATTTTTGTTTTTTTTTTTTTGGACAGTGAGACAGAGTGGACAGTGAGAGAGAGAGAAATGAGAGAAAGGTCTTCCTTTGCCATTGGTTCACCCTCCAATGGCTGTTCTGGCAGCGCGCTGTGGCCGGCGCACCGCGCTGATCCAATGGCAGGAGCCAGGTGCTTCTCCTGGTCTCACATGGGGTGCAGGGCCCAAGCACTTGGGCCATCCTCCACTGCACTCCCTGGCCACAGCAGAGAGCTGGCCTGGAAGAGGGGCAACCGGGACAGAATCCGACGCCCCGACTGTGACTAGAACCCAGTTTGCCGGCGCCGCAAGGCGGAGGATTAGCCTAGTGAGCCGTGGCTGCCGGCCACTTGCGTATCTTCTACTTCTTTCCCGGGACAATGCAAAATCTTGATCCAAGGAGGAGCAGCTGCGCCACAAACTGGCAAACATATGGCAGCACTGCAAGAGGAAGCTTAGCCTACATTGCCACAGCACCGGCTGGGCCTGTCTTCTTTTGAAACTTCTATGAGATATACATGCCTTATTACAACTGTTTTGAAACAGTGGTTAATTCTCTTTTCCAGATAATCAAAACACTTAAAGAAATAAAACAGCAATCAGGTAAAATCATCCCAGCAGGTTTTACTACTATTAATTCTGAGAATCATATCTCCAGGTATACTTCAATTGGTATTTATTGATATGGCAAATCCTATATATAAGTTCAACATATTAAAGTTTTAATTTGAAAGTTATCACTAAAGTTATAACTTCAACACAATTAAATTCTGCATCATGTATCAATTTGTGAATGTAAAAATGTACTTCAACATTCTATTAATTTAGGCTTTTATGCATAATATCCCCTTGATGAGTACATTCAGAAAATATCTATCAGAATTTCAAAAATTATCCCAGCAGGTTTTACTGCTATTAATTCCAAGAATTATATTTCCAGGTATTCTTCCTTTGATACTTATTGATATGTCTAACCCTATACATTACTGCCTTGTATTGATTTGTGAGTGTAAAAATGTAACTCACCCATCTATTAATTTAGGCTTTTATACACACTATCTCGATGGGTTTATTCAGAGAATATCTATCTGGATTTCTAAAATTAACAAATATTGCCGGTTTCATTTCGGCTGCTCCCCTTCCCATCCAGCTCTCTGCTATGGCGTGGGCAAGCAGTAGAAGATGGCAGAGTGAAGGAGAGAGGGAGAGAAAGAGATCTTCCACTAGCTGTTTCACTCTCCAAACTGCCAGACAGTTTGGGCTGGGTCAGGCTGACCCAGAAGCTTCATCAGGGAATCCCATTTGGATGCAGGTGTCCAAATGTTTGGACAGCTTTCTCAGTTGCATTAGCAGGAATCTGAAGTGGAGCAGCAAGGATTGAACAGGCACTTCCATATGTGATCAACCCTCAGTTTAAGTTGTGATAATCTCTGTCATTCCAAGCACATTCCATTTTAAAAAAAAATTTTTTTTAACTTATTTGAGTAGAAGAGAAAGAGAGAGACAGAAAGAAATGCCTTCCGTAGTTATACAAACTATCTCGATGGGTGTAGTCAGAGAATATCTATCTGGAATTCAAAAATTTACAACTGTCACCTCCCAAATAATTATTCATTTCAATCAAGAGAACTTTTGTGTAATTTGAGATTGACCCAATTGCTTTTAACTAAATCACCTGAGAAGGTGTTCACCCAAAGAATGATGGGAAATAGTGCCCCTCCCCCTAGTCCTCTCTGCTACAGTAACTGCATCAGGGCCGGGCTTGCTCCTCTTGTATAAAGGTCTCACCCAGTCAAGGTTTATTCAGTTCTGAGGCTTGCTGTTGACTGGGTTGTGGAAACCTTCTGATCCTCCAGAGCCCAGGGAACTCAGAGCCACCTACCTGACCCAGGATCCAATCCAAGAAGTTGCAGAGGACCAATTCCAATCGTCAGGTGAGTACTGGGTCCAAAGAAATGAATTGAAGTTTTTTACCTTAAACCTTGAAAACAGAGGAATTTTCATTTTATGACTTGGCAATAAGCAGTCTTCTGTTGCTTTCAGGCATATGTTCATGTGTCTAAGAAATATATATAAGTCATCTAGGGGGTGAACCAATGGAAGGAAAACCTTTCTTTCTCTCTCTCACTAACTCTGCCTATCCAAAAAATAGAAATATGTATAAAAGTTTTTGCCTATTATAATTTTGTATCTTATAAATTAATATATTTTCTGTAATTTTTCTGATGCCATGTGCATCAAATGCTGAAGTTCTGGCAAGGTTGCCATAGAAAATCTTCTTGTGGAATCTGTAAAATGAGTTCTCTACAGAAATTTTACATTGCAGCCAGGTTGTCTAATGATGGTTTAATCTAAGCTAGGAAGGAGCCAGAGCTTATTCCAGGTCTCCAGGAAAGACACAGGGCCAAGCTCTTGAGCCATTTGCCAATGCTTTCTCAGGCATGAAAGTGGGGAGCTGGATTGGAAGTGGAGCAGCTTGGATTACACCACAGCTCCCACATGGAATGCCAGCATTGTGAGCTGTGGCCTAACCCTTAGGCCAGCCCCTAAGTTAACCATTCAAGAAAACATCTGAGACCATGGAGCAAGGTCTTGGGGCCACTTTGGGAAAAAAAAAACACATAATGGCAGATATTCACAGTGTTGGAACAACCCAGAGAGCAGCATCTGAAAGAGTGTAACTATGGGTGAAGGAGGTTTGTGATGTAAACTACAACAGGACCAGAATCCTGCAAGGAGGGTGGCAGCAGGGAGGAGGTGTTTCCTCTAAGGCAGAGGAGAGCCACAGGGACTTCTGCCATCCTCCCACCCTCTAACGTCTGCCAGTGTCAGCTTGTGCAAA
This sequence comes from Oryctolagus cuniculus, assembly GCF_964237555.1. NCBI lineage: Eukaryota > Metazoa > Chordata > Mammalia > Lagomorpha > Leporidae > Oryctolagus > Oryctolagus cuniculus. The sequence goes on along the minus strand of NC_091432.1, from coordinate 81,041,900 downwards.
AGCCTGGCGCTCTCCGCCCTCAGTGAAAGTTTCTTGGAACAATTTACATCTGGTCAACTTCCCCACATCTCGCAAACCCAGTCTACAGTTTGCTTGTCTCTTAGCCCCTGGGTACTATTTTCTGCACCTTGTAAATCCAATGAATCACTTTTCCACCTACCCTGTAACCTCATGATGCAAATCCAATTAGTTCTGAAGACAGAAGCTCTCTCATTGAGTGGATTTGGTGGGTGGGTCTGGTGAAATCCTGTCAAAGGGGACACACCCAGAGGAGTTGAGATCAGAAGAGAGAATCCTGAACTGGAAACAGCTGTGCATAGAACTGAAATGACCAATCACATCTGCACTTCCAAAGGTGAGACTACTCATCACACACACTTTGAGTATAGAATTTAGAGGACAGGCCTTCATGTTCAGTTTCTTTTACAAATATACTTGAAGTTTAATGATCAGATTACGGATGTTTTATCAAAGCAAATGTGTCTTTTCTACTAATTTTTTTTAAAGATTTTATTTATTTATTTGGGAGGTAGAGTTAGTGAGAGAGAGAGAGAGAGAGAGAGAAGGAGGGAGAGAGAAGTCTTCCCTCCAACGGTTCACTCCCCACTTGGCCACAACAGCCAGAACTGCACTGATTTAAAACCAGGAGGCAGGAGCTTCATCCCAGTCTCCCACGTGGGTGCAGTTGCCCAAGCACTTGAGCCATCTTCTACTTGATTTAAAGGACAATTGGCCAGTTGTTGCCCATTGCTGTGGTTGACTGTTCACCTTTTCAGAATGTGACCATCCCTCTGATGACATGAACTAACTCTGGGAAAATGATATTTTCTCAAACTGGAAATGATTTTTAGTTTATTACTTGAAGAAAATGTTCAGGTTGAGGTTGAAAAGGAAACTCACCTGCTTATTGTTTTAGAAGCTGAGCATTCAACTTAACACTGATTAAATCAAATAATCTTCGATTAAGCCTGGTCTCATAACTGATTTCAGAAAAGTACCTCTGAGTTGCAAGGCAGAGAGGATAGACCCATAGTATGGAGTTCCACTGTTTTGGTGTGTGTTAAAGCCAAGCAGTCCTGCAGGAAATGAATAGCGTAGGAACTCAGAGAAGAGAGAGAGAGGAAGAGGATGAGGAGGAGGGGAGATGCAGAAAGAAATACTGATCTTGTGTTGCTTCTAGGCCAATAAGAAAATGAAAACAAACCTTGGAATCATCTCATCTTTTACCATCACCTTAAATTTCTCCAAATAAATTTGTTACGTACTGTTTATTATGTAGTTGAAAGGTTTATTTATTTATTTATTTGAAAGAGAAATTCTTAGAGGTAGAGACAGAGGGAGAGACAGGTCTTTGATTCTCTAGATCACTCTCCAAATGTTCCCAAAGGCCAGCACTGACCCAATCAGAAGCCAGGAGCCAGGATCTTCTTCTGGGACTCCCCATGGGTATGCTCAGTGGCCCAAGGACATTGGTCATCCTCTGCTAGCTTCTCAGGCACATCAGCAGGGAGCTGTTCAGAAGTAGAGCAGCCAGGACTCAAACTGCCACCCACATAGGATGTGGGCCCTGCAGCTCAGGGTTTTAATCTGTTGTGCTACAGCACCGACCCAGGTTACTTCCTTTAAACAACCATATTACATGTATTACTTTCTTAGTTCTGTTAGATTGTAGACCCAGCATGTTTATACTCATGATGTATAGGTTTGTATGCAGGCAAGTAGGGGAAGAAAACGGTACACAGTGCATGCTTTCTCTCTTCAGGGAAGACTACTTTATTTCTCTCTGTTTTTAAAGGATCTTCATCGAGACATGGATCCAGCCACGTTGCAAGTCTTCCAGCAGGAACTCACATGCCCAATTTGCATGAACTTCTTCCTAGACCCAGTTAGGATAGGCTGTGGACACAACTTTTGTAGATCCTGCCTTTCTCTGAGCTGGGAGGAAGCCGAGACTCCCATGTGCTGCCCAATGTGTAAGGAGATGTCAGAGAAGACAAACTTCAAAACCAATGTCGTGCTCAAGAAGCTGGCTTCTGCTGCCAGAAAGTACCAATTGAACCAGGTCACCAGGTTGCAGGAGCAGGTCCCTGGTGAGCAGACAGAAGCAGCAGGGCTCCTCACAGAGGTGGACAAGAGCCTGCACTATCAGCCTCTCTCTGGATGCCCACAGCCCGAGATATATGACCACACCATGATGGAATGTGCTGCTGAGGAGTCCCGGGTGAGTAATGCCTCCAGAGCCATGTGGATTCTCTGGGATCCTGAACTAGAGAGAAAGGTGGGGATTTGTGGAAATGGAGTGGAAGTGGGTGAGAATGGAGACTGTGATGGTAGTGATTTTTCCCTGTGAATCCCAAGATGTAAATGTGTCCTTCCATGTTGTTACTCAATGGACCCCATATTCACAATTGGGTTGAGTTGTCATGAGGGGGAGCCAGCTTAGAAGCACTGTCCATGCATGGCCAGTTGGTAAGGTGCAGTGCAAGTGGTCATCAGCAGAAACTTGGGCTTGTGCTGCAACTGTGACTGCTTCACAGCCAAGTAACATAAACACCGTTTCTAAGGAAGCAAATTTTATTGACTTTATTCACATTTTCTATTGTAAGTTTCATCTTTTATTTTTAAGATTTACTTATTTCAAAGGTAGTTTTATATGCAAACACAGAAAGCAAAAGAGAGAAAGAGAGAGAGAGAGCAAGAGAGAGAGATGTGCCATACATTTTGTGGTTTCCACCACAAATGCTCACATGACCAGGGCTGGGCCAGGCTGTAGCTGGGAGTCAGGATATTCTTTTGGAACTTTCCCATGGGTGTCAAAGGCCAAAGCACTTGGGACATCTTCCGTTGCTTTCACAATCCATCAGAAGGGAGATGGAGCAGAGGTGGGGGGGCAGGACATGAACTGCAGCCCACATGGCATACTGGTTTAGCAGGAGGCCAATGAACTCATTACACTGCAATGACATCCTTGTAATTTTCTCTTTTTTTTTTTCACTGTTTAAGGAATTTTTATTAAAGCAAGAATTTTATAATCCAAATTACGTTATATAAGGCCAGTGCTATCAATCGGTTTGGCCCTGCCTAGGCAACCCCAGAATATTCAATAAATCTGCAGGATATTTATTTTTAGGTGATAATTTGTTGTGTCCATGAATGATGTTGTAACTATCCAATTGCCTTTCACAGAAATAATATTCCCTACTCTTGCCTCCATCGTCACAGGGGTACAAAACTGAGAACAATTTTCTGATGACATTGAGGCCTTGCCTTTGCCTAAGAAAGCTTTGATAGTCATTTGCAGTGAACTCCGATGTTCGGAGGTTTCCCTGCTTTGCAATAATGTTAGCAGCAGTCAGACCTCTCTCTGGAATGTGAGTGGGCGTGAGGGAACCTACAACCTAATCTTTTTACAGCTGCACATCTTCATCCTGAGTACCACCTTCTTAATTCACACAGAGGAAGTTCTTCATGGATCAGGTCATAGTCTGTTATTAACAGACTCTGATCCCTCTTTACAAGATCATAAGGAGAAAATATATTACTACAAATTAACAATGCAAGTATTTCATAGAGATCAGAGGAGAGAATTATCATAACTGAATGTTTTTTTCTTTTTTGCAGGATATGCAGAGTGTATTAGAAAGGTAAGTTTACAATGAGAATCTGCAATGTGTAAGAAAGTTGTGTTCTTGCTGATGCAGCAGATGCTTCTGTTTTGCATGATTTCCTTTGATCTTCCTGACTATTTACCATGTTGTTGGATAAGGGATTCTGAGGTCTTCTACTCTTTAGTGCCAGATGAGGTGTGGGTGAACCGAAATATACAAAAAAAGATTTGACTTTCTGGGCTTTATTTCGCCTTCTCTCTCCTCCCCTTCCTTTGAAACTATCCCAACCAACCCTTATGTACATATTATTCTGAGAAATCCCAGAGGAGGCCCCACCCTTGAAAGAGGGAAAGTGAGAAACACACAGGAAAGAGCAATTCCCACAGCAGGGAAGGAGGAGCGAGGATTCACTCCTGGGAGCAGCAGTGAGCAGGTCCTGCCCTCTGAGTCTGTCCCAGTTGCTGGCTGGTCAGGGGCATTAGCCACCTCAGCTCCCTCAGGACCATGGCTGCCAGTTTGGATTTCCATTCCCTTGCTTGGCAGAAAAGCTCACAGCCTCCTGGCTCAGTGCAGATCCTCCTGACTGTACTGTTGGGGATGTCTGTTGACTGAATTCCCATAGATTCTACCTAAAAGCCCTGCTCTCTGTAGCTACTCAGGATTTCTGTTTTACCTGAAGTCAAGTGAGGGATACAGGGGGCAGCCACTGTCATTTGAGAGGTTGAATAATGTCTGAGAAGAAAGAGGCAAATGGATGTGATGTGAAATTTAGAGAGAAGTACTAATTTTATTTCACCTAAGGTAGTGAATACATTTATTCTTATTAGATGATAATGGGAAAATTCCCAATGAAATATCTTGGATTTACAGCTGGTACTTTTGATTTGACCCTGCTATTGCCCTTTGACCTGGAGTGTCACTCGTGTGATTCCTTACAGAGCAGAGCTGGTGCAGACGCTCCGTCTCCAGGGGGTGAACCCAGAGCTGACATTGCGGAACATCACTGGACTCAGAGAGATGCTAAACAACTTCAGAGGTGAGCTCAGCCTCCATCCTTCCAGCCCTAATTTCCTTCTTCACGGCTTTTGTGCCTGAGCCATTTCCTATTTTATTTCATTTTGTGTCCCTGAAAATGTTATAGGATTTTTTGAAACTGTGCCTTCTCATTTTGTTTCATCACAATTCAATGATCTAAACTGAAATTTGTAATGAGCATGCTGATGTAAGCAAACTACAGGAAGAGTATCCAGGTCATTTGATTAAGAAGGGGTACAATGCTCACTTCTTAGAGCAGCAGTCAAAACTGTGGGTTTACTCCATTCACTGCAGGTTTTTAGGGAGAAATAGAGAGAAAGGGAGCTCTTCCACCTGCTGTTTTACTCCCCCAGAAGGCCGCAATGGCCATGGCTAGCACAGGCCAAAGCCAGGAGCCAGGAGCTTCTTCTGCTACTCCCACAAGGGTAGCAGAGGCTCAAATATTTGGGTCATCTTCTGCTGCTTCCCCAGGCCATTCTCAGGGAGCTGGATTGGAAGTGGAACAACTGGGACATGAAGCAGCTACCATATGGGATGCCCGTGTCAGAGCCATCAGCCTTAACCACTATGCTGTAATACTGGCCAGATCTTAAAATTTAAATTTGGCACTTGTGTCGCTCCCCCTCTTCGTGGAGGAACGACACTAAACCCTGCCTAAGCTTCCTATCCGAGTCACGGCACCATTATGTCGCTCCCCCTCTTCGTGGAGGAACGACACAGGACCCTGCGCTGTTCTTTTTGTCTGCTCGGCCCTCCCCGGGTTTGCTGCTGGTTCTTCCCGGGTTGGCTACCGTCCCTTACACCTCTGTGGAAGGGCAGTTCCTCCTAGACACTATCCCCACTTCTGCGGGGGAGCAGCACACCGCCGACCGGCTCTCTCGGGGGCTGCACAGGTGTTCCTTCAGACAGATGTTCCCCTTAGATGTTCCTGGTGCATGTTGTCTCGCTCCTCCTTTATAGTCCTTTTCCACCAATCCCTACTCTGCTACCCACACGCCGAGTATGCTGCTCTCCTCCAATCAGGAGCAGCTCCTGCTGCTTATTGGTTGAACTGGAGGCAGCTGTGTAGAAGCTGTTTCTTCTTCTCCCAGCGCCATATTGTGGGAGAGCAGATGCATAGAATAAATCTTAATTCCAGTAACTTAGTCTAGTCCGAGTTGCTCCCCACAACTTGTGGTTTTTAATTTGTTCTATATGCCAAGTACATTTATGCTGCACTGCTAATATAGCTATTATCATTGATAAACTCAGAAGTATTTGACCAACCCAGAAAAGGAGAAATTCTCACAAGCAGAACCATTCTGGCTGGCACCGCGGCTCACTTGGCTAATCCTCTGCCTGCGGCCCCAGCACCCCGGGTTCCAGTCCGGTTGGGGCTCTGGATTCTGTCCTGATTGCTCCTCTTCCAGGCCAGCTTTCTGCTGTGGCCCGGGAAGGCAGTGGAGGATGGCCCAAGTGCTTGGGCCCTACACCCGCATAGGAGACCTGAGGAAGCACCTGGCTCTTGGCTTGGGATCGACGGAGTGCACCAGCCACAGCGTACCACCCGTAGTGGCCATTTGATGGGTGAACCAATGGAAAGGAAGACCTTTCTCTCTGTTTCTCTCTCTCTCACTCTCTCTCACTGTCTAACTCTGCCTGTAAAAAAAGAGCAGAACCATTCCAATACTATCAATGATTCTGAAAACAATTAAATGATGAGAGATCTGTGAACACAGTGCAATGATGTTAGGCCTGCAGTAGAGAGAGTTCAGGGACAGACGGTTGAAACCCAGATTGGGCTAAATCCACATTCTGAACAGATAAGCTGAAGTCAGAACATTCTTTAAATATACTACTTATTGGAGCATGAGTTTTATTTTGGAAATATTCAGATGTGTAGCTGATTTCCCATTTAAGATCTATCACATTTCAAAGTATTGTATTTACAAATGGAATTAAGTAAAACACTAAAGGATACTTTCCTAGCCAAGAAAGTAGAAGTTGCATCGTTGTCTCAATACATGCTATCGAGTGGTAGGCATTTGGCTCAGCAGTAAAGTGTCTTGGGCATCCTTACCCCATAGCACAGTGCCTGGGAATCAGTCCCACCTCAGCTTCCATCCAGCTTCCTGCTAATGCACACCTTGGGGGGCAGCAGATGTTACCCCCAATGTCTGGATCCCTGCCATCCATGTGGGAGACCATGTTTGGATGCTGGCTCCTGGCACAGGCCGGGCCCAGCCTTGGTCGTGGGTATATGGAGAGTGAACGAGCAGATGTAACATTTCTCTGTCTCTGTGTCTCTATTCAAAGACATATAATTAAACATATATGTTCAAAACTATTGAAATAATTAACACTCTAGATCAACCATAACCCTACTTCACACAGTGTGTGATATGTTTAAGCTCCTTTTCTTATTTTTCTCTGTTGTTTGATTATTTTTTTTTCCTGGAAATGCACTTGAACCTTTGATTTTCTCAGTTGAGTGAATCTCAATTCATTATGCTACCTTTCTTCTGTTAGTTTTCCTTGCAAAGTCGAGTGAAGTGAATCCACGGGCAGCAAAGTTTTGTCTTCAGGCCATGGAAACAACATTCATTGATCAGATTGTTCTCTTTCTACAGTGGATAATGGTCTGAGGAGGGAAGTGGCCCGCCGCTATGTAAGCTTCTCTGAAGATCTCAGAAGCACAATATTTGGAGAAGAACATCGCAGTGCTCCCAACCATTCCCAGAGAGCAGAGAGCTTTGCTGTGTGGGGTGCTCAGACCTTCACCTCTGGCCAACATTACTGGGAGGTGGATGTGTCATCCTCTTCCAACTGGATTTTGGGAGTCTGTTATGATTCCAGCACAAGTGATACCAGCAACATTATTCATTTTGAAGAAGCATTTCTCCTGGCCTCCCTGAAGAGTAACAACCATTACGTCCTCTACACCAGTGTTCCACCCTTAACTCACTATGTGAAGAGGCCCCTGAGTATGGTTGGGGTGTTTCTGGATTGTGACCATGGAACAGTGGGTTTCTATGATGTTGACAAAGGTTCCCTCATACATTGTAACGTTCCAACCCAGTTTACTTCTCCTCTGAATCCCTTGTTTTGGCTTGGTCCCCCATGAAATGTCAGGTTGGATGATGATTCTTTGTGAACTCCCATATGGAGGAGCTCGCCACCCTGGGATATTTTTATGTGAGACAGCAGGATTGTTTTGGAGCACGTTGTAACTTCATGAGCACAGTGTAGTCATAATTAGAGCTTGGTTAGAAACCACACAGCATACAACTGCAATGAATATATGAACGTTTTCTATTAAAATTTATTTTAGTAAAGAACTTTGAAACTTTCACAGTTATCTGACCCCAGTACTGTTTCATCATCCTGTAAAGAAATTCAGTGTCTATTAGTGTACACTCCCCGTGGGCATACCTCCTAACTCCAACACCTGAAAAATCCTTTTCTACTTTGACATTTGTGGGGTTGTATATTCTAAGCATCGTATGCTAATAAAATGATGAAATATGTGGCTGTGGCATCTTGTTTCCCATTTAGCTGAATGCCACCAAGGCACATCATCATGCAAACAGCCTTTCATTCCCATAGTTGACTATGTCTTGGGTAGTGGAGTGAAGTCTCTTCTCTCACTTTACTAAATAAAATGAAGTTTGCAAAGGTCTTTCTTCAAATCTGGCCTTTTGGGGTAGATGCAAATGCCTGACAACCAATCACTTCATCAAGTCCTGGTCATTCATTACATTTCAGCTCAATTTTTTTCAAGAAGCCCTTCACGACTGCAGAGATCACACACTCTAAGCATAACATCCAACATCACCAATAACATCCAACATAAATTCAACCAACTGGTAGTTAATGATAACTGCTCAGTACAAATTCCAAATTTTCCAAATGGAAAATCTTTCCTGGTGCTGTATTGCTATTACCCAGAGCACTGTTTAGGACATATCAGACAAAGCAAATGTAGTCAAAGAGTGGACTAAAGAACAAATAAGAGATTAGTATTGGGGCCGGTGCCATGGCTCACTTGGTTAATCCTCTGCCACCAGTGCTGGTTCTGTCCCTGTTGCTCCTCGCTCCTCTTCCAGTCCAGCTCTCTGCTGTGGCCCAGGAGGGCAGTGGAGGATGACCCAAGTGCTTGGGCTCTGCACCCGCATGGGAGACCAGGAGGAAGCACCTGGCTCCTGGCTTCAGATCAGTGCATCGTCAACCCTAGCGACCACTGGGGGAGTGAACCAATGGAAGGAAATACTTTGTCTCTGTCTCTCTCTCTCACTGTCTACAACTCTACCTGCCCCCTCACCCCCCACAAAAAAAAAAGAGAGAGAGAGAGAGAGAGAGAGAGTTAGTATTAACAAAGTTATTCTAACATCAAGAACATTCATGTTTGGCTCAGTGGTTTCAGATCCACTTGGAATGGCCACATCTCTTTTTGGAGCACTTGGGGACATGTCCTGCTCCTCTGCATATTCTAGCTTCATGGTAACAACGGGCACTGTGGGCAACCACAGGTGATGGCTCAAGTACTTGGTTTCTCCCACCCTCATACAAGACCCAGAAATACATTTCTGGATCCTGTCTTTGTCCTTGCCTAATCCTAGCTATTTTGGGTAGTGAATTGGCAGGTGGAAACTCTGTAGGCTTAATATTATGTAATCTACTAACTCAAGTCACTACTAATTCAACTAACTGTGATGGTCAATTCTGTCTCAAATGTCCAAAATCCACACTATTTCTAGGTGAGTCTCTCAAAGTGTTAGAAGATGAAACATGTTTTATCTTTCCCCAAGACCACAAACTCTTTGTTTTAGAAATAAAAACACCATGAGAAGTGTGATTGTGTGTGTGGGGGGGGGCAGTTTGTTGAAAATACAAAGCAGCAATCATACCAAAAGTGAGTTTCTGCTTTATACTCCCAGCCAGAACACAAGATGACAGGATTTCCTCATCAATGCCAAGCTCAGAATAAATAAATACACACACACAAACAAAAAAGAACCACCATGGAGACAGCATCACTTTACAAACTCTTTCTCTTGATAATTTCTGGTTTCCAGCTGACCAGATAGGTTGTTCTTCTTCTTTTTTAAAAGAGATTCATTTTATTATTTATTTGAAAGTCAGAGTTACACAGAGAGTGGAGAGGCAGAGACAAAGAGATTTCCATCAACTGGTTCACTTCCTAATTGGCCGCCACGGCCAGAGCTCCCAAGCTAGGAGCCAGGAACTTCTTCCGGATCCCCCACACAGGGCACAGGGGTCCAAGCACTTGGGCAATCTTCACTGCTTTCCCAAGCCATAGCAGAGAGTTGCATCAGAAGTGGAGCAGTCAGGACTCGAACTAGCACTCATATGGGATGCTGGCACTGTAGGTGGCAGTTTTACCTGCTTCCCCCAGCGCCAGCCCCTTGATGAATTTCTTCTCTCACTGTATCATCCTTTCTGTGCACATGAATGGTTTTATCAGCTGAAGCTGTTAGTAATTAACTTTCAGATTGATCAAAAGCACAAACGAATATTCCAGATTCACTGTCCAATGACCCAGGCTGCACCCCTGTATGGACTCTGAAAATTGGAGCCAGTTCTCCAGTCCCAAAGGTGCATAGTGCCCTTGTCAGCTCCAGATACAAGTACTCCATCAGAATTTGCAGTCAATGTGTTAATAATAGCTTTATGTCCAGAAACAATTTGAATGAAACATCCATCAGGGAATTTCCACTGTTTGATGTTCTGTGGCGAACCAGAGCAAATGTGTTATGTCTTGGATGTAACACTCCAGCTGTCACTGATCCTTTATGATTTGTTAATGGCACTCTCATCTTCCCAGCCACTGGATCCCATAATCGTATTGTAGTGTCATGGCTTCCTGTAATAATTTGTGGTTCTGCAGCTTGACACTTCACTGTAGCAACTGCATTTGTATGTCCAGAAAATGTGTGTACACTGGCGCTTGTTCTCACATCCCAAATCTGTGCAGTTGAGTCTCGACTACAGATTACCAGCACATCGATTGTTGTGTACAAATCCAAGCCCTACACTGTGCTCAGATGTCCATGATAATGCCTTAGAACCTTATAACTTTATTTTACACTGAGGGCTGAGAGTGCCAGGCTTTTGCACAAGCTGACACTGGCAGGACGTTAGAGGGCAGGAGGATGGCAGAAGTCTCTGTGCCTCTCCTCTGCCTTAGAGGAACCACCTCTTCCCAATGCCACCCTCCTTGCAGAACTCTGGTCCTGTTGTAGTTTATATCACAAACCTCCTTCACCCATAGTTAGGGTGGTCACGGCTGTTTCAGATGTTACTTTTTGGGTTGTTTCACTGTCTCATGTTTGGTTTTTCAGGTCTTCCTTCACTCCCGTATCAAATACCTGGCAGGAAACACCCCTATGGGAGCTCTCTCTCTCTCTCAGTCTATAGAAAGAAAGAAAGAAACAGGGTTAGCTACAATTTGAAGATTTTAAAAATTCATGGGTACTACATTCTACCTCTTGTCTTCACCAATCATCATCCAATTCTATGGACACTTTCTTCATCTTTTCTACAATTTTAGGTGTCTGGGAAGAATTCAGACAGGAAAACCAAGCTTTTTCCCTAAGGACATTTGTCAGTAATGGCGACAATAAGACAAATAAAATAATTTTGGAGGTATACCTATAATAATCATAGGACTTGGTAATAGAGTTTTTTTTTTTTGACAGAGTTAGACAGAGAGAGAGAGAGAGACAGAGAGAAAGGTCTTCCTTCTGTTGGTTCACCCCCCCTCGCCAAATGACCGCCACAGTTGGTGCACTGTGCCAATCTGAAGCCAGGAGCCAGGTACTTCCTCCTGGCCTCCCACACAGGTGCAGGGTCCAAGCACCTGGGCCATCCTCCACTGCCTGCCCGGGCCACAGCAGAAAGCTGCACTGGATGAGGAGAAACTGGAACAGAATCCGGTGCCCCAACCAGGCCAAGAACCTGGAGTGCTGACCCAGCAGGCAGAGGATTAGCCTAGCAAGCTGCAGCTCCAGCCTGACTTCTTAAACCATTAATACAATCTTGATGTGAATGGAAGGGGAGAGGGAGCGGGAGAGGGGAGGGTTGCAGGTGGGAGTGAAGTTATGGGGGGAAAAAAGCCATTGTAATCCATAAGCTGTACTTTGGAAATTTACATTCATTAAATACATTTTAAAAAATGTTAAATACCAGATAGCAATATGGGTCACATATCTAATATTAAATTTTCTAGTGAACACAAAAAAATAAACCAAATAAAATTAACATTAATGATATTATTAAATTTCTTATACACTAAACATTTTAAATAGCTATTGTTATCAATATTACTAATGTATTTTACATATTTATATGCTAATTTTGTGTGCAATGCACATTTTACACCTCAACCATCCCTGGCAATACACATTCTCTTTTAGTCACTTGTTGATTCAAGTTCTTTTGCTGGTTCTTCTCTGTTTCTCTGAACTGTTTGGAAACATGCCTGCTCAGAGGTGCAAATCAGTGAAGAATCGGCATACAGTGTAAAGTATGGTGCAGATTACAGAGTGGCACACTCTACCCAGGGATAGGGAATTTTCTTTCTGGCTGTTTATAACATCATTTGTGGCATCTTCTCTGCATTTATAAAAATACATCTGCATATATTAAATGTCATCGGAGGCTCTGACTAATAGAACCGAGAGCAAGATAATTCTTGTGAAAGCTGTTGGTGTTGTTTATTGGCGTTCAGTAATGAGTTCCATTGTCTCATTTAGGCGAGGAAGAGGTCCTGGGACATAGTGTTTGCTTACAAACAGTGGGGTGACGTGCAGGGGAAATGTACACTGTGCTGTAGAGATGAGGGACACCAGTTCCAATATGTACCTTTGATTTCTAAAACAACCTGAATCACGGTGGAAAAATGTTTCATTCTCTTCTAGTTTTGTATCTCTCCTATTTAACAGAGGAACATTTCTCAAACCCTGCACTAAAAGTTTTGTTCTTTGGGGGCTGGGAGATAGGATTAGGGTGGGGCATGTGTGAGTTCTCTGGGCTTCCTGGCTTATGTGTGACTCCTCACCTGTATGTGATCTGCCAATCATCACTCCTCAGGCACCAGACAAATGAGCCACTCTAATTCTCCTAATCCTTTCATCTATAGGTTCATGGAACTGAAATTACAGAATATATGGCATTTTCTATTTTTCATTCACATAACTGTGTTCCCCAGGTTCATCATTATTATCAGCAATAATATTAACATTCGTTGAATTTTAAACAAATTATAGCTGACAAAAGACAATTCATGGAATGTTCCTTTTATTGAAACAACATAACTAAGTAGCCTTTTTTTGTGAACCTATTTTTTTAAGAGTTTATTACTTGAGAGTTGGAATTACAGACAGAAGGAGAGCCAGAGAAAAGGGTCTTAGATCTGCTGTTTCACTCCTGAAATGGCTGCAATGACCAGAGCTGAGTCCATTATGAAGCCAGGAGTTTCTTCCAGCTCTCCCAGCTGGGTGCAGAGGTCCAAGCACTTGGGTCATTTTTTTTTTTTTTTTTGTGGGACAGGCAGAGTGGACAGTGAGAGAGAGAGATGAGAGAAAGGTCTTCCTTTGCCGTTGGTTCACCCTCCAATGGCTGTTCTGGCAGCGCTCTGTGGCTGGCGCACCGCGCTGATCCAATGGCAGGAGCCAGGTGCTTCTCCTGGTCTCACATGGGGTGCAGGGCCCAAGCACTTGGGCCATCCTCCACTGCACTCCCGGGCCACAGCAGAGAGCTGGTCTGGAAGAGGGGCAACCAGGACAGAATCCGGCGCCCCGACTGTGACTAGAACCCAGTGTGCCGGCGCCGCAAGGCGGAGGATTAGCCTAGTGAGCCGTGGCTGCCGGCCACTTGCGTATCTTCTACTTCTTTCCCGGGACAATGCAAAATCTTGATCCAAGGAGGAGCAGCTGCACCACAAACTGGCAAACATATGGCAGCACTGCAAGAGGAAGCTTAGCCTACTACGCCACAGCACCGGCTGGGCCTGTCTTCTTTTGAAACTTCTATGAGATATACATGCCTTATTACAACTGTTTTGAAACAGTGGTTAATTCTCTTTTCCAAATAATCAAAACACTTAAAGAAATAAAACAGCAATCAGGTAAAATCATCCCAGCAGGTTTTACTACTATTAATTCTGAGAATCATATCTCCAGGTATACTTCAATTGGTATTTATTGATATGGCCAATCCTATATATAACTTCAACATATTAAAGTTTTAATTTGAAAGTTATCACTAAAGTTATAACTTCAACACAATTAAATTCTGCATCATGTATCAATTTGTGAATGTAAAAATATACTTCAACATTCTATTAATTTAGGCTTTTATGCATAATATCCCCTTGATGAGTACATTCAGAAAATATCTATCAGAATTTCAAAAATTATCCCAGCAGGTTTTACTGCTATTAATTCCAAGAATTATATTTCCAGATATTCTTCCTTTGATACTTATTGATATGTCTAACCCTATACATTACTGCCTTGTATTGATTTGTGAGTGTAAAAATGTAACTCACCCATCTATTAATTTAGGCTTTTATACACGCTATCTCGATGGGTTTATTCAGAGAATATCTATCTGGATTTCTAAAATTAACAAATATTGCCGCTTTCAGTTCGGCTGCTCCCCTTCCCATCCAGCTCTCTGCTATGGCGTGGGCAAGCAGTAGAAGATGGCAGAGTGAAGGAGAGAGGGAGAGAAAGAGATCTTCCACTAGCTGTTTCACTCTCCAAACTGCCAGACAGTTTGGGCTGGGTCAGGCTGACCCAGAAGCTTCATCAGGGAATCCCATTTGGATGCAGGTGTCCAAATGTTTGGACAGCTTTCTCAGTTGCATTAGCAGGAATCTGAAGTGGAGCAGCAAGGATTGAACAGGCACTTCCATATGTGATCAACCTTCAGTTTAAGTTGTGATAATCTCTCTCATTCCAAGTACATTCCTTTTTTTAAAAAAAAAAAAGTTTTTTAACTTATTTGAGAAGAGAAAGTGAGAGACAGTAAGAAAGCCTTTCATAGTTATACAAAATATCTTGATGGTTGTAGTCAGAGAATATCTATCTGGAATTCAAAAATTTACAAATATCACCTCCCAAATAATTATTCATTTCAATCAAGAGAACTTTTGTGTAATTTGAGATTGATCTGATTGCTTTTAACTAAATCACCTGGAAAGGTGTTCACCCAAAGAATGATGGGAAACAGTGCCCCTCCCCCTAATCCTCTCTGCTGCAGTAATCCCATCAGGGCGGGACTTGCTCCTTTTGTATAAAGGTCTCACCCAGTCAAGGTTTATTCAGTTCTGAGGCTTGCTGTTGACTGGGTTGTGGAAACCTTCTGATCCTGCAGATCCCAGGAAACTCAGAACCACATACCTGACCCAGGATCCAATCCAAGAATTGCAGAGGACCAATTCCAATCACCAGGTGAGTACTGGGTCCAAAGAAATGAATTAATGTTTTTTTACCTTAAAACTTGAAAATAGAGGAATTTTCTTCTTGGTATTGAACCAACAGCAGTCTTACATCGCTCCAGGCCTAGGGTAATTGGTTTGGTATTTCCTTATTTAAGGATTTATTTATTAATATGAAAGTGAGAGTTAAACAGAGAGAGAAGGAGAGAGAGAGAGAGAGAGAGAGAGAGAGAGAGAGAGAGGTCTTCCATGTGCTGGTTCACTCCCCAGTTGGTCGCAATGGCTGGAGCTGCACTGATCAGAAGCCAGGAGTCAGGAGATTCTTCTGGGTCTCCCACACAGTTGTGGGGGCCCAAGGACTTTGGCCATTTTCCACTGCTTTCCCAGGCCATAGCAGAGAGCTGGATCAGAAGTGGAGCAGCTGGGACTTCAACCAATGCCCATATGGTCTGCCAGCACCGCAGGATGCAGCTTTGACCCGCTATGCCGCAGCACCGACCACTTTGTCTGGAAATTCTAACAGGTATTCATGTCTTCTTTGGCTCTTCATGGTCTATAATGGCTGCATCTAGTGGTGTCTGTGATCCAGTTGGTGGCTTTTTTTTCTAAGATGCCGACCTCCTTAATTATCATTTGCTTTATGGAGTCAGCTTCCCTTAGTCTTCTGATACTGTAGGGAAGAGTTAGGTCCGAATCTACCCTCTTTGATAACTGAAAAGAAAATATTGGCATAAACTGGCTCAAGCACATTTATCACACTAACTGATGGTTCCCAATTCCAAATAAACTCCTGGAATCCATGTATTGATGAATCCAAGTAAAAATAATATTCTGTTTTTATACTAGCAGTTTTAAGATTTTGATTATGTCATGCAGTGCAGCTCTAGTATAAAAATTCAAAGCTTTTGTGTTTTTTTACCTGGAAATCAAATCATCATATGTGCAAACTGATGGCTACTGATGAGCACTGCTCCAGTCATTATGACCATTTGGGGAGTGAACAAGCAGATGGAAGATCTTTCTCTCTGTCTATCCCTCTCTCTGTAATGCTTTCTGTCCAATAAATTTTGAAAAATCTCTAAAAAATGTCACTAGGCAGTGTGTGTGTGTCTATTCATTTGCTGATGAAGAACTTCAGAACTGACTGGGAATGATACTGCTGGTGTCCCAGGATGGAGAGAGCAGAGCCATGACCAGAGGAGCTAGCACCCTGCTGGTGACTGATACAGTGCTCTACAGGGCAACCACTGAGAGAGAACCCTGGTGACCAGGAACCAGGTTGTCATAGCAGCTACCTCTATCAAAGTACCAGCTGCCTCTACAGATATGACATCAAACCCGATGAAGAAACATTCCTTCACAGCATCTACCAGAAGCTGTTGGGACAGAGTCTCTGGCTTTACTTGCTCAGCTTTTCAGAGAAGTAATGGAGAACAGAGAGAATCTGGACAAAAAGGAACCTGAGATATCGTGAGATTACAAAAGACTGTAAAGTGAATCAGGGAACATGCAAAATATTTCAAATTATACTTTAGAAAGGAAGAATGAAAAGAGGAGAGAGAGCTCTTCCATGTGCTGGTTTACTACCCATATACCTGGCATGGCTCGGGCTGGGTCGGGCTAAAGCTCATTCTGGGCCTCACACATGGGTGGTAGGGATCCTAGTACTTGGGCAATCACTTGCCAGCACTCATGGTGTGCATTTTCTGATCCTCGGTCATACCTTCAGTCAAGGGTATCTGAACTCGACACAGACTGTGGCCACATTCAGTCACTACAGGGATTGTCCTTCCTTTATAAGTTATGCCTCCTTCCTTTTTGTGTTTTTTACTTTGATCTCAGGATGCTTAGTCACTTCAGCTTCTTGAGTGTGTGGTCTGTTGCTTATCTTATTGAGTTCCCTTTAAATAAGCTCCGGTGAGATTCGGTAAAAAGCTGGTGAGGCTGGTGTGGTGGAGATTGTGAAAAGCGCAAATGCAGCATGTCAAAGGCAAGCCTAGATTTCATTTCAGATGTGGCAGTTTTCCAGTTACACTGCAGAGCCCATGAAATGTATGAAGGATGTACCCTGCGTGAGTTGTGGTTTTCCCACTAATCTTAGTGAAGGAGAATAATGTTCCTGCCCTTTCTCCTCAGAGCTGCTGAATGACTATAGGATGCCCACAAACACATTCTTGGAGTCTTGTGGGAGAAAAACTTTGAGATCTGTCAAGGATGGTACACAACAAGGACTTTAAGAGTGGTCCACACCATTGCTTTAGACTACGCTTTCTGTTCCAAAAAACAACATCTTGGAATTCATAGAGAATAATCTCCCAAACACCGGACTCCACAGAAACAGAGAACAACCCAGTCACATCTGCCCTGGGGAAATTAGCTTTGAGAGGATTTGCTGGGGAAGCTCTCCAACTGAGATAATTACAGATCTCTTCTCACTTCAGGAAGTTCTACAACTTGACAGAACTGTCCTGGGAACTATGGAACACATCAGACAGAAAAGCCACAAGAAACATCCAGACTTCCCAAAGAAGCCCCTGACTGCTTACATCCGCTATTTCAAGGAGATGCGGCCCCACTACTCCCAAAAGTACCCTAACCTCAGCAACCAAGAGCTCACCAAAATCCTATCTGGGAAATACAAGCAGCTCCCAGAGCACATGAAGCAGAAATACTCCCAGGATTTCCAGAGGGAGAAGCAGGAATATGAGGAAAAACTGGCTCGGTTCAGGGAAGATCACCCTGATCTGGTCCAGGACTCCAAGAAATCGGATTTCTTCAAGAAGGGCCAAGCCCAGGCCCCCAGGAAGTCTCAGGGAAATGGGAAACATGTGAGGTCTCCTCTAGAGAGGTATGGCTTGTCCAGGAAGCTGGTCTTCCTTGGAGAGCCCAAGAAGCCCCCTATGAACGCATACCACAAATTCCACCAAGATTTGTGGTGCAGTCCGGAGCTGCGAAGCCTGCACCCGAGGGAGCGCATGGTGGAGGTCAGCAGGCGCTGGCAGCGTGTTCCACAAAGCCAGAGGGAGCACTTTACCAGACAGGCGGAGGAGCTGCAGAGACAGTACAAGGTGAACCTGGACCTCTGGCTGCAGAGTCTGTCACCTGAGGAATATGCTGTCTACAAAGAAGCCAACTATGGCAAGGGGAGGAATATGCTCATGACCGGAGGCCCAAACCCCAACTTCAGACAGGGGTATCTGCAGCCCACATCAATAAGGAGTTCCCAAGAAGCACCTGTGTCGCTCCCCCTCTTCGTGGAGGAACGACACTAAACCCTGCCTAGGCTTCATATCCGAGTCACGGCACCATTATGTCGCTCCCCCTCTTCGTGGAGGAACGACACAGGACCCTGCGCTGTTCTTTCTGTCTGCTCGGCCCTCCCCGGGTTTGCTGCTGGTTCTTCCCGGGTTGGCTACTATCCCTTCCACCTCCGTGGAAGGGCAGTTCCCCCTGGCCACATTCCCCACTTCCGCAGGGGAGCGGCACACCGCCGGCCAGCTTTCTCGGGGGCTGCACGGGTTCCCTTAGATGTTCCCCATAGATGTTCCTCGTGCATGCCGTCTCTCTCCTCCTTTATAGTCCTCCTCCGCCAATCCCAACTCGGCTGCCCACACGCCGAGTACGCTGCTCTCCAATCAGGAGCAAGTCCTACAGTTAATTGGTTGAACTGGAGGCAGCTGTGCGGAAGCTGTTTACTTCTCTCCCAGCGCCATATTGTGGGAGAGCAGATGCATAGAATAAGTCTTAATTCCAGTAACTCAGTCTAGTCCGGTTTGCTCCCCACAGTGGGAGAGCAGATGCATAGAATAAGTCTTAATTCCAGTAACTCAGTCTAGTCCGGTTTGCTCCCCACAGATCCCCCTTTCTTTTTATTTTTTGGCGTTGATACGCGCCTGTCTTCGGTGTCCCGCGGCACACACTCTGCTCTACTTGCTAGAGTTGCCACAGGCTCTTACAAGTCCTATCAATCAGGAAAACCGAATCCGGGTCCTCTCTTCGCCATGTTGTGAGGAGGTTTTTAGGCGCTGATGCGTGCCTGTGTTCGGTGCCCTGCAGCGCATGCTCTGCTCTGCCTGCAGGGGACTTACAAGACCTATCAGGCAAACCGAATCCAAGCCTTCTCATTGCCTTATTGTGGGGGAGACTTATTAGTGTTGGTTCGTGCCTATCTTCGGTGACCTGCAGCTCATACTCTGGTCGAGCTGCTTGCTGGCGCTTACCGCCTTAATCAGGCAGACCGAATCCAAGCCTCCTAATTGTTACATTGTGGGGAAGCCTTACTGATGTTAATTCGTGCCTGTCTTCGGTGACCTGCGGCGCATAAGCTGCTAGCCGCCCAGGTGCTCATCGCCTCACTTAATCAGGCAGACCGAATCCAAGCTCTCACAGTGCAGTGTTGTAGGGAGGCCTTTCTATTTCTCTATTTCTCTATCTCCGGGCATTCCTATTTCTCCCATTTTACTTCTATCTTCCAGCATTCCTATTTCTCTCATCTTACTTCTAAACTTCTGTTTCTCTTATCCCTGCGGCTTCCCGCTGCCCGCCCCGAGGCTACTTCTCGGCGGCTTCCCGGCTGAGCCGCTTCAGCCCGCGCCTCTCTCATCTGCGCAGCTTCCCGGCTTTGCGCGGCTTCCCGGCGCCTCGCCCCGCCGGCGCCCGCCCCGCGGCAGCTTCACGGCTCTGTGCGGCTTCCCGGCGCCTCGCCCCGCCGGCGGGTTCCCGGCTCTGCGCGCACGCTCCGCGGTCTCCACGCACTTCGCGCCCGCACCACGGCCTCGCGCCAACGCCCCGTGCTCTCTCTGCACGCGGCGGCTTTCGCGAATGTTTCCGCCACCACCGGCATTCAGTCCAAGTTCCCCGGACTAACCTGGCGAATCCTGGCAGCCCACGTCTCTGCCTCTGGTTCCAGATCTTCGCCTCTTGCTCCCCGGGGTGACTTGAAGAATTCCAAGATGGCTTGGCCTGCACTCGCGGCTTCATCCTCCCTAACATTTTTCTCTACCCGGTATGTTTCCTTAAGTTTTCTTCCAACAATATTCCTCTCATTTCTCCTGGCTACTCCCCACAGTCCGTATCCGAGTCCAAGCCTCCTCCAGGTTTCACTTTCGCTTTCAATCTCCTAGCTTCCCCACAATAGTCCGCATCCGAGTCTATGAAAGCTTTCACTTTCGCTTTCAAATCTAACTTCTTTCCCACAGTCCGTATCCAAGTCTATGCCTAGGCTTTCAATAGCTTCTTCCGGCACCTTTCTCGTCCGGCTTTCCCCTAGGCTCTTCGCTAGTCTCTCTCTCCGGTATTTTCCTGCTTCTTCCCGTTTCTTCCCTCCTAAGTTTCCTATCCGTCCTAGGTTTCCTATCCGAGCTAGGTTTCCTATCCGAGTCACGGCACCATTATGTCGCTCCCCCTCTTCGTGGAGGAACGACACTAAACCCTGCCTAGGCTTCATATCCGAGTCACGGCACCATTATGTTGCTCCCCCTCTTCGTGGAGGAACGACACAGGACCCTGCGCTGTTCTTTCTGTCTGCTCGGCCCTCCCCGGGTTTGCTGCTGGTTCTTCCCGGGTTTCGGCACCATTATGTCGCTCCCCCTCTTCGTGGAGGAACGACACAAAACCCTGCCTAGGCTTCATATCTGAGTCACGGCACCATTATGTCGCTCCCCCTCTTCGTGGAGGAACGACACAGGACCCTGCGCTGTTCTTTCGTCTGCTCGGCCCTCCCCGGGTTTGCTGCTGGTTCTTCCCGGGTTGGCTACTATCCCTTCCACCTCCGTGGAAGGGCAGTTCCCCCTGGCCACATTCCCCACTTCCGCAGGGGAGCGGCACACCGCCGGCCAGCTTTCTCGGGGGCTGCACGGGTTCCCTTAGATGTTCCCCATAGATGTTCCTCGTGCATGCCGTCTCTCTCCTCCTTTATAGTCCTCCTCCGCCAATCCCAACTCGGCTGCCCACACGCCGAGTACGCTGCTCTCCAATCAGGAGCAAGTCCTACAGTTAATTGGTTGAACTGGAGGCAGCTGTGCGGAAGCTGTTTACTTCTCTCCCAGCGCCATATTGTGGGAGAGCAGATGCATAGAATAAGTCTTAATTCCAGTAACTCAGTCTAGTCCGGTTTGCTCCCCACAGTGGGAGAGCAGATGCATAGAATAAGTCTTAATTCCAGTAACTCAGTCTAGTCCGGTTTGCTCCCCACAACCTGTAGAGAAGCAGATGATGCAGGCTCTCGGGAAAGATCGCTCAGAGCATATTGAGGTCGATTCTCCTCCCTCACAGCGAGTAGACGTGGATGTGGAGGAAGATGGAGAAGAGGATGAAGGCAGTAACTCTTCAGACTCTGTCAGTGAGGATGAAGATGAGGCTGCAGGGAAGATGGGGATGAGCGAGGATGCTGTGTGTAGCTCATCTTCCTCAGACTCTGACTGAGCTCTGCTCACAGTCTAGAAGCCTGGACAGTGACAGTGATCTCCACAAAAAGTGTTCATGACCAAATGTCACAGAGAGGACTCCCTTGTCCCTGCTCCTTGTATTTTCTTGCTTTTTTCCTTTCCTTCTCCCCACCTTCTATCTCAATAAACGTAGACCATGCTAGTATGAGGGGAAGGTGGTGCTGTATCTCTGTATCAAGTCGGTAAATCTGGAGGGATGGCTTTTCTGAGGAATGCATGTAAATGCTAGCTGGTACCGCCCATCATCATCCCCAATTCCATCCCTGAGAAATTCCAAGTAATTGAAGCTCTTGGTACACAAGGAACTGCTTGGGCTGTGGGGCACACGGTGGTAGATGTGTTGGTCATCTTATCTTCTGATAGGGGACATGGTTGAGTGGATGACCACTGACTTGCCTGGGGAGCTGCTCCTCAACTCCTGCATTGAATCCAGGGTCCAGAGTGTTTGATGGGCAGCAGGAGAGGTGACCTAGGAAAGTTGTCAGACTCTACATAGTGCTCCCTCTTGCTGATGTAAGGATTGACATTGCCAGGAGAGCAGTGGGCATCATCACGCTTCCTTTGATGTGTGTCTTTACTTCTTAGCCCTCTATGGGTCTCTTTTTACTAATTTCAAAGAGTAAAAGTTTTAAAACAAGAAACAAATATTTCTATTTCAATTAAATGAGCTCCTCCATAAAATCAGTATGTTATTAGTTTGGGTTCTGCTGTTCTGTGTGGAGCCCTCATTTACCCTGAGCAGAAGCTCCTAATCCTTCCTTCTCTCAGTACCAGTGAGTCTCCTGTTTAGCATTTGGCATAGAGAGATTCGTGCACATTCGGATATCCTGAAAAGGTACAAATTTCTACTCTTGCCAGTTCAACTGGACGACACTCCTTTAAACTCTTTGGTTAATGGATTTTTGGAAACCTATTTAAGCCTCCTCCCGTCTCATTCTACTTTGCTTTTGACTATTTCTACATTTTGTTTAAAGAATATTTGTGTCACAGTAGTAGTGTAGGCTTCACAGATGAAAGCCATTTTTTTTTATCTTTTATTTAATGAATATAAATTTCCAAAGTACGACTCATGGGTTACAATGGCTTCCCCCCCCCATACCGTCCCTCCCACCAACAACCCTCCCCTTTCCCACTCCCTCTCCCCTTCCATTCACATCAAGATTCATTTTCGATTATCTTAATATACAGAAGATCAGCTTAGTATACCTTAAGTAAGTATTTCAACAGTTTGCTCCCACACAGAAACATAAAGTGAAAAATAATAGATGATGTTTTTAAAATGATGATGAAATCAGATCAGACCTATTGTCATGTTTAATCCCAACTTTCAACCCTACATCTACAGACTTCACATTCTTCTCAGCAGCGCATGGAACCTTCTCTAGGATTGACCACATACTAGGCCATAAAGCAAGTCTCAGCAAATTTAAAAGAATTAGAATCATACCATGCAGCTTCTCAGACCACAGCGGGATGAAGCTGGAAATTAGCAACTCAGGAAACCCCAGAAAGTATGCAAACACATGGAGACTGAACAACATGCTCCTGAATGAACACTGGGTCATTCAAGAAATCAAAAGAGAAATCAAAAACTTTCTGGAAGTAAATGAAGACAACAACACAACATATCAAAACTTATGGGATACAGCAAAAGCAGTATTGAGAGGCAAATTTATAGCAATAGGTGCCTATACCAAGAAATTGGAAAGGTACCAAATAAATGAGCTTTCAGTGCACCTCAAGGACCTAGAAAAACTGCAGCAAACCAAACCCAAATCTAGTAGGAGAAGAGAAATAATTAAAACCAGAGAAGAAATTAACAGGATTGAATCCAAAAAAACATTACAAAAAATCAGCCAAGCGAGAAGCTGGTTTTTTGAAAAAATAAACAAAATTGACACCCCATTGGCCCAACTAACTAAAAAAAGAAGAGAAAAGACCCAAATCAATAAAATCAGAGATGAAAAAGGAAACGTAACAACAGACACCACAGAAATAAAAAGAATCATCAGAAATTACTACAAGGACCTGTACGCCAGCAAACAGGAAAACCTATCAGAAATGGATAGATTCCTGGACACATGCAACCTACCTAAATTGAACCATGAAGACATCGAAAACCTAAATAGACCCATAACTGAAACAGAAATTGAAACAGTAATAAAGGCCCTCCCAACAAAGAAAAGCCCAGGACCAGATGGATTCACCGCTGAATTCTACCAGACATTTAAAGAAGAACTAATCCCATTTCTTCTCAAACTATTCAGAACAATCGAAAAAGAGGGAATCCTCCCAAATTCTTTCTATGAAGCCAGCATCACCTTAATCCCTAAGCCAGAGAAAGATGCAGCACTGAAAGAAAATTACAGACCAATATCCCTGATGAACATAGACGCAAAAATCCTCAATAAAATTCTGGCCAATAGAATACAACAACGCATCAGGAAAATCATCCACCCAGACCAAGTGGGATTCATCCCTGGTATGCAGAGATGGTTCAACATTCGCAAATCAATCAATGTGATTCACCACATTAACAGACTGCAGAAGAAAAACCATATGATTATCTCAATTGATGCAGAGAAAGCATTTGATAAAATTCAACACCCTTTCATGATGAAAACTCTAAGCAAATTGGGTATAGAAGGAACATTCCTCAATATAATCAAAGCAATTTATAAAAAACCCACAGCCAGCATCCTATTGAATGGGGAAAAGTTGGAAGCATTTCCACTGAAATCTGGCACCAGGCAGGGATGCCCACTCTCACCACTGCTATTTAACATAGTTCTGGAAGATGAAAGCCATTTTTGAATGTTTATTTTATTCCTGGAAATCTTAGTAAAATGTTATTTATCTTTGTCTAGGTCAAAATTTGTTTCAGGATACAACTGGAATATTTTCAACTTTTATAGCTCGCGTTTCAATATGATCTTTGGGAAGTTTGCAAGCAGTGCTAAATACTAGAAATGATTTGTTCTTGCTTCTCACTTTGAAGCTAAGGTCTACATTATTTTCCACCATGAAATTTATTTGAAACAAATAATAAAATACCAGCAATATTTCTATCTATAAGCATGAGCTGTTTGTTAAAATATTTATTTATTTGACAGCAAAATAAAGAGGGGCCTGAAAGAGAGAGAGGGGCTCACGCCCCAAAAGACTACAATGGCTGAGGACATTCCTTTCTCCTGTGTTTTGCTCTCTTCAGGAAGTCAATGGATTGGATGACATCCATAGGTTTTGGGGAGGAGAATCCTAAATGAATACAGTCATTCAAATGCTCGTCTCAACTTATACCACCTTCACAGACACAACCAGAAATAGCAGGACCTTGTTTATCTACATCAGAGGGGAGAGCAGACAGGGCCATTAAAAGAGGCAGAATGAATTGTGGGTTGCCAGAACACAGACCTGTGTACCCTCCAAAATAATGAATTCTAAAGTACAATGGCCACAGGCTGGGGTGGGTGCAGTGTGTGGTGAAGCTAGGACAGACATGCATTCAGCAGGTGAGGACAGTGTCCCTGGGAACAGCTGCCCCAAGGGCAGGGCCATGGAATGAGAGCTCCTGGGACAAGCTGCATGGAGAGGAATGCTGTGTCTTGCATTCAGTTTCAACCAGTGGTTCCCAGAGACACATTCAGTTGGTCCCTAACATAGCCTTGTTATTACTTTGGAATTTTGATACCAGTCACCTGTTCACTTAGATGTAAACCTTTCATCTTCTAGAATACTCACTGTTGATGAAACATTTGCATTCTGGGGTCCAGCATTTGGCAACACTGCTTTATCACAGGGAATTTCCCTCACTTTCAGCAACTGGTGACACTCTTACAAAGGGAATTCAGAGAGATAAAGGAGAAAAAGCAATAAATCAGCAGGAGGAAAATAATTCAGTTTCTTCTCATGACTCTGCCTAGACTGCAGGACATTTCCAGAGGCAGGGATTCTCCTACAATAAAACGTGCCTAATTGCTCTTCCTGTCCCTGAACATGCTGATAGCAGGCATTCACTTTGGTATAAATACAAAGTTAATTCATTTACTAATTTGTTTGCAAGATGGGGGCAGGGACATGAGACACACACAGTTCCAATTTGCTGGTTCACTCTCCAAATGCTGGGAGAGGAAGCTGGAAGATGGAAGTGAAGACTCAATCCAGGTCACCCATGTGGCTGGCAGGGAGCCACCTGTCTGAGACATATGTGCTGGATCTCAGGGTCCCCATTCGCAGAAAGCTGGACTTGGGAGTGAAGCTGAGACTTGAACCCGGAAACTCTGGTAGAAGAGGGAAGCACCCCTTCTGAACATCTGTGGTGTCTTCAGTGCCAGGTTTGATGCCCTCACATGCCTGTTTTAGTTTAAGATTTATTTATTTCTTGGAAAGGCAAAGTTAGAGAGAGAGAAGCAGAGACAAAGAGAGATCTCCCACCTGCCTATTAACTCCCCTAATGGCTTCAATGGCCATAGCTGTGCCAAGCTGAAGCCAGGAGTCAGGAGTTTCTTTCTGGGTCTCCCACATAGATGCAGGGGCCCAAGGACTTGAACCATCCTTGGCTGCTTTCCCAGGGTCGTTAACAGGGGGCTGCATTAGAAGTGGAGCAGCCTGGACTCAAACAGGTGCCCTCTATGGTGGTTATACTGGCTCCTCACAACTCGAGAACTACACACATTTCTTCAGGAATGCAGACACTGTGAACAGCCAGAATGAGGAAAAAAACCCAAATCCACACATTAGCTGCTATCTCTTCTTTCCATTTTCTCCATCTGTTCTTTTCCATATATTTTTAGATCTGTATTTCTCAACTTCTATTTTTGATAGTGTGCTTTTGCGCAAATTTTTTTTTACGATCTAGATCATTCTTAGGATATGATTTACCAATTTAAAGTGTACAGTTGGACAATTTTGATTTTCATTAAGTAGCATGGAAAGGCAAATAGAATACTTTGACTGATATTTCTTGTAAAATAGCAAGAGAGATGATTATCCATTGTATAAAAAATATTGATTTTTAGGGACAGTGCCCTAGCACACTTGGTTATTCCTCCACCTGCATCCCATGTGGGCACCGGGTTCTAGTCCTGGCTGCTCCTCTTCTAGTCCAGCTCTCTGCTGTGGCCCAGGAGGGCAGTGCACCATGGCCCAGGTGCTTGGGCCCCTGCCCCTGCATGGGAGACCAGGAAGAAGCACCTGGCTCCAGGCTTGGGATTGGCGCAGCGCCAGCCATAGCAGTCATTTGGGGAGTGAACCAACAGAAGGAAGACCTTTCTCTCTGTCTCTCTCTCACTGTCTGTAACTCCACCTGTCAAATAAATAAAAAATACAATAAATGTTTATTTTTATATATGTGAAAAGCAGGGAAAGGTAGAAAGTCCAATTTTACTAATAAAAATAAATAAACAAAGACAGGAATCAAAACTTCAGATCCTGAGATCTGGCTAAACCCCAAAGTCCACACCACCTGGTTAGGGCCAAGGGATGATGTCTGTCCCAGACTTCTGGAACCTTGCAGGTGTGTAGACTCCAGCCAGCTGCTCCTATAGGTCAAGGTCGCAACTTAGCAATGCAACGTAGGTGGAAATGAGGCTCATTGTGGCTGCTCCAGGCCCCAGCTAAGACTCCAGCAGCAGCTAGCCTTGTGAGCTTAGGGATCTGAGAATGGAGCAGCCTCCTTCAAGGAAATATCCATGGATTTCCCTCACAACAGTGGTCCTTCTAAGCTTCCACGGCAAAGCCAAGTCAAGTTTGCTGGGCGTCTCCCTGAGACATGCTGGGTGTTCTGGGCCCAGGGAGATGCTGTGGGGAGTCCAATGAACTTGGACACTAAGCTGCCAGGGACTGGTGGATCCTTGGGACATAGGGTCCCCTCATGTGCTGAAATCCCAGGTAGGTGACAGATGGAGACTTCTGCTCAGGGCACAGGGCGGCCCTGCAGGACTTGGATTTAGAAGGAAGGATGTGAGAACCGTCAAGGGCTTGGTGATTCAATGGACTGCGCTCAAGGACCCGGAAATCTTCCTTCATCCAAAGATATCCAGCAGTGCCAAGGAGTCCTATGCTTCCCCTCAAGTGTGGGTGCAGGAGGAGGAAGAGCTTCAGAGCAGCGGCAGAATCTGTCCCCACCTTCCCACAGGCAATGAGGCTCAGCCCAGAGACAAGAAGTAGACCATGGGGCCACACTGTGGCTTAGTGCCCTAAGACTCTGTTTGTGGTGCTGGCATTCCACATAGGCACCGGTACTTGTACTAGATGCTCCTCTTCTGATCCAGCTATCTGTTATGGCCTGGGAAAGCAGTAGAAGTTGGCCCAAATGCTTAGGCCCCTGTACCTGTAGGAGATCTGGAAGAATCTCCTGATGCCTGGCTTTTGGCCTGTCCAGCTCTGGCTGCTGCAGCCATTTGGGGAGTGAACCAGGGGATGGAAAACCTTTCTAGCTCTCCCTCTCTGTGTCTCTACCTCTCTAATAAATAAATAAAATCATAAAAAAGTGAACCAAATCTGGAGGAAATTAATGGCAAGGATTCCATAGACCTTCTCTGCTGTCCTGATGCTTCCTTTTCTGGCTGGGGTGGAGTCTAAAGTCTCATGGCTCTGCCTCCCACTGGTCTGAGCCACAGGATTTCCATTCCCCTCCCCAGCCTGGGAGGAGTGTCCAGAGGGAAGAGCTGTGCATCAGGGAAGTCCCAACCGAGTGCTTGCCAGGAGCAGGTTTCCAATTGGCCCAGAGTTAGAAACCAGATATTACTTGTGACTCTTCCCTAAAATGCTGCATTCCTGTAGCTCATCTGATGAGAAACACATCCTGAAAGGAATGCGTCTTCCTTTAATTATTAAATCACACTTAAGTGGGAAGATCAGTTTAAAGAATTGTTCTCTCTGGTCATTTCTACTGTCCTTTTTTTCTTATCCCAGTGTTGAGCAGAGAGACTCTGAGTTGGGTTCCCTGCCTTTCTGTCTTGTGCTCTGGGTGACAGGTCAGGCAGTGCCACACAGAGACTCATCTTTCCTTCCTTTGCTGGGACATCTCTGGAGGCTTGATCTGGAGTGTGCTGGGCAGGAGAAATCTCCATTTTGGGATGAGGGCCAAGGTTGTTCTGGCCAAGTTCTTACACCACAATGTAAACATACACCAATGAATAAAGCCAACCATTGTAAACATGACAAAATATAAATAAAGATAACCTTGTCAAAAGGATTTATAAGTTTCCTAAGACACGGATTAAAATCCTTGATGGCTGACATCCTCTTTTCTACCTGTTTCTCAGAGAGAAAAAAAGAAAGACACAATCCAAAAACATTACACAGAAAGCATTGGGAAACCCATTAGTTATGAAACCAATAACTCTCAATGATGCTGTAGAACAAGGCACAGCTGTTCTTGTCATTTTAAATAAATTAAATGTATCCAATACAAAGTACTAAATCCATCTATGAAGAAAACACTGAATCAATAGAGACAGAGCATAAAAGATTCTGATCCTGGGTTCTGGCTTAACCCTGAAGTCCATGCCACCAGGGGTGGAGCCAAGGTCTGAGGGCTCCCACAGACCCTGGGACCTGGTAGCTATACAGACTCCAGCCAGGGACTCCTGCAGTTCCAGGTGCTGGTTAGAGACCAAAGAGATATGTAAATGAGACTCCTAGGCTGCTCCAGGCTCTGAGATAAGACTGGCAGCAGCTCCCATTCTGGGTTTAGGGATCTGGAGATGAAGAAGCCTCCTTCAAAGAAAGCTGCTATCCCCCGTGAAAAAACCCTGTGTTTTCAAAACTCAGCGGCAGTGGTGGTTCCAAGCTTCCAGGAAAATGCCAACGCAAGTTCACTGGCAACAAATAGGACACCAGGCTCCCAGGGGCCTTGGGGATAGCCATGGCATGCGAGCCTCCCAATGTGCCTGATCTGAGATAGTGAAAAATCATGGCTTCTCCTAGGCGCACCCTGTGCCAGCAGCACAAGAAGTCAGAAAGGAGAACTTAGAAAATGGTCAAGGACCTGGTGGTTCAGTGAGCTGCACTCAAGCCCCCATAACTTCCTTTGTCCAAAGTCATCTGGGGGTTCCAATGGGGCCTGGGTGTCCCCTCAGGGGATGGCTGGGACCAACTTCAGAGTGGATGCAGGATCTGTCCCATCTTCCAGAGCACAGCAAGGCTCAGCAGGCAGACAAGACCACACCTGAGGACGCCTATGGTGAGGTTCTGGATTCCTTTGGGGCTGTGATCCTGGTGCTCTCTTACCCAGCTCCAGTGCAGACTGAGCTTTAATGGCTCTGCTTGCTCCTGTCCCTGTGCTGCCTGGGAAGAGCACATGGTGGGAGGATTCTTTGTAGCCAGAGTGCCCCACAGGCAGTCTCCCCAGAAGCAGCTACCAAGCTGCCCTGGTACACTCTGGGAAGCAGTCCACGTGGCCAGTGTGTTCCTGGATCTCCAGGTATGCAGACCCGGGGTAGCAGGGTTAAGGACAGCGCTTGCATCCAGTGACTGGTGTGCCACAGGGCAAGAGCCCGGAAATGCACACCAGCTTCAGCCTCTCTGCTATAATCAAGTAAGGAAAACTAAATTAATGATCAACTGGGAAGTTGCTATTAACAATATGGGCTGTATGTGCACACCTCATGAGACAAGAAAGCCCCATAAATAAAATAACAGTGAGATAATACTGTGTAGAAAGCTAATATCTTTCTGCAAAGATGTAGAAAAAAATGAAATGCCTTTAATCTGGAAGGAGTGTATATTGAAAAAACAACCATTTTGGCAAACTCTAAAAACTCCCTATGGTTGGGAGATGTGAGGCCGCTGGTTAATCCGTGGCTTTCAACACCAGCATCCAGTATCCTGAAGTAACAGCATTCCCTGACTCGCAACCTGTTATTGACTGTTGATGTGTGAGGACACAGGTTAACTACCTATCCAGGTTTAACTTGTTGCTTGCTCTGATGGCAACCCAGCACAGTGCGGGGTGGGGTCCTGGCTGCACCAATCATCACCCGACTTCCTGCTATATACACCTGGGAGGGCAGCAAAAGAACTCCCAAGTACTTGGCTGCAGGCCTTGCCTTTGCAACACAATTAAATCCGGCATCATGTATCAATTTGTGAATATAAAAATATACTTCAGCTTTCTATTAATTTAGGCTTTTATACATAATATCCTTTTTATGGGTGTATTCAGAGAATATCTATCTGGATTTCAAAAATCAACAAATATTCCCTCTCAAATAGTTATTCATTTCAATCAAGAGAACGTTTGTGTAATTTGAGATTGATCTAATTGCTGTTAACTAAATCACCTGAGAAGGTGTTCACCCAAAGAATGATGGGAAATAGTGCCCCTCCCCCCAATCCTCTCTGCTATAGTAACCCCATCTGGGCCTGGCTTGCTCCTCTTGTATAAAGGCCTCGCCCAGTCAAGGTTTATTTTGTTCTGAGGCTTTGTGTTGACTGGGCTGTGGAGACCTTCTGATCCTTCAGAGCCCAGGGAACTCAGAACCACCTACCTGACCCAGGACCCATTCCATTTGCCAGGTGAGTACTGGGTCCAAAGAACCAAATTCATGTTTTTTACCTTAAAACTTGAAAATAGAGGAATTTTCATCATAGAATTTAACTTTCCGCAGTCTTAGATCACTCCCAGGCCCAGGGAAATGTACCTAAGAAATAGGTACAAAGTTTCATCTCTATCATACTTTTGCACTTTAAATTCATACAATTTATTCTGTTATTTTTCTGATGCCATATGCAGAAAACTGCTGAATTTCTGGTGAGGAAGCCCTTGGGAAATCTTGTCATGGAATGTGAAAGTTGATCTCTCTACAAAAATTTTAGAATTTGCTTGTGTTGTTAGAGTCGACAGACCGAAAAACGTCACCAAGAGATACGTCTCTTATGCAAACAGCAAGGGGAAGCTTTATTGATTATCCAGCATGCTGGGGCTGTCTGTTCATACAAGAGCAGAGCAGCCCCGAATAACCAAAGGTTAGGGTTTATAAAGGCAAAAACCGCAAAACCGGGAAGGGGGGAATACACGGTTGCTATGCACAGTTGCTATACACAGTTGCTAAGATCAAAAGAGAGTACATAAAATCAAAAGAGAGTATATTGTTACTGGGGTCAACATAACCTAAAACCTAAGTGAAATTAATATTCATCATAATTTTGACAATACCAGTTACAATCTTACAATTAGCAATTAGGACTTGACATTAATGTAAGACACAGACAAATCACATCTTCATTATTAGCCCAGGTTACCCAGGTGCAACCTTTCTACTTTTAAGCTTGAGCAATCATGCTAGGGGTCTTTTGTGCTCTGCCAAGAGTGATGTAGTGCACTGCTATTGTCCGACTATTTGAGATCATAGTTTCAGAACAGAGTCTCACGGTGGGGGGGTGCATTTTCAAAATGGAGTCTCAAGTGCTCCAAAATGGAGTCCCTACTGTCAAGGTGCTACTTCACTCTGTCTTATTTTCACAGCTGTACCAGGAAGGTTTAAACCTGCAAGCTTAAGCTTAACTTTTTATACACGCACACATATACAATTTTAACTCTTCAGTGTGTTGATCATGGAATAGCAATTTGGAATATATTTTTAATATTTTGTAGAAATTATTTACGTTATAAAATTTTAATATACACATTTAAAAGCATATGGTGTTGGGGCTGGTGCTGTGGCACAGCGAGTTAACACCCTGGCCTGAAGCACCGGCATCCCATATGGGTGCCAGTTCGAGTCCCGGCTGCTCCACCTCCAATCCAGCTCTCTGTTATGACTTGGGAAAGCAGTGGAAGATGGCCTAAGTCCTTGGGCTAATGCTTCCACGGGGGACCTGGAGGAGGCTCCTGGCTTCGGATAGGTACAGCTCCGACCATTGCAGTCAATTGGGGAGTGAACCATTGGATGAAGACCTTTCTCTCTCTCTCTCTCTCTCTCTCTCTCTGTGCCTCTGACTTTCAATTAAAGTAATTAATCTTTAAAAAAATAAAAAATGAAAACATATGATGAGGGGGCCAGCAGCCAATATGGACAACGTTTCGAGTCTCAGCTGCTCCACTTCCAATCCAGCTCTCTACTATCTCTGGGAAAAGCAGTGGAAGATGCTTAGGCCCCTGTCTCCACAAGGGAGAACCAGAAGAAGCTCCTGGCTCCTGGCTTCAGATCAGCCCAGCAGTGGTCGTTGCGGCTATTTGGGGAGTGAACCAGCAGATGGAAGACCATTCTCTCAGTCTCTCCCTCTCTCTGTCTGTAACTCTACCTCTCAAATAAGCAATAAATGAAATCTTTAAAAAAAATAAACTGATATTCCACACTCTACCATCCCTCCTGCCCGCTCTCCAACTCTTCTTTCTCCTCCATCTACTGTTCTGACTCTTAATTTTTACAAAAATCTGTTTTCAGTTTATTTAATGATCATGAGGGCAACCCTAAACTAGGTAAAGAGTACAAGAAAGAGCATTTTTGTTTTGACGGGCAGAGTTAGAGAGAGAGAGAGAGAGAGAGAGAGAGACAGAGGGAAAGGCCGTCCTTCTGTTGGTTCACCCCCCCAAATTGCCATTACAGTTGCTGTGCTATACCGATCTGAAGCCAGGAGCCAGGTACTTCCTCCTGGTGTCCCATGCAGGTGCAGGGCCCAAGCACTTGGGCCATCCTTTGCTTCCCTCCCGGGCCACAGCAGAGAGCTGGCCTGGAAGAGGAGCAACCAGGACAAGAAACCGCAGTGCTGGTGCCACAGGTGGAGGATTAGCCAAGTGAGCCGTGGGGCACGCCAAGAAATAGTATTAAGTAAAACACTCTTCCTCAACAGGAGACAAGGGCTGTAAACAGTCATCAAATCTCAAAATGTGCATTTAATTCCAATACATTACCTTTATGGTACTGTATTAGTTACTCCAGATCAGGGAAGAGATTTTGAAAAGCCATTTCTGTATAATAAACTCTTATATGTGGGATGACAATCCTTCCCTCTTCTATCTGATTTATGATAATTATGCCCTAACAGTCTTTGAACATATGACTCTTTGTGAGTCATTCATTATTATTTAAAGCTATTTATTTATTTATCTTTAAAGATACCTTTATGGGATAGTCAGAGTTAGAGACTGAGAGAGGGCTTCCATTTGCTGGTTTACTTTTTAATTTTTTTTATTTTAGAAAGCTTTAAATAATTATATATTTCATAGGTACAGTTTGTGGATTATAGCAGTTCTTCACCCCATACCCGCCCTACCACCTCCAAAGTGCACCACCGCCTACTCCCTCTCTCATCCCATTCTTCATAAAGATTCCGTTTGAATTATCTTTATATACAGAAGGTCAACTCTGTATTGAATAAAGATATCAACAGCTCATACCCTCATAGACATAAAATATAAAGTACTTTTTTACTTGGCTTTCTCTTTAAATGGCCACATCAACCAGGCCTGAGCCATGCCAAAGACAGGAACCAGGTGCCTCATCCAGGTCTCCCACAAGGGTACTGGGGCACAGCGACTTGGGCCTTCTTAAGCTTCTGTTCCAGGCATATGAGCATGGAGCTGAATCAGAAGTGAGACATCAGGGACTAGAACTGGCACCCATGTGGAATATTTGCTTTTCAGATAATGAGTTAACTCGCTGTAACACAATGTTGATCCCTTCTAAAAGATATTTGCAATTCTTTTTTAATAAGTTATTTATTTATATTTGAAAGACAGAGAGAGAGAGAGAGAGATGTTCCATCCATTGTTCCACTACCCAAATGGCAGCAAAGTCCTGAGCTGAGCGCTTGCAAAGCCAGGGCCATGAGGTGCTTTTGGTTATCCCATGTGGATGTAGAGCCCCAAACACTTGGGCCACCTTCCACTGTTTTCCCAGGCCATAGCAGAGAGGTGGATGCGAAGTGAAGCAGCCGGGGCTTGAACCTGCACCCATTTGGGATGCTGACGTTGCAGACAGCAGCTTAACTCGCTATGCCACAGCACCTGCCCCAGTTTTCTGCAATTCTAAAGTTGTCCCACTTCCCCATAAATCCATTAGTGTTATTAGGAAATTAGAGGATAGTTGACTACTTAGAACTGGCAAAATAAAGATTGCAATTAACACAAGATTCTCTCAGAGCTGGCATTGTGGACCATTGGGTTAAACTGTCTCATTAGATGTCAACATGCAGTATACCCTGCCAGTTCAAGTCCCAGCTGCTTCAAGTCCTGTCCAGCCTCCCGCTAATGAGCATCTTAAGGCAGCAGAAAATGCTACAAGTATGTGGAACAACTGCATGGAGTTACAGCTCCTGGCTTCGGCCTTGCCTTGTCCCATGAACTGCAGCCATTTGAGGAGTGAACCACTAAATGGATGATTTTTCCCTCCCTCCTTCTCTCCCTCTTTCTCTACCTCCACTCCCTGCACTTTTACCTTCAAATAAATTGACCTAAACAAAACAAAGGTATTTCTACTGTGGATTAAAATGAGTCGATTCTTTTATCTTCAGAAAATAAAGAAGAATGTGTTTTCAAACAGTCCTTTTTAAAAAATTTTGGACACTAAATTTGGACACTAATTAGGGCTAATGCAGACTACTTAACCATTAGAGTTATGATCAAAATATATATGTTCACTTAAGACAACCCATGGGTGCAGAGTTTGGATGGTTCCAGAGAGAAATTTCTGTCATGTTAAGAGAGGTTAAATAAACATCACGTTGTATCATTCCATCTTTCTATGAATCTAGATTGCTTCCATCTGATTTGAGTTTTGTTGATTAAGAGGTGAGCTATTGTATCGAACCCTGCCCCCACCACCAAGGACTTCTATAAAAATTTCTCACCATCTCATCCTCATAGTTTATGACTAAATTAGAAAGATCCTCCCCCACTCCTGAGACAATTTTCCAGCCATTGTATGGGACGAGGATTGGGAAAATTAGGATAGGTTTTTGGTTTTTTTTTTTGTTTGTTTGTTTGTTTTTTTTTGAGAGGCAGAGTGGACAGTGAGAGAGAGAGAGACAGAAAGGTCTTCCTTTTGCTGTTAGTTCACCCTCCAATGGCCGCTGCACTGCGGCCGGCACACCGCGCTGATCCAAAGGCAGGAGCCAGGTGCTTCTCCTGGTCTCCCATGGGGTACAGGGCCCAAGGACTTGGGCCATCCTCCACTGCATTCCCGGGCCACAGCAGAGAGCTGGCCTGGAAGAGGGGCATCCGGGACAGAATCTGGCGCCCCGAGCAGGACTAGAACCCAGTGTGCTGGCGCCACAAGGCGGAGGATTACCCTAGTAAGCCTAGGAGTCCTCTCTATGACCCATTCTGAAGCTCTGTTCTGAGTATTCTCAGGCTCACATGTGACAAATGTCTGACATGAACATGCAAGTACTATGATGTTATTATTGTCAGTGAGGCAGACTTGCCTCTCCTTGGCAGCCCCAGTTCTTGTTGCAATGTGCATCTTACACTATCCTCTTCACTAGTGTTCAATGAATGATTGTATCTGTGTCTGCAGGAGACCCTCCTGAAGACAATGGAGTGTTTATGGAAAAACTTCTGTGAAAATAGCAGAAACATGAATATGGAAATAATCAAAACCAGATCATGGGAGGTTAGTGTGCTGCCACCTTTACCTTTGCCAAAACTTGAGATGAACATAGGGACAATGTTTAAAATAGGAACTTGATCTGAAATGACAAAGTATCGGATTTCATCCTAAAGAGGGTGAGGTCATAGGAAATGATGTCCTCAGTTACTCCACAGGGAAGTATGGCCCTTGCCTAGGAGTTCTGGTTGCACCACAGATGTGCTGACTTACCCCCATAATAGGACATTCAGTACCACATATCAACTACAAGAAATGGGGTTGTCTCACAGAGAGTCATGTGTGCTGAGGTGTTGCAAAACCCAGGTAAGTATGACATCCGGGAGGCATGGGACACTCAAGTCAAGCTTCCTGGCATAGTCAGCTTGCATTTGAATTAAATAGTACTTGGAGGTGGGTAGAAACCTTTCAACAAACACAGCACTGACTCAAATCTGAGGAAACGCTAAAAGGAGTACCCTAAGCAATTAATGTGAATCTTTAACATTATAATGAATTGTGTGTAAATATGATAGGAGATGTAGTTTCAATCTCTTGAAGGATACATAGAAACCTACCAAAATATGGGACTGGTTTGCAACCTAAGTGTAGGACTCAGCCTTTAAGAGAGGAATATAAGTGTGTCTTGGCAGATGGTTTTCTTGGGGGTATGCTAATTTGAAAGAAGACAAATTCCTTTAACCAATATGTCAAGAGCAGGTATTCTATACAAAATTGTGACAAAAAAATGTGACAGCATGCAAGACTGAAAAAAATCCTTTGCTGAATGAGGCTAAAATCTGAATCAGAGAGGCAAATGGTAAACATCGAAGTAAAATGCATTGTAGGTGCGAATGTGGCAAAGTTTTAGGGAAACATTTGAATAAGGAGTTTGTGAAGCAGTACAAGAGAATACAGACTGGAGATGAGAGTATGAGTTTAAATGTCTACATCAGAGAAAGGCTTACAAAAAGATGACACTGAAATAAAGAAGGCCACTGAATGATAAGGCCAGGAAGAGAATTCTTGGTGGAGAAAACTGTCCGTGCAGAAGTGTGTCAGTTGTGTATATTGGGTGGGGTTGATGAGCTTGAGAGTTCACAACAAAATCTCTGGGCACAGTGAGTGATGTAGGAGGCTAGAAGTAAATGAGATGAAGTGGTAAAGAGGGTCAGATAGAGAGGAAAGCTTAGGAGGTCAGGTTTATGGGAGAAGTAACTGCATGAGAATGAGTATGCCAGTCTGATGTACTGCACACATAATGGTTTTCATAACTGGAAGTAACTCTGAGAAACAGTGCTAAGGAATGGATTCCAATCCAGTCACTACTGCCATAAAGGGCATTTTCTACTCATGAGTTTGGTTGCCTTCCGATAGATATATATGCATGTATATGTGTTGCATGTTAGAAAATATGAATCAAATCAATAGATTTATTGGTTTCTCATGAAAACTTCATGATGAATCATCTGAATGTAGTTAATGAGATAACATGATGTTGATCCTCAAACAGGAGAAAAAAACAAGAATGAAGTTTTGTAGATGTTGAGAAACAGAAGTGATGGTGGTTATAGGTAATTGATGTGTACGAGACAAAATCAAATTCATGAGATAAAGCAGAATAGAGATAAATGGGTTCTTGTTTTGAATAACTGAATGTGATTGCAGGATTATGTCGATTCGAGGAGAGAAGCAATCAGAAATGTATTTCAGAAGATGCCTCTGTATCTCCAGGAGGAGGAGCAACACCATTGGGAGATCCTGTACAAAGAGCACAGGGAAATTTTTGAGCAACTCAATGAAAGTCAAGCCAGAATGGCTCACAAGAGGGAGACTTTAAGAGGAATGTATAAGGAACTGAAGGAAATGTGTCATAAACCAGATGTGGAGCTACTTCAGGTAACAACTGACAAGCCAGGCATCAGCATGTTAGACATTCATACGTAGCTCCTCATTCTCTCTGCTGACATCTGCCTCGCCCTTTCCTTCCATTATTGGTTCCTGACTCCTATTTCCACACTGAAGCTACCTTTTGGAATTTTATGAACCAAAGGTCACTCAGACGTTCTCCACGAGTGGCCAAACTTGTGTAATGGTTATGAAAATCGCTCCAAAGATAATCACCTTACAAACATCAATAAACTATTTTGGCTTTTTGAAAATTCACAACAAGTAAATAGTTTATTGACAGCTAGGCTAATTCATAACAAGGCTGATGGGGAGATCTGAGGATCTGGGTGTATTGCTGTCATTCTCTGCTCCTGTCCCTTGGGAAGAGGGCCTGGGAAAGACAGCTGCCTCCTTTCTTTATGGCTACAGCAGAGCACACAGCTCTCCTGCCCGCTCTCCCCTTCATTCCCACAGAAAATGTCCTCCACTTTCTGAACTTAGGAGGACTACAATTAATGAAAATGTGATAGGCCAGGTTTTTAAGAAGAAAAAATAGGAACTGCACCCTGGAAGGAAGGCGGTGTGGAAATAATGACGAGAACCATCTCAAATTCCCACCCTGGACACAGGTTTAGAGCTGTCTTGGGACATTCACTAAGCCTTTTTCTTTTTCTTCTCACAGGCTTTTGGAGACATCCTGCCCAGGTGAGTGTGTACCTGCATTCCCACAGGGGCTTTCCCAGGGTCTCCCCCAGTAAGCCCTTGGATCCTCTGGAGTGAGAGCAGAGCTTCTTAGGAAACTGACTGAATAGTTTCCTGAATCCTCTTTGCTCCCCACCTGCACATACACATTTTTAGTGGTTGTACCCAAGTGACTTTACTAGGCAGTCTTCATTTCAGTTCTAAAAATCTCCACAGGTGGAAGAGAAGGGCTGGAAGTCCCTAGGAGTGAGATGTCAGATCCCTCCAGGGACCATCAGTGGCAGCTGAGGCAAGAGAGGGATGGCATATTCCAGCAATGAGAAAATCCTGGTGTTGTGTTGATCCTGCATTTATGAGTTCACAGTTTTGGGAAGAACACAAAGGAAACCTCGAATGATTTAGAACACTGTGGGGCAGAGGGTAGCTGTGCTCTGGGACACAGATCTCCCTTATGGGACAAGGTTCACAGCCTTTAGCCACAGAAGGAAGCAGCACACATGCCAGGTTTCAGAGAACCACACATGGCCAGGTAGAGCGTTTTCAGGGAGGTCTGGCAGTTGGACACCAGACTCCCCCTCCTGATTACTCTTTGGAGCATCAGGGATGTAGCATCTACCCAGATTCTTGAGCAATAAGAAGCACTGGACTCAATTCTGATTGACTTTTGTATTCTATTTGGAAATTCAGGAGTTAAAAATAGAATTAGTTAGACAATGTGGTGATTTCTCAAATTCCAGATGGGTTTATTAAGAGTCTGGTTTCTTTTCAATGAAAATGATTTCTTTTGGCTCCACTCATGTGAACTTTATCTTGTTCTTGCAGGTGTGAATCCATGCTGCTGCACATGCCCCAGCCTGTGAATCCAGAGCTGAGTGCAGTGCCTATCACTGGACTGATAGAAACCCTCAGATACTTCCAAGGTGAATTTCAGCCCACTGACCGTATTCTTGATGCCCTTGGCTTGTTGTGCAGATCACATAGGTGACCTTTTCCAATTTATCAACTGTTACACACATTTTGGCATGTGAGGGAACCATAGGCTATGTACATACATCACAGGCTTTTCTATATAGTCAGCTTTTATAATGTGAAGAGGGAAAAAGCTATTGAAAAATATAAATGTGATCCAAGATCATACTTAGTTATCATATAGAGAAAGGAATGAGGAAGTGTGGGCAGATTGAGCAAATGAAGGTTAGTTATTTAGTGTAAAACATACAAAAGGATCCTTTTGTTTACGATATTTAAGCTGGCTTGGAAGAAGATGCTTCAAAGGTTTCAGAGTTTATTGGATCTTAATTTTTTTATATATATAATGGGCATAAGAGAGTACATATAGAAGTTTGTGGGAAAAGAAGTTCATTTTGGAGCAAACAGTTTTTAAACCCATCCCTAGTTTTTCTACAATTAGCATTTCCCATGAACACTGTGAAAACTGTGAATCTTAAATTTGACATCTTTGAAGCTTAATCTTGTCTGTGTACATATATATATACACACACATATATATATATACACTAGAGTTTCAATGCTAGAATAAGAGAAATTTTGTATAAAATATATTAAAAGAAATTAATAATAATCAGTTTGTCCTCATCATAGATATGTGCCTGTCTACTTTCAAAGTGCAAGGTGTTCCAGAAGACTTACAAAACTCCAGTGCACATTTAACATTAAATGTTAAGTAACATCTGCAATGGACATAGAGAGATTTACATAAATATATATGTCTACAGTGGAAATATGTAGTTTTTTTTCTACAGAAGTGCTTTAACTAGGACAAAATCTTCAATCTTAACCCACATGACATTCTTATTAGAAACATGAAATCTGTTTCTGACAGTGATGTTGGACAACTGGAGACA
Organism: Oryctolagus cuniculus; assembly: GCF_964237555.1. Classification (NCBI taxonomy): domain Eukaryota; kingdom Metazoa; phylum Chordata; class Mammalia; order Lagomorpha; family Leporidae; genus Oryctolagus; species Oryctolagus cuniculus. The sequence goes on along the minus strand of NC_091432.1, from coordinate 81,001,376 downwards.
GTTCCGGGCACATTGTCCATGGGTACATTGCTTTGAAAATTGAGTTGTAAGGTATTGGATTTACATTTGATTCCAATATTTGAATTCTGAAACTATTTCAGTTTCTGTAGTTAGGTCTTTGTTCTGTGGTGTGTATTGGGCCCTCTCTTCTATTAGGTGTTACAACCCAAATTCTGCTCACTGTGGTAACCTCTGACTTCCCAGGAGATTAGCTTCTGGGAGATGTTTTCCCTCTGGAGGTTAAACTTTCATTGTTGACATGTGTGTCTACTTCTGTTCTTTTGTTTTACAGTGACTGTCACTCTGGATCCTGAAAGATTCAACCAGCACATGTTCCTACAGGGAGATCTCCGAAGCCTGCACATTGGTTGTTTCCCTCATGATGTGCCCTGTCTCCCGGAGAGGCCTGGATGTTTTCTGGCATGGGGTGGTCAGACTTTTACTTCTGGCAGATATTACTGGGAGGTAGAAGTGGGAAACTCTTGCAATTGGGCTGTAGGTGTTTGTAATGGCTTTTGGAAAGAGAGGTACAGGAATACCAAGATATTTGTTGATGAGGGACTCTTTCTTATTGCATGTGTTAAGGAAGATGTCCATAACAGTTTCTTCACCACCTCTCCACTTTTAGTGCAATATGTAGCAAGGCCGATTAACCGCATAGGACTATTCCTGGATTATGAAGCTAGAACTATGAGCTTTCTTGATGTTGATCACAGTTCCCTGATATATACCATCCCTTCTTGTTCCCTTTCTATTCATCTCAAGCCTATCTTCTGCTGCTGTCATTTATGAACAGACACGGGGGAAATCCACTCTCTGAAACCCTCGTCCTTGAGCCTCATCAGATAGTAAAAATAGGTGGCATTTTATGAAATTTCAATTCCTCCTACTATCATGAAATCCCATTTACTGTGTTCTTATCAATTGTAGTAACAATAAAATTATGTATGCTGTACATGTTGTTGTTTATTCAATATTTTCTCATGATGCATTGAAAACAACACATTGTCTGATTCTCACTTTATTTATGAACTTTGAGAAAGTGAAAGAATAGATTATGGTGGTGTTCCAGTAATGTCCAAATCCAATTCAATAAAGGACGAATCAAACAAACATGGTTGTAAACATCCAATGGAGATATGGAAATAGTTTGTCCTTTCTCTTTATTTAACAGTAACTACTTGTCATTTTCCATTTTATAGTGTAATAGCAAATAAGTGAAATGGCTTTAAGTCCTCAAAAGCACTGTTTTTAGCTCACAACTCTTGAGAGTGAGCCAAGGCATTTCACAATCATGGTGTCAGCATCAACTGAGCTTCTGCTGAAACCTCTTGAAGCATCAACTCATGGCAGAAAAGCTGAAGGGAGAATTGTGTGCAGAAAGAACCATGTGGTTGGGTGGTCCCTAGTTGAAACAACCCAGTCTTGGGTCGGCACTGTGGCGCAGTGGGTTAGCACCCTGGTCTGAAGCGCCGGCATCCCATATGAGTGCCAGTTCTAGTCCCAGCTGCTCCTCTTATGATTCAGCTCTGTGTTGGCCTTGGAAAGCAGTGGAAGGTGACCAATTCCTTGGTCCCTGTGCCCACGTGGAGGATCCAGAAGAAGCTCCTGGCTCCTGCATCAGATCGGCATAGCTCCGGCCTTTGTGGTCATCTGGAGAGTGAACCCGCAGATGGAAGACCTCTCTGTCTGTCTCTGCCTCTCTCTGTAATTCTTTCACAAACAACACTTTAAAAAAGAAAAAAAAAAAAAAACAAGTCTTGCCAGAAATAATCCATTCCCCCAAGGACAAGAATTTATTCACCTTCCACCTTTGCCCAATAGATACGTAGGATCCCTCTTAAGGACTGAATTCCCACCTTTTAAAAGCGTTTTCATCCAGTGGAAAGGTAGAGAGACATTTGGAGAGAGAGAGAGCTTTCATCCACAGATTCACACCCTAAATACTCCGAAGAGCCATGCCTGGGGCAGGCCAACTGGAGGACCCAGGAGCTATGTGCTGGTCTCATGTGGCTGACAGGGACCAAAGCATTTCAACCATCATTGGATGCCTGCCAGAGTGCTGCATTAGCAGGAAGCTGGATTGGAAGTGGAGAAGCTAGGTCTGAACCAGGAGGTTGTACGGTATGCAGGTGTCCCAGGTGACATCCCTACCTCTGCACCAAATACCCTGTCCTTTTTCACCTCTTCAAGGCTCCATTTTACAACAGTGCTGCTTGTGGGATTAGGCCACAACATGAGTTTTGATGGGAACAGCCCAGATTCAGAATACAGCACTACCTACCCATCTTGACTCAGTTTAATCATCTAAACTTGGCTGTATTCAAATTTAAAATCAGGTGAGGTGCTTTTCCTTGCAATTCTCATGACACATCTATCTATTCATTACCAGTGTTCTCTTTGTCTCTCTTGTTTGAAAGATTTATTTATATATATAGAAGACAGGTCTCCCACATGAGCTTAGGAGCCTAACCACTTGGGCCATCCTTCACTGCTATCCCTGGCACCATAACAGGGAGCTGGATTGGAAGTGAAGCAGCTGGAAATCAAGTCTGCCTTTATGGGATGTGGGTACTGCAGAGAGCCTCCCCACTTGTTTTCTCTTCTACTTTGAAAATCACAAGCTCATCAGGCCAGTATGGGTATCAAGTTGATATAAAATTCAACAGTTTTAGTACAGAACTACTGTATTGAATGTCTGACACCTGATGGACTTAAGCTCTAAAGGTGAACAGGAAAACAATGGGAGAATATTCTCATAGAGGAAGTTTGCCTGAACAGGACATAAAACAGTAACCAAGAAGGTAAAAAAAATCATCGGCCTCTATTAAAACTAGTGACTTCCGTATTTTGAAAGATACTCTTTCACAGGACAGAAATGCAATTCAAGATGTGAAGACATTACCAAATATATATGAAATAAGATATCATATTTATATACTTACTTACTGTTTGTCATTTAGTAACTACAGAATGCCAGCCTGCTATAAAATTAGGTAAGATTTTAGAGCAGACATTCACAAAGACAGAATATACATACATATAGAGATGTGGGTATATGCAATAAAATATAGAAATGTTCTCATCTAATCATTAAATTAATACAAATTAAACCTCAAATTGAATCACTAAATCCCATCAAAAGAAACAAAACAAAGTGAGATATTACTGTATGTTGTCAGCAAATTTTATCATGTTAAGCAAAATTTGAAGTGAGATAGTGCTGTGTGGTGCAGAATAAATGGATAGTATTCAAGTATGGGTGATTTTAGATTTAAAGAAATCTTTAGGGCAGCCTCTTTAAAGACATTCCTGGGGGTGGGGTGCATTGTGGCACAGTGGGTTAAGCTGCAACTTGAAGCACTAGCACCCAAAATGGGGATGCTTGGACCCCAGCTGCCCACCCCCAGCCAGAGACTGCATTTGAGCCCTGTAGTCTGTTCTGCTTTGCTGGACATAATCACTATTTCTGATTTAAACCTAGTGAATTTTGAATTTCTTTTCTTTAAGATTTATTTAGTTATTTATAAGACAGAGAATCCCAGTTGATATCAGGAGAGTCCTTGGCTTCACTGAGAGATGGAATTCAATCAAAAGGCAGGAAAGTAAAAGCCTGAGAGTTTGATGAAAGAAAGTGGCAAACAGCAGGCTACACCACAGTCAGAGCAGCCCTGGGTACTGTTGGGCTGTGACATTTATGGGGTCCTGGAAATATAAGACAATACCTGGGCAGACTGTTCAACGTATTTCTGGGAAAGAGGCTGTGACTTTCTGGAATTAGAGATCCACCTCTCAGTTTCTCTGTGATAGTAACTAAGATTCACACAGTGGCCTGTGAAATTTTTAGATGACTGCATTTATTACTGGACAGCAGAGTTTAGTTTGGATTTGGTGTGTTTTCGTTTGTTTTTTTTTTAAACTTTTATTTAATGAATATAAATTTCCAAAGTACGATTTATGGATTACAATGGCTTCCCCCACATACCGTCCCTCCCACCCACTACCCTCCCCTTTCCCACTCCCTCTCCCCTTCCATTCACATCAAGATTCATTTTCGATTATCTTAATATACAGAAGATCAGCTTAGTATACATTAAGTAAGGATTTCAACACTTTGCTCTCACACAGAAACATAAAGTGAAAAATAATAGATGATTTTTTTTAAGTGATGATGAAATCAGATCAGACCTATTGTCATGTTTAATCCCAGTGAGAGTCAAGTTTATTGGGGAACAACCTACAGACCGGAGTGAAGGGGCGGCGAAGGAAAAAGGGAGAAGGAGACTGTAAAAGAGAGAGACAGAGGAAGAGAGAAGCCGAGAGTGCAGGAGAGAAGGACCAAGAGCCAAGAGACCAGAGGAGGAGGCTAGAGAGAGGAACCGAGAGAGAGAGCAGGAGAGAAGGGGAACATGCCCTTTTAAAACTTTGCCTGAGGGCGGGCAGGAAGCAGAAGCAGCCAATCCCATTAGGATGGGGGTGGAGCCTGGCTCAGGTAGCTGGGCCATGCGGCCAACTGCGCCAGTTTCCTAACATCCCCCCCTTTTGTTTTTCATAAAGCAAGGTTTGTATGGTATTACATTAGTCCCAAAAGTCCAAGAGGGGTAGAGGGATGATGATCTGTCTTTAGAGCTACTTCCTGCTGACATGGGGCGATGATGTACTCTTCGCTGGCATGGGGCGATGTCTCAAGCCACTGTCTCCTGTGTGGAGAGCCGAGTACATCCCTGTAGCAGCATTTGGTTGACTGCCTGGTTGCTGAAGGCCTTCCTTTGTTCTATTATCACCTGCTGTAAACACTTAGACACTGTAGTATAGAAAACAGGGTGAGAATAGTAACCAATGATCCTAAGAGTAGCATTAACCAGGTAATAAGGGGATTTTATAGAGAGGAAATGGAGGGGGTCTCTGGACCCTTTTGGGGACAGTTTGATGGATGGTGTTAATGATTAATGATGGGGATGTTGGATGTCAATCAGCCCACAGACCTCTAAGTGCCTTGGTGAATGACGCATGTGGAGGTCACACATTGACATATTAAAGGCAGACCTAACATTGTCTCAGCCTGCAATGTCAGTGCAGCTTTGCTATCAGTTTTCCCTGGCATTGTTTCTCTACATCAAACATCTAAACCTGCTTCTCTTGGCATCTGAGGCTCTTGCTTTGGTTCTGTCTCTGGTCGCCAGCTCCCACTTCTCTCTCCCTGTTTCCTCCTCTCCTTCTCCAACTAAGGAGGTCAACCCAGGAGGGCATGTGAACCAAAACCATCTGTTTTCTCCTTCATTGTTACGAAAGAAACAGGACCACACAGCCCAGCCTTGGAAGCCTTTCCTGTTTTGGCCAATGGGCTCCATTAACTGTGTTTAGTTGACCCAAAGTTTTTCTTTCCTCCTGGACTAGACTTCTGGGCCCCTCTCTGTCCTGCTGACAACCTAGAACCAGATCCTCAGAGCATCCAAAAGGCCTTCTCACTGTGTCCCAATGCTAAGGTTCACAGCTTTTCATGGCACTTGGTGGGCTGTGCACCCCAGGCCCTGGGCACAAGAATTGTCCTTGATCAGGCTCCCCTGAATCTGCCTGCCTGGAGGACTGGGAACACACTGGTTCAGTTGACTGGTGCTGGGACCTCCCCTCAGCCACTTGCACACCTGCTCCTGCAGTGCACTCTGCTGGGACTTCCCTGTTGCACAGGCTCTTCCCTCCTCACACTCCCCCCAGGCTGGCCATGGGAATGGGAATTACCTGGCTCCCCTCTCAAGGGCAGGAGCTGGCTTAGGACAGTGGCAAATGGAGCCTTGAGAATTGAGGCTCCACCCCAGACAGAATAGGGACCAGCAGGAGGACACTCACAGAGGTCTATGGAATCTTCGCTGTTAGTGTCCTGCAGGTCTGGCGCTGCTGCTGCTTATTCTGCTTTTTCTTCTCCTTCTCCTTCTCCTTCTCCTTCTCCTTCTCCTTCTCCTTCTCCTTCTTCTTCTCCTTCCTCTTCCATTCCATCTGTTTGAGAGGTAGAGTTGCAGACAGAAAGAGGGAGAGACAGAGAAAAAGTTCTTCCATCAGCTGCTTCAGTCCCCATATGGCTTCAATGGCTGCAGCTGGGCTGATCTGAAGTCAGGAGCTTCTTCTGGGTCTCCCCGTTGGGTGCATGGGCCCAGGCACTTGAACTATCCTGTACTGCTTTTCCAGGCCTTAGCAAAGACCTAGAATAGAAGAAGAGCAGCCAAGACAAGAACCAGCGACAATACCTTAGAGGACATACAGGACCCCTTGGCACAACCAGATATCTTTGGACAAAGGAAGATATCTTTTTTTTTTTTTGACAGGCAGAGTAGACAGTGAGAGAGAGAGACAGAGAGAAAGGTCTTCCTTTGCCGTTGGTTCACCCTCCAACGGTTGCCACAGCCATTGGATAGACCACAGCATATCTTGCTGATCCAAAGGCAAGAGCCAGGTGCTTCTCCTGGTCTTCCATGGGATGCAGGGCCCAAGCACTTGGGCCATCCTCCACTTCACTCCCTGGCCACAGCAGAGAGCTGGCCTGGAAGAGGAGCAACCGGGACAGAATCCGGCACCCCGACCGGGACTAGAACCCAGTGTGCCAGCGCTGCAAGGCAGAGGATTAGCCTACTGAGCCACGGCACTGGCAGGAAGATTTCAGTTCCTTGGGCACACCCCATTGAATGACCAGGACCTGATGGTTCTCACACCCTTCCTTCTAACTCCATGCCCTGCACCCTGCACATAAGTTGCCATCTGTCACAAAGTTCCAGCAACCAAGATTCTGTGACTCACCACAGCGTCTCCCTGGGCTGGGTACACACAGGGAGACAAGCAGAATACTTGACTAGCATTTGCCATGGAAGCTTGGAACTACCACTCTTTCAAGGGAAATCTGTGGCTATTTCCTTGAAGGAGTACGCTCCATCCTCAGATCCCTAAGCCTAGAAGGCCAGCTGCTGCAGGAGTCTTATCTTAGTTGGAAGCTGGAGCAGCCAAGGAGTCACATTTCCACAAGTTCTGATGCTAAGCTGAGATGTTGACCTGGAGGAGCACCTGGCTGCAGTCTTCACACCTGCGAGATCCCAGAGTTCTGAGGCAGCTGTCACTCCTTGGCCTTGCACCAGGTGGCATGGACCTTGGGGTTTTAAATTTCTCCAGGACCTGAATCCTTTATTTCCTGACTTTATTTTTTGCCATTGCTGAGCTTTCTATCCTCTGCCTTTCAAATATTTGAAAAATAAACACTTTTTAATAGCAAGGATAATCATCTCTCTTGCTGTTTTACATGAACTATCAGTCATAGTATGCCATTTGCTTTTCCATGCTACTTAGTGAAAATCAAAATTATCACACTGTACATTTATAATTTGTAAATGATATCATATAAATTATATAGAGCAAAAAAAATATTTTTGCGCAAAAGCACACTACAAAAATTGAAGTCCAGAAAAGATGGTCTAAAAATATAGAGGAAACAACAGATGGAGAAAATGGAAAGAAGAGATAGCAGCTGTTATCAGGAGTTGGGGGCTTTTCCTGATACTGGACTGTCTGCAGGGTCTGAATGGATTTACAAAGAGGGGCGGTGGTCCTTGGTGTTGTGGCAGAGTGGTAAAGCCACCGTTTGGGCAACTGTTCAAGTCCAGGCTGCAACACTTCTAATGCAGCCCCCTGTTAATGAACCTGGGAAAGCAGCCAAGGATGACACAAGTCCTTGGGCCCCTGCACCCACATGGGAGATCCAGAAAAAGCTCCTGGCTCTTGGTTCTGACTTCATCTTGGCTCAGTTATAGCCATGCAACCATTAAAGGAGTGAACCAGCAAATGGCAGATCTCTCTCTGTCTCTGCTTCTCTCTCTCTCACTCTGCATCTCAAGGAAACAAATAAATCTTAAAATAGAGGTGGGTGGGGAGGTGTGTGAGTGCATCTGGCCTGGTAGTGAAGACACCACAGAAGTTCAGATGGGGTGCTTCCCTCCTCCATCAGAGTTCTGGGTTCAGGTCTCAGCTTCACTCCCAATTCCAGCTTTCTGCTTATGGGGATCCTGAGATCCAGCATGTATCTCAGACAGGTGGCTGCCTGCCAGCCACCTGTGGGACCTGGATTGAGTCCTCAGCTTCCATCTTCCCTGCAGGCCTGCAGCCTCTCCCAGCATTTGGAGAGTGAACCAGCAAATGGGAACTATGTGTGTCTCATGTCCCTGCCCCAACTTGCAAATCAATCAGTAAATAAATAATATCACACTTAATCCAAAGGGAATACCTCCTATAAGCATGTTCATGAACATGAAGAGCAATTTTGGAAGTTTTATTTCCTGCAGTCTAGGCAGTTTTGATAAAGAAACTGTGGATTATTTTCCTCCTGATGATTCACTGCTTCTCTCTCCTTACTCTCTGAATTACCCTTAGTAACAGTGTCACCTTAGCTTTAAGAGAGGGAAATTCCCAGTGATAAAGCAGTGTTGCCAAATGCTAGTCACCAAAATGCTAATCTCCATCCCAACATGACTGAAGGTTTGTTCTGAAATGTATATTTTTCCCAGAGTGCATTTTTCAAATGACACATTTATAACTAAGTGAATGGTATCAAAACTCAAAAGTAACAACAGGGATATGTTTGGAACCAACTGAATATATCTCTGTGACCACTGGTTGACATTGTCTACAGACTCAGAGTTCCCCTCCACAGAGCTTGTCCCAGGAGCTCTCACTCCATGGCCCTGCCCTTGGAGCAGCTGTTTCAGGGTGACCCTGTCCCCACCTGCTGAATGGACGACCATCCTAACTTCACCACACACGGCAGCAGCCCCAGCCTGTGGCCATTGTAGTTTTGGGATTCATTATTGTGGGGAGAATAGAAGTCTGTTTTCTGACAACCCACAATTCATTCTACCTCTTTTAATGGCGCCTACTTGCTCTCAATCTCTGATGTACACAAGTAAGGTCCAAATATTCCTGGTTGTGTCTGTGAAGTTGGTACAAGAGAGACTAGCATTTGAATGACTGTATTCAGTTTGGATTCCCCTCCCTAAACCTTATGATGTCATCCAATCCACTGACTTCCTGAAGAGAGCAAAAGGCAGGAGAAAGAGGAATGCCTGTCCACTGCAGGCTTTTAGGTGTGAACCAGCAGAAAAAAGTCTCCCTCTCTCTATTATTGTGCCTGTCAAATAAATAAATTGTAAAAAAAAAATTAGTACACTTAAATAGGCATCTCCTTAGTATTTTATTATTTATTTCAAATAATTTTGAAAGTTAGAAGAGAAGAATAATTCATCATTAGTATTTAGTACTATTTCCAATATTCCCAGGGAACATATTTAACCTTGAGCTATAAAAATTATAAATATTCCAACAGTCATCCTGAAACTGAATTTGACCTAGAAAAACACAAATAAATCTTTAGGAAGTTTTCTAGGAATAATATAAACATTCAATAATGGCTTTCATCTTTAAAATCTACACTTCTCATGTGATGCAATATTCCTTAAACAAAATGTAGAAATAGTCAAGAAAAGTAGAATGAGAAAGGAGGAGGCTTAAATAGGTTTTCAAAGACTCCATTAAGCTATAATGTTTGGAGGAGTCTCATCCAGGTAAGCTGGGAAGAGTAGAAGGTCATATCTTTCCAGGATATCCAAATGTGCATGAATCTCTCTATGCCAAATGCTCATAGTGAGACTCACTTGCACTGAGAGAAGGAAGGAGTAGGAGCTTCTGCTCAGTGTAAATGAGCACACCACACAGAACAGCAGAGTCCACAGTCATCAAGCACTGATTCTATGGAGGAGCTCATTTAAACAAAATGGGAATTTTTTATTTCTTCTTTTAAGTTTAACTCTTTGAAATTAGTAAGAAGAGAGTCATTGAGAGCTAAGAGGCAGAGACAACATGGAAACTTGCCATCTCCATGAAGATGCCCACTCCTGGCCTGGCAACATCAATCCTTACTTCTGCAAGAGGGAGCACTATCCAGAGTCTGACAACTTTCCTAAGTCACCTCTCCTGCTTTCCATCAGGCAGCAGGTGACGGCCCATGTGCTAGGATCCCTGCAACCTATGTGGGAGGCCCAGAATGAGCTCTGGGCTCCTGGCTTCAGCCTGGCCCAGACTAGGCTATTCCAGGTTCTTTGGAGTAAACCAGCAAATGGAAGAGCTCTCTCTCTTCCTCTTCTTCATTTTCTGCTATTCTAAATGATTTAATTTAAAATTTAATGCACACGCTCCCACATTCCTTTTACAGTCTATTGGGTTCTAATGATATCTCGGTTTGTGTTTTTGGCCAGACTCTTTCCTTCTCCACTACTCTGAAAACCTGAGCAAGTAGAGCCAGAGACTCTGTCCTAACAGCTGCAGGTAGATGCTGTGAAGGAATAGTTCTTCATTGTATGATGGCACATCTGCAGAGGCAGCTGATACCTTTGTAGAGGTAGCTGTTATGACAACCTGGTTCCTGGACACCAGGGTTCTCTCTCAGTGGTTTCCCTGTAGAGCACTGTGTCAGTCACCAGCAGGGTGCTAGCTCTTCTGGTCATGGCTCTGCTCTCTCCATCCTGGGACACCATCAGTATCATTACCAGTCAGTTCTCAAGTTCTTCATTGGCAAATGACTATCTATATATACATACTGCCTACTAACTCCTTGATAAATTGGAGCTAGTACCATTCCTGAACCATTGGTAGATGCTGCTGTCTCCTATTCAGGCATTTTTTTTTTAAATCTTGCCAGTCCAGATACATTTAAGGAAACACCATTGAAAGTTATCCTATTGAAAGCACTCAACTGTTAAGAATCAAAATTTCATGTCCTGGGGGCCAGTGCTGTGGCTTAGCGGGTAAAGTTGCTGCCTGCACTGCTGGCATCCCATATGAGTGCCGGTTCAAGTCCTGACTGCTCCACTTCTGATCCAGCTCTCTACTGTGGCCTGGGAAAACAGTACAAGATGGCCCAAGCCCTTGGGCCCCTGCCCTCACATGGGAGACTGGGAGGAGGCTCCTGGCTCCTGGCTTCAGATCGGCTCAGCTCTGGCCATTGGGGCCATCTGGGGAGTGAAACAGCAGAGGGAAGACCTCTCTCTCTCTCTCCTTCTTGCTCTCTCTCTCTTTGCCAATGCCTCTGCCTGTCTGTAACTCTGACTTTCAAATAAATAAGTAAATATTTTTAAAAATATCATGTCCTGTATTCTGCGAATTTGGAAAATTTGCAATTATGAAGATTTGAGTTCCAGAAAGGAAAAAAAAAAAACTTTGAAATTTTTTACTAGAGCTCCTTTGGCCCACTCTCTGAAAATCTTAAAGCTACTAGTTTAAGAACAGAAAATTAGTTTTTCTTAGGTTCATCAATATATAGATCCCAAGAGTTCATGTGGAAATGGAGACCATCTGTTACTGTCATAAATGTGCTTGAGCCAACTAATGCCAATGTTTTCTTTTCAGTTCTCAAAGAAGGTAGATTCAGGCCTTACTCTTTCCTGCTACTCCTGTTGACAAAGTATCCTATGACTAAGGGAACCTGACTTCACAGACTAAATGGTATCTAAGGAGGTCGGCATCTTAGAAAGAAAAGCCACAACCTGGATCACAAATGCCACTAGAAGCACCAGCTTTTGAACTTGAAGAGCCAAAATGTGATATGCATGGAATACACCAAGGAGACAGCATAGATGTTAAAAAATATCAGACGAAAAGCAAAAGCACACAAAACAGCAGCTAGATCCTTAGATATGAATAATACCTAAAATAGGGCTAGGTGTTTGGTGCAGCAGCTAAGTCACCAGTTGGAAAACCTGCATACTCTATTGGAATGTCTGGCCTAGCTTCCTGTTATTTGGCATTCCAGGAGTTAACTGATGATGGCTCAGGTACATGGGTCCTTGCCTCCTACATAGAGGACCTTGAAGAAGTTTTAGGTCCTTGACTTTGGATGAGCTTTTTCAGGTATTTGAGAAGTGAGCCAGTGGATGCAAGATAACCACCCCCCTCAGGTAGAATGAAAATAAATTTTCAAAATAATAGCTAAAATTAAGAAAAAATATATGTGATCATTTGTACAGTAGAAACAGTCCAAAAAAAAAAAAAAAAAAAACCCGCCACACTGAAAACTCACAATGAGGAACTCTGTTATAGGAAGTCAACAGTGAATACAGATGCTTTTCAAATTGCTTTAAAAATGAAAAATGCTGTGGAGGATAATAGTAAAGAACAATGTCCAGCTAAAAAATACCCTGGAGGCCAGCGCCATGGCTCTCTTGGCTAATCCTCCACCTGCAGAGCCGGCACCCTGGTTCTAGTCCCAGTTGGGGTGCCGGGTACTAGTCCCGGTTGCTCTTCTTCCAGTCCAGCTCTCTGACGTGGCCCAGGAGGGCAGAGGAGGATGACCCAAGTGCTTGGGTCCCTGTAACCTGCATGGGAGACCGGGAGGAAGTACCCGGCTCCTGGCTTCGGTTTGGTGCAGCGCCAGCCATGGTGGCCATTAGGGGAGTGAGCCAACGGAGGGAAGACCTTTCTCTCTGTCTCTCTCTGACTGTCTATAACTCTCTTTCTGTCCCTCTCTCTCACTGTCTAACTCCACCTGGCAAAAAGAAAAAAAAAAGAAACCCCGGAAAAAAAGAGATAGGGAACGTGAAATATGGACTGCTATGCATAGAATTGAAAATAATATACTTGAAAGTGAAAAAGAAAAGATCTTAGAATTTGAGTCCAGACAGTGCAAAATGGATGGATGATGGAAAGAAAAAAAAAAAACTATGATTTAATTTTGTTGCTAAAAATATTGTGCTGAATTGTATGAATATAAAAAAATAGGAAATGTATACCTGCATCTACAGAAACAGAATTCATCTGATGAGAACAACAATTAGAAAAATTTACTGTTGGTCAAAAAATGTTAACCATACATCAAAGCCAAGAAAAGCATCATATATATGTGTGTTTTGTGTGTATAAATTTAAAATGTGCAGTTCTTTATTTAAAACACAGGGTATAGTGAGTTTTTGTTGAAAGGAAAATAAACATGAGTGCTTGGGCTGAAATCCCAGATCAGCTGCTCACTCAAGAGTCTTGCTAATGAAGAGCCTGAAAACAGTCAGCCACATAGAGACCTGTAGTGGGCTCTAGACTTCTGGCTTATGTATAGCCCAGCTCTGCTTCTTTGATCTTGGGGAATGAATCAGCAGATGGAAGATCTCTGTCTTTCAGCATTTCAAATGCATTAAACTTTTTAAAAGGTTAAGAAGTTACAATGACTCCAGTTATGTCAACACCTAAAAGAAAACACATTGATTAGATTTTTCTAGTTAAGACATTTGGGACTGGCAGGTAATGCCACCACCTGCAATGCTGGCATCCTTATGGGAACTGGTTCAAATCCTGGCTGCTCAGCTTCCAAACCAGCTCAATGATAATGCACCTAGGAAATCAGCATAAGATGACCAAGATTTTTTGGCTCCTGCACCCACACAGGAGACTCCGAGGAAGCTCTTGGCTCCTGGATTCTGCTGCCCCAGCCATAGCTGTTGCAACAATTTGGGGAGTGAACCAGAGAATGGAAGCTCTCTCTCCATTTGTCTCTTCTTTCTGTAAATATGCCTTTCAAATAAGCAAGTAAATCTTATGAAAAAAATAAAGGTATGTGGGGGGTCGCCACTGTGGCATAGTAGATTAATCCTCTCTCTCTCTCTCTCTCTCTCCTTTCCTTTCTGTAGCTCTGACTTTTTTTTCAAATAAATAAATCAATCTTTTGTTATAAAAGGACAATATTTCTGTTTTATCATGTTAGCTATATTTTCATAAACTTAAAAAAAGGTTTATTTATTCAAAAACAGAGAGAGAGAGGCAAATAGAAAAACCTCCCATATGTTCTTTCAATCTTCAAATGCCTGCAATGGCCATGGCTGGGCCAGGACCAAGTGAGAATCCAGGAACTGAATTCTGCTTCTCTCACATAGATGACAAGGACTCAAGTACTTCAGCCATCACCTTCTGCCTCCCAGGGCAGCCATTAGTGGGAAGCTAAGAAAACGTGGAGTAGAGCTGACCTTGAACCCAGGCACTCCAATATCAGATGGAATGGTCACAAGTGGCATCTTATTCACCATGCCAAATACCTACCTCCAGTTTTCATGAACTTAATGTTCAAATAAATGTATGTACATTAACTCCTTTATTCATATATTTGTCCACTCATTCATTACCTTTGGTTTGTGTAATATGTTCAAAGGTCTACAATGGGTACTAGCAGTACAATATTAAGTAAGACTAATACTGCCCTTTCCATCTTGGAATTTGCAGACTAGTAGTAGTAGTAGTCCTAACTACCTCTCAATGACGAGAGTTTTTTGGATATTATTGATGGGTTAATATACTAAGCTCAGAGTGTGTAATAATTGGACCCCCCTGGTCTATGGAGTCAGATAGGACTTCTCTAAAAGCAGTTCAAGCTGAGAGGTGATGAATGACCAGTACATGGAGAAATGATCACCTGTCTACCCAAAGAGGTAGAATTTGAAGAGAAATATATTCACTCTCCCTTTCATTTAGTAAACTGAGATAGACACTATTCCATTCTTCCAACCCAGCCAAGTTCAAATATATGACTAAAACATTGTTTGCCTGGAGGATGTGGCTTGTTTAATTAAACTAAATGAAAGAAATAAGGCTCAAAAGTCAGAAACCTTGTAATGTTATTTGAACAAAATATCTAAAATACACAAATTTACAAATATCAAAAGTAGAAAAAGAATTGTCCAGTGATACAATAGGAGAGATAAATCATGGGGAAATATTAATAGGTATTGAGTTTCTTTGGGAGTAATGAAAATGTGCTGGAATCAGATAACTATAATGGTTGCAAAATTCTTTATTAAAGTTTAATGGAATATTCATACATTGAATGTGGTTATGTCACTTGATAACCGTAAAAATTATACTTCCTTCAGTTTCAAGGTGCCTGAAGACAGTCCTGAAGCCTCACATAACAAGGTCTTAGGACTGTACCCTCCTCCATCCTATGAGCTCACCAATAAATTCTCATGAATCCTGACATTTCATGAGGAACGAAAGCAAAGAACAGCCTTCAAGAGGTGATGAAGATTCCAACAAGACACAAAAAACTTTTTATGAGGAAAGCTTTGTCAGCATTATTGAAGCACATAGATCCATTGTGATGATCTAGAAATACCCAACCAGCAGACTTTGCACATAGTGATTTAAGGGTAGAGTATTGCTGGACAGTGTAGTGATTGCTCCTTTTTAGTGGAAATGGGAGAAATGCTTCTTGAAGATTAGTAATGAGAAGGGAATCACTCATGCTGGAATCATCACATACTCCCAGGATCCAAGTGGAGAAGTTGGATATCTGTCTCCCAATGATGGCTGTCGGAAGTGAAGGCAGGAAGTGAAGGCTTGAGCAACCCATATAGTAAAGGTCTCTGCGCTCTGAGAATGACTAGGAGCACTGCAATGGTATTTTCCAAATACTGCCCCTCTAAGATCCTCAGAAAGGCTCATGTAATGAATGGCCACTTCCTTACTCAGCCCGTTATTCACTGCAGAAAGAGGCAAAAACCATGGCAGTCAGTGATATTGGACATACATGGCACATGAAATTGAGATTTGTAGTCTATCTTTGGATAGTTGTCTTTTGTGCAGTTTTGAATTTTTATTTAGTTTTATATATTTGAAAGGCAGGGGTTTACAGACAAAGGCAGACAGATTATCCAAACTGTTGGCTGCCTGCACAGCCAGAGCTGGGTCAGGCTAAAGCCAGAAGCCAGGAACTCAGTCCAGGTGTAATGGGGACCCTTGAACTGGAGCCACCATGTGTTGCCTCTCAGGGTTGCATTAGCAGGAAGCTGGAGTGGGAGGAGGAGCCAGAATTTAAGCACAGGGACTCAGATTTGGGATGTCAGCATCCCAGGCCTTCTTCACCACAGGACCAAGTGCCTACCCCAGGATAGTTTGCTTGAAGACACCTAAAACTTTTTCTTTATTTATTAGAAAGTTCTCCTTTGATTTATTTATTTATTTATGTATTTATTTTGGTCTTTAGTGGCAATAATGGATAAATATTGTTTTGCTACAGTGTAGATATTTATTTGGGATTAATACACCTATTGCATTTTCTTTTTTTTCTTAATATTTCTTTATTTTAAAGTCAGAATTACACACAGAGAGAAAGAGAGGCAGAGGGAGAGTGAGAATGAGAGCAAGAGTGAGAGTGAAAGTGAAAGAAAGAGAGAGAGAAAGGTATTCCATCTGCTAGCTCACTCCCCACTTGGCTGCAAGGCAGAACTGTGCTGATCTGAAGCCAGGATCTAGGAGATTTTCCAGAGCTCCCACAGGGGTGCAGAGACCCAAGGAGTTGAGCCATCTTCTACTGCTTTCCCAGGCCATAGCAGAGAGCTGGATTGGAAGCGCAGCAGCCGGGACTCGAAGCATTGCCCATATGGGTTGCTGACACTGCAAGAGGTGGCTTTACCTGCTATGCCACAACACCAGCCCCATATTGCATTCTCAAATGTCAAAAAATTTGATGGAAATCTATAAAATCACAAGTGAGAAATTTCTGAAAAGAATGTTCTGACTTGAATTTATCTATTCAGTCCTGGGATTCAAGTTAATCTGGGTTTGAGTCTATTTTCTATACCTGTGCTGTAGACAGGCCTAACACAGCTAGGACTGTTTCCATAGAGCCTTCTAATTGCTTTCATGGTTCTGCTATCAGATGCTTATGATGATTTTAGTCATTTACTAGGTCCATAAAAACTTCCTGATTTTATAAATGATAATTAATATGTGTACAATATATGATAAATGCACTTGGAATATAAAACAAATTATAAACCTGAAGTAACTCATTTGAGCTTTTGAATTGCATTGAGCTTTTAAATTGCATTGAACTGAGTAAGCATACAATACTGACTTCTGCTCCCAGTAGTGAGAATTGTATTTCTTCCTAATCAAATGACCTGAATACTCCTCTTACTCTGTCTGTGTCACCCAACTGAGTTACAAAGCTTGGTCTTGATCATTGTAATGTGATTATACAAGGAGAGAAATTCTAGAAAATCAGGTACCAAGTTCATGTTAGAAAAATTAAATTAAAATGGGAAATGGCTCATTCACAAAAACACTGAAGAAGGAAACGAGGGCTAGACTGATGGAGGCTGAGGCTTACCTCTGGAGTTGTTCAACAACTCTGTGATTCAGGTGATGCTCTGTGAAATCAGCTCTGGGTTCACTGGCTGGGGACTGAGCATATGCACCAGCTTTGCTCTATAAAGAACACCACCAGCCAAAGGGCAACACACAGTCAAGACAAAAATATCAGTTGTTGGCTCAAGATATTTCACCAAAAACCTTTCCCACTTTGGTCTAATATGTGGTAAATTTTATTCATTACTTTTGGTGATATAAAATTGGTACTTTTATCTAAATTTCACATCAGTTGCCTCTTTCTTGTCAAACATTATCCAACCCCTGAAATGACTGTCATTCCCCCCCTGTATACCCCACTTCTCTTCAAGTGAAGAAGAGATCCTTAGAGCAGGAATTTTAGACAAAATCTATGGGAATTCAATCAGCAGGAGTCCCTAACGCTATAGTCTCATTCTCTGGTTCCTCAAATGTCTGCAAAGGCCAGGAGTGGGCCAGGCCAAAGCCAGGAGCCTGGAACCCTATCTAAGTTTTCCACATGGGTGGCAAGGGCCCAAGTAATTGGGCCAGCATCAGCTGCTTCCTCAGGCACATTAGCAGAGGGGTGTATAAAAAGCACTGTAGCTGCACTCAAACTTGCACTCTGATATAAGGGGCTATCCTTTCAAGCTTCAGCTTAACCTGCTTTGCTACAACTGCAGCTCATGTTATGAGTATGAAATAAGCCAAGCATAATCCATCACTTGTATCAAAATAAGTGCCAATTAGTAACTAATCCCAAAAGATTTACAAAGCCATCTGTTTACAGATTCAAAATCTCTTGTAATTTATGTGATCCACTTATGATTCTGGGCCTAGAGCAATGATCCTTTCTTCGTGGTGGAACAAAAGCTTATAGAGGTATTGCTGGGGGTTGCTTCTCAAACTTAGCCATTCTTCCTTGGCTGATTCTGAGTTTTCCTCACTGAGAATCTGTGCTACATTAAACCACTGCTGTTTATGTGAGTGGGATGCTCACTCACACTGTCTGCGTGGGGGAAAACTGAGACTTAGCAGCAATAGGGTAAAGCATTTCACCTCACTTAAGGCAGGAAGGTTCCTACAGTTGTCACTGAATCACAGTCCTTTGGCTTGCCAGTTTGCCTGGGTGGAGGGTGGAAACCCTTGAAAGATACGGAAATACGTGATAGGAAGGTGCTGGTGCATGAAACTTCTTGAAGAATTTATTTCCTGGGGCCAGCGCCATGGCTCACTTGGTTAATCCTCTGCCTGCAGTGCCAGCATCCCATATAGGTGCTGGGTTCTGGTCCCGGTTGCTCCTCTTCCGGTATAGTTCTCTGCTGTGGCCCCGGAAGGCAGTGGAGAATGGCCCAAGTGCTTGGGCCCCTGCACCCACATGGGAGACCAGGAGGAGGCACCTGGCTCCTGGTTTCGGATCAGTGCAGCGCCAGCCATGGTGGCCATTTGGGGAGTGAACCAATGGAAAGAAGACCTTTCTCTCTGCCCTCTCTGTCTCTCTCTATGTCTATAATTCTACCTGTCAAAAAAAGGGTGTTCCCCAATAAACCCTTTCCCTTACTCCGGTGTCCGGTGTGTTTTGCGACGGCTGACATTAATATAAAACATTGGTGCCGTGACTCGGATAGCCTCATATTGGTAATCCAGTGTCCCCCAGTGCTCTGGGGTCCTGGATTTCTGCCAGTCGCAAAGCACACCTCCAGAACTCTTTCCAAGCCACCGAACGCTCTGCAATCTCCATCCACACATCGGCCTTCCAAATTTTGAGGTAAGGCACGGAACGGGAAACTCTCACGGCGACTCTACTTGTCTACTGAGTTGTGGTTTACTCTCATCTACATTCGTCTGAGGCTTTTCTACTCAAGTCTAAGGTCGTAGTGCTAGACACCACAACTCCTACTTAAGGCCTTTAGCCTCTACGGACACTGTGTCCAGTGGGTGCGAGTGACGACTCCATCTCTGTTCGCCTCTTTACAGGTGAGGCCCTGGGCTCCAGCGGGCGCTTGGGTGATGACCCCACCTTCTGCTCCCATGTTATCTCGCTAGTCAGACAGCCGGGATGCAAGGACGCTTGCAGTCCACGGATCTGACTCTACAGGTCGCAATGGGAACTTTTCTCTAACCGCATTCCGTCTGATGGTCCCTCTCAAATTGGCCCCAGCCCTCAAAAGCGGCCCCTCCGTGGTGGCACATTTGGCCCTGAGGGATCAGAAGTCGGAATAGTTTGACCCTGATAACATCTTTATCACTTCCGTGAGCGTTCGGGAAAATGGAAGGAGATTCCATACGTTCAAGTCTTTTCCTATCTTCAAACTAAACCTTCCCTGTGTACTTCTTGCTCTCCCACTCAAGTCCTTCTGGTCTCCAAGATTCGCACTAGGGGGCAGAAGCCTGAGCAAAAAATCCTTTCTTCTGCCCATCCTGTTCCCGCCACTACCACAGCCTCCTTTGATCCTGCAGATCAACCTCCCCCTTATCGCTCCAATCTACAGGCACCGGCTCAGCCGCTGAAGTTCCAGTGCCATTGTCTCCCATGCGGCAGATGCGTCCTCACCTTCCCCTCCTGCCGAATTCCAGGGGGCGGTGTCAACCTCTTCTGTCCTATCTGAAATCCCTTGCTCAACTATTCCTCAAAGCCATTCTCATGCCCGCATGTACTTCCTCCCTAGCTGCTACCCCCACTCTCACTGTATCTCCCCCTCCCACCTAGGAATTCTTTATCTCAGAACCAGTCGGGGCCCAAAGTCTACCATCTCTGTCTTATTGGTTTGGGAATGGCGTTTTCCATGGTTTCCAACTGGTCTTTTGTCCCTCTCTTGTCCCAGTCTTACCATAAGAATAGCAAGGGAATGGTAGTCCCAGCCTTTTGGGCTCCCTGCTTATTGAGAAACAAATTAGGTATCCCACCCTTCTGAGGGCTCTTTTGTTTTAACAAGCCAGACAGGAAAATCAGCTTTCCTGCATGGACCTGGCCCACTGTAACTAATTTTTCTTTGAATCTAAGATCACTACCTTTGAAACTATTGCTTTGTAAAATGCTGAACTTATTTTGCAATTTATTTTAACAGGTTTCTGGGTAATCAGTACTCAATGAAACAGCAATGGGTAATTAGCACTTGTTTTAGATGAATGCAATTTTAATTTAAATTAAATTCAGATAGAGATATGATATAATATCAGCATCATAATTCATTTAGATGTAACTGCTAATTTAAATTGGGTAAAGGGGAATAAAATAAATGTGTCTAAATGTGAACTTCTGTATACTCAACATGTTATATTCTATAAAACTATTTGGGTTAGTTCATAAACTGTCTATGAAAATAGTTCAACACCGTTTAAAGTAACTCAGGCTAAAATTTGATGCGTTACCTTAATCCTAATTTGAAGATTTTTAACAGTTTATCTCAAAATGTAAATCAAGGACATTGGCAGATGGAAAACACACAAGTATACTAATCTATTTCTCTTTGACATAGAATTAAATCTGATCCTCTGTTAAAGCAATGTGTTAAAGTAATCTATTATGTTCTTGATGTCTGTTAAATTCTAATTGCTTTAAAACAGCTGAGTTTTTATTAAAATCTATGGGCTATTTAAATATGTGCTTATTTTCAAACATTCAAATAATTACCTTGTAACAGTGATCAAATTTGGTCTATATGTCATGATGTTAAATCTCATTTCAACCAGATATTTTGTATTTTGAGCCTTCTTGACATTCTTGACAGGCATTCAAAAAATCAAAAATCAAAGTTCCAAAGAATTTGGACTCTGAAATTTCCAGTAAATTTTGGACTTAAGTTTTTCCAGTTTGGGCCCAACTGAAAAAATCGAAGGACCTATGTCTCTCATCTTGTAGAGACACCAACTAATCAGGCTATTTGGATTATATTAGAAGTACTGTCAAGATGTGAAGTGGTGCTAAATTTTAAATTTCTATAATATAAAATGGCACTAATACAAACGTCTGAGAATTAAAAAGTCTAATAATCTTGTGTTACTAGACATAATGGTTATCTTAATGAGAAAGCCCCAGAGGCCTAAAAGAGTTACGTGCTTTGTAAAATCCTACAGGTGCTTTCAGAAATACTGTGTGCAGTAAGCAAATACCTCTTGTTGGTTAATGAGTTTATAATTTTAGATGTGGCAACTTAAAGTCTTTTGTCATCCACAGTTTGGTATATCAGATTTGTTGCTCATAAAACTAAAGCATTGTTGGTTCTGTGTTTAGCTGTCCTATAGGTTCTGATGAACTTTTTCCAGCCACATCTATTGTATTGAGTACTTTGGGATGGCTCTGTAAACAGATGAAGCCAGTAATGTATTAAAGGTACCAACTGAGAGAAAGTATGGTTAACTGAGGTTACTAAAAACAAAAGTAATTCAAATCAATTGGTAATTTACAAACAGGAGTTAATTTAAAAAAAAAACTATTTTCTCTCTG